>NC_138451.1:4749389-6144389 GCF_040668555.2 Bombus flavifrons
TAACGTTATACTACATAACGTAATACGTTGTAACATTATACCATATAACGTATTACGTTATAACGTTATACCATATAGCGTTATATTATATAACGTAATACGTTATAACGTTATACCATATAACGTCATACCATATAACGTTATACTATATAACGTAATACGTTATAACGTTATACTTTATAACGTCATACGTTGTAACGTTATACCATATAACGTTATACTATATAACGTGATATGTTATAACGTTATACCATATAACGTATTACGTTATAACGTTATACCATGTAACGTTATACTATATAACGTAATACGTTATAACGTTATACCATATAACGTATTACGCTATAACGTTGTACCATATAAAGTATTACGTTATAATGTTATACCATATAACGTTATACTACATAACGTAATACGTTATAGCTTTATACCATATAACGTATTACGTTATAACGTCTTACCATATAACGTATTACGTTATAACGTTATACCATATAACGTTATACTATATAACGTAATACGTTATAACGTTATGCCATATAACGTGTTACGTTATAACGGATTTCCATATAACGTTATACTTTATAACGTAATACGCTATAACGTTATACCATATAACGTATTACGTTATACCGTTATACCATGTAACGTTATACTATATAGCGTAATACGTTATAACGTCATACCATATAACGTATTACGTTATAACGTTGTACCATATAAAGTATTACGTTATAACGTTATAACATATAACGTTATACTGTATAACGTAATACGTTATAACGTTACAGCGTATAACGTATTACGTCATAACGTTATACCAAATAACGTTATACTATATAACGTAATACGTTATAACGTTATACCATATAACGTATTACGTTGTAAAATTATACCATATAACGTATTACGTTATAACGTTGTACCATATAAAGTATTACGTTATAACGTTATACCATATAACGTTATACTATATAACGTAAAATATTATAACTTTATATCATATAACGTTATACCATATATCGTCATACCATATACCGTAATACGTTATAACGTTATACCATATAACGTTATACTATCTAACGTAATACGTTTTAACGTTATACCATGTAACGTTATACTATATAACGTAATACGTTATAACGTTATACTATATAACGTAATACGTTATAACGTTATACCATATAACTTATTACGTTATAACGTTACACCATATAACGTATTGCGTCATAACGTTATACCATGTAGCGTATTGCGTTATAACGTTACACCCTATAACGTATTACGTTATAGCGTTATACCATATAACGTTATACTATATAACGTAATACGTTATAACGTTACACCATATAACGTATTACGTTATAAAGTTATACCATGTACCGTTATACTATATAACGTAATACGTTATAACGTTATACCATATAACGTATTACGTTATAACGTTGTACCATATAAAGTATTACGTTATAACGTTAAACCATATAACGTTATGTTATATAACGTAATACGTTATAACGTTATGCCATATAACGTATTACGTTATAACGGTATTCCATATAACGTTATACTATATAACGTAATACGTTATAACGTTATACCATATAACGTACTACGTTATAACGTTGTACCATATAACGTTATACTATATAACGTAATACGTTATAACGTTATACCATGTAACGTATTACGTTATAAAGTTACACCATATAACGTATTACGTTATAACGTTATACCATATAACGTTATACTATATAACGTAATACGTTATAACGTTATGCCATATAACGTATTACGTTATAACGGTATTCCATACAGCGTTATACTATATAACGTAATACGTTATAACGTTATACCTTGTAACGTATTACGTTATAACGTTACACCATATAACGTATTACGTTATAACGTTATACCATATAACGTTATACTATATAACTTAATACGTTATAACGTTATGCCATATAACGTATTACGTTATAACGGTATTCCATATAACGTTATACTATATAACGTAATACGTTATAACGTTATACCATATAACGTATTACGTTATAACGATATACCATGTAACGTTATACTATATAACGTAATACGTTATAACGTTATGCCATATAACGTATTACCTTATAACGGTATTCCATATAACGTTATACTATATAACGTAATACGTTATAACGTTATACCATGTAACGTATTACGTTATAAAGTTACACCATATAACGTATTACGTTATAACGTTATACCATATAACGTTATACTATATAACGTAATACGTTATAACGTTATGCCATATAACGTATTACGTTATAACGGTATTCCATACAGCGTTATACTATATAACGTAATACGTTATAACGTTATACCTTGTAACGTATTACGTTATAACGTTACACCATATAACGTATTACGTTATAACGTTATACCATATAACGTTATACTATATAACTTAATACGTTATAACGTTATGCCATATAACGTATTACGTTATAACGGTATTCCATATAACGTTATACTATATAACGTAATACGTTATAACGTTATACCATATAACGTATTACGTTATAACGATATACCATGTAACGTTATACTATATAACGTAATACGTTATAACGTTATACCATATAACGCATTACGTTATAACGTTGTACCATATAAAGTATTACGTTATAACGTTATACCATATAACGTTATACTATATAACGTAATACGTTATAACGTTATACCATATAACGTATTACGTTATAACGTTATACCATGTAACGTTATACTATATAACGTAATACGTTATAACGTTATACCATATAACGTATTACGTTATAACGTTATACCATGTAACGTTATACTATATAACGTAATACGTTATAACGTTACACCATATAACGCATTACGTTATAACGTTGTACCATATAAAGTATTACGTTATAACGTTATACCATATAACGTTATACTATATAACGTAATACGTTATAACGATATGCCATATAACGTATTACGTTATAACGGTATTCCATATAACTTTATACTATATAACGTAATACGTTATAACGTTATACCATGTAACGTTATACTATATAACGTAATACGTTATAACGTTATACCATATAACGTATTACGTTATAACGTTATACCATATAACGTTATACCATATAACGTAGTACGTTATAACGTTATGCCATATAACGTATTACGTTATAACGTTGTACCATATAAAGTATTACGTTATAACGTTATACCATATAACGTTCTACTATATAACGTAATACGTTATAACGTTATACCATATAACGTATTACGTTATAACGTTACACCATATAACGTATTACGTTATAACGTTATGCCATATAACGTATTACGTTATAACGGTATTCCATATAACTTTATACTATATAACGTAATACGTTATAAGGTTATACCATATAACGTAATACGTTATAACGTTATACCATGTAACGTTATACTATATAACGTAATACGTTATAACGTTACACCATATAACGTATTACGTTATAACGTTATGCCATATAACGCTATACTATATATCGTAATACGTTATAACGTTATACCATATAACGTATTACGTTATAACGTTACACCATATAACGTATTACGTTATAACGTTATACCAAATAACATTATACTATATAACGTAATACGTAATAACGTTATACCATATAACGTGTTATGTTATAACGTTATACCATGTAACGTATTACGTTATAACGTTACACCATGTAACGTTATACTATATAACGTAATACGTTAGAACGTTATGCCATATAACGTATTACGTTATAACGGTATTCCATATAACGTTATACTATATAACGTAATAGGTTATAACGTTATACCATATAACGTTATACTATATAACGTAATAAGTTATAACGTTATGCCATATAACGTATTACGTTATAACGTTATACCATATAATGTTATACTATATAACGTAACAGGTTATAACGTTATGCCATATAACGTATTACGTTATAACGTTATACCATATAACGTTATACTATATAACGTAATAGGTTATAACGTTATACCATGTAACGTATTACGTTATAACGTTGTACCATATAAAGTATTACCTTATAACGTTATAACATATGACGTTATACTATATAACGTAATAGATTATAACGTTATGCCATATAACGTATTACGTTATAACATTATACCATATAACGTTATACTATATAACGTAATAGGTTATAACGTTATACCATATAACGTATTACGTTATAACGTTGTACCATATAAAGTATTACGTTATAACGTTATACCATATAACGTATTACGTTATAACGTTATACCATGTAACGTATTACGTTATAACGTTACACCATATAACGTATTACTTTATAACGTTATACCAAATAACATTATACTATATAACGTAATACGTAATAACGTTATACCATATAACGTATTACGTTATAACGTTATACCATGTAACGTATTACGTTATAACGTTACACCATGTAACGTTATACTATATAACGTAATACGTTAGAACGTTATGCCATATAACGTATTACGTTATAACGGTATTCCATATAACGTTATACTATATAACGTAATAGGTTATAACGTTATACCATGCAACGTTATACTATATAACGTAATACGTTATAAGGTTATACCATATAACATATTACGTTATAACGTTATACCATGTAACGTTATACTATATAACGTAATAGGTTATAACGTTATACCATATAACGTATTACGTTATAACGTTATACCATGCAACGTTATACTATATAACGTAATACGTTATAAGGTTATACCATATAACATATTACGTTATAACGTTATGCCATGTATCGTTATACTATACAACGTAATAGGTTATAACGTTATACCATATAACGTATTACGTTATAACGTTGTACCATATAAAGTATTACGTTATAACGTTATACCATATAACGTTATACTATATAACGTAATACGTTAGAACGTTATGCCATATAACGAATTACGTTATAACGGTATTCCATATAACGTTATACTATATAACGTAATACGTTATAACGTTCTACCATATAACGTATTACGTTATAACGTTACACCATATAACGAATTACGTTATAACGTTATACCAAATAACATTATACTACATAACGTAATACGTTATAACGTTATAACATATAACGTTATACTATATAACGTAATACGTTATAACGTTATGCCATATAACGTAATACCTTATAACGGTATTCCATATAACGTTATACCATATAACGTTATACCATATAACGTATTATGTTATAACGTTGTACCATATAATGTATTACGTTATAACGTTATACCATATAAAGTTATACTATATAACGTAATACGTTATAACGTTATGCCATATAACGTATTACGTTATAACGGTATTCCATATAACTTTATACTATATAACGTAATACGTTATAAGGTTATACCATATAAAGTAATACATTATAACGTTATACCATGTAACGTTATACTATATAACGTAATAAGTTATAACGTTTTACCATATAATGTATTACGTTATAACGTTATATCATATAACGTTATACTATATAACGTAATACGTTATAACGTTATGCCATATAACGTATTACGTTATAACGTTGTACCATATAAAGTATTACGTTATAACGTTATACCATATAACGTTATACTATATAACGTAATACGTTATAACGTTATACCATATAACGTTACACCATATAACGTAAAATATTATAACTTTATATCATATAACGTTATACCATATATCGTCATGCCATATACCGTAATACGTTATAATGTTATACCATATAACGTATTACGTTATAACGTTATACTATATAACGTAATACGTTGTAACGTTATACCATATAACGTATTACGTTATAATGTTATACTACATAACGTAATACGTTGTAACGTTATAACATATAACGTATTACGTTATAACGTTATACCATAGAACGTTAAACTATATAGCGTAATACGTTATAACGATATGCCATATAACGCTATACCATATAACGTAAAATATTATAACTTTATTTCATATAACGTTATACCATATATCGTCATGCCATATACCGTAATACGTTATAATGTTATACCATATAACGTATTACGTTATAACGTTATACTATATAACGTAATACGTTGTAACGTTATACCATATAACGTATTACGATATAATGTTATACTACATAACGTAATACGTTGTAACGTTATAACATATAACGTATTACGTTATAACGTTATACCATAGAACGTTAAACTATATAGCGTAATACGTTATAACGATATGCCATATAACGTTATACCATATAGCGTTATACTATATAACGTAATACGTTATAACGTTATACCATATAACGTCATACCATATAACGTAATACTATATAACGTAATACGTTATAACGTTATACCATATAACGTATTACGTTATAACATTATACCATATAACGTATTACGTTATAACGTCATACCATATAACGTATTACGTTATAACGTTATACCAAATAACATTATACTACATAACGTAATACGTTATAACGTTATAACATATAACGTTATACTATATAACGTAATACGTTATAACGTTATGCCATATAACGTAATACCTTATAACGGTATTCCATATAACGTTATACCATATAACGTTATACCATATAACGTATTATGTTATAACGTTGTACCATATAATGTATTACGTTATAACGTTATACCATATAAAGTTATACTATATAACGTAATACGTTATAACGTTATGCCATATAACGTATTACGTTATAACGGTATTCCATATAACTTTATACTATATAACGTAATACGTTATAAGGTTATACCATATAAAGTAATACATTATAACGTTATACCATGTAACGTTATACTATATAACGTAATAAGTTATAACGTTTTACCATATAATGTATTACGTTATAACGTTATATCATATAACGTTATACTATATAACGTAATACGTTATAACGTTATGCCATATAACGTATTACGTTATAACGTTGTACCATATAAAGTATTACGTTATAACGTTATACCATATAACGTTATACTATATAACGTAATACGTTATAACGTTATACCATATAACGTTACACCATATAACGTAAAATATTATAACTTTATATCATATAACGTTATACCATATATCGTCATGCCATATACCGTAATACGTTATAATGTTATACCATATAACGTATTACGTTATAACGTTATACTATATAACGTAATACGTTGTAACGTTATACCATATAACGTATTACGTTATAATGTTATACTACATAACGTAATACGTTGTAACGTTATAACATATAACGTATTACGTTATAACGTTATACCATAGAACGTTAAACTATATAGCGTAATACGTTATAACGATATGCCATATAACGCTATACCATATAACGTAAAATATTATAACTTTATTTCATATAACGTTATACCATATATCGTCATGCCATATACCGTAATACGTTATAATGTTATACCATATAACGTATTACGTTATAACGTTATACTATATAACGTAATACGTTGTAACGTTATACCATATAACGTATTACGATATAATGTTATACTACATAACGTAATACGTTGTAACGTTATAACATATAACGTATTACGTTATAACGTTATACCATAGAACGTTAAACTATATAGCGTAATACGTTATAACGATATGCCATATAACGTTATACCATATAGCGTTATACTATATAACGTAATACGTTATAACGTTATACCATATAACGTCATACCATATAACGTAATACTATATAACGTAATACGTTATAACGTTATACCATATAACGTATTACGTTATAACATTATACCATATAACGTATTACGTTATAACGTCATACCATATAACGTTATACTATACAACGTAATACGTTATAACGTTATATCATATAACGTATTACGTTATAACGTTATACCATATAACGTATTACGTTATAACGTTATACCATGTAACGTTATACTATATAACGTAATAGGTTATAACGTTACATCATATAACGTATTACGTTATAACGTTGTACCATATAAAGTATTACGTTATAATGTTATAGCATATAACGTTATACTATATAACGTAATACGTTATAACGTTATGCCATATAACGTATTACGTTATAACGGTATTCCATATAACTTTATACTATATAACGTAATACGTTATAACGTAATGCCATATAACGTATTACGTTATAACGGTATTCCATATAACGTTATACTATATAACGTAATAGGTTATAACGTTATACCATATAACGTATTACGTTATAACGTTGTACCATATAAAGTATTACGTTATAACGTTATACCATATAACGTTATACTATATAACGTAATACGTTAGAACGTTATGCTATATAACGTATTACGTTATAACGGTATTCCATATAACGTTATACTATATAACGTAATACGTTATAACGTTATACCATATAACGTATTACGTTATAACGATACACCATATAACGTATTACGTTATAACGTTATGCCATATAACGTATTACGTTATAACGGTATTCCATATAACGTTATTCCATATAACGTATTACGTTATAACGTTATACCATATAACGTATTACGTTATAACGTTACACCATATAACGTATTACGTTGTAACGTTATACCAAATAACATTATACTATATAACGTAATACGTAATAACGTTATACCATATAACGTATTACGTATTAACGTTATACCATATAACGTATTGCGTTATAACGTTATACCATGCAACGTTATACTATATAACGTAATACGTTATAACGTTATACCATGTAACGTTATACTATATAACGTAATAGGTTATAAAGTTATACCATATAACGTATTACGTTATAACGTTGTACCATATAAAGTATTACGTTATAACGTTATACCATATAACGTTATACTATATAACGTAATACGTTATAACGTTATAACGTTACACCATATAACGTATTACGTTATAACGTTATGCCATATAACGTATTACGTTATAACGGTATTCCATATAACTTTATATTATATAACGTAATACGTTATAAGGTTGTACCATATAACGTAATACGTTATAACTTTATACCATGTAATGTTATACTATATAACGTAATACGTTATAAGGTTATACCATATAACGTAATACCTTGTAGCGTTATACCATATAACGTATTACGTTATAATGTTATACTACATAACGTAATACGTTGTAACGTTATAACATATAACGTATTACGTTATAACGTTATACCATAGAACGTTAAACTATATAGCGTAATACGTTATAACGATATGCCATATAACGTTATACCATATAACGTAAAATATTATAACTTTATATCATATAACGTTATACCATATATCGTCATGCCATATACCGTAATACGTTATAATGTTATACCATATAACGTATTACTTTATAACGTTATACTACATAACGTAATACGTTGTAACGTTATAACATATAACGTATTACGTTATAACGTTATACCATAGAACGTTAAACTATATAGCGTAATACGTTATAACGATATGCCATATAACGTTATACCATATAGCGTTATACTATATAACGAAATACGTTATAACGTTATACCATATAACGTTATACCATATAACGTTATACCATATAACGTAATACTATATAACGTAATACGTTATAACGTTATACCATATAACGTATTACGTTATAACATTATACCATATAACGTATTGCGTTATAACGGTATTCCATATAACGTTATACTATATAACGTAATAGGTTATAACGTTATACCATATAACGTATTACGTTATAACGTTGTACCATATAAAGTATTACGTTATAGCGTTATACCATATAACGTTATACTATATAACGTAATACGTTATAACGTTATATCATATAACGTATTACGTTATAACGTTATACCAAATAACATTATACTATATAACGTAATACGTAATAACGTTATACCATATAACGTATTACGTTATAACGTTATACCATGTAACGTATTACGTTATAACCTTACACCATATAACGTATTACTTTATAACGTTATACCAAATAACATTATACTATATAACGTAATACGTATTAACGTTATACCATATAACGTATTACGTTATAACGTTATACCATGTAACGTATTACGTTATAACGTTGTACCATATAAAGTATTACGTTATAACGTTATACCATATAACGTTATACTATATAACGTAATACGTTAGAACGTTATGCCATATAACGTAATACGTTATAACGTTATACCACGTAACGTTATACTATATAACGTAATACGTTATAACGTTATACCATATAACGTTATACTATATAACGTAATACGTTATAACGTTATGCCATATAACGTATTACGTTATAACGGTATTCCATATAACTTTATACTATATAACGTAATACGTTATAAGGTTATACCATATAACGTAATACGTTATAACGTTATATCATGTAACGTTATACTATATAACGTAATACGTTATAACGTTATACCATATAACGTATTACGTTATAACGTTATACCATATAACGTTATACCATATAACGTAATACGTTATAACGTTATGCCATATAACGTATTACGTTATAACGTTGTACCATATAAAGTATTACGTTATAACGTTATACCATATAACGTTATACTATATAACGTAATACGTTATAACGTTATACCATATAGCGTATTACGTTATAACGGTATTCCATATAACTTTATACTATATAACGTAATACGTTATAACGTTATGCCATATAACGTATTACGTTATAACGGTATTCCATGTAACGTTATACTATATAACGTAATAGGTTATAACGTTACATCATATAACGTATTACGTTATAACGTTGTACCATATAAAGTATTACGTTATAATGTTATAGCATATAACGTTATACTATATAACGTAATACGTTATAACGTTATGCCATATAACGTATTACGTTATAACGGTATTCCATATAACTTTATACTATATAACGTAATACGTTATAACGTAATGCCATATAACGTATTACGTTATAACGGTATTCCATATAACGTTATACTATATAACGTAATAGGTTATAACGTTATACCATATAACGTATTACGTTATAACGTTGTACCATATAAAGTATTACGTTATAACGTTATACCATATAACGTTATACTATATAACGTAATACGTTAGAACGTTATGCTATATAACGTATTACGTTATAACGGTATTCCATATAACGTTATACTATATAACGTAATACGTTATAACGTTATACCATATAACGTATTACGTTATAACGATACACCATATAACGTATTACGTTATAACGTTATGCCATATAACGTATTACGTTATAACGGTATTCCATATAACGTTATTCCATATAACGTATTACGTTATAACGTTATACCATATAACGTATTACGTTATAACGTTACACCATATAACGTATTACGTTGTAACGTTATACCAAATAACATTATACTATATAACGTAATACGTAATAACGTTATACCATATAACGTATTACGTATTAACGTTATACCATATAACGTATTGCGTTATAACGTTATACCATGCAACGTTATACTATATAACGTAATACGTTATAACGTTATACCATGTAACGTTATACTATATAACGTAATAGGTTATAAAGTTATACCATATAACGTATTACGTTATAACGTTGTACCATATAAAGTATTACGTTATAACGTTATACCATATAACGTTATACTATATAACGTAATACGTTATAACGTTATAACGTTACACCATATAACGTATTACGTTATAACGTTATGCCATATAACGTATTACGTTATAACGGTATTCCATATAACTTTATATTATATAACGTAATATGTTATAAGGTTATACCATATAACGTAATACGTTATAACTTTATACCATGTAATGTTATACTATATAACGTAATACGTTATAAGGTTATACCATATAACGTAATACCTTGTAGCGTTATACCATATAACGTATTACGTTATAATGTTATACTACATAACGTAATACGTTGTAACGTTATAACATATAACGTATTACGTTATAACGTTATACCATAGAACGTTAAACTATATAGCGTAATACGTTATAACGATATGCCATATAACGTTATACCATATAACGTAAAATATTATAACTTTATATCATATAACGTTATACCATATATCGTCATGCCATATACCGTAATACGTTATAATGTTATACCATATAACGTATTACTTTATAACGTTATACTACATAACGTAATACGTTGTAACGTTATAACATATAACGTATTACGTTATAACGTTATACCATAGAACGTTAAACTATATAGCGTAATACGTTATAACGATATGCCATATAACGTTATACCATATAGCGTTATACTATATAACGAAATACGTTATAACGTTATACCATATAACGTTATACCATATAACGTTATACCATATAACGTAATACTATATAACGTAATACGTTATAACGTTATACCATATAACGTAATACCTTATAACGGTATTCCATATAACGTTATACCATATAACGTTATACCATATAACGTATTATGTTATAACGTTGTACCATATAATGTATTACGTTATAACGTTATACCATATAAAGTTATACTATATAACGTAATACGTTATAACGTTATGCCATATAACGTATTACGTTATAACGGTATTCCATATAACTTTATACTATATAACGTAATACGTTATAAGGTTATACCATATAAAGTAATACATTATAACGTTATACCATGTAACGTTATACTATATAACGTAATAAGTTATAACGTTTTACCATATAATGTATTACGTTATAACGTTATATCATATAACGTTATACTATATAACGTAATACGTTATAACGTTATGCCATATAACGTATTACGTTATAACGTTGTACCATATAAAGTATTACGTTATAACGTTATACCATATAACGTTATACTATATAACGTAATACGTTATAACGTTATACCATATAACGTTACACCATATAACGTAAAATATTATAACTTTATATCATATAACGTTATACCATATATCGTCATGCCATATACCGTAATACGTTATAATGTTATACCATATAACGTATTACGTTATAACGTTATACTATATAACGTAATACGTTGTAACGTTATACCATATAACGTATTACGTTATAATGTTATACTACATAACGTAATACGTTGTAACGTTATAACATATAACGTATTACGTTATAACGTTATACCATAGAACGTTAAACTATATAGCGTAATACGTTATAACGATATGCCATATAACGCTATACCATATAACGTAAAATATTATAACTTTATTTCATATAACGTTATACCATATATCGTCATGCCATATACCGTAATACGTTATAATGTTATACCATATAACGTATTACGTTATAACGTTATACTATATAACGTAATACGTTGTAACGTTATACCATATAACGTATTACGATATAATGTTATACTACATAACGTAATACGTTGTAACGTTATAACATATAACGTATTACGTTATAACGTTATACCATAGAACGTTAAACTATATAGCGTAATACGTTATAACGATATGCCATATAACGTTATACCATATAGCGTTATACTATATAACGTAATACGTTATAACGTTATACCATATAACGTCATACCATATAACGTAATACTATATAACGTAATACGTTATAACGTTATACCATATAACGTATTACGTTATAACATTATACCATATAACGTATTACGTTATAACGTCATACCATATAACGTTATACTATACAACGTAATACGTTATAACGTTATATCATATAACGTATTACGTTATAACGTTATACCATATAACGTATTACGTTATAACGTTATACCATGTAACGTTATACTATATAACGTAATAGGTTATAACGTTACATCATATAACGTATTACGTTATAACGTTGTACCATATAAAGTATTACGTTATAATGTTATAGCATATAACGTTATACTATATAACGTAATACGTTATAACGTTATGCCATATAACGTATTACGTTATAACGGTATTCCATATAACTTTATACTATATAACGTAATACGTTATAACGTAATGCCATATAACGTATTACGTTATAACGGTATTCCATATAACGTTATACTATATAACGTAATAGGTTATAACGTTATACCATATAACGTATTACGTTATAACGTTGTACCATATAAAGTATTACGTTATAACGTTATACCATATAACGTTATACTATATAACGTAATACGTTAGAACGTTATGCTATATAACGTATTACGTTATAACGGTATTCCATATAACGTTATACTATATAACGTAATACGTTATAACGTTATACCATATAACGTATTACGTTATAACGATACACCATATAACGTATTACGTTATAACGTTATGCCATATAACGTATTACGTTATAACGGTATTCCATATAACGTTATTCCATATAACGTATTACGTTATAACGTTATACCATATAACGTATTACGTTATAACGTTACACCATATAACGTATTACGTTGTAACGTTATACCAAATAACATTATACTATATAACGTAATACGTAATAACGTTATACCATATAACGTATTACGTATTAACGTTATACCATATAACGTATTGCGTTATAACGTTATACCATGCAACGTTATACTATATAACGTAATACGTTATAACGTTATACCATGTAACGTTATACTATATAACGTAATAGGTTATAAAGTTATACCATATAACGTATTACGTTATAACGTTGTACCATATAAAGTATTACGTTATAACGTTATACCATATAACGTTATACTATATAACGTAATACGTTATAACGTTATAACGTTACACCATATAACGTATTACGTTATAACGTTATGCCATATAACGTATTACGTTATAACGGTATTCCATATAACTTTATATTATATAACGTAATACGTTATAAGGTTGTACCATATAACGTAATACGTTATAACTTTATACCATGTAATGTTATACTATATAACGTAATACGTTATAAGGTTATACCATATAACGTAATACCTTGTAGCGTTATACCATATAACGTATTACGTTATAATGTTATACTACATAACGTAATACGTTGTAACGTTATAACATATAACGTATTACGTTATAACGTTATACCATAGAACGTTAAACTATATAGCGTAATACGTTATAACGATATGCCATATAACGTTATACCATATAACGTAAAATATTATAACTTTATATCATATAACGTTATACCATATATCGTCATGCCATATACCGTAATACGTTATAATGTTATACCATATAACGTATTACTTTATAACGTTATACTACATAACGTAATACGTTGTAACGTTATAACATATAACGTATTACGTTATAACGTTATACCATAGAACGTTAAACTATATAGCGTAATACGTTATAACGATATGCCATATAACGTTATACCATATAGCGTTATACTATATAACGAAATACGTTATAACGTTATACCATATAACGTTATACCATATAACGTTATACCATATAACGTAATACTATATAACGTAATACGTTATAACGTTATACCATATAACGTATTACGTTATAACATTATACCATATAACGTATTGCGTTATAACGGTATTCCATATAACGTTATACTATATAACGTAATAGGTTATAACGTTATACCATATAACGTATTACGTTATAACGTTGTACCATATAAAGTATTACGTTATAGCGTTATACCATATAACGTTATACTATATAACGTAATACGTTATAACGTTATATCATATAACGTATTACGTTATAACGTTATACCAAATAACATTATACTATATAACGTAATACGTAATAACGTTATACCATATAACGTATTACGTTATAACGTTATACCATGTAACGTATTACGTTATAACCTTACACCATATAACGTATTACTTTATAACGTTATACCAAATAACATTATACTATATAACGTAATACGTATTAACGTTATACCATATAACGTATTACGTTATAACGTTATACCATGTAACGTATTACGTTATAACGTTGTACCATATAAAGTATTACGTTATAACGTTATACCATATAACGTTATACTATATAACGTAATACGTTAGAACGTTATGCCATATAACGTAATACGTTATAACGTTATACCACGTAACGTTATACTATATAACGTAATACGTTATAACGTTATACCATATAACGTTATACTATATAACGTAATACGTTATAACGTTATGCCATATAACGTATTACGTTATAACGGTATTCCATATAACTTTATACTATATAACGTAATACGTTATAAGGTTATACCATATAACGTAATACGTTATAACGTTATATCATGTAACGTTATACTATATAACGTAATACGTTATAACGTTATACCATATAACGTATTACGTTATAACGTTATACCATATAACGTTATACCATATAACGTAATACGTTATAACGTTATGCCATATAACGTATTACGTTATAACGTTGTACCATATAAAGTATTACGTTATAACGTTATACCATATAACGTTATACTATATAACGTAATACGTTATAACGTTATACCATATAGCGTATTACGTTATAACGGTATTCCATATAACTTTATACTATATAACGTAATACGTTATAACGTTATGCCATATAACGTATTACGTTATAACGGTATTCCATGTAACGTTATACTATATAACGTAATAGGTTATAACGTTACATCATATAACGTATTACGTTATAACGTTGTACCATATAAAGTATTACGTTATAATGTTATAGCATATAACGTTATACTATATAACGTAATACGTTATAACGTTATGCCATATAACGTATTACGTTATAACGGTATTCCATATAACTTTATACTATATAACGTAATACGTTATAACGTAATGCCATATAACGTATTACGTTATAACGGTATTCCATATAACGTTATACTATATAACGTAATAGGTTATAACGTTATACCATATAACGTATTACGTTATAACGTTGTACCATATAAAGTATTACGTTATAACGTTATACCATATAACGTTATACTATATAACGTAATACGTTAGAACGTTATGCTATATAACGTATTACGTTATAACGGTATTCCATATAACGTTATACTATATAACGTAATACGTTATAACGTTATACCATATAACGTATTACGTTATAACGATACACCATATAACGTATTACGTTATAACGTTATGCCATATAACGTATTACGTTATAACGGTATTCCATATAACGTTATTCCATATAACGTATTACGTTATAACGTTATACCATATAACGTATTACGTTATAACGTTACACCATATAACGTATTACGTTGTAACGTTATACCAAATAACATTATACTATATAACGTAATACGTAATAACGTTATACCATATAACGTATTACGTATTAACGTTATACCATATAACGTATTGCGTTATAACGTTATACCATGCAACGTTATACTATATAACGTAATACGTAATAACGTTATACCATGTAACGTTATACTATATAACGTAATAGGTTATAAAGTTATACCATATAACGTATTACGTTATAACGTTGTACCATATAAAGTATTACGTTATAACGTTATACCATATAACGTTATACTATATAACGTAATACGTTATAACGTTATAACGTTACACCATATAACGTATTACGTTATAACGTTATGCCATATAACGTATTACGTTATAACGGTATTCCATATAACTTTATATTATATAACGTAATACGTTATAAGGTTGTACCATATAACGTAATACGTTATAACTTTATACCATGTAATGTTATACTATATAACGTAATACGTTATAAGGTTATACCATATAACGTAATACCTTGTAGCGTTATACCATATAACGTATTACGTTATAATGTTATACTACATAACGTAATACGTTGTAACGTTATAACATATAACGTATTACGTTATAACGTTATACCATAGAACGTTAAACTATATAGCGTAATACGTTATAACGATATGCCATATAACGTTATACCATATAACGTAAAATATTATAACTTTATATCATATAACGTTATACCATATATCGTCATGCCATATACCGTAATACGTTATAATGTTATACCATATAACGTATTACTTTATAACGTTATACTACATAACGTAATACGTTGTAACGTTATAACATATAACGTATTACGTTATAACGTTATACCATAGAACGTTAAACTATATAGCGTAATACGTTATAACGATATGCCATATAACGTTATACCATATAGCGTTATACTATATAACGAAATACGTTATAACGTTATACCATATAACGTTATACCATATAACGTTATACCATATAACGTAATACTATATAACGTAATACGTTATAACGTTATACCATATAACGTATTACGTTATAACATTATACCATATAACGTATTGCGTTATAACGGTATTCCATATAACGTTATACTATATAACGTAATAGGTTATAACGTTATACCATATAACGTATTACGTTATAACGTTGTACCATATAAAGTATTACGTTATAGCGTTATACCATATAACGTTATACTATATAACGTAATACGTTATAACGTTATATCATATAACGTATTACGTTATAACGTTATACCAAATAACATTATACTATATAACGTAATACGTAATAACGTTATACCATATAACGTATTACGTTATAACGTTATACCATGTAACGTATTACGTTATAACCTTACACCATATAACGTATTACTTTATAACGTTATACCAAATAACATTATACTATATAACGTAATACGTATTAACGTTATACCATATAACGTATTACGTTATAACGTTATACCATGTAACGTATTACGTTATAACGTTGTACCATATAAAGTATTACGTTATAACGTTATACCATATAACGTTATACTATATAACGTAATACGTTAGAACGTTATGCCATATAACGTAATACGTTATAACGTTATACCACGTAACGTTATACTATATAACGTAATACGTTATAACGTTATACCATATAACGTTATACTATATAACGTAATACGTTATAACGTTATGCCATATAACGTATTACGTTATAACGGTATTCCATATAACTTTATACTATATAACGTAATACGTTATAAGGTTATACCATATAACGTAATACGTTATAACGTTATATCATGTAACGTTATACTATATAACGTAATACGTTATAACGTTATACCATATAACGTATTACGTTATAACGTTATACCATATAACGTTATACCATATAACGTAATACGTTATAACGTTATGCCATATAACGTATTACGTTATAACGTTGTACCATATAAAGTATTACGTTATAACGTTATACCATATAACGTTATACTATATAACGTAATACGTTATAACGTTATACCATATAGCGTATTACGTTATAACGGTATTCCATATAACTTTATACTATATAACGTAATACGTTATAACGTTATGCCATATAACGTATTACGTTATAACGGTATTCCATGTAACGTTATACTATATAACGTAATAGGTTATAACGTTACATCATATAACGTATTACGTTATAACGTTGTACCATATAAAGTATTACGTTATAATGTTATAGCATATAACGTTATACTATATAACGTAATACGTTATAACGTTATGCCATATAACGTATTACGTTATAACGGTATTCCATATAACTTTATACTATATAACGTAATACGTTATAACGTAATGCCATATAACGTATTACGTTATAACGGTATTCCATATAACGTTATACTATATAACGTAATAGGTTATAACGTTATACCATATAACGTATTACGTTATAACGTTGTACCATATAAAGTATTACGTTATAACGTTATACCATATAACGTTATACTATATAACGTAATACGTTAGAACGTTATGCTATATAACGTATTACGTTATAACGGTATTCCATATAACGTTATACTATATAACGTAATACGTTATAACGTTATACCATATAACGTATTACGTTATAACGATACACCATATAACGTATTACGTTATAACGTTATGCCATATAACGTATTACGTTATAACGGTATTCCATATAACGTTATTCCATATAACGTATTACGTTATAACGTTATACCATATAACGTATTACGTTATAACGTTACACCATATAACGTATTACGTTGTAACGTTATACCAAATAACATTATACTATATAACGTAATACGTAATAACGTTATACCATATAACGTATTACGTATTAACGTTATACCATATAACGTATTGCGTTATAACGTTATACCATGCAACGTTATACTATATAACGTAATACGTTATAACGTTATACCATGTAACGTTATACTATATAACGTAATAGGTTATAAAGTTATACCATATAACGTATTACGTTATAACGTTGTACCATATAAAGTATTACGTTATAACGTTATACCATATAACGTTATACTATATAACGTAATACGTTATAACGTTATAACGTTACACCATATAACGTATTACGTTATAACGTTATGCCATATAACGTATTACGTTATAACGGTATTCCATATAACTTTATATTATATAACGTAATATGTTATAAGGTTATACCATATAACGTAATACGTTATAACTTTATACCATGTAATGTTATACTATATAACGTAATACGTTATAAGGTTATACCATATAACGTAATACCTTGTAGCGTTATACCATATAACGTATTACGTTATAATGTTATACTACATAACGTAATACGTTGTAACGTTATAACATATAACGTATTACGTTATAACGTTATACCATAGAACGTTAAACTATATAGCGTAATACGTTATAACGATATGCCATATAACGTTATACCATATAACGTAAAATATTATAACTTTATATCATATAACGTTATACCATATATCGTCATGCCATATACCGTAATACGTTATAATGTTATACCATATAACGTATTACTTTATAACGTTATACTACATAACGTAATACGTTGTAACGTTATAACATATAACGTATTACGTTATAACGTTATACCATAGAACGTTAAACTATATAGCGTAATACGTTATAACGATATGCCATATAACGTTATACCATATAGCGTTATACTATATAACGAAATACGTTATAACGTTATACCATATAACGTTATACCATATAACGTTATACCATATAACGTAATACTATATAACGTAATACGTTATAACGTTATACCATATAACGTATTACGTTATAACATTATACCATATAACGTATTGCGTTATAACGGTATTCCATATAACGTTATACTATATAACGTAATAGGTTATAACGTTATACCATATAACGTATTACGTTATAACGTTGTACCATATAAAGTATTACGTTATAACGTTATACCATATAACGTTATACTATATAACGTAATACGTTATAACGTTATATCATATAACGTATTACGTTATAACGTTATACCAAATAACATTATACTATATAACGTAATACGTAATAACGTTATACCATATAACGTATTACGTTATAACGTTATACCATGTAACGTATTACGTTATAACCTTACACCATATAACGTATTACTTTATAACGTTATACCAAATAACATTATACTATATAACGTAATACGTATTAACGTTATACCATATAACGTATTACGTTATAACGTTATACCATGTAACGTATTACGTTATAACGTTGTACCATATAAAGTATTACGTTATAACGTTATACCATATAACGTTATACTATATAACGTAATACGTTAGAACGTTATGCCATATAACGTAATACGTTATAACGTTATACCACGTAACGTTATACTATATAACGTAATACGTTATAACGTTATACCATATAACGTTATACTATATAACGTAATACGTTATAACGTTATGCCATATAACGTATTACGTTATAACGGTATTCCATATAACTTTATACTATATAACGTAATACGTTATAAGGTTATACCATATAACGTAATACGTTATAACGTTATATC
Organism: Bombus flavifrons; assembly: GCF_040668555.2. Taxonomy (NCBI): domain Eukaryota; kingdom Metazoa; phylum Arthropoda; class Insecta; order Hymenoptera; family Apidae; genus Bombus; species Bombus flavifrons. Next base: position 4,771,372 of record NC_138451.1, read on the forward strand.
ATGTAACGTTATACTATATAACGTAATACGTTATAACGTTATACCATATAACGTATTACGTTATAACGTTATACCATATAACGTTATACCATATAACGTAATACGTTATAACGTTATGCCATATAACGTATTACGTTATAACGTTGTACCATATAAAGTATTACGTTATAACGTTATACCATATAACGTTATACTATATAACGTAATACGTTATAACGTTATACCATATAGCGTATTACGTTATAACGGTATTCCATATAACTTTATACTATATAACGTAATACGTTATAACGTTATGCCATATAACGTATTACGTTATAACGGTATTCCATATAACGTTATACTATATAACGTAATAGGTTATAACGTTATACCATATATCGTATTACGTTATAACGTTGTACCATATAAAGTATTACGTTATAACGTTATACCATATAACGTTATACTATATAACGTAATACGTTATAACGTTATGCCATATAACGTATTACGTTATAACGGTATTCCATATAACGTTATTCCATATAACGTATTACGTTATAACGTTATACCATATAACGTATTACGTTATAACGTTGTACCATATAAAGTATTACGTTATAAAGTTATACCATATGACGTTATACTATATAACGTAATACGTTATAACGTTATGCCATATAACGTATTACGTTATAACGGTATTCCATATAACGTTATACTATATATCGTAATACGTTATAACGTTATACCATATAACGTATTACGTTATAACGTTACACCATATAACGTATTACGTTATAACGTTATACCAAATAACATTATACTATATAACGTAATACGTAATAACGTTATACCATATAACGTATTACGTTATAACGTTATACCATGTAACGTATTACGTTGTAACGTTACACCATATAACGTATTACTTTATAACGTTATACCAAATAACATTATACTATATAACGTAATACGTATTAACGTTATACCATATAACGTATTACGTTATAACGTTATACCATGTAACGTATTACGTTATAACGTTGTATCATATAAAGTATTACGTTATAACGTTATACCATATAACGTTATACTATATAACGTAATGCGTTAGAACGTTATGCCATATAACGTAATACGTTATAACGTTATACCATGTAACGTTATACTATATAACGTATTACGTTATAACGTTATACCATATAACGTAATACTATATAACGTAATACGTAATAACGTTATACCATATAACGTATTACGTATTAACGTTATACCATATAACGTATTGCGTTATAACGTTATACCATGCAACGTTATACTATATAACGTAATACGTTATAACGTTATACCATGTAACGTTATACTATATAACGTAATAGGTTATAAAGTTATACCATATAACGTATTACGTTATAACGTTGTACCATATAAAGTATTACGTTATAACGTTATACCATATAACGTTATACTATATAACGTAATACGTTATAACGTTATAACGTTACACCATATAACGTATTACGTTATAACGTTATGCCATATAACGTATTACGTTATAACGGTATTCCATATAACTTTATATTATATAACGTAATACGTTATAAGGTTATACCATATAACGTAATACGTTATAACGTTATACCATGTAACGTTATACTATATAACGTAATACGTTATAAGGTTATACCATATAACGTAATACCTTGTAGCGTTATACCATATAACGTATTACGCTATAATGTTATACTACATAACGTAATACGTTGTAACGTTATAACATATAACGTATTACGTTATAACGTTATACCATAGAACGTTAAACTATATAGCGTAATACGTTATAACGATATGCCATATAACGTTATACCATATAACGTAAAATATTATAACTTTATATCATATAACGTTATACCATATATCGTCATGCCATATACCGTAATACGTTATAATGTTATACCATATAACGTATTACTTTATAACGTTATACTACATAACGTAATACGTTGTAACGTTATAACATATAACGTATTACGTTATAACGTTATACCATAGAACGTTAAACTATATAGCGTAATACGTTATAACGATATGCCATATAACGTTATACCATATAGCGTTATACTATATAACGAAATACGTTATAACGTTATACCATATAACGTTATACCATATAACGTTATACCATATAACGTAATACTATATAACGTAATACGTTATAACGTTATACCATATAACGTATTACGTTATAACATTATACCATATAACGTATTGCGTTATAACGGTATTCCATATAACGTTATACTATATAACGTAATAGGTTATAACGTTATACCATATAACGTATTACGTTATAACGTTGTACCATATAAAGTATTACGTTATAACGTTATACCATATAACGTTATACTATATAACGTAATACGTTATAACGTTATATCATATAACGTATTACGTTATAACGTTATACCATATAACGTATTACGTTATAACGTTATACCATGTAACGTTATACTATATAACGTAATAGGTTATAACGTTACATCATATAACGTATTACGTTATAACGTTGTACCATATAAAGTATTACGTTATATCGTTATAGCATATAACGTTATACTATATAACGTAATACGTTATAACGTTATGCCATATAACGTATTACGTTATAACGGTATTCCATATAACTTTATACTATATAACGTAATACGTTATAACGTTATGCCATATAACGTATTACGTTATAACGGTATTCCATATAACGTTATACTATATAACGTAATAGGTTATAACGTTATACCATATAACGTATTACGTTATAACGTTGTACCATATAAAGTATTACGTTATAACGTTATACCATATAACGTTATACTATATAACGTAATACGTTAGAACGTTATGCTATATAACGTATTACGTTATAACGGAATTCCATATAACGTTATACTATTTAACGTAGTACGTTATAACGTTATACCATATAACGTTATACTATATAACGTAATACGTTATAATGTTATGCCATATAACGTATTACGTTATAACGGTATTCCATATAACGTTATTCCATATAACGAATTACGTTATAACGTTATACCATATAACGTATTACGTTATAGCGTTGTACCATATAAAGTATTACGTTATAACGTTATACCATATGACGTTATACTATATAACGTAATACGTTATAACGTTATGCCATATAACGCATTACGTTATAACGGTATTCCATATAACGTTATACTATATATCGTAATACGTTATAACGTTATACCATATAACGTATTACGTTATAACGTTACACCATATAACGTATTACGTTATAACGTTATACCAAATAACATTATACTATATAACGTAATACGTAATAACGTTATACCATATAACGTATTACGTTATAACGTTATACCATGTAACGTATTACGTTATAACCTTACACCATATAACGTATTACTTTATAACGTTATACCAAATAACATTATACTATATAACGTAATACGTATTAACGTTATACCATATAACGTATTACGTTATAACGTTATACCATGTAACGTATTACGTTATAACGTTGTACCATATAAAGTATTACGTTATAACGTTATACCATATAACGTTATACTATATAACGTAATACGTTAGAACGTTATGCCATATAACGTAATACGTTATAACGTTATACCACGTAACGTTATACTATATAACGTAATACGTTATAACGTTATACCATATAACGTTATACTATATAACGTAATACGTTATAACGTTATGCCATATAACGTATTACGTTATAACGGTATTCCATATAACTTTATACTATATAACGTAATACGTTATAAGGTTATACCATATAACGTAATACGTTATAACGTTATATCATGTAACGTTATACTATATAACGTAATACGTTATAACGTTATACCATATAACGTATTACGTTATAACGATATACCATATAACGTTATACCATATAACGTAATACGTTATAACGTTATGCCATATAACGTATTACGTTATAACGTTGTACCATATAAAGTATTACGTTATAACGTTATACCATATAACGTTATACTATATAACGTAATACGTTATAACGTTATACCATATAGCGTATTACGTTATAACGGTATTCCATATAACTTTATACTATATAACGTAATACGTTATAACGTTATGCCATATAACGTATTACGTTATAACGGTATTCCATATAACGTTATACTATATAACGTAATAGGTTATAACGTTATACCATATATCGTATTACGTTATAACGTTGTACCATATAAAGTATTACGTTATAACGTTATACCATATAACGTTATACTATATAACGTAATACGTTATAACGTTATGCCATATAACATATTACGTTATAACGGTATTCCATATAACGTTATTCCATATAACGTATTACGTTATAACGTTATACCATATAACGTATTACGTTATAACGTTGTACCATATAAAGTATTACGTTATAAAGTTATACCATATGACGTTATACTATATAACGTAATACGTTATAACGTTATGCCATATAACGTATTACGTTATAACGGTATTCCATATAACGTTATACTATATATCGTAATACGTTATAACGTTATACCATATAACGTATTACGTTATAACGTTACACCATATAACGTATTACGTTATAACGTTATACCAAATAACATTATACTATATAACGTAATACGTAATAACGTTATACCATATAACGTATTACGTTATAACGTTATACCATGTAACGTATTACGTTATAACGTTATACCATATAACGTTATACTATATAACGTAATACGTTATAACGTTATACCATATAGCGTATTACGTTATAACGGTATTCCATATAACTTTATACTATATAACGTAATACGTTATAACGTTATGCCATATAACGTATTACGTTATAACGGTATTCCATATAACGTTATACTATATAACGTAATAGGTTATAACGTTATACCATATATCGTATTACGTTATAACGTTGTACCATATAAAGTATTACGTTATAACGTTATACCATATAACGTTATACTATATAACGTAATACGTTATAACGTTATGCCATATAACATATTACGTTATAACGGTATTCCATATAACGTTATTCCATATAACGTATTACGTTATAACGTTATACCATATAACGTATTACGTTATAACGTTGTACCATATAAAGTATTACGTTATAAAGTTATACCATATGACGTTATACTATATAACGTAATACGTTATAACGTTATGCCATATAACGTATTACGTTATAACGGTATTCCATATAACGTTATACTATATATCGTAATACGTTATAACGTTATACCATATAACGTATTACGTTATAACGTTACACCATATAACGTATTACGTTATAACGTTATACCAAATAACATTATACTATATAACGTAATACGTAATAACGTTATACCATATAACGTATTACGTTATAACGTTATACCATGTAACGTATTACGTTATAACGTTACACCATATAACGTATTACTTTATAACGTTATACCAAATAACATTATACTATATAACGTAATACGTATTAACGTTATACCATATAACGTATTACGTTATAACGTTATACCATGTAACGTATTACGTTATAACGTTGTATCATATAAAGTATTACGTTATAACGTTATACCATATAACGTTATACTATATAACGTAATGCGTTAGAACGTTATGCCATATAACGTAATACGTTATAACGTTATACCATGTAACGTTATACTATATAACGTATTACGTTATAACGTTATACCATATAACGTAATACTATATAACGTAATACGTTATAACGTTATACCATATAACGTATTACGTTATAACATTATACCATATAACGTATTACGTTATAACGTTATACCATATAACGTTATACTATACAACGTAATACGTTATAACGTTATATCATATAACGTATTACGTTATAACGTTATACCATATAACGTATTACGTTATAACGTTATACCATGTAACGTTATACTATATAACGTAATAGGTTATAACGTTACATCATATAACGTATTACGTTATAACGTTGTACCATATAAAGTATTACGTTATAACGTTATAGCATATAACGTTATACTATATAACGTAATACGTTATAACGTTATGCCATATAATGTATTACGTTATAACGGTATTCCATATAACGTTATACTATATAACGTAATACGTTATAACGTTATACCATATAACGTATTACGTTATAACGATACACCATATAACGTATTACGTTATAACGTTATACCAAATAACATTATACAACATAACGTAATACGTTATAACGTTATACCATATAACATATTACGTTATAACGTTATACCATGTAACGTTATACTATATAACGTAATAGGTTATAAAGTTATACCATATAACGTATTACGTTATAACGTTGTACCATATAAAGTATTACGTTATAACGTTATACCATATAACGTTATACTATATAACGTAATACGTTAGAACGTTATGCCATATAACGTATTACGTTATAACGGTATTCCATACAACGTTATACTATATAACGTAATACGTTATAACGTTATAACGTTACACCATATAACGTATTACGTTATAACGTTATGCCATATAACGTATTACGTTATAACGGTATTCCATATAACTTTATATTATATAACGTAATACGTTATAAGGTTATACCATATAACGTAATACCTTGTAGCGTTATACCATATAACGTATTACGTTATAATGTTATACTACATGACGTAATACGTTGTAACGTTATAACATATAACGTATTACGTTATAACGTTATACCATAGAACGTTAAACTATATAGCGTAATACATTCTAACGATATGCCATATAACGTTATACCATATAACGTAAAATATTATAACTTTATATCATATAACGTTATACCATATATCGTCATGTCATATACCGTAATACGTTATAATGTTATACCATATAACGTATTACTTTATAACGTTATACTACATAACGTAATACGTTGTAACGTTATAACATATAACGTATTACGTTATAACGTTATACCATAGAACGTTAAACTATATAGCGTAATACGTTATAACGATATGCCATATAACGTTATACCATATAGCGTTATACTATATAACGAAATACGTTATAACGTTATACCATATAACGTTATACCATATAACGTTATACCATATAACGTAATACTATATAACGTAATACGTTATAACGTTATACCATATAACGTATTACGTTATAACATTATACCATATAACGTATTGCGTTATAACGGTATTCCATATAACGTTATACTATATAACGTAATAGGTTATAACGTTATACCATATAACGTATTACGTTATAACGTTGTACCATATAAAGTATTACGTTATAACGTTATACCATATAACGTTATACTATATAACGTAATACGTTATAACGTTATATCATATAACGTATTACGTTATAACGTTATACCATATAACGTATTACGTTATAACGTTATACCATGTAACGTTATACTATATAACGTAATAGGTTATAACGTTACATCATATAACGTATTACGTTATAACGTTGTACCATATAAAGTATTACGTTATTACGTTATACCATATGACGTTATACTATATAACGTAATACGTTATAACGTTATACCATATAACGTATTACGTTATAACATTATACCATATAACGTATTGCGTTATAACGGTATTCCATATAACGTTATACTATATAACGTAATAGGTTATAACGTTATACCATATAACGTAATACGTTATAACGTTATACCATATAGCGTATTACGTTATAACGGTATTCCATATAACTTTATACTATATAACGTAATACGTTATAACGTTATGCCATATAACGTATTACGTTATAGCGGTATTCCATATAACGTTATACTATATAACGTAATAGGTTATAACGTTATACCATATAACGTATTACGTTATAACGTTATACTATATAACGTAATACGTTATAACGTTATACCATATAACGTATTACGTTATAACGTTATACCATATAACGTTATACCATATAACGTAGTACGTTATAACGTTATGCCATATAACGTATTACGTTATAACGTTGTACCATATAAAGTATTACGTTATAACGTTATACCATATAACGTTCTACTATATAACGTAATACGTTATAACGTTATACCATATAACGTATTACGTTATAACGTTACACCATATAACGTATTACGTTATAACGTTATGCCATATAACGTATTACGTTATAACGGTATTCCATATAACTTTATACTATATAACGTAATACGTTATAAGGTTATACCATATAACGTAATACGTTATAACGTTATACCATGTAACGTTATACTATATAACGTAATACGTTATAACGTTACATCATATAACGTATTACGTTATAACGTTATGCCATATAACGCTATACTATATATCGTAATACGTTATAACGTTATACCATATAACGTATTACGTTATAACGTTACACCATATAACGTATTACGTTATAACGTTATACCAAATAACATTATACTATATAACGTAATACGTAATAACGTTATACCATATAACGTGTTACGTTATAACGTTATACCATGTAACGTATTACGTTATAACGTTACACCATGTAACGTTATACTATATAACGTAATACGTTAGAACGTTATGCCAAATAACGTATTACGTTATAACGGTATTCCATATAACGTTATACTATATAACGTAATAGGTTATAACGTTATACCATATAACGTTATACTATATAACGTAATAAGTTATAACGTTATGCCATATAACGTATTACGTTATAACGTTATACCATATAATGTTATACTATATAACGTAACAGGTTATAACGTTATGCCATATAACGTATTACGTTATAACGTTATACCATATAACGTTATACTATATAACGTAATAGGTTATAACGTTATACCATGTAACGTATTACGTTATAACGTTGTACCATATAAAGTATTACCTTATAACGTTATACCATATGACGTTATACTATATAACGTAATAGATTATAACGTTATGCCATATAACGTATTACGTTATAACGTTATACCATATAACGTTATACTATATAACGTAATAGGTTATAACGTTATACCATATAACGTATTACGTTATAACGTTGTACCATATAAAGTATTACGTTATAACGTTATACCATATAACGTATTACGTTATAACGTTATACCATGTAACGTATTACGTTATAACGTTACACCATATAACGTATTACTTTATAACGTTATACCAAATAACATTATACTATATAACGTAAAACGTAATAACGTTATACCATATAACGTATTACGTTATAACGTTATACCATGTAACGTATTACGTTATAACGTTACACCATGTAACGTTATACTATATAACGTAATACGTTAGAACGTTATGCCATATAACGTATTACGTTATAACGGTATTCCATATAACGTTATACTATGTAACGTAATAGGTTATAACGTTATACCATGCAACGTTATACTATATAACGTAATACGTTATAAGGTTATACCATATAACATATTACGTTATAACGTTATACCATGTAACGTTATACTATACAACGTAATAGGTTATAACGTTATACCATATAACGTATTACGTTATAGCGTTATACCATGCAACGTTATACTATATAACGTAATACGTTATAAGGTTATACCATATAACATATTACGTTATAACGTTATACCATGTAACGTTATACTATACAACGTAATAGGTTATAACGTTATACCATATAACGTATTACGTTATAACGTTGTACCATATAAAGTATTACGTTATAACGTTATACCACATAACGTTATACTATATAACGTAATACGTTAGAACGTTATGCCATATAACGAATTACGTTATAACGGTATTCCATATAACGTTATACTATATAACGTAATACGTTATAACGTTCTACCATATAACGTATTACGTTATAACGTTACACCATATAACGTATTACGTTATAACGTTATACCAAATAACATTATACTACATAACGTAATACGTTATAACGTTATACCATATAACGTTACACTATATAACGTAATACGTTATAACGTTATACCATATAACGTAATACCTTATAAGGGTATTCCATATAACTTTATACTATATAACGTAATACGTTATAACGTTATACCATATAACGTATTACGTTATAACGTTACACCATATAACGTATTACTTTATAACGTTATACCAAATAACATTATACTATACAACGTAATACGTATTAACGTTATACCATATAACGTATTACGTTATAACGTTATACCATGCAACGTTATACTATATAACGTAATACGTTATAACGTTATACCATATAACATATTACGTTATAACGTTATACCATGTAACGTTATACTATATAAGGTAATAGGTTATAAAGTTATACCATATAACGTATTACGTTATAACGTTGTACCATATAAAGTATTACGTTATAACGTTATACCATATAACGTTATACTATATAACGTAATACGTTATAACGTTATACCATATAACGTATTACGTTATAACGATATACCATATAACGTTATACCATATAACGTAATACGTTATAACGTTATGCCATATAACGTATTACGTTATAACGTTGTACCATATAAAGTATTACGTTATAACGTTATACCATATAACGTTATACTATATAACGTAATACGTTATAACGTTATACCATATAGCGTATTACGTTATAACGGTATTCCATATAACTTTATACTATATAACGTAATACGTTATAACGTTATGCCATATAACGTATTACGTTATAACGGTATTCCATATAACGTTATACTATATAACGTAATAGGTTATAACGTTATACCATATATCGTATTACGTTATAACGTTGTACCATATAAAGTATTACGTTATAACGTTATACCATATAACGTTATACTATATAACGTAATACGTTATAACGTTATGCCATATAACATATTACGTTATAACGGTATTCCATATAACGTTATTCCATATAACGTATTACGTTATAACGTTATACCATATAACGTATTACGTTATAACGTTGTACCATATAAAGTATTACGTTATAAAGTTATACCATATGACGTTATACTATATAACGTAATACGTTATAACGTTATGCCATATAACGTATTACGTTATAACGGTATTCCATATAACGTTATACTATATATCGTAATACGTTATAACGTTATACCATATAACGTATTACGTTATAACGTTACACCATATAACGTATTACGTTATAACGTTATACCAAATAACATTATACTATATAACGTAATACGTAATAACGTTATACCATATTACGTATTACGTTATAACGTTATACCATGTAACGTATTACGTTATAACGTTATACCATATAACGTTATACTATATAACGTAATACGTTATAACGTTATACCATATAGCGTATTACGTTATAACGGTATTCCATATAACTTTATACTATATAACGTAATACGTTATAACGTTATGCCATATAACGTATTACGTTATAACGGTATTCCATATAACGTTATACTATATAACGTAATAGGTTATAACGTTATACCATATATCGTATTACGTTATAACGTTGTACCATATAAAGTATTACGTTATAACGTTATACCATATAACGTTATACTATATAACGTAATACGTTATAACGTTATGCCATATAACATATTACGTTATAACGGTATTCCATATAACGTTATTCCATATAACGTATTACGTTATAACGTTATACCATATAATGTATTACGTTATAACGTTATACCATGTAACGTTATACTGTATAACGTAATACGTTATAACGTTATACCATATAACGTATTACGTTATAACGTTATACCATGTAACGTATTACGTTATAACGTTACACCATATAACGTATTACTTTATAACGTTATACCAAATAACATTATACTATATAACGTAAAACGTAATAACGTTATACCATATAACGTATTACGTTATAACGTTATACCATGTAACGTATTACGTTATAACGTTACACCATGTAACGTTATACTATATAACGTAATACGTTAGAACGTTATGCCATATAACGTATTACGTTATAACGGTATTCCATATAACGTTATACTATGTAACGTAATAGGTTATAACGTTATACCATGCAACGTTATACTATATAACGTAATACGTTATAAGGTTATACCATATAACATATTACGTTATAACGTTATACCATGTAACGTTATACTATACAACGTAATAGGTTATAACGTTATACCATATAACGTATTACGTTATAGCGTTATACCATGCAACGTTATACTATATAACGTAATACGTTATAAGGTTATACCATATAACATATTACGTTATAACGTTATACCATGTAACGTTATACTATACAACGTAATAGGTTATAACGTTATACCATATAACGTATTACGTTATAACGTTGTACCATATAAAGTATTACGTTATAACGTTATACCACATAACGTTATACTATATAACGTAATACGTTAGAACGTTATGCCATATAACGAATTACGTTATAACGGTATTCCATATAACGTTATACTATATAACGTAATACGTTATAACGTTCTACCATATAACGTATTACGTTATAACGTTACACCATATAACGTATTACGTTATAACGTTATACCAAATAACATTATACTACATAACGTAATACGTTATAACGTTATACCATATAACGTTACACTATATAACGTAATACGTTATAACGTTATACCATATAACGTAATACCTTATAAGGGTATTCCATATAACTTTATACTATATAACGTAATACGTTATAACGTTATACCATATAACGTATTACGTTATAACGTTACACCATATAACGTATTACTTTATAACGTTATACCAAATAACATTATACTATACAACGTAATACGTATTAACGTTATACCATATAACGTATTACGTTATAACGTTATACCATGCAACGTTATACTATATAACGTAATACGTTATAACGTTATACCATATAACATATTACGTTATAACGTTATACCATGTAACGTTATACTATATAAGGTAATAGGTTATAAAGTTATACCATATAACGTATTACGTTATAACGTTGTACCATATAAAGTATTACGTTATAACGTTATACCATATAACGTTATACTATATAACGTAATACGTTATAACGTTATACCATATAACGTATTACGTTATAACGATATACCATATAACGTTATACCATATAACGTAATACGTTATAACGTTATGCCATATAACGTATTACGTTATAACGTTGTACCATATAAAGTATTACGTTATAACGTTATACCATATAACGTTATACTATATAACGTAATACGTTATAACGTTATACCATATAGCGTATTACGTTATAACGGTATTCCATATAACTTTATACTATATAACGTAATACGTTATAACGTTATGCCATATAACGTATTACGTTATAACGGTATTCCATATAACGTTATACTATATAACGTAATAGGTTATAACGTTATACCATATATCGTATTACGTTATAACGTTGTACCATATAAAGTATTACGTTATAACGTTATACCATATAACGTTATACTATATAACGTAATACGTTATAACGTTATGCCATATAACATATTACGTTATAACGGTATTCCATATAACGTTATTCCATATAACGTATTACGTTATAACGTTATACCATATAACGTATTACGTTATAACGTTGTACCATATAAAGTATTACGTTATAAAGTTATACCATATGACGTTATACTATATAACGTAATACGTTATAACGTTATGCCATATAACGTATTACGTTATAACGGTATTCCATATAACGTTATACTATATATCGTAATACGTTATAACGTTATACCATATAACGTATTACGTTATAACGTTACACCATATAACGTATTACGTTATAACGTTATACCAAATAACATTATACTATATAACGTAATACGTAATAACGTTATACCATATTACGTATTACGTTATAACGTTATACCATGTAACGTATTACGTTATAACGTTATACCATATAACGTTATACTATATAACGTAATACGTTATAACGTTATACCATATAGCGTATTACGTTATAACGGTATTCCATATAACTTTATACTATATAACGTAATACGTTATAACGTTATGCCATATAACGTATTACGTTATAACGGTATTCCATATAACGTTATACTATATAACGTAATAGGTTATAACGTTATACCATATATCGTATTACGTTATAACGTTGTACCATATAAAGTATTACGTTATAACGTTATACCATATAACGTTATACTATATAACGTAATACGTTATAACGTTATGCCATATAACATATTACGTTATAACGGTATTCCATATAACGTTATTCCATATAACGTATTACGTTATAACGTTATACCATATAACGTATTACGTTATAACGTTGTACCATATAAAGTATTACGTTATAAAGTTATACCATATGACGTTATACTATATAACGTAATACGTTATAACGTTATGCCATATAACGTATTACGTTATAACGGTATTCCATATAACGTTATACTATATATCGTAATACGTTATAACGTTATACCATATAACGTATTACGTTATAACGTTACACCATATAACGTATTACGTTATAACGTTATACCAAATAACATTATACTATATAACGTAATACGTAATAACGTTATACCATATAACGTATTACGTTATAACGTTATACCATGTAACGTATTACGTTATAACGTTACACCATATAACGTATTACTTTATAACGTTATACCAAATAACATTATACTATATAACGTAATACGTATTAACGTTATACCATATAACGTATTACGTTATAACGTTATACCATGTAACGTATTACGTTATAACGTTGTATCATATAAAGTATTACGTTATAACGTTATACCATATAACGTTATACTATATAACGTAATGCGTTAGAACGTTATGCCATATAACGTAATACGTTATAACGTTATACCATGTAACGTTATACTATATAACGTATTACGTTATAACGTTATACCATATAACGTAATACTATATAACGTAATACGTTATAACGTTATACCATATAACGTATTACGTTATAACATTATACCATATAACGTATTACGTTATAACGTTATACCATATAACGTTATACTATACAACGTAATACGTTATAACGTTATATCATATAACGTATTACGTTATAACGTTATACCATATAACGTATTACGTTATAACGTTATACCATGTAACGTTATACTATATAACGTAATAGGTTATAACGTTACATCATATAACGTATTACGTTATAACGTTGTACCATATAAAGTATTACGTTATAACGTTATAGCATATAACGTTATACTATATAACGTAATACGTTATAACGTTATGCCATATAATGTATTACGTTATAACGGTATTCCATATAACGTTATACTATATAACGTAATACGTTATAACGTTATACCATATAACGTATTACGTTATAACGATACACCATATAACGTATTACGTTATAACGTTATACCAAATAACATTATACAACATAACGTAATACGTTATAACGTTATACCATATAACATATTACGTTATAACGTTATACCATGTAACGTTATACTATATAACGTAATAGGTTATAAAGTTATACCATATAACGTATTACGTTATAACGTTGTACCATATAAAGTATTACGTTATAACGTTATACCATATAACGTTATACTATATAACGTAATACGTTAGAACGTTATGCCATATAACGTATTACGTTATAACGGTATTCCATACAACGTTATACTATATAACGTAATACGTTATAACGTTATAACGTTACACCATATAACGTATTACGTTATAACGTTATGCCATATAACGTATTACGTTATAACGGTATTCCATATAACTTTATATTATATAACGTAATACGTTATAAGGTTATACCATATAACGTAATACCTTGTAGCGTTATACCATATAACGTATTACGTTATAATGTTATACTACATGACGTAATACGTTGTAACGTTATAACATATAACGTATTACGTTATAACGTTATACCATAGAACGTTAAACTATATAGCGTAATACATTCTAACGATATGCCATATAACGTTATACCATATAACGTAAAATATTATAACTTTATATCATATAACGTTATACCATATATCGTCATGTCATATACCGTAATACGTTATAATGTTATACCATATAACGTATTACTTTATAACGTTATACTACATAACGTAATACGTTGTAACGTTATAACATATAACGTATTACGTTATAACGTTATACCATAGAACGTTAAACTATATAGCGTAATACGTTATAACGATATGCCATATAACGTTATACCATATAGCGTTATACTATATAACGAAATACGTTATAACGTTATACCATATAACGTTATACCATATAACGTTATACCATATAACGTAATACTATATAACGTAATACGTTATAACGTTATACCATATAACGTATTACGTTATAACATTATACCATATAACGTATTGCGTTATAACGGTATTCCATATAACGTTATACTATATAACGTAATAGGTTATAACGTTATACCATATAACGTATTACGTTATAACGTTGTACCATATAAAGTATTACGTTATAACGTTATACCATATAACGTTATACTATATAACGTAATACGTTATAACGTTATATCATATAACGTATTACGTTATAACGTTATACCATATAACGTATTACGTTATAACGTTATACCATGTAACGTTATACTATATAACGTAATAGGTTATAACGTTACATCATATAACGTATTACGTTATAACGTTGTACCATATAAAGTATTACGTTATTACGTTATACCATATGACGTTATACTATATAACGTAATACGTTATAACGTTATACCATATAACGTATTACGTTATAACATTATACCATATAACGTATTGCGTTATAACGGTATTCCATATAACGTTATACTATATAACGTAATAGGTTATAACGTTATACCATATAACGTAATACGTTATAACGTTATACCATATAGCGTATTACGTTATAACGGTATTCCATATAACTTTATACTATATAACGTAATACGTTATAACGTTATGCCATATAACGTATTACGTTATAGCGGTATTCCATATAACGTTATACTATATAACGTAATAGGTTATAACGTTATACCATATAACGTATTACGTTATAACGTTATACTATATAACGTAATACGTTATAACGTTATACCATATAACGTATTACGTTATAACGTTATACCATATAACGTTATACCATATAACGTAGTACGTTATAACGTTATGCCATATAACGTATTACGTTATAACGTTGTACCATATAAAGTATTACGTTATAACGTTATACCATATAACGTTCTACTATATAACGTAATACGTTATAACGTTATACCATATAACGTATTACGTTATAACGTTACACCATATAACGTATTACGTTATAACGTTATGCCATATAACGTATTACGTTATAACGGTATTCCATATAACTTTATACTATATAACGTAATACGTTATAAGGTTATACCATATAACGTAATACGTTATAACGTTATACCATGTAACGTTATACTATATAACGTAATACGTTATAACGTTACATCATATAACGTATTACGTTATAACGTTATGCCATATAACGCTATACTATATATCGTAATACGTTATAACGTTATACCATATAACGTATTACGTTATAACGTTACACCATATAACGTATTACGTTATAACGTTATACCAAATAACATTATACTATATAACGTAATACGTAATAACGTTATACCATATAACGTGTTACGTTATAACGTTATACCATGTAACGTATTACGTTATAACGTTACACCATGTAACGTTATACTATATAACGTAATACGTTAGAACGTTATGCCAAATAACGTATTACGTTATAACGGTATTCCATATAACGTTATACTATATAACGTAATAGGTTATAACGTTATACCATATAACGTTATACTATATAACGTAATAAGTTATAACGTTATGCCATATAACGTATTACGTTATAACGTTATACCATATAATGTTATACTATATAACGTAACAGGTTATAACGTTATGCCATATAACGTATTACGTTATAACGTTATACCATATAACGTTATACTATATAACGTAATAGGTTATAACGTTATACCATGTAACGTATTACGTTATAACGTTGTACCATATAAAGTATTACCTTATAACGTTATACCATATGACGTTATACTATATAACGTAATAGATTATAACGTTATGCCATATAACGTATTACGTTATAACGTTATACCATATAACGTTATACTATATAACGTAATAGGTTATAACGTTATACCATATAACGTATTACGTTATAACGTTGTACCATATAAAGTATTACGTTATAACGTTATACCATATAACGTATTACGTTATAACGTTATACCATGTAACGTATTACGTTATAACGTTACACCATATAACGTATTACTTTATAACGTTATACCAAATAACATTATACTATATAACGTAATACGTAATAACGTTATACCATATAACGTATTACGTTATAACGTTATACCATGTAACGTATTACGTTATAACGTTACACCATGTAACGTTATACTATATAACGTAATACGTTAGAACGTTATGCCATATAACGTATTACGTTATAACGGTATTCCATATAACGTTATACTATGTAACGTAATAGGTTATAACGTTATACCATGCAACGTTATACTATATAACGTAATACGTTATAAGGTTATACCATATAACATATTACGTTATAACGTTATACCATGTAACGTTATACTATACAACGTAATAGGTTATAACGTTATACCATATAACGTATTACGTTATAGCGTTATACCATGCAACGTTATACTATATAACGTAATACGTTATAAGGTTATACCATATAACATATTACGTTATAACGTTATACCATGTAACGTTATACTATACAACGTAATAGGTTATAACGTTATACCATATAACGTATTACGTTATAACGTTGTACCATATAAAGTATTACGTTATAACGTTATACCACATAACGTTATACTATATAACGTAATACGTTAGAACGTTATGCCATATAACGAATTACGTTATAACGGTATTCCATATAACGTTATACTATATAACGTAATACGTTATAACGTTCTACCATATAACGTATTACGTTATAACGTTACACCATATAACGTATTACGTTATAACGTTATACCAAATAACATTATACTACATAACGTAATACGTTATAACGTTATACCATATAACGTTACACTATATAACGTAATACGTTATAACGTTATACCATATAACGTAATACCTTATAAGGGTATTCCATATAACTTTATACTATATAACGTAATACGTTATAACGTTATACCATATAACGTATTACGTTATAACGTTACACCATATAACGTATTACTTTATAACGTTATACCAAATAACATTATACTATACAACGTAATACGTATTAACGTTATACCATATAACGTATTACGTTATAACGTTATACCATGCAACGTTATACTATATAACGTAATACGTTATAACGTTATACCATATAACATATTACGTTATAACGTTATACCATGTAACGTTATACTATATAAGGTAATAGGTTATAAAGTTATACCATATAACGTATTACGTTATAACGTTGTACCATATAAAGTATTACGTTATAACGTTATACCATATAACGTTATACTATATAACGTAATACGTTAGAACGTTATGCCATATGACGTATTACGTTATAACGGTATTCCATATAACGTTATACTATATAACGTAATACGTTATAACGTTATACCATGTAACGTTATACTATACAACGTAATAGGTTATAACGTTATACCATATAACGTATTACGTTATAGCGTTATACCATGCAACGTTATACTATATAACGTAATACGTTATAAGGTTATACCATATAACATATTACGTTATAACGTTATACCATGTAACGTTATACTATACAACGTAATAGGTTATAACGTTATACCATATAACGTATTACGTTATAACGTTGTACCATATAAAGTATTACCTTATAACGTTATACCATATGACGTTATACTATATAACGTAATAGATTATAACGTTATGCCATATAACGTATTACGTTATAACGTTATACCATATAACGTTATACTATATAACGTAATAGGTTATAACGTTATACCATATAACGTATTACGTTATAACGTTGTACCATATAAAGTATTACGTTATAACGTTATACCATATAACGTATTACGTTATAACGTTATACCATGTAACGTATTACGTTATAACGTTACACCATATAACGTATTACTTTATAACGTTATACCAAATAACATTATACTATATAACGTAATACGTAATAACGTTATACCATATAACGTATTACGTTATAACGTTATACCATGTAACGTATTACGTTATAACGTTACACCATGTAACGTTATACTATATAACGTAATACGTTAGAACGTTATGCCATATAACGTATTACGTTATAACGGTATTCCATATAACGTTATACTATGTAACGTAATAGGTTATAACGTTATACCATGCAACGTTATACTATATAACGTAATACGTTATAAGGTTATACCATATAACATATTACGTTATAACGTTATACCATGTAACGTTATACTATACAACGTAATAGGTTATAACGTTATACCATATAACGTATTACGTTATAGCGTTATACCATGCAACGTTATACTATATAACGTAATACGTTATAAGGTTATACCATATAACATATTACGTTATAACGTTATACCATGTAACGTTATACTATACAACGTAATAGGTTATAACGTTATACCATATAACGTATTACGTTATAACGTTGTACCATATAAAGTATTACGTTATAACGTTATACCACATAACGTTATACTATATAACGTAATACGTTAGAACGTTATGCCATATAACGAATTACGTTATAACGGTATTCCATATAACGTTATACTATATAACGTAATACGTTATAACGTTCTACCATATAACGTATTACGTTATAACGTTACACCATATAACGTATTACGTTATAACGTTATACCAAATAACATTATACTACATAACGTAATACGTTATAACGTTATACCATATAACGTTACACTATATAACGTAATACGTTATAACGTTATACCATATAACGTAATACCTTATAAGGGTATTCCATATAACTTTATACTATATAACGTAATACGTTATAACGTTATACCATATAACGTATTACGTTATAACGTTACACCATATAACGTATTACTTTATAACGTTATACCAAATAACATTATACTATACAACGTAATACGTATTAACGTTATACCATATAACGTATTACGTTATAACGTTATACCATGCAACGTTATACTATATAACGTAATACGTTATAACGTTATACCATATAACATATTACGTTATAACGTTATACCATGTAACGTTATACTATATAAGGTAATAGGTTATAAAGTTATACCATATAACGTATTACGTTATAACGTTGTACCATATAAAGTATTACGTTATAACGTTATACCATATAACGTTATACTATATAACGTAATACGTTAGAACGTTATGCCATATGACGTATTACGTTATAACGGTATTCCATATAACGTTATACTATATAACGTAATACGTTATAACGTTATACCATATAACGTATTACGTTATAACGTTACACCATATAACGTATTACGTTATAACGTTATGCCATATAACGTATTACGTTATAACGGTATTCCATATAACTTTATACTCTATAACGTAATACGTTATAAGGTTATACCATATAACGTAATACGTTATAACGTTATACCATGTAACGTTATACTATATAACGTAATACGTTATAACGTTATACCATATAACGTTATACTATATAACGTAATACGTTATAACGTTATGCCATATAACGTATTACGTTATAACGGTATTCCATATAACTTTATCGTATATAACGTAATACGTTATAACGTTATACCATGTAACGTTATACTATATAACGTAATACGTTATAACGTTATGCCATATAACGTATTACGTTATAACGGTATTCCATATAACTTTATACTATATAACGTAATACGTTATAAGGTTATAACATATAACGTAATACGTTATAACGTTATACCATGTAACGTTATACTATATAACGTAATACGTTATAACGTTACACCATATAACGTATTACGTTATAACGTTATGCCATATAACGTTATACTATATATCGTAATACGTTATAACGTTATACCATATAACGTATTACGTTATAACGTTGCACCATATAACGTATTACGTTATAACGTTATACCAAATAACATTATACTATATAACGTAATACGTAATAACGTTATAACATATAACGTATTACGTTATAACGTTATAACATGTAACGTATTACGTTATAACGTTACACCATGTAACGTTATACTATATAATGTAATACGTTAGAACGTTATGCCATATAACGTATTACGTTATAACGGTATTCCATATAACGTTATACTATATAACGTAATAGGTTATAACGTTATACCATATAACGTTATACTATATAACGTAATAAGTTATAACGTTATGCCATATAACGTATTACGTTATAACGTTATACCATATAATGTTATACTATATAACGTAACAGGTTATAACGTTATGCCATATAACGTATTACGTTATAACGTTATACCATATAACGTTATACTATATAATGTAATAGGTTATAACGTTATACCATGTAACGTATTACGTTATAACGTTGTACCATATAAAGTATTACGTTATAACGTTATACCATATGACGTTATACTATATAACGTAATAGATTATAACGTTATGCCATATAACGTATTACGTTATAACGTTATACCATATAACGTTATACTATATAACGTAATAGGTTATAACGTTATACCATATAACGTATTACGTTATAACGTTGTACCATATAAAGTATTACGTTATAACGTTATACCATATAACGTATTACGTTATAACGTTATACCATGTAACGTATTACGTTATAACGTTACACCATATAACGTATTACCTTATAACGTTATACCAAATAACATTATACTATATAACGTAATACGTAATAACGTTATACCATATAACGTATTACGTTATAACGTTATACCATGTAACGTATTACGTTATAACGTTACACCATGTAACGTTATACTATATAACGTAATACGTTAGAACGTTATGCCATATAACGTATTACGTTATAACGGTATTCCATATAACGTTATACTATATAACGTAATAGGTGATAACGTTATACCATGCAACGTTATACTATATAACGTAATACGTTATAAGGTTATACCATATAACATATTACGTTATAACGTTATACCATGTAACGTTATACTATACAACGTAATAGGTTATAACGTTATACCATATAACGTATTACGTTATAACGTTATAACATGCAACGTTATACTATATAACGTAATACGTTATAAGGTTATACCATATAACATATTACGTTATAACGTTATACCATGTAACGTTATACTATACAACGTAATAGGTTATAACGTTATACCATATAACGTATTACGTTATAACGTTGTACCATATAAAGTATTACGTTATAACGTTATACCATATAACGTTATACTATATAACGTAATACGTTAGAACGTTATGCCATATAACGAATTACGTTATAACGGTATTCCATATAACGTTATACTATATAACGTAATACGTTATAACGTTCTACCATATAACGTATTACGTTATAACGTTACACCATATAACGTATTACGTTATAACGTTATACCAAATAACATTATACTATATAACGTAATACGTTATAACGTTATACCATATAACGTTATACTATATAACCTAATACGTTATAACGTTATGCCATATAACGTAATACCTTATAACGGTATTCCATATAACGTTATACCATATAACGTATTATGTTATAACGTTGTACCATATAATGTATTACGTTATAACGTTATACCATATAAAGTTATACTATATAACGTAATACGTTATAACGTTATGCCATATAACGTATTACGTTATAACGGTATTCCATATAACTTTATACTATATAACGTAATACGTTATAAGGTTATACCATATAAAGTAATACGTTATAACGTTATACCATGTAACGTTAAACTATATGACGTAATAAGTTATAACGTTTTACCATATAACGTATTACGTTATAACGTTATACCATATAACGTTATACTATATAACGTAATACGTTATAACGTTATGCCATATAACGTATCACGTTATAACGTTGTACCATATAAAGTATTACGTTATAACGTTATACCATATAACGTTATACTATATAACGTAATACGTTATAACGTTATACCATATAACGTTACACCATATAACGTAAAATATTATAACTTTATATCATATAACGTTATACCATATATCGTCATGCCATATACCGTAATACGTTATAATGTTATACCATATAACGTATTACGTTATAACGTTATACTATATAACGTAATACGTTGTAACGTTATACCATATAACGTATTACGTTATAATGTTATACTACATAACGTAATACGTTGTAACGTTGTAACATATAACGTATTACGTTATAACGTTATACCATAGAACGTTAAACTATATAGCGTAATACGTTATAACGATATGCCATATAACGTTATACCATATAGCGTTATACTATATAACGTAATACGTTATAACGTTATACCATATAACGTCATACCATATAACGTAATACTATATAACGTAATACGTTATAACGTTATACCATATAACGTATTACGTTATAACATTATACCATATAACGTATTACGTTATAACGTTATACCATATAACGTTATACTATACAACGTAATACGTTATAATGTTATATCATATAACGTATTACGTTATAACGTTATACCATATAACGTATTACGTTATAACGTTATACCATGTAACGTTATACTATATAACGTAATAGGTTATAACGTTACATCATATAACGTATTACGTTATAACGTTGTACCATATAAAGTATTACGTTATAATGTTATAGCATATAACGTTATACTATATAACGTAATACGTTATAACGTTATGCCATATAACGTATTACGTTATAACGGTATTCCATATAACGTTATACTATATAACGTAATAGGTTATAACGTTATACCATATAACGTATTACGTTATAACGTTGTACCATATAAAGTATTACGTTATAACGTTATACCATATAACGTTATACTATATAACGTAATACGTTAGAACGTTATGCTATATAACGTATTACGTTATAACGGTATTCCATATAACGTTATACTATATAACGTAATACGTTATAACGTTATACCATATAACGTATTACGTTATAACGATACACCATATAACGTATTACGTTATAACGTTATACCAAATAACATTATACAATATAACGTAATACGTTATAACGTTATACCATATAACGTTATACTATATAACGTAATACGTTATAACGTTATGCCATATAACGTATTACGTTATAACGGTATTCCATATAACGTTATTCCATATAACGTATTACGTTATAACGTTATACCATATAACGTATTACGTTATAACGTTACACCATATAACGTATTACGTTATAACGTTATACCAAATAACATTATACTATATAACGTAATACGTAATAACGTTATACCATATAACGTATTACGTATTAACGTTATACCATATAACGTATTACGTTATAACGTTATACCATGCAACGTTATACTATATAACGTAATACGTTATAACGTTATACCATATAACATATTACGTTATAACGTTATACCATGTAACGTTATACTATATAACGTAATAGGTTATAAAGTTATACCATATAACGTATTACGTTATAACGTTGTACCATATAAAGTATTACGTTATAACGTTATACCATATAACGTTATACTATATAACGTAATACGTTAGAACGTTATGCCATATAACGTATTACGTTATAACGGTATTCCATATAACGTTATACTATATAACGTAATACGTTATAACGTTATAACGTTACACCATATAACGTATTACGTTATAACGTTATGCCACATAACGTATTACGTTATAACGGTATTCCATATAACTTTACATTATATAACGTAATACGTTATAAGGTTATACCATATAACGTAATACGTTATAACGTTATACCATGTAACGTTATACTATATAACGTAATACGTTACAAGGTTATACCATATAACGTAATACCTTGTAGCGTTATACCATATAACGTATTACGTTATAATGTTATACTACATAACGTAATACGTTGTAACGTTATAACATATAACGTATTACGTTATAACGTTATACCATAGAACGTTAAACTATATAGCGTAATACGTTATAACGATATGCCATATAACGTTATACCATATAACGTAAAATATTATAACTTTATATCATATAACGTTATACCATATATCGTCATGCCATATACCGTAATACGTTATAATGTTATACCATATAACGTATTACTTTATAACGTTATACTACATAACGTAATGCGTTGTAACGTTATAACATATAACGTATTACGTTATAACGTTATACCATAGAACGTTAAACTATATAGCGTAATACGTTATAACGATATGCCATATAACGTTATACCATATAGCGTTATACTATATAACGAAATACGTTATAACATTATACCATATAACGTTATACTATATAACGTAATAGGTTATAACGTTACATCATATAACGTATTACGTTATAACGTAGTACCATATAAAGTATTACGTTATGTCGTTATAGCATATAACGTTATACTATATAACGTAATACGTTATAACGTTATGCCATATAACGTTATACTATATAACGTAATAGGTTATAACGTTATACCATATAACGTATTACGTTATAACGTTGTACCATATAAAGTATTACGTTATAACGTTATACCATATAACGTTATACTATATAACGTAATACGTTAGAACGTTATGCTATATAACGTATTACGTTATAACGGAATTCCATATAACGTTATACTATTTAACGTAGTACGTTATAACGTTATACCATATAACGTTATACTATATAACGTAATACGTTATAACGTTATGCCACATAACGTATTACGTTATAACGGTATTCCATATAACGTTATTCCATATAACGTATTACGTTATAACGTTATACCATATAACGTATTACGTTATAACGTTGTACCATATAAAGTATTACGTTATAACCTTACACCATATAACGTATTACTTTATAACGTTATACCAAATAACATTATACTATATAACGTAATACGTATTAACGTTATACCATATAACGTATTACGTTATAACGTTATACCATGTAACGTATTACGTTATAACGTTATACCATATAACGTTATACTATATAACGTAATACGTTAGAACGTTATGCTATATAACGTATTACGTTATAACGGAATTCCATATAACGTTATACTATTTAACGTAGTACGTTATAACGTTATACCATATAACGTTATACTATACAACGTAATACGTTATAACGTTATATCATATAACGTATTACGTTATAACGTTATACCATATAACGTAATACGTTATAACGTTATACCATATAACGTATTACGTTATAACGATACACCATATAACGTATTACGTTATAACGATATACCAAATAACATTATACAATATAACGTAATACGTTATAACGTTATACCATATAACGTTATACTATATAACGTAATACGTTATAACGTTATGCCATATAACGTATTACGTTATAACGGTATTCCATATAACGTTATTCCATATAACGTATTACGTTATAACGTTATACCATATAACGTATCACGTTATAACGTTACACCATATAACGTATTACGTTATAACGTTATACCAAATAACATTATACTATATAACGTAATACGTTATAACGTTATACCATATAACGTTATACTATATAACGTAATACGTTATAACGTTATGCCATATAACGTATTACGTTATAACGGTATTCCATATAACGTTATTCCATATAACGTATTACGTTATAACGGTATTCCATATAACGTTATTCCATATAACGTAATACGTTATAACGTTATACCATATAACATATTACGTTATAACGTTATACCATGTAACGTTATACTATATAACGTAATAGGTTATAAAGTTATACCATATAACGTATTACGTTATAACGTTGTACCATATAAAGTATTACGTTATAACGTTATACCATATAACGTTATACTATATAACGTAATACGTTAGAACGTTATGCCATATAACGTATTACGTTATAACGGTATTCCATATAACGTTATACTATATAACGTAATACGTTATAACGTTATAACGTTACACCATATAACGTATTACGTTATAACGTTATGCCATATAACGTATTACGTTATAACGGTATTCCATATAACTTTATATTATATAACGTAATACGTTATAAGGTTATACCATATAACGTAATACGTTATAACGTTATGCCATATAACGTATTACGTTATAACGGTATTCCATATAACGTTATTCCATATAACGTATTACGTTATAACGGTATTCCATATAACGTTATTCCATATAACGTAATACGTTATAACGTTATACCATATAACATATTACGTTATAACGTTATACCATGTAACGTTATACTATATAACGTAATAGGTTATAAAGTTATACCATATAACGTATTACGTTATAACGTTGTACCATATAAAGTATTACGTTATAACGTTATGCCATATAACGTATTACGTTATAACGTTACACCATATAACGTATTACCTTATAACGTTATACCAAATAACATTATACTATATAACGTAATACGTAATAACGTTATACCATATAACGTATTACGTTATAACGTTATACCATGTAACGTATTACGTTATAACGTTACACCATGTAACGTTATACTATATAACGTAATACGTTAGAACGTTATGCCATATAACGTATTACGTTATAACGGTATTCCATATAACGTTATACTATATAACGTAATAGGTGATAACGTTATACCATGCAACGTTATACTATATAACGTAATACGTAATAACGTTATAACATATAACGTATTACGTTATAACGTTATAACATGTAACGTATTACGTTATAACGTTACACCATGTAACGTTATACTATATAACGTAATACGTTAGAACGTTATGCCATATAACGTATTACGTTATAACGGTATTCCATATAACGTTATACTATATAACGTAATAGGTTATAACGTTATACCATATAACGTTATACTATATAACGTAATAAGTTATAACGTTATGCCATATAACGTATTACGTTATAACGTTATACCATATAATGTTATACTATATAACGTAACAGGTTATAACGTTATGCCATATAACGTATTACGTTATAACGTTATACCATATAACGTTATACTATATAATGTAATAGGTTATAACGTTATACCATGTAACGTATTACGTTATAACGTTGTACCATATAAAGTATTACGTTATAACGTTATACCATATGACGTTATACTATATAACGTAATAGATTATAACGTTATGCCATATAACGTATTACGTTATAACGTTATACCATATAACGTTATACTATATAACGTAATAGGTTATAACGTTATACCATATAACGTATTACGTTATAACGTTGTACCATATAAAGTATTACGTTATAACGTTATACCATATAACGTATTACGTTATAACGTTATACCATGTAACGTATTACGTTATAACGTTACACCATATAACGTATTACCTTATAACGTTATACCAAATAACATTATACTATATAACGTAATACGTAATAACGTTATACCATATAACGTATTACGTTATAACGTTATACCATGTAACGTATTACGTTATAACGTTACACCATGTAACGTTATACTATATAACGTAATACGTTAGAACGTTATGCCATATAACGTATTACGTTATAACGGTATTCCATATAACGTTATACTATATAACGTAATAGGTGATAACGTTATACCATGCAACGTTATACTATATAACGTAATACGTTATAAGGTTATACCATATAACATATTACGTTATAACGTTATACCATGTAACGTTATACTATACAACGTAATAGGTTATAACGTTATACCATATAACGTATTACGTTATAACGTTATAACATGCAACGTTATACTATATAACGTAATACGTTATAAGGTTATACCATATAACATATTACGTTATAACGTTATACCATGTAACGTTATACTATACAACGTAATAGGTTATAACGTTATACCATATAACGTATTACGTTATAACGTTGTACCATATAAAGTATTACGTTATAACGTTATACCATATAACGTTATACTATATAACGTAATACGTTAGAACGTTATGCCATATAACGAATTACGTTATAACGGTATTCCATATAACGTTATACTATATAACGTAATACGTTATAACGTTCTACCATATAACGTATTACGTTATAACGTTACACCATATAACGTATTACGTTATAACGTTATACCAAATAACATTATACTATATAACGTAATACGTTATAACGTTATACCATATAACGTTATACTATATAACCTAATACGTTATAACGTTATGCCATATAACGTAATACCTTATAACGGTATTCCATATAACGTTATACCATATAACGTATTATGTTATAACGTTGTACCATATAATGTATTACGTTATAACGTTATACCATATAAAGTTATACTATATAACGTAATACGTTATAACGTTATGCCATATAACGTATTACGTTATAACGGTATTCCATATAACTTTATACTATATAACGTAATACGTTATAAGGTTATACCATATAAAGTAATACGTTATAACGTTATACCATGTAACGTTAAACTATATGACGTAATAAGTTATAACGTTTTACCATATAACGTATTACGTTATAACGTTATACCATATAACGTTATACTATATAACGTAATACGTTATAACGTTATGCCATATAACGTATCACGTTATAACGTTGTACCATATAAAGTATTACGTTATAACGTTATACCATATAACGTTATACTATATAACGTAATACGTTATAACGTTATACCATATAACGTTACACCATATAACGTAAAATATTATAACTTTATATCATATAACGTTATACCATATATCGTCATGCCATATACCGTAATACGTTATAATGTTATACCATATAACGTATTACGTTATAACGTTATACTATATAACGTAATACGTTGTAACGTTATACCATATAACGTATTACGTTATAATGTTATACTACATAACGTAATACGTTGTAACGTTGTAACATATAACGTATTACGTTATAACGTTATACCATAGAACGTTAAACTATATAGCGTAATACGTTATAACGATATGCCATATAACGTTATACCATATAGCGTTATACTATATAACGTAATACGTTATAACGTTATACCATATAACGTCATACCATATAACGTAATACTATATAACGTAATACGTTATAACGTTATACCATATAACGTATTACGTTATAACATTATACCATATAACGTATTACGTTATAACGTTATACCATATAACGTTATACTATACAACGTAATACGTTATAATGTTATATCATATAACGTATTACGTTATAACGTTATACCATATAACGTATTACGTTATAACGTTATACCATGTAACGTTATACTATATAACGTAATAGGTTATAACGTTACATCATATAACGTATTACGTTATAACGTTGTACCATATAAAGTATTACGTTATAATGTTATAGCATATAACGTTATACTATATAACGTAATACGTTATAACGTTATGCCATATAACGTATTACGTTATAACGGTATTCCATATAACGTTATACTATATAACGTAATAGGTTATAACGTTATACCATATAACGTATTACGTTATAACGTTGTACCATATAAAGTATTACGTTATAACGTTATACCATATAACGTTATACTATATAACGTAATACGTTAGAACGTTATGCTATATAACGTATTACGTTATAACGGTATTCCATATAACGTTATACTATATAACGTAATACGTTATAACGTTATACCATATAACGTATTACGTTATAACGATACACCATATAACGTATTACGTTATAACGTTATACCAAATAACATTATACAATATAACGTAATACGTTATAACGTTATACCATATAACGTTATACTATATAACGTAATACGTTATAACGTTATGCCATATAACGTATTACGTTATAACGGTATTCCATATAACGTTATTCCATATAACGTATTACGTTATAACGTTATACCATATAACGTATTACGTTATAACGTTACACCATATAACGTATTACGTTATAACGTTATACCAAATAACATTATACTATATAACGTAATACGTAATAACGTTATACCATATAACGTATTACGTATTAACGTTATACCATATAACGTATTACGTTATAACGTTATACCATGCAACGTTATACTATATAACGTAATACGTTATAACGTTATACCATATAACATATTACGTTATAACGTTATACCATGTAACGTTATACTATATAACGTAATAGGTTATAAAGTTATACCATATAACGTATTACGTTATAACGTTGTACCATATAAAGTATTACGTTATAACGTTATACCATATAACGTTATACTATATAACGTAATACGTTAGAACGTTATGCCATATAACGTATTACGTTATAACGGTATTCCATATAACGTTATACTATATAACGTAATACGTTATAACGTTATAACGTTACACCATATAACGTATTACGTTATAACGTTATGCCACATAACGTATTACGTTATAACGGTATTCCATATAACTTTACATTATATAACGTAATACGTTATAAGGTTATACCATATAACGTAATACGTTATAACGTTATACCATGTAACGTTATACTATATAACGTAATACGTTACAAGGTTATACCATATAACGTAATACCTTGTAGCGTTATACCATATAACGTATTACGTTATAATGTTATACTACATAACGTAATACGTTGTAACGTTATAACATATAACGTATTACGTTATAACGTTATACCATAGAACGTTAAACTATATAGCGTAATACGTTATAACGATATGCCATATAACGTTATACCATATAACGTAAAATATTATAACTTTATATCATATAACGTTATACCATATATCGTCATGCCATATACCGTAATACGTTATAATGTTATACCATATAACGTATTACTTTATAACGTTATACTACATAACGTAATACGTTGTAACGTTATAACATATAACGTATTACGTTATAACGTTATACCATAGAACGTTAAACTATATAGCGTAATACGTTATAACATTATACCATATAACGTTATACTATATAACGTAATAGGTTATAACGTTACATCATATAACGTATTACGTTATAACGTAGTACCATATAAAGTATTACGTTATGTCGTTATAGCATATAACGTTATACTATATAACGTAATACGTTATAACGTTATGCCATATAACGTTATACTATATAACGTAATAGGTTATAACGTTATACCATATAACGTATTACGTTATAACGTTGTACCATATAAAGTATTACGTTATAACGTTATACCATATAACGTTATACTATATAACGTAATACGTTAGAACGTTATGCTATATAACGTATTACGTTATAACGGAATTCCATATAACGTTATACTATTTAACGTAGTACGTTATAACGTTATACCATATAACGTTATACTATATAACGTAATACGTTATAACGTTATGCCACATAACGTATTACGTTATAACGGTATTCCATATAACGTTATTCCATATAACGTATTACGTTATAACGTTATACCATATAACGTATTACGTTATAACGTTGTACCATATAAAGTATTACGTTATAACCTTACACCATATAACGTATTACTTTATAACGTTATACCAAATAACATTATACTATATAACGTAATACGTATTAACGTTATACCATATAACGTATTACGTTATAACGTTATACCATGTAACGTATTACGTTATAACGTTATACCATATAACGTTATACTATATAACGTAATACGTTAGAACGTTATGCTATATAACGTATTACGTTATAACGGAATTCCATATAACGTTATACTATTTAACGTAGTACGTTATAACGTTATACCATATAACGTTATACTATACAACGTAATACGTTATAACGTTATATCATATAACGTATTACGTTATAACGTTATACCATATAACGTAATACGTTATAACGTTATACCATATAACGTATTACGTTATAACGATACACCATATAACGTATTACGTTATAACGATATACCAAATAACATTATACAATATAACGTAATACGTTATAACGTTATACCATATAACGTTATACTATATAACGTAATACGTTATAACGTTATGCCATATAACGTATTACGTTATAACGGTATTCCATATAACGTTATTCCATATAACGTATTACGTTATAACGTTATACCATATAACGTATCACGTTATAACGTTACACCATATAACGTATTACGTTATAACGTTATACCAAATAACATTATACTATATAACGTAATACGTTATAACGTTATACCATATAACGTTATACTATATAACGTAATACGTTATAACGTTATGCCATATAACGTATTACGTTATAACGGTATTCCATATAACGTTATTCCATATAACGTATTACGTTATAACGGTATTCCATATAACGTTATTCCATATAACGTAATACGTTATAACGTTATACCATATAACATATTACGTTATAACGTTATACCATGTAACGTTATACTATATAACGTAATAGGTTATAAAGTTATACCATATAACGTATTACGTTATAACGTTGTACCATATAAAGTATTACGTTATAACGTTATACCATATAACGTTATACTATATAACGTAATACGTTAGAACGTTATGCCATATAACGTATTACGTTATAACGGTATTCCATATAACGTTATACTATATAACGTAATACGTTATAACGTTATAACGTTACACCATATAACGTATTACGTTATAACGTTATGCCATATAACGTATTACGTTATAACGGTATTCCATATAACTTTATATTATATAACGTAATACGTTATAAGGTTATACCATATAACGTAATACGTTATAACGTTATGCCATATAACGTATTACGTTATAACGGTATTCCATATAACGTTATTCCATATAACGTATTACGTTATAACGGTATTCCATATAACGTTATTCCATATAACGTAATACGTTATAACGTTATACCATATAACATATTACGTTATAACGTTATACCATGTAACGTTATACTATATAACGTAATAGGTTATAAAGTTATACCATATAACGTATTACGTTATAACGTTGTACCATATAAAGTATTACGTTATAACGTTATGCCATATAACGTATTACGTTATAACGTTACACCATATAACGTATTACCTTATAACGTTATACCAAATAACATTATACTATATAACGTAATACGTAATAACGTTATACCATATAACGTATTACGTTATAACGTTATACCATGTAACGTATTACGTTATAACGTTACACCATGTAACGTTATACTATATAACGTAATACGTTAGAACGTTATGCCATATAACGTATTACGTTATAACGGTATTCCATATAACGTTATACTATATAACGTAATAGGTGATAACGTTATACCATGCAACGTTATACTATATAACGTAATACGTAATAACGTTATAACATATAACGTATTACGTTATAACGTTATAACATGTAACGTATTACGTTATAACGTTACACCATGTAACGTTATACTATATAACGTAATACGTTAGAACGTTATGCCATATAACGTATTACGTTATAACGGTATTCCATATAACGTTATACTATATAACGTAATAGGTTATAACGTTATACCATATAACGTTATACTATATAACGTAATAAGTTATAACGTTATGCCATATAACGTATTACGTTATAACGTTATACCATATAATGTTATACTATATAACGTAACAGGTTATAACGTTATGCCATATAACGTATTACGTTATAACGTTATACCATATAACGTTATACTATATAATGTAATAGGTTATAACGTTATACCATGTAACGTATTACGTTATAACGTTGTACCATATAAAGTATTACGTTATAACGTTATACCATATGACGTTATACTATATAACGTAATAGATTATAACGTTATGCCATATAACGTATTACGTTATAACGTTATACCATATAACGTTATACTATATAACGTAATAGGTTATAACGTTATACCATATAACGTATTACGTTATAACGTTATACCATGCAACGTTATACTATATAACGTAATACGTTATAACGTTATACTATATAACGTAATACGTTATAACGTTATGCCATATAACGTATTACGTTATAACGGTATTCCATATAACTTTATACTATATAACGTAATACGTTATAAGGTTATACCATATAAAGTAATACGTTATAACGTTATACCATGTAACGTTAAACTATATGACGTAATAAGTTATAACGTTTTACCATATAACGTATTACGTTATAACGTTATACCATATAACGTTATACTATATAACGTAATACGTTATAACGTTATGCCATATAACGTATCACGTTATAACGTTGTACCATATAAAGTATTACGTTATAACGTTATACCATATAACGTTATACTATATAACGTAATACGTTATAACGTTATACCATATAACGTTACACCATATAACGTAAAATATTATAACTTTATATCATATAACGTTATACCATATATCGTCATGCCATATACCGTAATACGTTATAATGTTATACCATATAACGTATTACGTTATAACGTTATACTATATAACGTAATACGTTGTAACGTTATACCATATAACGTATTACGTTATAATGTTATACTACATAACGTAATACGTTGTAACGTTGTAACATATAACGTATTACGTTATAACGTTATACCATAGAACGTTAAACTATATAGCGTAATACGTTATAACGATATGCCATATAACGTTATACCATATAGCGTTATACTATATAACGTAATACGTTATAACGTTATACCATATAACGTCATACCATATAACGTAATACTATATAACGTAATACGTTATAACGTTATACCATATAACGTATTACGTTATAACATTATACCATATAACGTATTACGTTATAACGTTATACCATATAACGTTATACTATACAACGTAATACGTTATAATGTTATATCATATAACGTATTACGTTATAACGTTATACCATATAACGTATTACGTTATAACGTTATACCATGTAACGTTATACTATATAACGTAATAGGTTATAACGTTACATCATATAACGTATTACGTTATAACGTTGTACCATATAAAGTATTACGTTATAATGTTATAGCATATAACGTTATACTATATAACGTAATACGTTATAACGTTATGCCATATAACGTATTACGTTATAACGGTATTCCATATAACGTTATACTATATAACGTAATAGGTTATAACGTTATACCATATAACGTATTACGTTATAACGTTGTACCATATAAAGTATTACGTTATAACGTTATACCATATAACGTTATACTATATAACGTAATACGTTAGAACGTTATGCTATATAACGTATTACGTTATAACGGTATTCCATATAACGTTATACTATATAACGTAATACGTTATAACGTTATACCATATAACGTATTACGTTATAACGATACACCATATAACGTATTACGTTATAACGTTATACCAAATAACATTATACAATATAACGTAATACGTTATAACGTTATACCATATAACGTTATACTATATAACGTAATACGTTATAACGTTATGCCATATAACGTATTACGTTATAACGGTATTCCATATAACGTTATTCCATATAACGTATTACGTTATAACGTTATACCATATAACGTATTACGTTATAACGTTACACCATATAACGTATTACGTTATAACGTTATACCAAATAACATTATACTATATAACGTAATACGTAATAACGTTATACCATATAACGTATTACGTATTAACGTTATACCATATAACGTATTACGTTATAACGTTATACCATGCAACGTTATACTATATAACGTAATACGTTATAACGTTATACCATATAACATATTACGTTATAACGTTATACCATGTAACGTTATACTATATAACGTAATAGGTTATAAAGTTATACCATATAACGTATTACGTTATAACGTTGTACCATATAAAGTATTACGTTATAACGTTATACCATATAACGTTATACTATATAACGTAATACGTTAGAACGTTATGCCATATAACGTATTACGTTATAACGGTATTCCATATAACGTTATACTATATAACGTAATACGTTATAACGTTATAACGTTACACCATATAACGTATTACGTTATAACGTTATGCCATATAACGTATTACGTTATAACGGTATTCCATATAACTTTACATTATATAACGTAATACGTTATAAGGTTATACCATATAACGTAATACGTTATAACGTTATACCATGTAACGTTATACTATATAACGTAATACGTTACAAGGTTATACCATATAACGTAATACCTTGTAGCGTTATACCATATAACGTATTACGTTATAATGTTATACTACATAACGTAATACGTTGTAACGTTATAACATATAACGTATTACGTTATAACGTTATACCATAGAACGTTAAACTATATAGCGTAATACGTTATAACGATATGCCATATAACGT
The DNA here is from genome assembly GCF_040668555.2 of Bombus flavifrons. Taxonomy (NCBI): domain Eukaryota; kingdom Metazoa; phylum Arthropoda; class Insecta; order Hymenoptera; family Apidae; genus Bombus; species Bombus flavifrons. The sequence goes on from NC_138451.1 coordinate 4,810,235, forward strand.
TATACCATATAACGTAAAATATTATAACTTTATATCATATAACGTTATACCATATATCGTCATGCCATATACCGTAATACGTTATAATGTTATACCATATAACGTATTACTTTATAACGTTATACTACATAACGTAATACGTTGTAACGTTATAACATATAACGTATTACGTTATAACGTTATACCATAGAACGTTAAACTATATAGCGTAATACGTTATAACGATATGCCATATAACGTTATACCATATAGCGTTATACTATATAACGAAATACGTTATAACATTATACCATATAACGTTATACTATATAACGTAATAGGTTATAACGTTACATCATATAACGTATTACGTTATAACGTAGTACCATATAAAGTATTACGTTATGTCGTTATAGCATATAACGTTATACTATATAACGTAATACGTTATAACGTTATGCCATATAACGTTATACTATATAACGTAATAGGTTATAACGTTATACCATATAACGTATTACGTTATAACGTTGTACCATATAAAGTATTACGTTATAACGTTATACCATATAACGTTATACTATATAACGTAATACGTTAGAACGTTATACCATATAACGTATTACGTTATAACGTTGTACCATATAAAGTATTACGTTATAACCTTACACCATATAACGTATTACTTTATAACGTTATACCAAATAACATTATACTATATAACGTAATACGTATTAACGTTATACCATATAACGTATTACGTTATAACGTTATACCATGTAACGTATTACGTTATAACGTTATACCATATAACGTTATACTATATAACGTAATACGTTATAACGTTATGCCACATAACGTATTACGTTATAACGGTATTCCATATAACGTTATTCCATATAACGTATTACGTTATAACGTTATACCATATAACGTATTACGTTATAACGTTGTACCATATAAAGTATTACGTTATAACCTTACACCATATAACGTATTACTTTATAACGTTATACCAAATAACATTATACTATATAACGTAATACGTATTAACGTTATACCATATAACGTATTACGTTATAACGTTATACCATGTAACGTATTACGTTATAACGTTATACCATATAACGTTATACTATATAACGTAATACGTTAGAACGTTATGCTATATAACGTATTACGTTATAACGGAATTCCATATAACGTTATACTATTTAACGTAGTACGTTATAACGTTATACCATATAACGTTATACTATACAACGTAATACGTTATAACGTTATATCATATAACGTATTACGTTATAACGTTATACCATATAACGTAATACGTTATAACGTTATACCATATAACGTATTACGTTATAACGATACACCATATAACGTATTACGTTATAACGATATACCAAATAACATTATACAATATAACGTAATACGTTATAACGTTATACCATATAACGTTATACTATATAACGTAATACGTTATAACGTTATGCCATATAACGTATTACGTTATAACGGTATTCCATATAACGTTATTCCATATAACGTATTACGTTATAACGTTATACCATATAACGTATCACGTTATAACGTTACACCATATAACGTATTACGTTATAACGTTATACCAAATAACATTATACTATATAACGTAATACGTTATAACGTTATACCATATAACGTTATACTATATAACGTAATACGTTATAACGTTATGCCATATAACGTATTACGTTATAACGGTATTCCATATAACGTTATTCCATATAACGTATTACGTTATAACGGTATTCCATATAACGTTATTCCATATAACGTAATACGTTATAACGTTATACCATATAACATATTACGTTATAACGTTATACCATGTAACGTTATACTATATAACGTAATAGGTTATAAAGTTATACCATATAACGTATTACGTTATAACGTTGTACCATATAAAGTATTACGTTATAACGTTATACCATATAACGTTATACTATATAACGTAATACGTTAGAACGTTATGCCATATAACGTATTACGTTATAACGGTATTCCATATAACGTTATACTATATAACGTAATACGTTATAACGTTATAACGTTACACCATATAACGTATTACGTTATAACGTTATGCCATATAACGTATTACGTTATAACGGTATTCCATATAACTTTATATTATATAACGTAATACGTTATAAGGTTATACCATATAACGTAATACGTTATAACGTTATGCCATATAACGTATTACGTTATAACGGTATTCCATATAACGTTATTCCATATAACGTATTACGTTATAACGGTATTCCATATAACGTTATTCCATATAACGTAATACGTTATAACGTTATACCATATAACATATTACGTTATAACGTTATACCATGTAACGTTATACTATATAACGTAATAGGTTATAAAGTTATACCATATAACGTATTACGTTATAACGTTGTACCATATAAAGTATTACGTTATAACGTTATGCCATATAACGTATTACGTTATAACGTTACACCATATAACGTATTACCTTATAACGTTATACCAAATAACATTATACTATATAACGTAATACGTAATAACGTTATACCATATAACGTATTACGTTATAACGTTATACCATGTAACGTATTACGTTATAACGTTACACCATGTAACGTTATACTATATAACGTAATACGTTAGAACGTTATGCCATATAACGTATTACGTTATAACGGTATTCCATATAACGTTATACTATATAACGTAATAGGTGATAACGTTATACCATGCAACGTTATACTATATAACGTAATACGTAATAACGTTATAACATATAACGTATTACGTTATAACGTTATAACATGTAACGTATTACGTTATAACGTTACACCATGTAACGTTATACTATATAACGTAATACGTTAGAACGTTATGCCATATAACGTATTACGTTATAACGGTATTCCATATAACGTTATACTATATAACGTAATAGGTTATAACGTTATACCATATAACGTTATACTATATAACGTAATAAGTTATAACGTTATGCCATATAACGTATTACGTTATAACGTTATACCATATAATGTTATACTATATAACGTAACAGGTTATAACGTTATGCCATATAACGTATTACGTTATAACGTTATACCATATAACGTTATACTATATAATGTAATAGGTTATAACGTTATACCATGTAACGTATTACGTTATAACGTTGTACCATATAAAGTATTACGTTATAACGTTATACCATATGACGTTATACTATATAACGTAATAGATTATAACGTTATGCCATATAACGTATTACGTTATAACGTTATACCATATAACGTTATACTATATAACGTAATAGGTTATAACGTTATACCATATAACGTATTACGTTATAACGTTGTACCATATAAAGTATTACGTTATAACGTTATACCATATAACGTATTACGTTATAACGTTATACCATGTAACGTATTACGTTATAACGTTACACCATATAACGTATTACCTTATAACGTTATACCAAATAACATTATACTATATAACGTAATACGTAATAACGTTATACCATATAACGTATTACGTTATAACGTTATACCATGTAACGTATTACGTTATAACGTTACACCATGTAACGTTATACTATATAACGTAATACGTTAGAACGTTATGCCATATAACGTATTACGTTATAACGGTATTCCATATAACGTTATACTATATAACGTAATAGGTGATAACGTTATACCATGTAACGTTATACTATATAACGTAATACGTTATAACGTTACACCATATAACGTATTACGTTATAACGTTATGCCATATAACGTTATACTATATATCGTAATACGTTATAACGTTACACCATATAACGTATTACGTTATAACGTTATGCCATATAACGTATTACGTTATAACGGTATTCCATATAACTTTATATTATATAACGTAATACGTTATAAGGTTATACCATATAACGTAATACGTTATAACGTTATGCCATATAACGTATTACGTTATAACGGTATTCCATATAACGTTATTCCATATAACGTATTACGTTATAACGGTATTCCATATAACGTTATTCCATATAACGTAATACGTTATAACGTTATACCATATAACATATTACGTTATAACGTTATACCATGTAACGTTATACTATATAACGTAATAGGTTATAAAGTTATACCATATAACGTATTACGTTATAACGTTGTACCATATAAAGTATTACGTTATAACGTTATGCCATATAACGTATTACGTTATAACGTTACACCATATAACGTATTACCTTATAACGTTATACCAAATAACATTATACTATATAACGTAATAAGTTATAACGTTTTACCATATAACGTATTACGTTATAACGTTATACCATATAACGTTATACTATATAACGTAATACGTTATAACGTTATGCCATATAACGTATCACGTTATAACGTTGTACCATATAAAGTATTACGTTATAACGTTATACCATATAACGTTATACTATATAACGTAATACGTTATAACGTTATACCATATAACGTTACACCATATTACGTAAAATATTATAACTTTATATCATATAACGTTATACCATATATCGTCATGCCATATACCGTAATACGTTATAATGTTATACCATATAACGTATTACGTTATAACGTTATACTATATAACGTAATACGTTGTAACGTTATACCATATAACGTATTACGTTATTATGTTATACTACATAACGTAATACGTTGTAACGTTATAACATATAACGTATTACGTTATAACGTTATACCATAGAACGTTAAACTATATAGCGTAATACGTTATAACGATATGCCATATAACGTTATACCATATAGCGTTATACTATATAACGTAATACGTTATAACGTTATACCATATAACGTCATACCATATAACGTAATACTATATAACGTAATACGTTATAACGTTATACCATATAACGTATTACGTTATAACATTATACCATATAACGTATTACGTTATAACGTTATACCATATAACGTTATACTATACAACGTAATACGTTATAAAGTTATATCATATAACGTATTACGTTATAACGTTATACCATATAACGTATTACGTTATAACGTTATACCATGTAACGTTATACTATATAACGTAATAGGTTATAACGTTACATCATATAACGTATTACGTTATAACGTTGTACCATATAAAGTATTACGTTATAATGTTATAGCATATAACGTTATACTATATAACGTAATACGTTATAACGTTATGCCATATAACGTATTACGTTATAACGGTATTCCATATAACGTTATACTATATAACGTAATAGGTTATAACGTTATACCATATAACGTATTACGTTATAACGTTGTACCATATAAAGTATTACGTTATAACGTTATACCATATAACGTTATACTATATAACGTAATACGTTAGAACGTTATGCTATATAACGTATTACGTTATAACGGTATTCCATATAACGTTATACTATATAACGTAATACGTTATAACGTTATACCATATAACGTATTACGTTATAACGATACACCATATAACGTATTACGTTATAACGTTATACCAAATAACATTATACAATATAACGTAATACGTTATAACGTTATACCATATAACGTTATACTATATAACGTAATACGTTATAACGTTATGCCATATAACGTATTACGTTATAACGGTATTCCATATAACGTTATTCCATATAACGTATTACGTTATAACGTTATACCATATAACGTATTACGTATTAACGTTATACCATATAACGTATTACGTTATAACGTTATACCATGCAACGTTATACTATATAACGTAATACGTTATAACGTTATACCATATAACATATTACGTTATAACGTTATACCATGTAACGTTATACTATATAACGTAATAGGTTATAAAGTTATACCATATAACGTATTACGTTATAACGTTATGCCATATAACGTATTACGTTATAACGGTATTCCATATAACTTTACATTATATAACGTAATACGTTATAAGGTTATACCATATAACGTAATACGTTATAACGTTATACCATGTAACGTTATACTATATAACGTAATACGTTACAAGGTTATACCATATAACGTAATACCTTGTAGCGTTATACCATATAACGTATTACGTTATAATGTTATACTACATAACGTAATACGTTGTAACGTTATAACATATAACGTATTACGTTATAACGTTATACCATAGAACGTTAAACTATATAGCGTAATACGTTATAACGATATGCCATATAACGTTATACCATATAACGTAAAATATTATAACTTTATATCATATAACGTTATACCATATATCGTCATGCCATATACCGTAATACGTTATAATGTTATACCATATAACGTATTACTTTATAACGTTATACTACATAACGTAATACGTTGTAACGTTATAACATATAACGTATTACGTTATAACGTTATACCATAGAACGTTAAACTATATAGCGTAATACGTTATAACGATATGCCATATAACGTTATACCATATAGCGTTATACTATATAACGAAATACGTTATAACGTTATACCATATAACGTTATACCATATAACGTTATACCATATAACGTAATACTATATAACGTAATACGTTATAACGTTATACCATATAACGTATTACGTTATAACATTATACCACATAACGCATTGCGTTATAACGGTATTCCATATAGCGTTATACTATATAACGTAATAGGTTATAACGTTATACCATATAACGTATTACGTTATAACGTTGTACCATATAAAGTATTACGTTATAACGTTATACCATATAACGTTATACTATATAACGTAATACGTTATAACGTTATATCATATAACGTATTACGTTATAACGTTATACCATATAACGTATTACGTTATAACGTTATACCATGTAACGTTATACTATATAACGTAATAGGTTATAACGTTACATCATATAACGTATTACGTTATAACGTTGTACCATATAAAGTATTACGTTATGTCGTTATAGCATATAACGTTATACTATATAACGTAATACGTTATAACGTTATGCCATATAACGTTATACTATATAACGTAATAGGTTATAACGTTATACCATATAACGTATTACGTTATAACGTTGTACCATATAAAGTATTACGTTATAACGTTATACCATATAACGTTATACTATATAACGTAATACGTTAGAACGTTATGCTATATAACGTATTACGTTATAACGGAATTCCATATAACGTTATACTATTTAACGTAGTACGTTATAACGTTATACCATATAACGTTATACTATATAACGTAATACGTTATAACGTTATGCCACATAACGTATTACGTTATAACGGTATTCCATATAACGTTATTCCATATAACGTATTACGTTATAACGTTATACCATATAACGTATTACGTTATAACGTTGTACCATATAAAGTATTACGTTATAACCTTACACCATATAACGTATTACTTTATAACGTTATACCAAATAACATTATACTATATAACGTAATACGTATTAACGTTATACCATATAACGTATTACGTTATAACGTTATACCATGTAACGTATTACGTTATAACGTTATACCATATAACGTTATACTATATAACGTAATACGTTAGTACGTTATGCTATATAACGTATTACTTTATAACGGAATTCCATATAACGTTATACTATTTAACGTAGTACGTTATAACGTTATACCATATAACGTTATACTATACAACGTAATACGTTATAACGTTATATCATATAACGTATTACGTTATAACGTTATACCATATAACGTATTACGTTATAACGTTATACCATGTAACGTTAAACTATATAACGTAATAGGTTATAACGTTACATCATATAACGTATTACGTTATAACGTTGTACCATATAAAGTATTACGTTATAACGTTATAGCATATAACGTTATACTATATAACGTAATACGTTATAACGTTATGCCATATAACGTATTACGTTATAACGGTATTCCATATAACGTTATACTATATAACGTAATACGTTATAACGTTATACCATATAACGTATTACGTTATAACGATACACCATATAACGTATTACGTTATAACGATATACCAAATAACATTATACAATATAACGTAATACGTTATAACGTTATACCATATAACGTTATACTATATAACGTAATACGTTATAACGTTATGCCATATAACGTATTACGTTATAACGGTATTCCATATAACGTTATTCCATATAACGTATTACGTTATAACGTTATACCATATAACGTATTACGTTATAACGTTACACCATATAACGTATTACGTTATAACGTTATACCAAATAACATTATACTATATAACGTAATACGTTATAACGTTATACCATATAACGTTATACTATATAACGTAATACGTTATAACGTTATGCCATATAACGTATTACGTTGTAACGGTATTCCATATAACGTTATTCCATATAACGTATTACGTTATAACGGTATTCCATATAACGTTATTCCATATAACGTAATACGTTATAACGTTATACCATATAACATATTACGTTATAACGTTATACCATGTAACGTTATACTATATAACGTAATAGGTTATAAAGTTATACCATATAACGTATTACGTTATAACGTTGTACCATATAAAGTAGTACGTTATAACGTTATACCATATAACGTTATACTATATAACGTAATACGTTAGAACGTTATGCCATATAACGTATTACGTTATAACGGTATTCCATATAACGTTATACTATATAACGTAATACGTTATAACGTTATAACGTTACACCATATAACGTATTACGTTATAACGTTATGCCATATAACGTATTACGTTATAACGGTATTCCATATAACGTTATTCCATATAACGTAATACGTTATAACGTTATACCATATAACATATTACGTTATAACGTTATACCATGTAACGTTATACTATATAACGTAATAGGTTATAAAGTTATACCATATAACGTATTACGTTATAACGTTGTACCATATAAAGTATTACGTTATAACGTTATGCCATATAACGTTATACTATATAACGTAATACGTTAGAACGTTATGCCATATAACGTATTACGTTATAACGGTATTCCATATAACGTTATACTATATAACGTAATACGTTATAACGTTATAACGTTACACCATATAACGTATTACGTTATAACGTTATGCCATATAACGTATTACGTTATAACGGTATTCCATATAACTTTATATTATATAACGTAATACGTTATAAGGTTATACCATATAACGTAATACGTTATAACGTTATACCATGGAACGTTAAACTATATAGCGTAATACATTATAACGATATGCCATATAACGTTATACCATATAACGTAAAATATTATAACTTTATATCATATAACGTTATACCATATATCGTCATGCCATATACCGTAATACGTTATAATGTTATACCATATAACGTATTACTTTATAACGTTATACTACATAACGTAATACGTTGTAACGTTATAACATATAACGTATTACGTTATAACGTTATACCATAGAACGTTAAACTATATAGCGTAATACGTTATAACGATATGCCATATAACGTTATACCATATAGCGTTATACTATATAACGAAATACGTTATAACGTTATACCATATAACGTTATACCATATAACGTTATACCATATAACGTAATACTATATAACGTAATACGTTATAACGTTATACCATATAACGTATTACGTTATAACATTATACCATATAACGTATTGCGTTATAACGGTATTCCATATAACGTTATACTATATAACGTAATAGGTTATAGCGTTATACCATATAACGTATTACGTTATAACGTTGTACCATATAAAGTATTACATTATAACGTTATACCATATAACGTTATACTATATAACGTAATACGTTATAACGTTATATCATATAACGTATTACGTTATAACGTTATACCATATAACGTATTACGTTATAACGTTATACCATGTAACGTTATACTATATAACGTAATAGGTTATAACGTTACATCATATAACGTATTACGTTATAACGTTGTACCATATAAAGTATTACGTTATAACGTTATACCATATGACGTTATACTATATAACGTAATACGTTATAACGTTATACCATATAACGTATTACGTTATAACATTATACCATATAACGTATTGCGTTATAACGGTATTCCATATAACGTTATACTATATAACGTAATAGGTTATAACGTTATACCATATAACGTATTACGTTATAACGTTGTACCATATAAAGTATTACGTTATAACGTTATACCATATAACGTTATACTATATAACGTAATACGTTATAACGTTATATCATATAACGTATTACGTTATAACGTTATACTATATAACGTAATACGTTATAACGTTATACCATATAGCGTATTACGTTATAACGGTATTCCATATAACTTTATACTATGTAACGTAATACGTTATAACGTTATGCCATATAACGTATTACGTTATAGCGGTATTCCATATAACGTTATACTATATAACGTAATAGGTTATAACGTTATACCATATAACGTATTACGTTATAACGTTGTACCATATAAAGTATTACGTTATAACGTTATACCATATAACGTTATACTATATAACGTAATACGTTATAACGTTATGCCATATAACGTATTACGTTATAACGGTATTCCATATTACTTTATACTATATAACGTAATACGTTATAAGGTTATACCATATAACGTAATACGTTATAACGTTATACCATGTAACGTTATACTATATAACGTAATACGTTATAACGTTATACCATATAACGTATTACGTTATAACGTTATACCATATAACGTTATACCATATAACGTAATACGTTATAACGTTATACCATATAACGTATTACGTTATAACGATACACCATATAACGTATTACGTTATAACGATATACCAAATAACATTATACAATATAACGTAATACGTTATAACGTTATACCATATAACGTTATACTATATAACGTAATACGTTATAACGTTATGCCATATAACGTATTACGTTATAACGGTATTCCATATAACGTTATTCCATATAACGTATTACGTTATAACGTTATACCATATAACGTATTACGTTATAACGTTACACCATATAACGTATTACGTTATAACGTTATACCAAATAACATTATACTATATAACGTAATACGTTATAACGTTATGCCATATAACGTATTACGTTATAACGGTATTCCATATAACGTTATTCCATATAACGTATTACGTTATAACGGTATTCCATATAACGTTATTCCATATAACGTAATACATTATAACGTTATACCATATAACATATTACGTTATAACGTTATACCATGTAACGTTATACTATATAACGTAATAGGCTATAAAGATATACCATATAACGTTTTACGTTATAACGTTGTACCATATAAAGTATTACGTTATAACGTTATACCATATAACGTTATACTATATAACGTAATACGTTAGAACGTTATGCCATATAACGTATTACGTTATAACGGTATTCCATATAACGTTATACTATATAACGTAATACGTTATAACGTTATAACGTTACACCATATAACGTATTACGTTATAACGTTATGCCATATAACGTATTACGTTATAACGGTATTCCATATAACTTTATATTATATAACGTAATACGTTATAAGGTTATACCATATAACGTAATACGTTATAACGTTATGCCATATAACGTATTACGTTATAACGGTATTCCATATAACGTTATTCCATATAACGTATTACGTTATAACGGTATTCCATATAACGTTATTCCATATAACGTAATACGTTATAACGTTATACCATATAACATATTACGTTATAACGTTATACCATGTAACGTTATACTATATAACGTAATAGGTTATAAAGTTATACCATATAACGTATTACGTTATAACGTTGTACCATATAAAGTATTACGTTATAACGTTATGCCATATAACGTTATACTATATAACGTAATACGTTAGAACGTTATGCCATATAACGTATTACGTTATAACGGTATTCCATATAACGTTATACTATATAACGTAATACGTTATAACGTTATAACGTTACACCATATAACGTATTACGTTATAACGTTATGCCATATAACGTATTACGTTATAACGGTATTCCATATAACTTTATATTATATAACGTAATACGTTATAAGGTTATACCATATAACGTAATACGTTATAACGTTATGCCATATAACGTATTACGTTATAACGGTATTCCATATAACGTTATTCCATATAACGTATTACGTTATAACGGTATTCCATATAACGTTATTCCATATAACGTAATACGTTATAACGTTATACCATATAACATATTACGTTATAACGTTATACCATGTAACGTTATACTATATAACGTAATAGGTTATAAAGATATACCATATAACGTTTTACGTTATAACGTTGTACCATATAAAGTATTACGTTATAACGTTATACCATATAACGTTATACTATATAACGTAATACGTTAGAACGTTATGCCATATAACGTATTACGTTATAACGGTATTCCATATAACGTTATACTATATAACGTAATACGTTATAACGTTATAACGTTACACCATATAACGTATTACGTTATAACGTTATGCCATATAACGTATTACGTTATAACGGTATTCCATATAACTTTATATTATATAACGTAATACGTTATAAGGTTATACCATATAACGTAATACGTTATAACGTTATGCCATATAACGTATTACGTTATAACGGTATTCCATATAACGTTATTCCATATAACGTATTACGTTATAACGGTATTCCATATAACGTTATTCCATATAACGTAATACGTTATAACGTTATACCATATAACATATTACGTTATAACGTTATACCATGTAACGTTATACTATATAACGTAATAGGTTATAAAGTTATACCATATAACGTATTACGTTATAACGTTGTACCATATAAAGTATTACGTTATAACGTTATGCCATATAACGTTATACTATATAACGTAATACGTTAGAACGTTATGCCATATAACGTATTACGTTATAACGGTATTCCATATAACGTTATACTATATAACGTAATACGTTATAACGTTATAACGTTACACCATATAACGTATTACGTTATAACGTTATGCCATATAACGTATTACGTTATAACGGTATTCCATATAACTTTATATTATATAACGTAATACGTTATAAGGTTATACCATATAACGTAATACGTTATAACGTTATGCCATATAACGTATTACGTTATAACGGTATTCCATATAACGTTATTCCATATAACGTATTACGTTATAACGGTATTCCATATAACGTTATTCCATATAACGTAATACGTTATAACGTTATACCATATAACATATTACGTTATAACGTTATACCATGTAACGTTATACTATATAACGTAATAGGTTATAAAGTTATACCATATAACGTATTACGTTATAACGTTGTACCATATAAAGTATTACGTTATAACGTTATGCCATATAACGTTATACTATATAACGTAATACGTTAGAACGTTATGCCATATAACGTATTACGTTATAACGGTATTCCATATAACGTTATACTATATAACGTAATACGTTATAACGTTATAACGTTACACCATATAACGTATTACGTTATAACGTTATGCCATATAACGTATTACGTTATAACGGTATTCCATATAACTTTATATTATATAACGTAATACGTTATAAGGTTATACCATATAACGTAATACGTTATAACGTTATACCATGGAACGTTAAACTATATTGCGTAATACATTATAACGATATGCCATATAACGTTATACCATATAACGTAAAATATTATAACTTTATATCATATAACGTTATACCATATATCGTCATGCCATATACCGTAATACGTTATAATGTTATACCATATAACGTATTACTTTATAACGTTATACTACATAACGTAATACGTTGTAACGTTATAACATATAACGTATTACGTTATAACGTTATACCATAGAACGTTAAACTATATAGCGTAATACGTTATAACGATATGCCATATAACGTTATACCATATAGCGTTATACTATATAACGAAATACGTTATAACGTTATACCATATAACGTTATACCATATAACGTTATACCATATAACGTAATACTATATAACGTAATACGTTATAACGTTATACCATATAACGTATTACGTTATAACATTATACCATATAACGTATTGCGTTATAACGGTATTCCATATAACGTTATACTATATAACGTAATAGGTTATAGCGTTATACCATATAACGTATTACGTTATAACGTTGTACCATATAAAGTATTACATTATAACGTTATACCATATAACGTTATACTATATAACGTAATACGTTATAACGTTATATCATATAACGTATTACGTTATAACGTTATACCATATAACGTATTACGTTATAACGTTATACCATGTAACGTTATACTATATAACGTAATAGGTTATAACGTTACATCATATAACGTATTACGTTATAACGTTGTACCATATAAAGTATTACGTTATAACGTTATACCATATGACGTTATACTATATAACGTAATACGTTATAACGTTATACCATATAACGTATTACGTTATAACATTATACCATATAACGTATTGCGTTATAACGGTATTCCATATAACGTTATACTATATAACGTAATAGGTTATAACGTTATACCATATAACGTATTACGTTATAACGTTGTACCATATAAAGTATTACGTTATAACGTTATACCATATAACGTTATACTATATAACGTATTACGTTATAACGTTGTACCATATAAAGTATTACGTTATAACGTTATGCCATATAACGTTATACTATATAACGTAATACGTTAGAACGTTATGCCATATAACGTATTACGTTATAACGGTATTCCATATAACGTTATACTATATAACGTAATACGTTATAACGTTATAACGTTACACCATATAACGTATTACGTTATAACGTTATGCCATATAACGTATTACGTTATAACGGTATTCCATATAACTTTATATTATATAACGTAATACGTTATAAGGTTATACCATATAACGTAATACGTTATAACGTTATACCATGGAACGTTAAACTATATTGCGTAATACATTATAACGATATGCCATATAACGTTATACCATATAACGTAAAATATTATAACTTTATATCATATAACGTTATACCATATATCGTCATGCCATATACCGTAATACGTTATAATGTTATACCATATAACGTATTACTTTATAACGTTATACTACATAACGTAATACGTTGTAACGTTATAACATATAACGTATTACGTTATAACGTTATACCATAGAACGTTAAACTATATAGCGTAATACGTTATAACGATATGCCATATAACGTTATACCATATAGCGTTATACTATATAACGAAATACGTTATAACGTTATACCATATAACGTTATACCATATAACGTTATACCATATAACGTAATACTATATAACGTAATACGTTATAACGTTATACCATATAACGTATTACGTTATAACATTATACCATATAACGTATTGCGTTATAACGGTATTCCATATAACGTTATACTATATAACGTAATAGGTTATAGCGTTATACCATATAACGTATTACGTTATAACGTTGTACCATATAAAGTATTACATTATAACGTTATACCATATAACGTTATACTATATAACGTAATACGTTATAACGTTATATCATATAACGTATTACGTTATAACGTTATACCATATAACGTATTACGTTATAACGTTATACCATGTAACGTTATACTATATAACGTAATAGGTTATAACGTTACATCATATAACGTATTACGTTATAACGTTGTACCATATAAAGTATTACGTTATAACGTTATACCATATGACGTTATACTATATAACGTAATACGTTATAACGTTATACCATATAACGTATTACGTTATAACATTATACCATATAACGTATTGCGTTATAACGGTATTCCATATAACGTTATACTATATAACGTAATAGGTTATAACGTTATACCATATAACGTATTACGTTATAACGTTGTACCATATAAAGTATTACGTTATAACGTTATACCATATAACGTTATACTATATAACGTAATACGTTATAACGTTATATCATATAACGTATTACGTTATAACGTTATACTATATAACGTAATACGTTATAACGTTATACCATATAGCGTATTACGTTATAACGGTATTCCATATAACTTTATACTATATAACGTAATACGTTATAACGTTATGCCATATAACGTATTACGTTATAGCGGTATTCCATATAACGTTATACTATATAACGTAATAGGTTATAACGTTATACCATATAACGTATTACGTTATAACGTTGTACCATATAAAGTATTACGTTATAACGTTATACCATATAACGTTATACTATATAACGTAATACGTTATAACGTTATGCCATATAACGTATTACGTTATAACGGTATTCCATATTACTTTATACTATATAACGTAATACGTTATAAGGTTATACCATATAACGTAATACGTTATAACGTTATACCATGTAACGTTATACTATATAACGTAATACGTTATAACGTTATACCATATAACGTATTACGTTATAACGTTATACCATATAACGTTATACCATATAACGTAATACGTTATAACGTTATGCCATATAACGTATTACGTTATAACGTTGTACCATATAAAGTATTACGTTATAAGGTTATACCATATAACGTTATACTATATAACGTAATACGTTATAACGTTATACCATATAGCGTATTACGTTATAACGGTATTCCATATAACTTTATACTATATAACGTAATACGTTATAACGTTATGCCATATAACGTATTACGTTATAACGGTATTCCATATAACGTTATACTATATAACGTAATAGGTTATAACGTTATACCATATAACGTATTACGTTATAACGTTGTACCATATAAAGTATTACGTTATAACGTTATACCATATAACGTTATACTATATAACGTAATACGTTATAACGTTATGCCATATAACGTATTACGTTATAGCGGTATTCCATATAACGTTATTCCATATAACGTATTACGTTATAACGTTATACCATATAACGTATTACGTTATAACGTTGTACCATATAAAGTATTACGTTATAAAGTTATACCATATGACGTTATACTATATAACGTAATACGTTATAACGTTATGCCATATAACGTATTACGTTATAACGGTATTCCATATAACGTTATACTATATATCGTAATACGTTATAACGTTATACCATATAACGTATTACGTTATAACGTTACACCATATAACGTATTACGTTATAACGTTATACCAAATAACATTATACTATATAACGTAATACGTAATAACGTTATACCATATAACGTATTACGTTATAACGTTATACCATGTAACGTATTACGTTATAACGTTACACCATATAACGTATTACTTTATAACGTTATACCAAATAACATTATACTATATAACGTAATACGTATTAACGTTATACCATATAACGTATTACGTTATAACGTTATACCATGTAACGTATTACGTTATAACGTTGTACCATATAAAGTATTACGTTATAACGTTATACCATATAACGTTATACTATATAACGTAATACGTTAGAACGTTATGCCATATAACGTAATACGTTATAACGTTATACCATGTAACGTTATACTATATAACGTAATACGTTATAACGTTATACCATATAACGTAATACTATATAACGTAATACGTTATAACGTTATACCATATAACGTATTACGTTATAACATTATACCATATAACGTATTACGTTATAACGTTATACCATATAACGTTATACTATACAACGTAATACGTTATAACGTTATATCATATAACGTATTACGTTATAACGTTATACCATATAACGTATTACGTTATAACGTTATACCATATAACGTATTACGTTATAACGTTACACCATATAACGTATTACGTTATAACGTTATACCAAATAACATTATACTATATAACGTAATACGTAATAACGTTATACCATATAACGTATTACGTATTAACGTTATACCATATAACGTATTACGTTATAACGTTATACCATGCAACGTTATACTATATAACGTAATACGTTATAACGTTATACCATATAACATATTACGTTATAACGTTATACCATGTAACGTTATACTATATAACGTAATAGGTTATAAAGTTATACCATATAACGTATTACGTTATAACGTTGTACCATATAAAGTATTACGTTATAACGTTATACCATATAACGTTATACTATATAACGTAATACGTTAGAACGTTATGCCATATAACGTATTACGTTATAACGGTATTCCATATAACGTTATACTATATAACGTAATACGTTATAACGTTATAACGTTACACCATATAACGTATTACGTTATAACGTTATGCCATATAACGTATTACGTTATAACGGTATTCCATATAACTTTATATTATATAACGTAATACGTTATAAGGTTATACCATATAACGTAATACGTTATAAAGTTATACCATGTAACGTTATACTATATAACGTAATACGTTATAAGGTTATACCATATAACGTAATACCTTGTAGCGTTATACCATATAACGTATTACGTTATAATGTTAGACTACATAACGTAATACGTTGTAACGTTATAACATATAACGTATTACGTTATAACGTTATACCATAGAACGTTAAACTATATAGCGTAATACGTTATAACGATATGCCATATAACGTTATACCATATAACGTAAAATATTATAACTTTATATCATATAACGTTATACCATATATCGTCATGCCATATACCGTAATACGTTATAATGTTATACCATATAACGTATTACTTTATAACGTTATACTACATAACGTAATACGTTGCAACGTTATAACATATAACGTATTACGTTATAACGTTATACCATAGAACGTTAAACTATATAGCGTAATACGTTATAACGATATGCCATATAACGTTATACCATATAGCGTTATACTATATAACGAAATACGTTATAACGTTATACCATATAACGTTATACCATATAACGTTATACCATATAACGTAATACTATATAACGTAATACGTTATAACGTTATACCATATAACGTGTTACGTTATAACATTATACCATATAACGTATTGCGTTATAACGGTATTCCATATAACGTTATACTATATAACGTAATAGGTTATAACGTTATACCATATAACGTATTACGTTATAACGTTGTACCATATAAAGTATTACGTTATAACGTTATACCATATAACGTTATACTATATAACGTAATACGTTATAACGTTATATCATATAACGTATTACGTTATAACGTTATACCATATAACGTATTACGTTGTAACGTTATACCATGTAACGTTATACTATATAACGTAATAGGTTATAACGTTACATCATATAACGTATTACGTTATAACGGTATTCCATATAACTTTATACTATATAACGTAATACGTTATAACGTTATGCCATATAACGTATTACGTTATAACGGTATTCCATATAACGTTATACTATATAACGTAATAGGTTATAACGTTATACCATATAACGTATTACGTTATAACGTTGTACCATATAAAGTATTACGTTATAACCTTATACCATATAACGTTATACTATATAACGTAATACGTTAGAACGTTATGCTATATAACGTATTACGTTATAACATTATACCATATAACGTATTGCGTTATAACGGTATTCCATATAACTTTATACTATATAACGTATTACGTTATAACGTTGTACCATATAAAGTATTACGTTATAACCTTATACCATATAACGTTATACTATATAACGTAATACGTTATAACGTTATGCCATATAACGTATTACGTTATAACGGTATTCCATATAACGTTATACTATATAACGAAATACGTTATAACGTTATACCATATAACGTTATACCATATAACGTTATACCATATAACGTAATACTATATAACGTAATACGTTATAACGTTATACCATATAACGTGTTACGTTATAACATTATACCATATAACGTATTGCGTTATAACGGTATTCCATATAACGTTATACTATATAACGTAATAGGTTATAACGTTATACCATATAACGTATTACGTTATAACGTTGTACCATATAAAGTATTACGTTATAACCTTATACCATATAACGTTATACTATATAACGTAATACGTTAGAACGTTACGCTATATAACGTATTACGTTATAACGGAATTCCATATAACGTTATAGTATTTAACGTAGTACGTTATAACGTTATACCATATAACGTATTACGTTATAACGTTACACCATATAACGTATTACGTTATAACGTTATACCAAATAACATTATACTATATAACGTAATACGTAATAACGTTATACCATATAACGTATTACGTTATAACGTTATACCATGTAACGTATTACGTTATAACCTTACACCATATAACGTATTACTTTATAACGTTATACCAAATAACATTATACTATATAACGTAATACGTATTAACGTTATACCATATAACGTATTACGTTATAACGTTATACCATGTAACGTATTACGTTATAACGTTGTACCATATAAAGTATTACGTTATAACGTTATACCATATAACGTTATACTATATAACGTAATACGTTAGAACGTTATGCCATATAACGTAATACGTTATAACGTTATACCACGTAACGTTATACTATATAACGTAATACGTTATAACGTTATGCCATATAACGTATTACGTTATAACGGTATTCCATATAACTTTATACTATATAACGTAATACGTTATAAGGTTATACCATATAACGTAATACGTTATAACGTTATATCATGTAACGTTATACTATATAACGAAATACGTTATAACGTTATACCATATAACGTATTACGTTATAACGTTATACCATATAACGTTATACCATATAACGTAATACGTTATAACGTTATGCCATATAACGTATTACGTTATAACGTTGTACCATATAAAGTATTACGTTATAACGTTATACCATATAACGTTATACTATATAACGTCATACGTTATAACGTTATACCATATTGCGTATTACGTTATAACGGTATTCCATATAACTTTATACTATATAACGTAATACGTTATAAGGTTATACCATATAACGTAATACGTTATAACGTTATATCATGTAACGTTATACTATATAACGAAATACGTTATAACGTTATACCATATAACGTATTACGTTATAACGTTATACCATATAACGTTATACCATATAACGTAATACGTTATAACGTTATGCCATATAACGTATTACGTTATAACGTTGTACCATATAAAGTATTACGTTATAACGTTATACCATATAACGTTAAACTATATAACGTAATACGTTATAACGTTATGCCATATAACGTATTACGTTATAACGGTATTCCATATAACGTTATTCCATATAACGTATTACGTTATAACGTTATACCATGTAACGTATTACGTTATAAGGTTGTACCATATAAAGTATTACGTTATAACGTTATACCATATAACGTTATACTATATAACGTAACACGTTAGAACGTTATGCCATATAACGTAATACGTTATAACGTTATACCATGTAACGTTATACTATATATCGTAATACGTTATAACGTTATACCATATAACGTAATGCTATATAACGTAATACGTTATAACGTTATACCATATAACGTATTACGTTATAACATTATACCATATAACGTATTACGTTATAACGGTATTCCATATAACGTTATACTATATAACGTAATACGTTATAACGTTATAACTTTACACCATATAACGTATTACGTTATAACGTTATGCCATATAACGTATTACGTTATAACGGTATTCCATATAACTTTATATTATATAACGTAATACGTTATAAGGTTATACCATATAACGTAATACGTTATAACGTTATACCATGTAACGTTATACTATATAACGTAATACGTTATAAGGTTATACCATATAACGTAATACCTTGTAGCGTTATACCATATAACGTATTACGTTATAATGTTATACTACATAACGTAATACGTTGTAACGTTATAACATATAACGTATTACGTTATAACGTTATACCATAGAACGTTAAACTATATAGCGTAATACGTTATAACGATATGCCATATAACGTTATACCATATAACGTAAAATATTATAACTTTATATCATATAACGTTATACCATATATCGTCATGCCATATACCGTAATACGTTATAATGTTATACCATATAACGTATTACTTTATAACGTTATACTACATAACGTAATACGTTGTAACGTTATAACATATAACGTATTACGTTATAGCGTTATACCATAGAACGTTAAACTATATAGCGTAATACGTTATAACGATATGCCATATAACATTATACCATATAGCGTTATACTATATAACGAAATACGTTATAACGTTATACCATATAACGTTATACCATATAACGTTATACCATATAACGTAATACTATATAACGTAATACGTTATAACGTTATACCATATAACGTATTACGTTATAACATTATACCATATAACGTATTGCGTTATAACGGTATTCCATATAACGTTATACTATATAACGTAATAGGTTATAACGTTACATCATATAACGTATTACGTTATAACGTTGTACCATATAAAGTATTACGTTATATCGTTATAGCATATAACGTTATACTATATAACGTAATACGTTATAACGTTATGCCATATAACGTATTACGTTATAACGGTATTCCATATAACTTTATACTATATAACGTAATACGTTATAACGTTATGCCATATAACGTATTACGTTATAACGGTATTCCATATAACGTTATACTATATAACGTAATAGGTTATAACGTTATACCATATAACGTATTACGTTATAACGTTGTACCATATAAAGTATTACGTTATAACGTTATACCATATAACGTTATACTATATAACGTAATACGTTAGAACGTTATGATATATAACGTATTACGTTATAACGGAATTCCATATAACGTTATACTATTTAACGTAGTACGTTATAACGTTATGCCATATAACGTATTACGTTAGAACGGTATTCCATATAACGTTATTCCATATAACGTATTACGTTATAACGTTATACCATATAACGTATTACGTTATAACGTTGTACCATATAAAGTATTACGTTATAACGTTATACCATATGACGTTATACTATGTAACGTAATACGTTATAACGTTATGCCATATAAAGTATTACGTTATAACGTTATACCATATGACGTTATACTATATAACGTAATACGTATTAACGTTATACCATATAACGTATTACGTTATAACGTTATACCATGTAACGTATTACGTTATAACGTTGTACCATATAAAGTATTACGTTATAACGTTATACCATATAACGTTATACTATATAACGTAATACGTTAGAACGTTATGCTGTATAACGTATTACGTTATAACGGAATTCCATATAACGTTATACTATTTAACGTAGTACGTTATAACGTTATACCATATAACGTTATACTATATAACGTAATACGTTATAACGTTATGCCATATAACGTATTACGTTATAACGGTATTCCATATAACGTTATACTATATATCGTAATACGTTATAACGTTATACCATATAACGTATTACGTTATAACGTTACACCATATAACGTATTACGTTATAAAGTTATACCAAATAACATTATACTATATAACGTAATACGTAATAACGTTATACCATATAACGTATTACATTATAACGTTATACCATGTAACGTATTACGTTATAACCTTACACCATATAACGTATTACTTTATAACGTTATACCAAATAACATTATACTATATAACGTAATACGTATTAACGTTATACCATATAACGTATTACGTTATAACGTTATACCATGTAACGTATTACGTTATAACGTTGTACCATATAAAGTATTACGTTATAACGTTATACCATATAACGTTATACTATATAACGTAATACGTTAGAACGTTATGCTGTATAACGTATTACGTTATAACGGAATTCCATATAACGTTATACTATTTAACGTAGTACGTTATAACGTTATACCATATAACGTTATACTATATAACGTAATACGTTATAACGTTATGCCATATAACGTATTACGTTATAACGGTATTCCATATAACGTTATACTATATATCGTAATACGTTATAACGTTATACCATATAACGTATTACGTTATAACGTTACACCATATAACGTATTACGTTATAAAGTTATACCAAATAACATTATACTATATAACGTAATACGTAATAACGTTATACCATATAACGTATTACATTATAACGTTATACCATGTAACGTATTACGTTATAACCTTACACCATATAACGTATTACTTTATAACGTTATACCAAATAACATTATACTATATAACGTAATACGTATTAACGTTATACCATATAACGTATTACGTTATAACGTTATACCATGTAACGTATTACGTTATAACGTTGTACCATATAAAGTATTACGTTATAACGTTATACCATATAACGTTATACTATATAACGTAATACGTTAGAACGTTATGCCATATAACGTAATACGTTATAACGTTATACCACGTAACGTTATACTATATAACGTAATACGTTATAACGTTATACCATATAACGTTATACTATATAACGTAATACGTTATAACGTTATGCCATATAACGTATTACGTTATAACGGTATTCCATATAACTTTATACTATATAACGTAATACGTTATAAGGTTATACCATATAACGTAATACGTTATAACGTTATATCATGTAACGTTATACTATATAACGCAATACGTTATAACGTTATACCATATAACGTATTACGTTATAACGTTATGCCATATAACGTTATACCATATAACGTAATACGTTATAACGTTATGCCATATAACGTATTACGTTATAACGTTGTACCATATAAAGTATTACGTTATAACGTTATACCATATAACGTTATACTATATAACGTAATACGTTATAACGTTATACCATATAGCGTATTACGTTATAACGGTATTCCATATAACTTTATACTATATAACGTAATACGTTATAACGTTATGCCATATAACGTATTACGTTATAACGGTATTCCATATAACGTTATACTATATAACGTAATAGGTTATAACGTTATACCATATAACGTATTACGTTATAACGTTGTACCATATAAAGTATTACGTTATAACGTTATACCATATAACGTTATACTATATAACGTAATACTTTATAACGTTATGCCATATAACGTATTACGTTATAACGGTATTCCATATAACGTTATTCCATATAACGTATTACGTTATAACGTTATACCATATAACGTATTACGTTATAACGTTGTACCATATAAAGTATTACGTTATAAAGTTATACCATATGACGTTATACTATATAACGTAATACGTTATAACGTTATGCCATATAACGTATTACGTTATAACGGTATTCCATATAACGTTTTACTATATATCGTAATACGTTATAACGTTATACCATATAACGTATTACGTTATAACGTTACACCATATAACGTATTACGTTATAACGTTATACCAAATAACATTATACTATATAACGTAATACGTAATAACGTTATACCATATAACGTATTACGTTATAACGTTATACCATGTAACGTATTACGTTATAACGTTACACCATATAACGTATTACTTTATAACGTTATACCAAATAACATTATACTATATAACGTAATACGTATTAACGTTATACCATATAACGTATTACGTTATAACGTTATACCATGTAACGTATTACGTTATAACGTTGTACCATATAAAGTATTACGTTATAACGTTATACCATATGACGTTATACTATATAACGTAATACGTTATAACGTTATGCCATATAACGTATTACGTTATAACGGTATTCCATATAACGTTATACTACATATCGTAATACGTTATAACGTTATACCATATAACGTATTACGTTATAACGTTACACCATATAACGTATTACGTTATAACGTTATACCAAATAACATAATACTATATAACGTAATACGTAATAACGTTATACCATATAACGTATTACGTTATAACGTTATACCATGTAACGTATTACGTTATAACCTTACACCATATAACGTATTACTTTATAACGTTATACCAAATAACATTATACTATATAACGTAATACGTATTAACGTTATACCATATAACGTATTACGTTATAACGTTATACCATGTAACGTATTACGTTATAACGTTGTACCATATAAAGTATTACGTTATAACGTTATACCATATAACGTTATACTATATAACGTAATACGTTAGAACGTTATGCCATATAACGTAATACGTTATAACGTTATACCACGTAACGTTATACTATATAACGTAATACGTTATAACGTTATGCCATATAACGTATTACGTTATAACGGTATTCCATATAACTTTATACTATATAACGTAATACGTTATAAGGTTATACCATATAACGTAATACGTTATAACGTTATATCATGTAACGTTATACTATATAACGAAATACGTTATAACGTTATTCCATATAACGTATTACGTTATAACGTTATACCATATAACGTTATACCATATAACGTAATACGTTATAACGTTATGCCATATAACGTATTACGTTATAACGTTGTACCATATAAAGTATTACGTTATAACGTTGTACCATATAAAGTATTACGTTATAACGTTATACCATATGACGTTATACTATATAACGTAATACGTTATAACGTTATGCCATATAACGTATTACGTTATAACGGTATTCCATATAACGTTATACTACATATCGTAATACGTTATAACGTTATACCATATAACGTATTACGTTATAACGTTACACCATATAACGTATTACGTTATAACGTTATACCAAATAACATAATACTATATAACGTAATACGTAATAACGTTATACCATATAACGTATTACGTTATAACGTTATACCATGTAACGTATTACGTTATAACCTTACACCATATAACGTATTACTTTATAACGTTATACCAAATAACATTATACTATATAACGTAATACGTATTAACGTTATACCATATAACGTATTACGTTATAACGTTATACCATGTAACGTATTACGTTATAACGTTGTACCATATAAAGTATTACGTTATAACGTTATACCATATAACGTTATACTATATAACGTAATACGTTAGAACGTTATGCCATATAACGTAATACGTTATAACGTTATACCACGTAACGTTATACTATATAACGTAATACGTTATAACGTTATGCCATATAACGTATTACGTTATAACGGTATTCCATATAACTTTATACTATATAACGTAATACGTTATAAGGTTATACCATATAACGTAATACGTTATAACGTTATATCATGTAACGTTATACTATATAACGAAATACGTTATAACGTTATTCCATATAACGTATTACGTTATAACGTTATACCATATAACGTTATACCATATAACGTAATACGTTATAACGTTATGCCATATAACGTATTACGTTATAACGTTGTACCATATAAAGTATTACGTTATAACGTTATACCATATAACGTTATACTATATAACGTCATACGTTATAACGTTATACCATATTGCGTATTACGTTATAACGGTATTCCATATAACTTTATACTATATAACGTAATACGTTATAACGTTATGCCATATAACGTATTACGTTATAACGGTATTCCATATAACGTTATACTATATAACGTAATAGGTTATAACGTTATACCATATAACGTATTACGTTATAACGTTGTACCATATAAAGTATTACGTTATAACGTTATACCATATAACGTTAAACTATATAACGTAATACGTTATAACGTTATGCCATATAACGTATTACGTTATAACGGTATTCCATATAACCTTATTCCATATAACGTATTGCGTTATAACGTTATACCATATAACGTATTACGTTATAACGTTGTACCATATAAAGTATTACGTTATAAAGTTATACCATATGACGTTATACTATATAACGTAATACGTTATAACGTTATGCCATATAACGTATTACGTTATAACGGTATTCCATATAACGTTATACTATATATCGTAATACGTTATAACGTTATACCATATAACGTATTACGTTATAACGTTATACCATGTAACGTATTACGTTATAACGTTACACCATATAACGTATTACTTTATAACGTTATACCAAATAACATTATACTATATAACGTAATACGTATTAACGTTATACCATATAACGTAATGCTATATAACATAATACGTTATAACGTTATACCACATAACGTATTACGTTATAACATTATACCATATAACGTATTACGTTATAACGGTATTCCATATAACGTTATACTATATATCGTAATACGTTATAACGTTATACCATATAACGTATTACGTTATAACGTTACACCATATAACGTATTACGTTATAACGTTATACCAAATAACATTATACTATATAACGTAATAAGTAATAACGTTATACCATATAACGTATTACGTTATAACGTTATACCATGTAACGTATTACGTTATAACGTTACACCATATAACGTATTACTTTATAACGTTATACCAAATAACATTATACTATATAACGTAATACGTATTAACGTTATACCATATAACGTAATGCTATATAACATAATACGTTATAACGTTATACCACATAACGTATTACGTTATAACATTATACCATATAACGTATTACGTTATAACGTTATACCATATAACGTTATACTATACAACGTAATACGTTATAACGTTATATCATATAATGTATTACGTTATAACGTTATACCATATAACGTATTACGTTATAACGTTATACCATATAACGTATTACGTTATAACGTTACACCATATAACGTATTACGTTATAACGTTATACCAAATAACATTATACTATATAACGTAATACGTAATAACGTTATACCATATAACGTATTACGTATTAACGTTATACCATATAACGTATTACGTTATAACGTTATACCATGCAACGTTATACTATATAACGTAATACGTTATAACGTTATACCATATAACATATTACGTTATAACGTTATACCATGTAACGTTATACTATATAACGTAATAGGTTATAAAGTTATACCATATAACGTATTACGTTATAACGTTGTACCATATAAAGTATTACGTTATAACGTTATACCATATAACGTTATACTATATAACGTAATACGTTAGAACGTTATGCCATATAACGTATTACGTTATAACGGTATTCCATATAACGTTATACTATATAACGTAATACGTTATAACGTTATAACTTTACACCATATAACGTATTACGTTATAACGTTATGCCA
Source organism: Bombus flavifrons (assembly GCF_040668555.2). Taxonomy (NCBI): domain Eukaryota; kingdom Metazoa; phylum Arthropoda; class Insecta; order Hymenoptera; family Apidae; genus Bombus; species Bombus flavifrons. Next base: position 4,839,783 of record NC_138451.1, read on the forward strand.
TATAACGTATTACGTTATAACGGTATTCCATATAACCTTATTCCATATAACGTATTGCGTTATAACGTTATACCATATAACGTATTACGTTATAACGTTGTACCATATAAAGTATTACGTTATAAAGTTATACCATATGACGTTATACTATATAACGTAATACGTTATAACGTTATGCCATATAACGTATTACGTTATAACGGTATTCCATATAACGTTATACTATATATCGTAATACGTTATAACGTTATACCATATAACGTATTACGTTATAACGTTACACCATATAACGTATTACGTTATAACGTTATACCAAATAACATTATACTATATAACGTAATACGTTATAAGGTTATACCATATAACGTAATACCTTGTAGCGTTATACCATATAACGTATTACGTTATAATGTTATACTACATAACGTAATACGTTGTAACGTTATAACATATAACGTATTACGTTATAACGTTATACCATAGAACGTTAAACTATATAGCGTAATACGTTATAACGATATGCCATATAACGTTATACCATATAACGTAAAATATTATAACTTTATATCATATAACGTTATACCATATATCGTCATGCCATATACCGTAATACGTTATAATGTTATACCATATAACGTATTACTTTATAACGTTATACTACATAACGTAATACGTTGTAACGTTATAACATATAACGTATTACGTTATAGCGTTATACCATAGAACGTTAAACTATATAGCGTAATACGTTATAACGATATGCCATATAACATTATACCATATAGCGTTATACTATATAACGAAATACGTTATAACGTTATACCATATAACGTTATACCATATAACGTTATACCATATAACGTAATACTATATAACGTAATACGTTATAACGTTATACCATATAACGTATTACGTAATAACATTATACCATATAACGTATTGCGTTATAACGGTATTCCATATAACGTTATTCTATATAACGTAATAGGTTATAACGTTACATCATATAACGTATTACGTTATAACGTTGTACCATATAAAGTATTACGTTATATCGTTATAGCATATAACGTTATACTATATAACGTAATACGTTATAACGTTATGCCATATAACGTATTACGTTATAACGGTATTCCATATAACTTTATACTATATAACGTAATACGTTATAACGTTATGCCATATAACGTATTACGTTATAACGGTATTCCATATAACGTTATACTATATAACGTAATAGGTTATAACGTTATACCATATAACGTATTACGTTATAACGTTGTACCATATAAAGTATTACGTTATAACGTTATACCATATGACGTTATACTATATAACGTAATACGTTATAACGTTATGCCATATAAAGTATTACGTTATAACGTTATACCATATGACGTTATACTATATAACGTAATACGTATTAACGTTATACCATATAACGTATTACGTTATAACGTTATACCATGTAACGTATTACGTTATAACGTTGTACCATATAAAGTATTACGTTATAACGTTATACCATATAACGTTATACTATATAACGTAATACGTTAGAACGTTATGCTATATAACGTATTACGTTATAACGGAATTCCATATAACGTTATACTATTTAACGTAGTACGTTATAACGTTATACCATATAACGTTATACTATATAACGTAATACGTTATAACGTTATGCCATATAACGTATTACGTTATAACGGTATTCCATATAACGTTATTCCATATAACGTATTACGTTATAACGTTATACCATATAACGTTATACCATATAACGTAAAATATTATAACTTTATATCATATAACGTTATACCATATATCGTCATGCCATATACCGTAATACGTTATAATGTTATACCATATAACGTATTACTTTATAACGTTATACTACATAACGTAATACGTTGTAACGTTATAACATATAACGTATTACGTTATAACGTTATACCATATAACGTTATACCATATAACGTAAAATATTATAACTTTATATCATATAACGTTATACCATATATCGTCATGCCATATACCGTAATACGTTATAATGTTATACCATATAACGTATTACTTTATAACGTTATACTACATAACGTAATACCTTGTAGCGTTATACCATATAACGTATTACGTTATAATGTTATACTACATAACGTAATACGTTGTAACGTTATAACATATAACGTATTACGTTATAACGTTATACCATAGAACGTTAAACTATATAGCGTAATACGTTATAACGATATGCCATATAACGTTATACCATATAACGTAAAATATTATAACTTTATATCATATAACGTTATACCATATATCGTCATGCCATATACCGTAATACGTTATAATGTTATACCATATAACGTATTACTTTATAACGTTATACTACATAACGTAATACGTTGTAACGTTATAACATATAACGTATTACGTTATAGCGTTATACCATAGAACGTTAAACTATATAGCGTAATACGTTATAACGATATGCCATATAACATTATACCATATAGCGTTATACTATATAACGAAATACGTTATAACGTTATACCATATAACGTTATACCATATAACGTTATACCATATAACGTAATACTATATAACGTAATACGTTATAACGTTATACCATATAACGTATTACGTTATAACATTATACCATATAACGTATTGCGTTATAACGGTATTCCATATAACGTTATACTATATAACGTAATAGGTTATAACGTTACATCATATAACGTATTACGTTATAACGTTGTACCATATAAAGTATTACGTTATATCGTTATAGCATATAACGTTATACTATATAACGTAATACGTTATAACGTTATGCCATATAACGTATTACGTTATAACGGTATTCCATATAACTTTATACTATATAACGTAATACGTTATAACGTTATGCCATATAACGTATTACGTTATAACGGTATTCCATATAACGTTATACTATATAACGTAATAGGTTATAACGTTATACCATATAACGTATTACGTTATAACGTTGTACCATATAAAGTATTACGTTATAACGTTATACCATATGACGTTATACTATATAACGTAATACGTTATAACGTTATGCCATATAAAGTATTACGTTATAACGTTATACCATATCACGTTATACTATATAACGTAATACGTATTAACGTTATACCATATAACGTATTACGTTATAACGTTATACCATGTAACGTATTACGTTATAACGTTGTACCATATAAAGTATTACGTTATAACGTTATACCATATAACGTTATACTATATAACGTAATACGTTAGAACGTTATGCTATATAACGTATTACGTTATAACGGAATTCCATATAACGTTATACTATTTAACGTAGAACGTTATAACGTTATACCATATAACGTTATACTATATAACGTAATACGTTATAACGTTATGCCATATAACGTATTACGTTATAACGGTATTCCATATAACGTTATTCCATATAACGTATTACGTTATAACGTTATACCATATAACGTATTACGTTATAACGTTGTACCATATAAAGTATTACGTTATAACGTTATACCATATGACGTTATACTATATAACGTAATACGTTTTAACGTTATGCCATATAAAGTATTACGTTATAACGTTATACCATATGACGTTATACTATATAACGTAATACGTATTAACGTTATACCATATAACGTATTACGTTATAACGTTATACCATGTAACGTATTACGTTATAACGTTGTACCATATAAAGTATTACGTTATAACGGTATTCCATATAACGTTATTCCATATAACGTAATACGTTATAACGTTATGCCATATAACGTATTACGTTATAACGGTATTCCATATAACGTTATACTATATATCGTAATACGTTATAACGTTATACCATATAACGTATTACGTTATAACGTTACACCATATAACGTATTACGTTATAAAGTTATACCAAATAACATTATACTATATAACGTAATACGTAATAACGTTATACCATATAACGTATTACATTATAACGTTATACCATGTAACGTATTACGTTATAACCTTACACCATATAACGTATTACTTTATAACGTTATACCAAATAACATTATACTATATAACGTAATACGTATTAACGTTATACCATATAACGTATTACGTTATAACGTTATACCATGTAACGTATTACGTTATAACGGTATTCCATATAACGTTATACTATATAACGTAATACGTTAGAACGTTATGCCATATAACGTAATACGTTATAACGTTATACCACGTAACGTTATACTATATAACGTAATACGTTATAACGTTATACCATATAACGTTATACTATATAACGTAATACGTTATAACGTTATGCCATATAACGTATTACGTTATAACGGTATTCCATATAACTTTATACTATATAACGTAATACGTTATAAGGTTATACCATATAACGTAATACGTTATAACGTTATATCATGTAACGTTATACTATATAACGTAATACGTTATAACGTTATACCATATAACGTATTACGTTATAACGTTATGCCATATAACGTTATACCATATAACGTAATACGTTATAACGTTATGCCATATAACGTATTACGTTATAACGTTGTACCATATAAAGTATTACGTTATAACGTTATACCATATAACGTTATACTATATAACGTAATACGTTATAACGTTATACCATATAGCGTATTACGTTATAACGGTATTCCATATAACTTTATACTATATAACGTAATACGTTATAACGTTATGCCATATAACGTATTACGTTATAACGGTATTCCATATAACGTTATACTATATAACGTAATAGGTTATAACGTTATACCATATAACGTATTACGTTATAACGTTGTACCATATAAAGTATTACGTTATAACGTTATACCATATAACGTTATACTATATAACGTAATACGTTATAACGTTATGCCATATAACGTATTACGTTATAACGGTATTCCATATAACGTTATTCCATATAACGTATTACTTTATAACGTTATACCATATAACGTATTACGTTATAACGTTGTACCATATAAAGTATTACGTTATAAAGTTATACCATATGACGTTATACTATATAACGTAATACGTTATAACGTTATGCCATATAACGTATTACGTTATAACGGTATTCCATATAACGTTATACTATATATCGTAATACGTTATAACGTTATACCATATAACGTATTACGTTATAACGTTACACCATATAACGTATTACGTTATAACGTTATACCAAATAACATTATACTATATAACGTAATACGTAATAACGTTATACCATATAACGTATTACGTTATAACGTTATACCATGTAACGTATTACGTTATAACGTTACACCATATAACGTATTACGTTATAACGTTGTACCATATAAAGTATTACGTTATAACGTTATACCATATAACGTTATACTATATAACGTAATACGTTAGAACGTTATGCCATATAACGTAATACGTTATAACGTTATACCATATAAAGTATTACGTTATAACGTTATACCATATAACGTTATACTATATAACGTAATACGTTAGAACGTTATGCCATATAACGTAATACGTTATAACGTTATACCATGTAACGTTATACTATATAACGTAATACGTTATAACGTTATACCATATAACGTAATACTATATAACGTAATACGTTATAACGTTATATCATATAACGTATTACGTTATAACGTTATACCATATAACGTATTACGTTATAACGTTATACCATGTAACGTATTACGTTATAACGTTATGCCATATAACGTATTACGTTATAACGGTATTCCATATAACGTTATTCCATATAACGTATTACGTTATAACGTTATACCATATAACGTATTACGTATTAACGTTATACCATATAACGTATTACGTTATAACGTTATACCATGCAACGTTATACTATATAACGTAATACGTTATAACGTTATACCATATAACATATTACGTTATAACGTTATACCATGTAACGTTATACTATATAACGTAATAGGTTATAAAGTTATACCATATAACGTATTACGTTATAACGTTGTACCATATAAAGTATTACGTTATAACGTTATACCATATAACGTTATACTATATAACGTAATACGTTATAACATTATACCATATAACGTATTACGTTATAACGTTATACCATATAACGTTATACTATACAACGTAATACGTTATAACGTTATACTATATAACGTAATAGGTTATAACGTTATACCATATAACGTATTACGTTATAACGTTGTACCATATAAAGTATTACGTTATAACGTTATACCATATAACGTTATACTATATAACGTAATACGTTATAACGTTATATCATATAACGTATTACGTTATAACGTTATACCATATAACGTATTACGTTATAACGTTATACCATGTAACGTTATACTATATAACGTAATAGGTTATAACGTTACATCATATAACGTATTACGTTATAACGTTGTACCATATAAAGTATTACGTTATATCGTTATAGCATATAACGTTATACTATATAACGTAATACGTTATAACGTTATGCCATATAACGTATTACGTTATAACGGTATTCCATATAACTTTATACTATATAACGTAATACGTTATAACGTTATGCCATATAACGTATTACGTTGTAACGGTATTCCATATAACGTTATACTATATAACGTAATAGGTTATAACGTTATACCATATAACGTATTACGTTATAACGTTGTACCATATAAAGTATTACGTTATAACGTTATACCATATAACGTTATACTATATAACGTAATACGTTAGAACGTTATGCTATATAACGTATTACGTTATAACGGAATTCCATATAACGTTATACTATTTAACGTAGTACGTTATAACGTTATACCATATAACGTTATACTATATAACGTAATACGTTATAACGTTGTGCCATATAACGTATTACGTTATAACGGTATTCCATATAACGTTATTCCATATAACGTATTACGTTATAACGTTATACCATATAACGTATTACGTTATAACGTTGTACCATATAAAGTATTACGTTATAACGTTATACCATATGACGTTATACTATATAACGTAATACGTTATAACGTTATGCCATATAACGTATTACGTTATAACGGTATTCCATATAACGTTATACTATATATCATAATACGTTATAACGTTATACCATATAACGTATTACGTTATAACGTTACACCATATAACGTATTACGTTATAACGTTATACCAAATAACATTATACTATATAACGTAATACGTAATAACGTTATACCATATAACGTATTACGTTATAACGTTATACCATGTAACGTATTACGTTATAACCTTACACCATATAACGTATTACTTTATAACGTTATACCAAATAACATTATACTATATAACGTAATACGTATTAACGTTATACCATATAACGTATTACGTTATAACGTTATACCATGTAACGTATTACGTTATAACGTTGTACCATATAAAGTATTACGTTATAACGTTATACCATATAACGTTATACTATATAACGTAATGCGTTAGAACGTTATGCCATATAACGTAATACGTTATAACGTTATACCACGTAACGTTATACTATATAACGTAATACGTTATGACGTTATACCATATAACGTTATACTATATAACGTAATACGTTATAACGTTATGCCATATAACGTATTACGTTATAACGGTATTCCATATAACTTTATACTATATAACGTAATACGTTATAAGGTTATACCATATAACGTAATACGTTATAACGTTATATCATGTAACGTTATACTATATAACGTAATACGTTATAACGTTATACCATATAACGTATTACGTTATAACGTTATACCATATAACGTTATACCATATAACGTAATACGTTATAACGTTATGCCATATAACGTATTACGTTATAACGTTGTACCATATAAAGTATTACGTTATAACGTTATACCATATAACGTTATACTATATAACGTAATACGTTATAACGTTATACCATATAGCGTATTACGTTATAACGGTATTCCATATAACTTTATACTATATAACGTAATACGTTATAACGTTATGCCATATAACGTATTACGTTATAACGGTATTCCATATAACGTTATACTATATAACGTAATAGGTTATAACGTTATACCATATAACGTATTACGTTATAACGTTGTACCATATAAAGTATTACGTTATAACGTTATACCATATAACGTTATACTATATAACGTAATACGTTATAACGTTATGCCATATAACGTATTACGTTATAACGGTATTCCATATAACGTTATTCCATATAACGTATTACGTTATAACGTTATACCATATAACGTATTACGTTATAACGTTGTACCATATAAAGTATTACGTTATAAAGTTATACCATATGACGTTATACTATATAACGTAATACGTTATAACGTTATGCCATATAACGTATTACGTTATAACGGTATTCCATATAACGTTATACTATATATCGTAATACGTTATAACGTTATACCATATAACGTATTACGTTATAACGTTACACCATATAACGTATTACGTTATAACGTTATACCAAATAACATTGTACTATATAACGTAATACGTAATAACGTTATACCATATAACGTATTACGTTATAACGTTATACCATGTAACGTATTACGTTATAACGTTACACCATATAACGTATTACTTTATAACGTTATACCAAATAACATTATACTATATAACGTAATACGTATTAACGTTATACCATATAACGTATTACGTTATAACGTTATACCATGTAACGTATTACGTTATAACGTTGTACCATATAAAGTATTACGTTATAACGTTATACCACATAACGTTATACTATATAACGTAATACGTTAGAACGTTATGCCATATAACGTAATACGTTATAACGTTATACCATGTAACGTTATACTATATAACGTAATACGTTATAACGTTATACCATATAACGTAATACTATATAACGTAATACGTTATAACGTTATTCCATATAACGTATTACGTTATAACATTATACCATATAACGTATTACGTTATAACGTTATACCATATAACGTTATACTATACAACGTAATACGTTATAACGTTATATCATATAACGTATTACGTTATAACGTTATACCATATAACGTATTACGTTATAACGTTATACCATGTAACGTTATACTATATAACGTAATAGGTTATAACGTTACATCATATAACGTATTACGTTATAACGTTGTACCATATAAAGTATTACGTTATAACGTTATAGCATATAACGTTATACTATATAACGTAATACGTTATAACGTTATGCCATATAACGTATTACGTTATAACGGTATTCCATATAACGTTATACTATATAACGTAATACGTTATAACGTTATACCATATAACGTATTACGTTATAACGATACACCATATAACGTATTACGTTATAACGTTATACCAAATAACATTATACAATATAACGTAATACGTTATAACGTTATACCATATAACGTTATACTATATAACGTAATACGTTATAACGTTATGCCATATAACGTATTACGTTATAACGGTATTCCATATATCGTTATACTATATATCGTAATACGTTATAACGTTATACCATATAACGTATTACGTTATAACGTTACACCATATAACGTATTACGTTATAACGTTATACCAAATAACATTATACTATATAACGTAATACGTTATAACGTTATGCCATATAACGTATTACGTTATAACGGTATTCCATATAACGTTATACTATATATCGTAATACGTTATAACGTTATACCATATAACGTATTACGTTATAACGTTACACCATATAACGTATTACGTTATAACGTTATACCAAATAACATTGTACTATATAACGTAATACGTAATAACGTTATACCATATAACGTATTACGTTATAACGTTATACCATGTAACGTATTACGTTATAACGTTGTACCATATAAAGTATTACGTTATAAAGTTATACCATATGACGTTATACTATATAACGTAATACGTTATAACGTTATGCCATATAACGTATTACGTTATAACGGTATTCCATATAACGTTATACTATATATCGTAATACGTTATAACGTTATACCATATAACGTATTACGATATAACGTTATACCATGTAACGTTATACTATATAACGTAATAGGTTATAACGTTACATCATATAACGTATTACGTTATAACGTTGTACCATATAAAGTATTACGTTATATCGTTATAGCATATAACGTTATACTATATAACGTAATACGTTATAACGTTATGCCATATAACGTATTACGTTATAACGGTATTCCATATAACTTTATACTATATAACGTAATACGTTATAACGTTATGCCATATAACGTATTACGTTGTAACGGTATTCCATATAACGTTATACTATATAACGTAATAGGTTATAACGTTATACCATATAACGTATTACGTTATAACGTTGTACCATATAAAGTATTACGTTATAACGTTATACCATATAACGTTATACTATATAACGTAATACGTTAGAACGTTATGCTATATAACGTATTACGTTATAACGGAATTCCATATAACGTTATACTATTTAACGTAGTACGTTATAACGTTATACCATATAACGTTATACTATATAACGTAATACGTTATAACGTTATGCCATATAACGTATTACGTTATAACGGTATTCCATATAACGTTATTCCATATAACGTATTACGTTATAACGTTATACCATATAACGTATTACGTTATAACGTTGTACCATATAAAGTATTACGTTATAACGTTATACCATATGACGTTATACTATATAACGTAATACGTTATAACGTTATGCCATATAACGTATTACGTTATAACGGTATTCCATATAACGTTATACTATATATCATAATACGTTATAACGTTATACCATATAACGTATTACGTTATAACGTTACACCATATAACGTATTACGTTATAACGTTATACCAAATAACATTATACTATATAACGTAATACGTAATAACGTTATACCATATAACGTATTACGTTATAACGTTATACCATGTAACGTATTACGTTATAACCTTACACCATATAACGTATTACTTTATAACGTTATACCAAATAACATTATACTATATAACGTAATACGTATTAACGTTATACCATATAACGTATTACGTTATAACGTTATACCATGTAACGTATTACGTTATAACGTTGTACCATATAAAGTATTACGTTATAACGTTATACCATATAACGTTATACTATATAACGTAATGCGTTAGAACGTTATGCCATATAACGTAATACGTTATAACGTTATACCACGTAACGTTATACTATATAACGTAATACGTTATGACGTTATACCATATAACGTTATACTATATAACGTAATACGTTATAACGTTATGCCATATAACGTATTACGTTATAACGGTATTCCATATAACTTTATACTATATAACGTAATACGTTATAAGGTTATACCATATAACGTAATACGTTATAACGTTATATCATGTAACGTTATACTATATAACGTAATACGTTATAACGTTATACCATATAACGTATTACGTTATAACGTTATACCATATAACGTTATACCATATAACGTAATACGTTATAACGTTATGCCATATAACGTATTACGTTATAACGTTGTACCATATAAAGTATTACGTTATAACGTTATACCATATAACGTTATACTATATAACGTAATACGTTATAACGTTATACCATATAGCGTATTACGTTATAACGGTATTCCATATAACTTTATACTATATAACGTAATACGTTATAACGTTATGCCATATAACGTATTACGTTATAACGGTATTCCATATAACGTTATACTATATAACGTAATAGGTTATAACGTTATACCATATAACGTATTACGTTATAACGTTGTACCATATAAAGTATTACGTTATAACGTTATACCATATAACGTTATACTATATAACGTAATACGTTATAACGTTATGCCATATAACGTATTACGTTATAACGGTATTCCATATAACGTTATTCCATATAACGTATTACGTTATAACGTTATACCATATAACGTATTACGTTATAACGTTGTACCATATAAAGTATTACGTTATAAAGTTATACCATATGACGTTATACTATATAACGTAATACGTTATAACGTTATGCCATATAACGTATTACGTTATAACGGTATTCCATATAACGTTATACTATATATCGTAATACGTTATAACGTTATACCATATAACGTATTACGTTATAACGTTACACCATATAACGTATTACGTTATAACGTTATACCAAATAACATTGTACTATATAACGTAATACGTAATAACGTTATACCATATAACGTATTACGTTATAACGTTATACCATGTAACGTATTACGTTATAACGTTACACCATATAACGTATTACTTTATAACGTTATACCAAATAACATTATACTATATAACGTAATACGTATTAACGTTATACCATATAACGTATTACGTTATAACGTTATACCATGTAACGTATTACGTTATAACGTTGTACCATATAAAGTATTACGTTATAACGTTATACCACATAACGTTATACTATATAACGTAATACGTTAGAACGTTATGCCATATAACGTAATACGTTATAACGTTATACCATGTAACGTTATACTATATAACGTAATACGTTATAACGTTATACCATATAACGTAATACTATATAACGTAATACGTTATAACGTTATTCCATATAACGTATTACGTTATAACATTATACCATATAACGTATTACGTTATAACGTTATACCATATAACGTTATACTATACAACGTAATACGTTATAACGTTATATCATATAACGTATTACGTTATAACGTTATACCATATAACGTATTACGTTATAACGTTATACCATGTAACGTTATACTATATAACGTAATAGGTTATAACGTTACATCATATAACGTATTACGTTATAACGTTGTACCATATAAAGTATTACGTTATAACGTTATAGCATATAACGTTATACTATATAACGTAATACGTTATAACGTTATGCCATATAACGTATTACGTTATAACGGTATTCCATATAACGTTATACTATATAACGTAATACGTTATAACGTTATAACGTTACACCATATAACGTATTACGTTATAACGTTACACCATATAACGTATTACGTTATAACGTTATACCAAATAACATTATACTATATAAAATAATACGTAATAACGTTATAAGATATAACGTATTACGTTATAACGTTATACCATGTATCGTATTACGTTATAACGTTACACCATATAACGTATTACTTTATAACGTTATACCAAATAACATTATACTATATAACGTAATACGTATTAACGTTATACCATATAACGTATTACGTTATAACGTTATACCATGTAACGTATTACGTTATAACGTTGTACCATATAAAGTATTACGTTATAACGTTATACCATATAACGTTGTACTATATAACGTAATACGTTAGAACGTTATGCCATATAACGTAATACGTTATAACGTTATACCATGTAACGTTATACTATATAACGTAATACGTTATAACGTTATACCATATAACGTAATACTATATAACGTAATAGGTTATAACGTTACATCATATAACGTATTACGTTATAACGTTGTACCATATAAAGTATTACGTTATAACGTTATAGCATATAACGTTACACTATATAACGTAATACGTTATAACGTTATGCCATATAACGTATTACGTTATAACGGTATTCCATATAACGTTATAATATATAACGTAATACGTTATAACGTTATACCATATAACGTATTACGTTATAACGATACACCATATAACATATTACGTTATAACGTTATACCAAATAACATTATACAATATAACGTAATACGTTATAACGTTATACCATATAATGTTATACTATATAACGTAATACGTTATAACGTTATGCCATATAACGTATTACGTTATAACGGTATTCCATATAACGTTATTCCATATAACGTATTACGTTATAACGTTATACCATATGACGTATTACGTTATAACGTTACACCATATAACGTATTACGTTATAACGTTATACCAAATAACATTATACTATATAACGTAATAAGTAATAACGTTATACCATATAACGTATTACGTATTAACGTTATACCATATAACGTATTACGTTATAACGTTATACCATGTAACGTTATACTATATAACGTAATAGGTTATAAAGTTATACCATATAACGTATTACGTTATAACGTTGTACCATATAAAGTATTACGTTATAACGTTATACCATGTAACGTTATACTATATAACGTAATACGTTAGAAGGTTATGCCATATAACGTATTACGTTATAACGGTATTCCATATAACGTTATACTATATAACGTAATACATTATAACGTTATAACGTTACACCATATAACGTATTACGTTATAACGTTCTGCCATATAACGTATTACGTTATAACGGTATTCCACATAACTTTATATTATATAACGTAATACGTTATAAGGTTATACCATATAACGTAATACGTTATAACGTTATACCATGTAACGTTATACTATATAACGTAATACGTTATAAGGTTATACCATATAACGTAATACCTTGTAGCGTTATACCATATAACATATTACGTTATAATGTTATACTACATAACGTAATACGTTGTAACGTTATAACATATAACGTATTACGTTGTAACGTTATACCATAGAACGTTAAACTATATAGCGTAATACATTATAACGATATGCCATATAACGTTATACCATATAACGTAAAATATTATAACTTTATATCATATAACGTTATACCATATATCGTCATGCCATATACCGTAATACGTTATAATGTTATACCATATAACGTATTACTTTATAACGTTATACTACATAACGTAATACGTTGTAACGTTATAACATATAACGTATTACGTTATAACGTTATACCATAGAACGTTAAACTATATAGCGTAATACGTTATAACGATATGCCATATAACGTTATACCATATAGCGTTATACTATATAACGAAATACGTTATAACGTTATACCATATAACGTTATACCATATAACGTTATACCATATAACGTAATACTATATAACGTAATACGTTATAACGTTATACCATATAACGTATTACGTTATAACATTATACCATATAACGTATTGCGTTATAACGGTATTCCATATAACGTTATACTATATAACGTAATAGGTTATAACGTTATACCATATAACGTATTACGTTATAACGTTGTACCATATAAAGTATTACGTTATAACGTTATACCACATAACGTTATACTATATAACGTAATACGTTAGAACGTTATGCCATATAACGTAATACGTTATAACGTTATACCATGTAACGTTATACTATATAACGTAATACGTTATAACGTTATACCATATAACGTAATACTATATAACGTAATACGTTATAACGTTATTCCATATAACGTATTACGTTATAACATTATACCATATAACGTATTACGTTATAACGTTATACCATATAACGTTATACTATACAACGTAATACGTTATAACGTTATATCATATAACGTATTACGTTATAACGTTATACCATATAACGTATCACGTTATAACGTTATACCATGTAACGTTATACTATATAACGTAATAGGTTATAACGTTACATCATATAACGTATTACGTTATAACGTTGTACCATATAAAGTATTACGTTATAACGTTATAGCATATAACGTTATACTATATAACGTAATACGTTATAACGTTATGCCATGTAACGTATTACGTTATAACGGTATTCCATATAACGTTATACTATATAACGTAATACGTTATAACGTTATACCATATAACGTATTACGTTATAACGATACACCATATAACGTATTACGTTATAACGTTATACCAAATAACATTATACAATATAACGTAATACGTTATAACGTTATACCATATAACGTTATACTATATAACGTAATACGTTATAACGTTATGCCATATAACGTATTACGTTATAACGGTATTCCATATATCGTTATACTATATATCGTAATACGTTATAACGTTATACCATATAACGTATTACGTTATAACGTTACACCATATAACGTATTACGTTATAACGTTATACCAAATAACATTATACTATATAACGTAATACGTAATAACGTTATACCATATAACGTATTACGTATTAACGTTATACCATGTAACGTATTACGTTATAACGTTACACCATATAACGTATTACTTTATAACGTTATACCAAATAACATTATACTATATAACGTAATACGTATTAACGTTATACCATATAACGTATTACGTTATAACGTTATACCATGTAACGTATTACGTTATAACGTAGTACCATATAAAGTATTACGTTATAACGTTATACCACATAACGTTATACTATATAACGTAATACGTTAGAACGTTATGCCATATAACGTAATACGTTATAACGTTATACCATGTAACGTTATACTATATAACGTAATACGTTATAACGTTATACCATATAACGTAATACTATATAACGTAATACGTTATAACGTTATTCCATATAACGTATTACGTTATAACATTATACCATATAACGTATTACGTTATAACGTTATACCATATAACGTTATACTATACAACGTAATACGTTATAACGTTATATCATATAACGTATTACGTTATAACGTTATACCATATAACGTATTACGTTATAACGTTATACCATGTAACGTTATACTATATAACGTAATAGGTTATAACGTTACATCATATAACGTATTACGTTATAACGTTGTACCATATAAAGTATTACGTTATAACGTTATAGCATATAACGTTATACTATATAACGTAATACGTTATAACGTTATGCCATATAACGTATTACGTTATAACGGTATTCCATATAACGTTATACTATATAACGTAATACGTTATAACGTTATACCATATAACGTATTACGTTATAACGATACACCATATAACGTATTACGTTATAACGTTATACCAAATAACATTATACAATATAACGTAATACGTTATAACGTTATACCATATAACGTTATACTATATAACGTAATACGTTATAACGTTATGCCATATAACGTATTACGTTATAACGGTATTCCATATAACGTTATACCATATAACGTATTACGTTATAACGTTACACCATATAACGTATTACGTTATAACGTTATACCAAATAACATTATACTATATAACGTAATACGTAATAACGTTATACCATATAACGTATTACGTATTAACGTTATACCATATAACGTATTACGTTATAACGTTATACCATGCAACGTTATACTATATAACGTAATACGTTATAACGTTATACCATATAACATATTACGTTATAACGTTATACCATGTAACGTTATACTATATAACGTAATAGGTTATAAAGTTATACCATATAACGTATTACGTTATAACGTTGTACCATATAAAGTATTACGTTATAACGTTATACCATATAACGTTATAGTATATAACGTAATACGTTAGAAGGTTATGCCATATAACGTATTACGTTATAACGGTATTCCATATAACGTTATACTATATAACGTAATACGTTATAACGTTATAACGTTACACCATATAACGTATTACGTTATAACGTTACACCATATAACGTATTACGTTATAACGTTATACCAAATAACATTATACTATATAAAATAATACGTAATAACGTTATAAGATATAACGTATTACGTTATAACGTTATACCATGTATCGTATTACGTTATAACGTTACACCATATAACGTATTACTTTATAACGTTATACCAAATAACATTATACTATATAACGTAATACGTATTAACGTTATACCATATAACGTATTACGTTATAACGTTATACCATGTAACGTATTACGTTATAACGTTGTACCATATAAAGTATTACGTTATAACGTTATACCATATAACGTTGTACTATATAACGTAATACGTTAGAACGTTATGCCATATAACGTAATACGTTATAACGTTATACCATGTAACGTTATACTATATAACGTAATACGTTATAACGTTATACCATATAACGTAATACTATATAACGTAATAGGTTATAACGTTACATCATATAACGTATTACGTTATAACGTTGTACCATATAAAGTATTACGTTATAACGTTATAGCATATAACGTTACACTATATAACGTAATACGTTATAACGTTATGCCATATAACGTATTACGTTATAACGGTATTCCATATAACGTTATAATATATAACGTAATACGTTATAACGTTATACCATATAACGTATTACGTTATAACGATACACCATATAACATATTACGTTATAACGTTATACCAAATAACATTATACAATATAACGTAATACGTTATAACGTTATACCATATAATGTTATACTATATAACGTAATACGTTATAACGTTATGCCATATAACGTATTACGTTATAACGGTATTCCATATAACGTTATTCCATATAACGTATTACGTTATAACGTTATACCATATGACGTATTACGTTATAACGTTACACCATATAACGTATTACGTTATAACGTTATACCAAATAACATTATACTATATAACGTAATAAGTAATAACGTTATACCATATAACGTATTACGTATTAACGTTATACCATATAACGTATTACGTTATAACGTTATACCATGTAACGTTATACTATATAACGTAATAGGTTATAAAGTTATACCATATAACGTATTACGTTATAACGTTGTACCATATAAAGTATTACGTTATAACGTTATACCATATAACGTTATACTATATAACGTAATACGTTAGAAGGTTATGCCATATAACGTATTACGTTATAACGGTATTCCATATAACGTTATACTATATAACGTAATACATTATAACGTTATAACGTTACACCATATAACGTATTACGTTATAACGTTCTGCCATATAACGTATTACGTTATAACGGTATTCCACATAACTTTATATTATATAACGTAATACGTTATAAGGTTATACCATATAACGTAATACGTTATAACGTTATACCATGTAACGTTATACTATATAACGTAATACGTTATAAGGTTATACCATATAACGTAATACCTTGTAGCGTTATACCATATAACATATTACGTTATAATGTTATACTACATAACGTAATACGTTGTAACGTTATAACATATAACGTATTACGTTGTAACGTTATACCATAGAACGTTAAACTATATAGCGTAATACATTATAACGATATGCCATATAACGTTATACCATATAACGTAAAATATTATAACTTTATATCATATAACGTTATACCATATATCGTCATGCCATATACCGTAATACGTTATAATGTTATACCATATAACGTATTACTTTATAACGTTATACTACATAACGTAATACGTTGTAACGTTATAACATATAACGTATTACGTTATAACGTTATACCATAGAACGTTAAACTATATAGCGTAATACGTTATAACGATATGCCATATAACGTTATACCATATAGCGTTATACTATATAACGAAATACGTTATAACGTTATACCATATAACGTTATACCATATAACGTTATACCATATAACGTAATACTATATAACGTAATACGTTATAACGTTATACCATATAACGTATTACGTTATAACATTATACCATATAACGTATTGCGTTATAACGGTATTCCATATAACGTTATACTATATAACGTAATAGGTTATAACGTTATACCATATAACGTATTACGTTATAACGTTGTACCATATAAAGTATTACGTTATAACGTTATACCATATAACGTTATACTATATAACGTAATACGTTATAACGTTATATCATATAACGTATTACGTTATAACGTTATACTATATAACGTAATACGTTATAACGTTATACCATATAGCGTATTACGTTATAACGGTATTCCATATAACTTTATACTATATAACGTAATACGTTATAACGTTATGCCATATAACGTAATACGTTATAACGTTATACCATATAGCGTATTACGTTATAACGGTATTCCATATAACTTTATACTATATAACGTAATACGTTATAACGTTATGCCATATAACGTATTTCGTTATAACGGTATTCCATATAACGTTATTCCATATAACGTATTACGTTATAACGTTATACCATATAACGTATTACGTTATAACGTTGTACCATATAAAGTATTACGTTATAAAGTTATACCATATGACGTTATACTATATAACGTAATACGTTATAACGTTATGCCATATAACGTATTACGTTATAACGGTATTCCATATAACGTTATACTATATATCGTAATACGTTATAACGTTATACCGTATAACGTATTACGTTATAACGTTACACCATATAACGTATTACGTTATAACGTTATACCAAATAACATTATACTATATAACGTAATACGTAATAACGTTATACCATATAACGTATTACGTTATAACGTTATAACATGTAACGTATTACGTTATAACGTTACACCATATAACGTATTACTTTATAACGTTATACCAAATAACATTATACTATATAACGTAATACGTATTAACGTTATACCATATAACGTATTACGTTATAACGTCATACCATGTAACGTATTACGTTATAACGTTGTACCATATAAAGTATTACGTTATAACGTTATACCATATTACGTTATACTATATAACGTAATACGTTGGAACGTTATACCATGTAACGTATTACGTTATAACGTTGTACCATATAAAGTATTACGGTATAACGTTATACCATATAACGTTATACTATATAACGTAATACGTTAGAACGTTATGCCATATAACGTATTACGTTATAACGGTATTCCATATAACGTTATACTATATAACGTAATACGTTAGAACGTTATGCTATATAACGTAATACGTTATAACGTTATGCCATATAACGTATTACGTTATAACGGTATTCCATATAACGTTATTCCATATAACGTATTACGTTATAACGTTATACCATATAACGTATTACGTTATAACGTTGTACCATATAAAGTATTACGTTATAAAGTTATACCATATGACGTTATACTATATAACGTAATACGTTATAACGTTATGCCATATAACGTATTACGTTATAACGGTATTCCATATAACGTTATACTATATATCGTAATTCGTTATAACGTTATACCATATAACGTATTACGTTATAACGTTACACCATATAACGTATTACGTTATAACGTTATACCAAATAACATTGTACTATATAACGTAATACGTAATAACGTTATACCATATAACGTATTACGTTATAACGTTATACCATGTAACGTATTACGTTATAACGTTACACCATATAACGTATTACTTTATAACGTTATACCAAATAACATTATACTATATAACGTAATACGTATTAACGTTATACCATATAACGTATTACGTTATAACGTTATACCATGTAACGTATTACGTTATAACGTTGTACCATATAAAGTATTACGTTATAACGTTATACCACATAACGTTATACTATATAACGTAATACGTTAGAACGTTATGCCATATAACGTAATACGTTATAACGTTATACCATGTAACGTTATACTATATAACGTAATACGTTATAACGTTATACCATATAACGTAATACTATATAACGTAATACGTTATAACGTTATTCCATATAACGTATTACGTTATAACATTATACCATATAACGTATTACGTTATAACGTTATACCATATAACGTTATACTATACAACGTAATACGTTATAACGTTATATCATATAACGTATTACGTTATAACGTTATACCATATAACGTATCACGTTATAACGTTATACCATGTAACGTTATACTATATAACGTAATAGGTTATAACGTTACATCATATAACGTATTACGTTATAACGTTGTACCATATAAAGTATTACGTTATAACGTTATAGCATATAACGTTATACTATATAACGTAATACGTTATAACGTTATGCCATGTAACGTATTACGTTATAACGGTATTCCATATAACGTTATACTATATAACGTAATACGTTATAACGTTATACCATATAACGTATTACGTTATAACGATACACCATATAACGTATTACGTTATAACGTTATACCAAATAACATTATACAATATAACGTAATACGTTATAACGTTATACCATATAACGTTATACTATATAACGTAATACGTTATAACGTTATGCCATATAACGTATTACGTTATAACGGTATTCCATATATCGTTATACTATATATCGTAATACGTTATAACGTTATACCATATAACGTATTACGTTATAACGTTACACCATATAACGTATTACGTTATAACGTTATACCAAATAACATTATACTATATAACGTAATACGTAATAACGTTATACCATATAACGTATTACGTATTAACGTTATACCATGTAACGTATTACGTTATAACGTTACACCATATAACGTATTACTTTATAACGTTATACCAAATAACATTATACTATATAACGTAATACGTATTAACGTTATACCATATAACGTATTACGTTATAACGTTATACCATGTAACGTATTACGTTATAACGTTGTACCATATAAAGTATTACGTTATAACGTTATACCACATAACGTTATACTATATAACGTAATACGTTAGAACGTTATGCCATATAACGTAATACGTTATAACGTTATACCATGTAACGTTATACTATATAACGTAATACGTTATAACGTTATACCATATAACGTAATACTATATAACGTAATACGTTATAACGTTATTCCATATAACGTATTACGTTATAACATTATACCATATAACGTATTACGTTATAACGTTATACCATATAACGTTATACTATACAACGTAATACGTTATAACGTTATATCATATAACGTATTACGTTATAACGTTATACCATATAACGTATTACGTTATAACGTTATACCATGTAACGTTATACTATATAACGTAATAGGTTATAACGTTACATCATATAACGTATTACGTTATAACGTTGTACCATATAAAGTATTACGTTATAACGTTATAGCATATAACGTTATACTATATAACGTAATACGTTATAACGTTATGCCATATAACGTATTACGTTATAACGGTATTCCATATAACGTTATACTATATAACGTAATACGTTATAACGTTATACCATATAACGTATTACGTTATAACGATACACCATATAACGTATTACGTTATAACGTTATACCAAATAACATTATACAATATAACGTAATACGTTATAACGTTATACCATATAACGTTATACTATATAACGTAATACGTTATAACGTTATGCCATATAACGTATTACGTTATAACGGTATTCCATATAACGTTATTCCATATAACGTATTACGTTATAACGTTACACCATATAACGTATTACGTTATAACGTTATACCAAATAACATTATACTATATAACGTAATACGTAATAACGTTATACCATATAACGTATTACGTATTAACGTTATACCATATAACGTATTACGTTATAACGTTATACCATGCAACGTTATACTATATAACGTAATACGTTATAACGTTATACCATATAACATATTACGTTATAACGTTATACCATGTAACGTTATACTATATAACGTAATAGGTTATAAAGTTATACCATATAACGTATTACGTTATAACGTTGTACCATATAAAGTATTACGTTATAACGTTATACCATATAACGTTATAGTATATAACGTAATACGTTAGAAGGTTATGCCATATAACGTATTACGTTATAACGGTATTCCATATAACGTTATACTATATAACGTAATACGTTAAAACGTTATGCCATATAACGTATTACGTTATAACGGTATTCCATATAACGTTATACTATATAACGTATTACGTTATAACGTTCTACCATATAACGTATTACGTTATAACGTTACACCATATAACGTATTACGTTATAACGTTATACCAAATAACATTATACTATATAACGTAATACGTTATAACGTTATACCATATAACGTTATACTATATAACGTAATACGTTATAACGTTATGCCATATAACGTAATACCTTATAACGGTATTCCATATAACGTTATACCATATAACGTATTATGTTATAACGTTGTACCATATAATGTATTACGTTATAACGTTATACCATATAACGTTATACTATATAACGTAATACGTTATAACGTTATGCCATATAACGTATTACGTTATAACGTTATACCATATAACGTTATACTATATAACGTAATACGTTATAACGTTATGCCATATAACGTATTACGTTATAACGTTGTACCATATAAAGTATTACGTTATAACGTTATACCATATAACGTTATACTATATAACGTAATACGTTATAACGTTATACCATATAACGTATTACGTTATAACTGTATTCCATATAACGTTATACTATATATCGTAATACGTTATAACGTTATACCATATAACGTATTACGTTATAACGTTACTCCATATAACGTATTACGTTATAACGTTATACCAAATAACGTTATACTATATAACGTAATACGTTATAACGTTATGCCATATAACGTATTACGTTATAACGTTGTACCATATAAAGTATTACGTTATAACGTTATACCATATGACGTTATACTATATAACGTAATACGTTAAAACGTTATGCCATATAACGTATTACGTTATAACGATATTCCATATAACGTTATAATATATAACGTAATACGTTATAACGTTATACCATATAACGTATTACGTTATAACGATACACCATATAACATATTACGTTATAACGTTATACCAAATAACATTATACAATATAACGTAATACGTTGTAACGTTATACCATATAATGTTATACTATATAACGTAATACGTTATAACGTTATGCCATATAACGTATTACGTTATAACGGTATTCCATATAACGTTATTCCATATAACGTATTACGTTATAACGTTATACCATATGACGTATTACGTTATAACGTTACACCATATAACGTATTACGTTATAACGTTACACCATATAACGTATTACTTTATAACGTTATACCAAATAACATTATACTATATAACGTAATACGTATTAACGTTATACCATATAACGTATTACGTTATAACGTTATACCATGTAACGTATTACGTTATAACGTTGTACCATATAAAGTATTACGTTATAACGTTATACCATATAACGTTATACTATATAACGTAATACGTTAGAACGTTATACCATGTAACGTATTACGTTATAACGTTGTACCATATAAAGTATTACGGTATAACGTTATACCATATAACGTTATACTATATAACGTAATACGTTAGAACGTTATGCCATATAACGTATTACGTTATAACGGTATTCCATATAACGTTATACTATATAACGTAATACGTTAGAACGTTATGCTATATAACGTATTACGTTATAACGGTATTCCATATAACGTTATACTATATAACGTAATACGTTATAACGTTATACCATGTAACGTTATACTATATAACGTAATACGTTATAACGTTATACCATATAACGTATTACGTTATAACGTTATACCATATAACGTTATACTATATAACGTAATACTTTATAACGTTATGCCATATAACGTATTACGTTATAACGTTGTACCATATAAAGTATTACGGTATAACGTTATACCATATAACGTTATACTATATAACGTATTACGTTATAACGTTGTACCATATAAAGTATTACGGTATAACGTTATACCATATAACGTTATACTATATAACGTAATACGTTAGAACGTTATGCCATATAACGTATTACGTTATAACGGTATTCCATATAACGTTATACTATATAACGTAATACGTTAGAACGTTATGCTATATAACGTATTACGTTATAACGGTATTCCATATAACGTTATACTATATAACGTAATACGTTATAACGTTATACCATGTAACGTTATACTATATAACGTAATACGTTATAACGTTATACCATATAACGTATTACGTTATAACGGTATTCTATATAACGTTATACTATATAACGTAATACGTTATAACGATATGCCATATAACGTTATACCATATAGCGTTATACTATATAACGTAATACGTTCTAACGTTATACCATATAACGTTACACCATATAACGTAAAATATTATAACTTTATATCATATAACGTTATACCATATATCGTCATACCATATACCGTAATACGTTATAATGTTATACCATATAACGTATTACGTTATAACGTTATACTATATAACGTAATACGTTGTAACGTTATACCATATAACGTATTACGTTATAACGTTATACTTCATAACGTAATACGTTGTAACGTTATACCATATAACGTATTACGTTATAACGTTATACCATAGAACGTTAAACTATATAGCGTAATACGTTATAACGATATGCCAAATAACGCTATACCATATAGCGTTATACTATATAACGTAATACGTTATAACGTTATACCATACAACGTATTACGTTATAACATTATACCATATAACGTATTACGTTATAACGTTATACCATATAACGTTATACTATATAACGTAATACGTTAGAACGTTATTCCATATAACGTATTACGTTATAACGGTATTCCATATAACGTTATACTATATAACGTAATACGTTATAACGTTATAGCATATAACGTATTACGTTATAACGTTACACCATATAACGTATTACGTTAGAACGTTATACCAAATAACATTATACTATATAACGTAATACGTAATAACGTTATACCATATAACGTATAACGTTATAACGTTACACCATATAACGTATTACGTTATAAAGTTATCTCAAATATCATTATACTATATAACGTAATACGTTATAACGTTATACCATATAACGTTATACTATATAACGTAATACGTTATAACGTTATGCCATATAACGTATTACGTTATAACGGTATTCCATATAACGTTATAGCATATAACGTATTACGTTATAACGTTATACCATATAACGTATTACGTTATAACGTTATACCATATAACGTATTACGTTATAACGTTGTACCATATAAAGTATTACGTTATAACGTTATACCATATGACGTTATACTATATAACGTAATACGTTAAAACGTTATGCCATATAACGTATTACGTTATAACGGTATTCCATATAACGTTATACTATATATCGTAATACGTTATAACGTTATACCATATAACGTATTACGTTATAACGTTACTCCATATAACGTATTACGTTATAACGTTATACCAAATAACATTATACTATATAACGTAATACGTAATAACGTTATACCATATAACGTATTACGTTATAACGTTATACCATGTAACGTATTACGTTATAACGTTACACCATATAACGTATTACTTTATAACGTTATACCAAATAAAATTATACTATATAACGTAATACGTAATAACGTTATACCATATAACGTATTACGTTATAACGTTATACCATGCAACGTTATAATATATAACGTAATACGTTATAACGTTATACCATATAACATATTACGTTATAACGTTATACCATATAACGTATTACGTTATAACGGTATTACATATAACGTTATACTATATAACGTAATACGTTATAACGATATGCCATATAACGTTATACCATATAGCGTTATACTATATAACGTAATACGTTCTAACGTTATACCATATAACGTTACACCATATAACGTAAAATATTATAACTTTATATCATATAACGTTATACCATATATCGTCATACCATATACCGTAATACGTTATAATGTTATACCATATAACGTATTACGTTATAACGTTATACTATATAACGTAATACGTTGTAACGTTATACCATATAACGTATTACGTTATAACGTTATACTTCATAACGTAATACGTTGTAACGTTATACCATATAACGTTATACTATATAACGTAATACGTTAGAACGTTATGCCATATAACGTATTACGTTATAACGGTATTCCATATAACGTTATACTATATAACGTAATACGTTATAACGTTATACCATGTAACGTTATACTATATAACGTAATACGTTATAACGTTATACCATATAACGTATTACGTTATAACGTTATACCATGTAACGTTATACTGTATAACGTAATAGGTTATAACGTTATACCATATAACGTATTACGTTATAACGTTGTACCATATAAAGTATTACGTTATAACGTTATACCATATAACGTTATACTATATAACGTAATACGTTAGAACGTTATTCCATATAACGTATTACGTTATAACGGTATTCCATATAACGTTATACTATATAACGTAATACGTTATAACGTTATAGCATATAACGTATTACGTTATAACGTTACACCATATAACGTATTACGTTAGAACATTATACCAAATAACATTATACTATATAACGTAATACGTAATAACGTTATACCATATAACGTATTACGTTATAACGTTATATCATGTAACGTTATACTATATAACGTAATACGTTATAACGTTATACCATATAACGTATTACGTTATAACGTTATACCATGTAACGTTATACTGTATAACGTAATAGGTTATAACGTTATACCATATAACGTATTACGTTATAACGTTGTACCATATAAAGTATTACGTTATAACGTTATAGCATATAACGTTATACTATATAACGTAATACGTTAGAACGTTATGCCATATAACGTATTACGTTATAACGGTATTCCATATAACGTTATACTATATAACGTAATACGTTATAACGTTATACCATGTAACGTTATACTATATAACGTAATACGTTATAACGTTATACCATATAACGTATTACGTTATAACGTTATACCATGTAACGTTATACTGTATAACGTAATAGGTTATAACGTTATACCATATAACGTATTACGTTATAACGTTGTACCATATAAAGTATTACGTTATAACGTTATACCAAATAACGTTATACTATATAACGTAATACGTTATAACGTTATGCCATATAACGTATTACGTTATAACGTTGTACCATATAAAGTATTACGTTATAACGTTATACCATATGACGTTATACTATATAACGTAATACGTTAAAACGTTATGCCATATAACGTATTACGTTATAACGGTATTCCATATAACGTTATACTATATAACGTATTACGTTATAACGTTCTACCATATAACGTATTACGTTATAACGTTACACCATATAACGTATTACGTTATAACGTTATACCAAATAACATTATACTATATAACGTAATACGTTATAACGTTATACCATATAACGTTATACTATATAACGTAATACGTTATAACGTTATGCCATATAACGTAATACCTTATAACGGTATTCCATATAACGTTATACCATATAACGTATTATGTTATAACGTTGTACCATATAATGTATTACGTTATAACGTTATACCATATAACGTTATACTATATAACGTAATACGTTATAACGTTATGCCATATAACGTATTACGTTATAACGTTATACCATATAACGTTATACTATATAACGTAATACGTTATAACGTTATGCCATATAACGTATTACGTTATAACGTTGTACCATATAAAGTATTACGTTATAACGTTATACCATATAACGTTATACTATATAACGTAATACGTTATAACGTTATACCATATAACGTATTACGTTATAACTGTATTCCATATAACGTTATACTATATATCGTAATACGTTATAACGTTATACCATATAACGTATTACGTTATAACGTTACTCCATATAACGTATTACGTTATAACGTTATACCAAATAACGTTATACTATATAACGTAATACGTTATAACGTTATGCCATATAACGTATTACGTTATAACGTTGTACCATATAAAGTATTACGTTATAACGTTATACCATATGACGTTATACTATATAACGTAATACGTTAAAACGTTATGCCATATAACGTATTACGTTATAACGGTATTCCATATAACGTTATACTATATATCGTAATACGTTATAACGTTATACCATATAACGTATTACGTTATAACGTTACTCCATATAACGTATTACGTTATAACGTTATACCAAATAACATTATACTATATAACGTAATACGTAATAACGTTATACCATATAACGTATTACGTTATAACGTTATACCATGTAACGTATTACGTTATAACGTTACACCATATAACGTATTACTTTATAACGTTATACCAAATAAAATTATACTATATAACGTAATACGTAATAACGTTATACCATATAACGTATTACGTTATAACGTTATACCATGCAACGTTATAATATATAACGTAATACGTTATAACGTTATACCATATAACATATTACGTTATAACGTTATACCATATAACGTATTACGTTATAACGTTACTCCATATAACGTATTACGTTATAACGTTATACCAAATAACGTTATACTATATAACGTAATACGTTATAACGTTATGCCATATAACGTATTACGTTATAACGTTGTACCATATAAAGTATTACGTTATAACGTTATACCATATGACGTTATACTATATAACGTAATACGTTAAAACGTTATGCCATATAACGTATTACGTTATAACGGTATTCCATATAACGTTATACTATATATCGTAATACGTTATAACGTTATACCATATAACGTATTACGTTATAACGTTACTCCATATAACGTATTACGTTATAACGTTATACCAAATAACATTATACTATATAACGTAATACGTAATAACGTTATACCATATAACGTATTACGTTATAACGTTATACCATGTAACGTATTACGTTATAACGTTACACCATATAACGTATTACTTTATAACGTTATACCAAATAAAATTATACTATATAACGTAATACGTAATAACGTTATACCATATAACGTATTACGTTATAACGTTATACCATGCAACGTTATAATATATAACGTAATACGTTATAACGTTATACCATATAACATATTACGTTATAACGTTATACCATATAACGTATTACGTTATAACGGTATTACATATAACGTTATACTATATAACGTAATACGTTATAACGATATGCCATATAACGTTATACCATATAGCGTTATACTATATAACGTAATACGTTCTAACGTTATACCATATAACGTTACACCATATAACGTAAAATATTATAACTTTATATCATATAACGTTATACCATATATCGTCATACCATATACCGTAATACGTTATAATGTTATACCATATAACGTATTACGTTATAACGTTATACTATATAACGTAATACGTTGTAACGTTATACCATATAACGTATTACGTTATAACGTTATACTTCATAACGTAATACGTTGTAACGTTATACCATATAACGTTATACTATATAACGTAATACGTTAGAACGTTATGCCATATAACGTATTACGTTATAACGGTATTCCATATAACGTTATACTATATAACGTAATACGTTATAACGTTATACCATGTAACGTTATACTATATAACGTAATACGTTATAACGTTATACCATATAACGTATTACGTTATAACGTTATACCATGTAACGTTATACTGTATAACGTAATAGGTTATAACGTTATACCATATAACGTATTACGTTATAACGTTGTACCATATAAAGTATTACGTTATAACGTTATACCATATAACGTTATACTATATAACGTAATACGTTAGAACGTTATTCCATATAACGTATTACGTTATAACGGTATTCCATATAACGATATACTATATAACGTAATACGTTATAACGTTATAGCATATAACGTATTACGTTATAACGTTACACCATATAACGTATTACGTTAGAACATTATACCAAATAACATTATACTATATAACGTAATACGTTAGAACGTTATGCCATATAACGTATTACGTTATAACGGTATTCCATATAACGTTATACTATATAACGTAATACGTTATAACGTTATACCATGTAACGTTATACTATATAACGTAATACGTTATAACGTTATACCATATAACGTATTACGTTATAACGTTATACCATGTAACGTTATACTGTATAACGTAATAGGTTATAACGTTATACCATATAACGTATTACGTTATAACGTTGTACCATATAAAGTATTACGTTATAACGTTATACCATATAACGTTATACTATATAACGTAATACGTTAGAACGTTATTCCATATAACGTATTACGTTATAACGGTATTCCATATAACGTTATACTATATAACGTAATACGTTATAACGTTATAGCATATAACGTATTACGTTATAACGTTACACCATATAACGTATTACGTTAGAACATTATACCAAATAACATTATACTATATAACGTAATACGTAATAACGTTATACCATATAACGTATTACGTTATAACGTTATATCATGTAACGTTATACTATATAACGTAATACGTTATAACGTTATACCATATAACGTATTACGTTATAACGTTATACCATGTAACGTTATACTGTATAACGTAATAGGTTATAACGTTATACCATATAACGTATTACGTTATAACGTTGTACCATATAAAGTATTACGTTATAACGTTATAGCATATAACGTTATACTATATAACGTAATACGTTAGAACGTTATGCCATATAACGTATTACGTTATAACGGTATTCCATATAACGTTATACTATATAACGTAATACGTTATAACGTTATACCATGTAACGTTATACTATATAACGTAATACGTTATAACGTTATACCATATAACGTATTACGTTATAACGTTATACCATGTAACGTTATACTGTATAACGTAATAGGTTATAACGTTATACCATATAACGTATTACGTTATAACGTTGTACCATATAAAGTATTACGTTATAACGTTATACCAAATAACGTTATACTATATAACGTAATACGTTATAACGTTATGCCATATAACGTATTACGTTATAACGTTGTACCATATAAAGTATTACGTTATAACGTTATACCATATGACGTTATACTATATAACGTAATACGTTAAAACGTTATGCCATATAACGTATTACGTTATAACGGTATTCCATATAACGTTATACTATATAACGTATTACGTTATAACGTTCTACCATATAACGTATTACGTTATAACGTTACACCATATAACGTATTACGTTATAACGTTATACCAAATAACATTATACTATATAACGTAATACGTTATAACGTTATACCATATAACGTTATACTATATAACGTATTACGTTATAACGTTATACCATATAACATATTACGTTATAACGTTATACCATATAACGTATTACGTTATAACGGTATTACATATAACGTTATACTATATAACGTAATACGTTATAACGATATGCCATATAACGTTATACCATATAGCGTTATACTATATAACGTAATACGTTCTAACGTTATACCATATAACGTTACACCATATAACGTAAAATATTATAACTTTATATCATATAACGTTATACCATATATCGTCATACCATATACCGTAATACGTTATAATGTTATACCATATAACGTATTACGTTATAACGTTATACTGTATAACGTAATAGGTTATAACGTTATACCATATAACGTATTACGTTATAACGTTGTACCATATAAAGTATTACGTTATAACGTTATAGCATATAACGTTATACTATATAACGTAATACGTTAGAACGTTATGCCATATAACGTATTACGTTATAACGGTATTCCATATAACGTTATACTATATAACGTAATACGTTATAACGTTATACCATGTAACGTTATACTATATAACGTAATACGTTATAACGTTATACCATATAACGTATTACGTTATAACGTTATACCATGTAACGTTATACTGTATAACGTAATAGGTTATAACGTTATACCATATAACGTATTACGTTATAACGTTGTACCATATAAAGTATTACGTTATAACGTTATACCAAATAACGTTATACTATATAACGTAATACGTTATAACGTTATGCCATATAACGTATTACGTTATAACGTTGTACCATATAAAGTATTACGTTATAACGTTATACCATATGACGTTATACTATATAACGTAATACGTTAAAACGTTATGCCATATAACGTATTACGTTATAACGGTATTCCATATAACGTTATACTATATAACGTATTACGTTATAACGTTCTACCATATAACGTATTACGTTATAACGTTACACCATATAACGTATTACGTTATAACGTTATACCAAATAACATTATACTATATAACGTAATACGTTATAACGTTATACCATATAACGTTATACTATATAACGTAATACGTTATAACGTTATGCCATATAACGTAATACCTTATAACGGTATTCCATATAACGTTATACCATATAACGTATTATGTTATAACGTTGTACCATATAATGTATTACGTTATAACGTTATACCATATAACGTTATACTATATAACGTAATACGTTATAACGTTATGCCATATAACGTATTACGTTATAACGTTATACCATATAACGTTATACTATATAACGTAATACGTTATAACGTTATGCCATATAACGTATTACGTTATAACGTTGTACCATATAAAGTATTACGTTATAACGTTATACCATATAACGTTATACTATATAACGTAATACGTTATAACGTTATACCATATAACGTATTACGTTATAACTGTATTCCATATAACGTTATACTATATATCGTAATACGTTATAACGTTATACCATATAACGTATTACGTTATAACGTTACTCCATATAACGTATTACGTTATAACGTTATACCAAATAACGTTATACTATATAACGTAATACGTTATAACGTTATGCCATATAACGTATTACGTTATAACGTTGTACCATATAAAGTATTACGTTATAACGTTATACCATATGACGTTATACTATATAACGTAATACGTTAAAACGTTATGCCATATAACGTATTACGTTATAACGGTATTCCATATAACGTTATACTATATATCGTAATACGTTATAACGTTATACCATATAACGTATTACGTTATAACGTTACTCCATATAACGTATTACGTTATAACGTTATACCAAATAACATTATACTATATAACGTAATACGTAATAACGTTATACCATATAACGTATTACGTTATAACGTTATACCATGTAACGTATTACGTTATAACGTTACACCATATAACGTATTACTTTATAACGTTATACCAAATAAAATTATACTATATAACGTAATACGTAATAACGTTATACCATATAACGTATTACGTTATAACGTTATACCATGCAACGTTATAATATATAACGTAATACGTTATAACGTTATACCATATAACATATTACGTTATAACGTTATACCATATAACGTATTACGTTATAACGTTACTCCATATAACGTATTACGTTATAACGTTATACCAAATAACGTTATACTATATAACGTAATACGTTATAACGTTATGCCATATAACGTATTACGTTATAACGTTGTACCATATAAAGTATTACGTTATAACGTTATACCATATGACGTTATACTATATAACGTAATACGTTAAAACGTTATGCCATATAACGTATTACGTTATAACGGTATTCCATATAACGTTATACTATATATCGTAATACGTTATAACGTTATACCATATAACGTATTACGTTATAACGTTACTCCATATAACGTATTACGTTATAACGTTATACCAAATAACATTATACTATATAACGTAATACGTAATAACGTTATACCATATAACGTATTACGTTATAACGTTATACCATGTAACGTATTACGTTATAACGTTACACCATATAACGTATTACTTTATAACGTTATACCAAATAAAATTATACTATATAACGTAATACGTAATAACGTTATACCATATAACGTATTACGTTATAACGTTATACCATGCAACGTTATAATATATAACGTAATACGTTATAACGTTATACCATATAACATATTACGTTATAACGTTATACCATATAACGTATTACGTTATAACGGTATTACATATAACGTTATACTATATAACGTAATACGTTATAACGATATGCCATATAACGTTATACCATATAGCGTTATACTATATAACGTAATACGTTCTAACGTTATACCATATAACGTTACACCATATAACGTAAAATATTATAACTTTATATCATATAACGTTATACCATATATCGTCATACCATATACCGTAATACGTTATAATGTTATACCATATAACGTATTACGTTATAACGTTATACTATATAACGTAATACGTTGTAACGTTATACCATATAACGTATTACGTTATAACGTTATACTTCATAACGTAATACGTTGTAACGTTATACCATATAACGTTATACTATATAACGTAATACGTTAGAACGTTATGCCATATAACGTATTACGTTATAACGGTATTCCATATAACGTTATACTATATAACGTAATACGTTATAACGTTATACCATGTAACGTTATACTATATAACGTAATACGTTATAACGTTATACCATATAACGTATTACGTTATAACGTTATACCATGTAACGTTATACTGTATAACGTAATAGGTTATAACGTTATACCATATAACGTATTACGTTATAACGTTGTACCATATAAAGTATTACGTTATAACGTTATACCATATAACGTTATACTATATAACGTAATACGTTAGAACGTTATTCCATATAACGTATTACGTTATAACGGTATTCCATATAACGATATACTATATAACGTAATACGTTATAACGTTATAGCATATAACGTATTACGTTATAACGTTACACCATATAACGTATTACGTTAGAACATTATACCAAATAACATTATACTATATAACGTAATACGTAATAACGTTATACCATATAACGTATTACGTTATAACGTTATATCATGTAACGTTACACTATATAACGTAATACGTTATAACGTTATACCATATAACGTATTACGTTATAACGTTATACCATGTAACGTTATACTGTATAACGTAATAGGTTATAACGTTATACCATATAACGTATTACGTTATAACGTTGTACCATATAAAGTATTACGTTATAACGTTATAGCATATAACGTTATACTATATAACGTAATACGTTATAACGTTATGCCATATAACGTATTACGTTATAACGGTGTTCCATATAACGTTATACTATATAACGTAATACGTTATAACGTTATACCATATAACGTACTATGTTATAACGTTACACCATATAACGTATTACGTTATAACGTTATACCAAATAACATTATACTATATAACGTAATACGTAATAACGTTATACCATATAACGTATTACGTTATAACGTTATACCATGTAACGTATTACGTTATAACGTTACACCATATAACGTATTACTTTATAACGTTATACCAAATAAAATTATACTATATAACGTAATACGTAATAACGTTATACCATATAACGTATTACGTTATAACGTTATACCATGCAACGTTATAATATATAACGTAATACGTTATAACGTTATACCATATAACATATTACGTTATAACGTTATACCATATAACGTATTACGTTATAACGTTACTCCATATAACGTATTACGTTATAACGTTATACCAAATAACGTTATACTATATAACGTAATACGTTATAACGTTATGCCATATAACGTATTACGTTATAACGTTGTACCATATAAAGTATTACGTTATAACGTTATACCATATGACGTTATACTATATAACGTAATACGTTAAAACGTTATGCCATATAACGTATTACGTTATAACGGTATTCCATATAACGTTATACTATATATCGTAATACGTTATAACGTTATACCATATAACGTATTACGTTATAACGTTACTCCATATAACGTATTACGTTATAACGTTATACCAAATAACATTATACTATATAACGTAATACGTAATAACGTTATACCATATAACGTATTACGTTATAACGTTATACCATGTAACGTATTACGTTATAACGTTACACCATATAACGTATTACTTTATAACGTTATACCAAATAAAATTATACTATATAACGTAATACGTAATAACGTTATACCATATAACGTATTACGTTATAACGTTATACCATGCAACGTTATAATATATAACGTAATACGTTATAACGTTATACCATATAACATATTACGTTATAACGTTATACCATATAACGTATTACGTTATAACGGTATTACATATAACGTTATACTATATAACGTAATACGTTATAACGATATGCCATATAACGTTATACCATATAGCGTTATACTATATAACGTAATACGTTCTAACGTTATACCATATAACGTTACACCATATAACGTAAAATATTATAACTTTATATCATATAACGTTATACCATATATCGTCATACCATATACCGTAATACGTTATAATGTTATACCATATAACGTATTACGTTATAACGTTATACTATATAACGTAATACGTTGTAACGTTATACCATATAACGTATTACGTTATAACGTTATACTTCATAACGTAATACGTTGTAACGTTATACCATATAACGTTATACTATATAACGTAATACGTTAGAACGTTATGCCATATAACGTATTACGTTATAACGGTATTCCATATAACGTTATACTATATAACGTAATACGTTATAACGTTATACCATGTAACGTTATACTATATAACGTAATACGTTATAACGTTATACCATATAACGTATTACGTTATAACGTTATACCATGTAACGTTATACTGTATAACGTAATAGGTTATAACGTTATACCATATAACGTATTACGTTATAACGTTGTACCATATAAAGTATTACGTTATAACGTTATACCATATAACGTTATACTATATAACGTAATACGTTAGAACGTTATTCCATATAACGTATTACGTTATAACGGTATTCCATATAACGTTATACTATATAACGTAATACGTTATAACGTTATAGCATATAACGTATTACGTTATAACGTTACACCATATAACGTATTACGTTAGAACATTATACCAAATAACATTATACTATATAACGTAATACGTAATAACGTTATACCATATAACGTATTACGTTATAACGTTATATCATGTAACGTTACACTATATAACGTAATACGTTATAACGTTATACCATATAACGTATTACGTTATAACGTTATACCATGTAACGTTATACTGTATAACGTAATAGGTTATAACGTTATACCATATAACGTATTACGTTATAACGTTGTACCATATAAAGTATTACGTTATAACGTTATAGCATATAACGTTATACTATATAACGTAATACGTTATAACGTTATGCCATATAACGTATTACGTTATAACGGTGTTCCATATAACGTTATACTATATAACGTAATACGTTATAACGTTATACCATATAACGTACTATGTTATAACGTTACACCATATAACGTATTACGTTATAACGTTATACCAAATAACATTATACTATATAACGTAATACGTAATAACGTTATACCATATAACGTATTACGTTATAACGTTATACCATGTAACGTATTACGTTATAACGTTACACCATATAACGTATTACGTTATAACGTTATACCAAATACCATTATACTATATAACGTAATACGTAATAACGTTATACCATATAACGTATTACGTTATAACGTTGTACCATATAAAGTATTACGTTATAACGTTATACCATATAACGTTATACTATATAACGTAATACGCTAGAACGTTATGCTATATAACGTATTACTTAATAACGTTATACCAAATAACATTATACAATATAACATAATACGTAATAACGTTATACCATATAACGTATTACGTTATAACGTTATACCATGTAACGTATTACGTTATAACGTTACACCATATAACGTATTACGTTATAACGTTATACCAAATACCATTATACTATATAACGTAATACGTAATAACGTTATACCATATAACGTATTACGTTATAACGTTGTACCATATAAAGTATTACGTTATAACGTTATACCATATAACGTTATACTATATAACGTAATACGCTAGAACGTTATGCTATATAACGTATTACTTAATAACGTTATACCAAATAACATTATACAATATAACGTAATACGTTATAACGTTATTCCATATAACGTTATACTATATAACGTAATACGTTATAACGTTATGCCATATAACGTATTACGTTATAACGGTGTTCCATATAACGTTATACCATATAACGTATTACGTTATAACGTTATACCATGCAACGTTATACTATATAACGTAATACGTTATAACGTTATTCCATATAACGTATTACGTTATAACGGTATTCCATATAACGTTATACTATATAACGTAATACGTTATAACGTTATACCATATAACGTATTACGTTATAACGTTACACCATATAACGTATTACGTTAGAACGTTATACCATATAACGTTATACTATATAACGTAATACGTTAGAACGTTATGCCATATAACGTATTACGTTATAACGGTATTCCATATAACGTTATACTATATAACGTATTACGTTATAACGTTCTACCATATAACGTATTACGTTATAACGTTACACCATATAACGTATTACGTTATAACGTTATACCAAATAACATTATACTATATAACGTAATACGTTATAACGTTATACCATTTAACGTACTATGTTATAACGTTACACCATATAACGTATTACGTTATAACGTTATACCAAATAACATTATACTATATAACGTAATTCGTAATAACGTTATACCATATAACGTATTACGTTATAACGTTATACCATGTAACGTATTACGTTATAACGTTACACCATATAACGTATTACGTTATAACGTTATACCAAATAACATTATACTATATAACGTAATACGTAATAACGTTATACCATATAACGTATTACGTTATAACGTTGTACCATATAAAGTATTACGTTATAACGTTATACCATATAACGTTATACTATATAACGTAATACGCTAGAACGTTATGCTATATAACGTATTACTTAATAACGTTATACCAAATAACATTATACAATATAACGTAATACGTTATAACGTTATTCCATATAACGTTATACTATATAACGTAATACGTTATAACGTTATGCCATATAACGTATTACGTTATAACGGTGTTCCATATAACGTTATACCATATAACGTATTACGTTATAACGTTATACCATGCAACGTTATACTATATAACGTAATACGTTATAACGTTATTCCATATAACGTATTACGTTATAACGGTATTCCATATAACGTTATACTATATAACGTAATACGTTATAACGTTATACCATATAACGTATTACGTTATAACGTTACACCATATAACGTATTACGTTAGAACGTTATACCATATAACGTTATACTATATAACGTAATACGTTAGAACGTTATGCCATATAACGTATTACGTTATAACGGTATTCCATATAACGTTATACTATATAACGTATTACGTTATAACGTTCTACCATATAACGTATTACGTTATAACGTTACACCATATAACGTATTACGTTATAACGTTATACCAAATAACATTATACTATATAACGTAATACGTTATAACGTTATACCATATAACGTTATACTATATAACGTAATACGTTATAACGTTATGCCATATAACGTAATACCTTATAACGGTATTCCATATAACGTTATACCATATAACGTATTATGTTATAACGTTGTACCATATAATGTATTACGTTATAACGTTATACCATATAACGTTATACTATATAACGTAATACGTTATAACGTTATGCCATATAACGTATTACGTTATAACGTTGTACCATATAAAGTATTACGTTATAACGTTATACCATATGACGTTATACTATATAACGTAATACGTTAAAACGTTATGCCATATAACGTATTACGTTATAACGGTATTCCATATAACGTTATACTATATATCGTAATACGTTATAACGTTATACCATATAACGTATTACGTTATAACGTTACTCCATATAACGTATTACGTTATAACGTTATACCAAATAACATTATACTATATAACGTAATACGTAATAACGTTATACCATATAACGTATTACGTTATAACGTTATACCATGTAACGTATTACGTTATAACGTTACACCATATAACGTATTACTTTATAACGTTATACCAAATAAAATTATACTATATAACGTAATACGTAATAAAGTTATACCATATAACGTATTACGTTATAACGTTATACCATGCAACGTTATAATATATAACGTAATACGTTATAACGTTATACCATATAACATATTACGTTATAACGTTATACCATATAACGTATTACGTTATAACGGTATTACATATAACGTTATACTATATAACGTAATACGTTATAACGATATGCCATATAACGTTATACCATATAGCGTTATACTATATAACGTAATACGTTCTAACGTTATACCATATAACGTTACACCATATAACGTAAAATATTATAACTTTATATCATATAACGTTATACCATATATCGTCATACCATATACCGTAATACGTTATAATGTTATACCATATAACGTATTACGTTATAACGTTATACTATATAACGTAATACGTTGTAACGTTATACCATATAACGTATTACGTTATAACGTTATACTTCATAACGTAATACGTTGTAACGTTATACCATATAACGTTATACTATATAACGTAATACGTTAGAACGTTATGCCATATAACGTATTACGTTATAACGGTATTCCATATAACGTTATACTATATAACGTAATACGTTATAACGTTATACCATGTAACGTTATACTATATAACGTAATACGTTATAACGTTATACCATATAACGTATTACGTTATAACGTTATACCATGTAACGTTATACTGTATAACGTAATAGGTTATAACGTTATACCATATAACGTATTACGTTATAACGTTGTACCATATAAAGTATTACGTTATAACGTTATACCATATAACGTTATACTATATAACGTAATACGTTAGAACGTTATTCCATATAACGTATTACGTTATAACGGTATTCCATATAACGTTATACTATATAACGTAATACGTTATAACGTTATAGCATATAACGTATTACGTTATAACGTTACACCATATAACGTATTACGTTAGAACATTATACCAAATAACATTATACTATATAACGTAATACGTAATAACGTTATACCATATAACGTATTACGTTATAACGTTATATCATGTAACGTTACACTATATAACGTAATACGTTATAACGTTATACCATATAACGTATTACGTTATAACGTTATACCATGTAACGTTATACTGTATAACGTAATAGGTTATAACGTTATACCATATAACGTATTACGTTATAACGTTGTACCATATAAAGTATTACGTTATAACGTTATAGCATATAACGTTATACTATATAACGTAATACGTTATAACGTTATGCCATATAACGTATTACGTTATAACGGTGTTCCATATAACGTTATACTATATAACGTAATACGTTATAACGTTATACCATATAACGTACTATGTTATAACGTTACACCATATAACGTATTACGTTATAACGTTATACCAAATAACATTATACTATATAACGTAATACGTAATAACGTTATACCATATAACGTATTACGTTATAACGTTATACCATGTAACGTATTACGTTATAACGTTACACCATATAACGTATTACGTTATAACGTTATACCAAATACCATTATACTATATAACGTAATACGTAATAACGTTATACCATATAACGTATTACGTTATAACGTTGTACCATATAAAGTATTACGTTATAACGTTATACCATATAACGTTATACTATATAACGTAATACGCTAGAACGTTATGCTATATAACGTATTACTTAATAACGTTATACCAAATAACATTATACAATATAACGTAATACGTTATAACGTTATTCCATATAACGTTATACTATATAACGTAATACGTTATAACGTTATGCCATATAACGTATTACGTTATAACGGTGTTCCATATAACGTTATACCATATAACGTATTACGTTATAACGTTATACCATGCAACGTTATACTATATAACGTCATACGTTATAACGTTATTCCATATAACGTATTACGTTATAACGGTATTCCATATAACGTTATACTATATAACGTAATACGTTATAACGTTATACCATATAACGTATTACGTTATAACGTTACACCATATAACGTATTACGTTAGAACGTTATACCATATAACGTTATACTATATAACGTAATACGTTAGAACGTTATGCCATATAACGTATTACGTTATAACGGTATTCCATATAACGTTATACTATATAACGTATTACGT
The DNA here is from genome assembly GCF_040668555.2 of Bombus flavifrons. Lineage (NCBI taxonomy): Eukaryota > Metazoa > Arthropoda > Insecta > Hymenoptera > Apidae > Bombus > Bombus flavifrons. Next base: position 4,884,200 of record NC_138451.1, read on the forward strand.
TATAACGTTCTACCATATAACGTATTACGTTATAACGTTACACCATATAACGTATTACGTTATAACGTTATACCAAATAACATTATACTATATAACGTAATACGTTATAACGTTATACCATTTAACGTACTATGTTATAACGTTACACCATATAACGTATTACGTTATAACGTTATACCAAATAACATTATACTATATAACGTAATTCGTAATAACGTTATACCATATAACGTATTACGTTATAACGTTATACCATGTAACGTATTACGTTATAACGTTACACCATATAACGTATTACGTTATAACGTTATACCAAATAACATTATACTATATAACGTAATACGTAATAACGTTATACCATATAACGTATTACGTTATAACGTTGTACCATATAAAGTATTACGTTATAACGTTATACCATATAACGTTATACTATATAACGTAATACGCTAGAACGTTATGCTATATAACGTATTACTTAATAACGTTATACCAAATAACATTATACAATATAACGTAATACGTTATAACGTTATTCCATATAACGTTATACTATATAACGTAATACGTTATAACGTTATGCCATATAACGTATTACGTTATAACGGTGTTCCATATAACGTTATACCATATAACGTATTACGTTATAACGTTATACCATGCAACGTTATACTATATAACGTAATACGTTATAACGTTATTCCATATAACGTATTACGTTATAACGGTATTCCATATAACGTTATACTATATAACGTAATACGTTATAACGTTATACCATATAACGTATTACGTTATAACGTTACACCATATAACGTATTACGTTAGAACGTTATACCATATAACGTTATACTATATAACGTAATACGTTAGAACGTTATGCCATATAACGTATTACGTTATAACGGTATTCCATATAACGTTATACTATATAACGTATTACGTTATAACGTTCTACCATATAACGTATTACGTTATAACGTTACACCATATAACGTATTACGTTATAACGTTATACCAAATAACATTATACTATATAACGTAATACGTTATAACGTTATACCATATAACGTTATACTATATAACGTAATACGTTATAACGTTATGCCATATAACGTAATACCTTATAACGGTATTCCATATAACGTTATACCATATAACGTATTATGTTATAACGTTGTACCATATAATGTATTACGTTATAACGTTATACCATATAACGTTATACTATATAACGTAATACGTTATAACGTTATGCCATATAACGTATTACGTTATAACGTTATACCATATAACGTTATACTATATAACGTAATACGTTATAACGTTATGCCATATAACGTATTACGTTATAACGGTGTTCCATATAACGTTATACCATATAACGTATTACGTTATAACGTTATACCATGCAACGTTATACTATATAACGTAATACGTTATAACGTTATTCCATATAACGTATTACGTTATAACGGTATTCCATATAACGTTATACTATATAACGTAATACGTTATAACGTTATACCATATAACGTATTACGTTATAACGTTACACCATATAACGTATTACGTTAGAACGTTATACCATATAACGTTATACTATATAACGTAATACGTTAGAACGTTATGCCATATAACGTATTACGTTATAACGGTATTCCATATAACGTTATACTATATAACGTATTACGTTATAACGTTCTACCATATAACGTATTACGTTATAACGTTACACCATATAACGTATTACGTTATAACGTTATACCAAATAACATTATACTATATAACGTAATACGTTATAACGTTATACCATTTAACGTACTATGTTATAACGTTACACCATATAACGTATTACGTTATAACGTTATACCAAATAACATTATACTATATAACGTAATTCGTAATAACGTTATACCATATAACGTATTACGTTATAACGTTATACCATGTAACGTATTACGTTATAACGTTACACCATATAACGTATTACGTTATAACGTTATACCAAATAACATTATACTATATAACGTAATACGTAATAACGTTATACCATATAACGTATTACGTTATAACGTTGTACCATATAAAGTATTACGTTATAACGTTATACCATATAACGTTATACTATATAACGTAATACGCTAGAACGTTATGCTATATAACGTATTACTTAATAACGTTATACCAAATAACATTATACAATATAACGTAATACGTTATAACGTTATTCCATATAACGTTATACTATATAACGTAATACGTTATAACGTTATGCCATATAACGTATTACGTTATAACGGTGTTCCATATAACGTTATACCATATAACGTATTACGTTATAACGTTATACCATGCAACGTTATACTATATAACGTAATACGTTATAACGTTATTCCATATAACGTATTACGTTATAACGGTATTCCATATAACGTTATACTATATAACGTAATACGTTATAACGTTATACCATATAACGTATTACGTTATAACGTTACACCATATAACGTATTACGTTAGAACGTTATACCATATAACGTTATACTATATAACGTAATACGTTAGAACGTTATGCCATATAACGTATTACGTTATAACGGTATTCCATATAACGTTATACTATATAACGTATTACGTTATAACGTTCTACCATATAACGTATTACGTTATAACGTTACACCATATAACGTATTACGTTATAACGTTATACCAAATAACATTATACTATATAACGTAATACGTTATAACGTTATACCATATAACGTTATACTATATAACGTAATACGTTATAACGTTATGCCATATAACGTAATACCTTATAACGGTATTCCATATAACGTTATACCATATAACGTATTATGTTATAACGTTGTACCATATAATGTATTACGTTATAACGTTATACCATATAACGTTATACTATATAACGTAATACGTTATAACGTTATGCCATATAACGTATTACGTTATAACGTTGTACCATATAAAGTATTACGTTATAACGTTATACCATATGACGTTATACTATATAACGTAATACGTTAAAACGTTATGCCATATAACGTATTACGTTATAACGGTATTCCATATAACGTTATACTATATATCGTAATACGTTATAACGTTATACCATATAACGTATTACGTTATAACGTTACTCCATATAACGTATTACGTTATAACGTTATACCAAATAACATTATACTATATAACGTAATACGTAATAACGTTATACCATATAACGTATTACGTTATAACGTTATACCATGTAACGTATTACGTTATAACGTTACACCATATAACGTATTACTTTATAACGTTATACCAAATAAAATTATACTATATAACGTAATACGTAATAACGTTATACCATATAACGTATTACGTTATAACGTTATACCATGCAACGTTATAATATATAACGTAATACGTTATAACGTTATACCATATAACATATTACGTTATAACGTTATACCATATAACGTATTACGTTATAACGGTATTACATATAACGTTATACTATATAACGTAATACGTTATAACGATATGCCATATAACGTTATACCATATAGCGTTATACTATATAACGTAATACGTTCTAACGTTATACCATATAACGTTACACCATATAACGTAAAATATTATAACTTTATATCATATAACGTTATACCATATATCGTCATACCATATACCGTAATACGTTATAATGTTATACCATATAACGTATTACGTTATAACGTTATACTATATAACGTAATACGTTGTAACGTTATACCATATAACGTATTACGTTATAACGTTATACTTCATAACGTAATACGTTGTAACGTTATACCATATAACGTTATACTATATAACGTAATACGTTAGAACGTTATGCCATATAACGTATTACGTTATAACGGTATTCCATATAACGTTATACTATATAACGTAATACGTTATAACGTTATAGCATATAACGTATTACGTTATAACGTTACACCATATAACGTATTACGTTAGAACATTATACCAAATAACATTATACTATATAACGTAATACGTAATAACGTTATACCATATAACGTATTACGTTATAACGTTATATCATGTAACGTTACACTATATAACGTAATACGTTATAACGTTATACCATATAACGTATTACGTTATAACGTTATACCATGTAACGTTATACTGTATAACGTAATAGGTTATAACGTTATACCATATAACGTATTACGTTATAACGTTGTACCATATAAAGTATTACGTTATAACGTTATAGCATATAACGTTATACTATATAACGTAATACGTTATAACGTTATGCCATATAACGTATTACGTTATAACGGTGTTCCATATAACGTTATACTATATAACGTAATACGTTATAACGTTATACCATATAACGTACTATGTTATAACGTTACACCATATAACGTATTACGTTATAACGTTATACCAAATAACATTATACTATATAACGTAATACGTAATAACGTTATACCATATAACGTATTACGTTATAACGTTATACCATGTAACGTATTACGTTATAACGTTACACCATATAACGTATTACGTTATAACGTTATACCAAATACCATTATACTATATAACGTAATACGTAATAACGTTATACCATATAACGTATTACGTTATAACGTTGTACCATATAAAGTATTACGTTATAACGTTATACCATATAACGTTATACTATATAACGTAATACGCTAGAACGTTATGCTATATAACGTATTACTTAATAACGTTATACCAAATAACATTATACAATATAACGTAATACGTTATAACGTTATTCCATATAACGTTATACTATATAACGTAATACGTTATAACGTTATGCCATATAACGTATTACGTTATAACGGTGTTCCATATAACGTTATACCATATAACGTATTACGTTATAACGTTATACCATGCAACGTTATACTATATAACGTAATACGTTATAACGTTATTCCATATAACGTATTACGTTATAACGGTATTCCATATAACGTTATACTATATAACGTAATACGTTATAACGTTATACCATATAACGTATTACGTTATAACGTTACACCATATAACGTATTACGTTAGAACGTTATACCATATAACGTTATACTATATAACGTAATACGTTAGAACGTTATGCCATATAACGTATTACGTTATAACGGTATTCCATATAACGTTATACTATATAACGTATTACGTTATAACGTTCTACCATATAACGTATTACGTTATAACGTTACACCATATAACGTATTACGTTATAACGTTATACCAAATAACATTATACTATATAACGTAATACGTTATAACGTTATACCATTTAACGTACTATGTTATAACGTTACACCATATAACGTATTACGTTATAACGTTATACCAAATAACATTATACTATATAACGTAATTCGTAATAACGTTATACCATATAACGTATTACGTTATAACGTTATACCATGTAACGTATTACGTTATAACGTTACACCATATAACGTATTACGTTATAACGTTATACCAAATAACATTATACTATATAACGTAATACGTAATAACGTTATACCATATAACGTATTACGTTATAACGTTGTACCATATAAAGTATTACGTTATAACGTTATACCATATAACGTTATACTATATAACGTAATACGCTAGAACGTTATGCTATATAACGTATTACTTAATAACGTTATACCAAATAACATTATACAATATAACGTAATACGTTATAACGTTATTCCATATAACGTTATACTATATAACGTAATACGTTATAACGTTATGCCATATAACGTATTACGTTATAACGGTGTTCCATATAACGTTATACCATATAACGTATTACGTTATAACGTTATACCATGCAACGTTATACTATATAACGTAATACGTTATAACGTTATTCCATATAACGTATTACGTTATAACGGTATTCCATATAACGTTATACTATATAACGTAATACGTTATAACGTTATACCATATAACGTATTACGTTATAACGTTACACCATATAACGTATTACGTTAGAACGTTATACCATATAACGTTATACTATATAACGTAATACGTTAGAACGTTATGCCATATAACGTATTACGTTATAACGGTATTCCATATAACGTTATACTATATAACGTATTACGTTATAACGTTCTACCATATAACGTATTACGTTATAACGTTACACCATATAACGTATTACGTTATAACGTTATACCAAATAACATTATACTATATAACGTAATACGTTATAACGTTATACCATATAACGTTATACTATATAACGTAATACGTTATAACGTTATGCCATATAACGTAATACCTTATAACGGTATTCCATATAACGTTATACCATATAACGTATTATGTTATAACGTTGTACCATATAATGTATTACGTTATAACGTTATACCATATAACGTTATACTATATAACGTAATACGTTATAACGTTATGCCATATAACGTATTACGTTATAACGTTATACCATATAACGTTATACTATATAACGTAATACGTTATAACGTTATGCCATATAACGTATTACGTTATAACGTTGTACCATATAAAGTATTACGTTATAACGTTATACCATATAACGTTATACTATATAACGTAATACGTTATAACGTTATACCATATAACGTATTACGTTATAACTGTATTCCATATAACTTTATACTATATAACGTAATACGTTATAACGTTATGCCATATAACGTATTACGTTATAACGGTATTCCATATAACGTTATACTATATAACGTAATACGTTATAACGTTATACCATATAACGTTATACTATATAACGTAATACGTTATAACGTTATGCCATATAACGTAATACCTTATAACGGTATTCCATATAACGTTATACCATATAACGTATTATGTTATAACGTTGTACCATATAATGTATTACGTTATAACGTTATACCATATAACGTTATACTATATAACGTAATACGTTATAACGTTATGCCATATAACGTATTACGTTATAACGTTATACCATATAACGTTATACTATATAACGTAATACGTTAATACGTTATGCCATATAACGTATTACGTTATAACGTTGTACCATATAAAGTATTACGTTATAACGTTATACCATATAACGTTATACTATATAACGTAATACGTTATAACGTTATACCATATAACGTTACACCATATAACGTAAAATATTATAACTTTATATCATATAACGTTATACCATATATCGTCATGCCATATACCGTAATACGTTATAATGTTATACCACATAACGTATTACGTTATAACGTTATACTATATAACGTAATACGTTGTAACGTTATACCATATAACGTATTACGTTATAATGTTATACTACATAACGTAATACGTTATAACGTTAGAACATATAACGTATTACGTTATAACGTTATACCATAGAACGTTAAACTATATAGCGTAATACGTTATATCGATATGCCATATAACGTTATACCATATAACGTAAAATATTATAACTTTATATCATATAACGCTATACCATATAACGTCATGCCACATACCGTAATACGTTATAATGTTATACCATATAACGTATTACGTTATATTGTTATACTATATAACGTAATACGTTGTAACGTTATACCATATAACGTATTACGTTATAACGTTATACCATAGAACGTTAAACTATATAGCGTAATACGTTATAGCGATATGCCATATAACGTTATACCATATAGCGTTATACTATATAACGTAATACGTTATAACGTTATACCATATAACGTCATACCATATAACGTAATACTATATACCGTAATACGTTATAACGTTATACCAAATAACATTATACTATATAACGTAATACGTTATAACGTTATACCATATAACGTTATACTATATAACGTAATACGTTATAACGTTATGCCATATAACGTAATACCTTATAACGGTATTCCATATAACGTTATACCATATAACGTACTATGCTATAACGTTGTACCATATAATGTATTACGTTATAACGTTATACCATATAACGTTATAGTATATAACGTAATACGTTATAACGTTATGCCATATAACGTATTACGTTATAACGTTATACCATATAACGTTATACTATATAACGTAATACGTTATAACGTTATGCCATATAACGTATTACGTTATACCGTTGTACCATATAAAGTATTACGTTATAACGTTATACCATATAACGTTATACTATATAACGTAATACGTTATAACGTTATACCATATAACGTTACACCATATAACGTAAAATATTATAACTTTATATCATATAACGTTATACCATATATCGTCATGCCATATACCGTAATACGTTATAATGTTATACCACATAACGTATTACGTTATAACGTTATACTATATAACGTAATACGTTGTAACGTTATACCATATAACGTATTACGTTATAATGTTATACTACATAACGTAATACGTTGTAACGTTATAACATATAACGTATTACGTTATAACGTTATAACATAGAACGTTAAACTATATAGCGTAATACGTTATAACGATATGCCATATAACGTTATACCATATAACGTAAAATATTATAACTTTATATCATATAACGTTATACCATATATCGTCATGCCATATACCGTAATATGTTATAATGTTATACCATATAACGTATTACGTTATAACGTTATACTATATAACGTAATACGTTGTAACGTTATACCATATAACGTATTACGTTATAACGTTATACCACAGAACGTTAAACAATATAGCGTAATACGTTATAACGATATGCCATATAACGTTATACCAAATAGCGTTATACTATATAACGTAATACGTTATAACGTTATACCATATATCGTCATACCATATAACGTAATACTATATACCGTAATACGTTATAACGTTATACCATATAACGTATTACGTTATAACGTTATACCAAATAACATTATACTATATAACGTAATACGTTATAACGTTATACCATATAACGTTATACTATATAACGTAATACGTTATAACGTTATGCCATATAACGTAATACCTTATAACGGTATTCCATATAACGTTATACCATATAACGTATTATGTTATAACGTTGTACCATATAATGTATTACGTTATAACGTTATACCATATAACGTTATACTATATAACGTAATACGTTATAACGTTATGCCATATAACGTATTACGTTATAACGTTATACCATATAACGTTATACTATATAACGTGATACGTTATAACGTTATGCCATATAACGTATTACGTTATAACGTTGTACCATATAAAGTATTACGTTATAACGTTATACCATATAACGTTATACTATATAACGTAATACGTTATAACGTTATACCATATAACGTATTACGTTATAACTTTATTCCATATAACTTTATACTATATAACGTAATACGTTATAACGTTATGCCATATAACGTATTACGTTATAACGGTATTCCATATAACGTTATACTATATAACGTAATACGTTATAACGTTATACCATATAACGTTATACTATATAACGTAATACGTTATAACGTTATGCCATATAACGTAATACCTTATAACGGTATTCCATATAACGTTATACCATATAACGTATTATGTTATAACGTTGTACCATATAATGTATTACGTTATAACGTTATACCATATAACGTTATACTATATAACGTAATACGTTATAACGTTATGCCATATAACGTATTACGTTATAACGTTATACCATATAACGTTATACTATATAACGTAATACGTTAATACGTTATGCCATATAACGTATTACGTTATAACGTTGTACCATATAAAGTATTACGTTATAACGTTATACCATATAACGTTATACTATATAACGTAATACGTTATAACGTTATACCATATAACGTTACACCATATAACGTAAAATATTATAACTTTATATCATATAACGTTATACCATATATCGTCATGCCATATACCGTAATACGTTATAATGTTATACCACATAACGTATTACGTTATAACGTTATACTATATAACGTAATACGTTGTAACGTTATACCATATAACGTATTACGTTATAATGTTATACTACATAACGTAATACGTTATAACGTTAGAACATATAACGTATTACGTTATAACGTTATACCATAGAACGTTAAACTATATAGCGTAATACGTTATAACGATATGCCATATAACGTTATACCATATAACGTAAAATATTATAACTTTATATCATATAACGCTATACCATATAACGTCATGCCACATACCGTAATACGTTATAATGTTATACCATATAACGTATTACGTTATATTGTTATACTATATAACGTAATACGTTGTAACGTTATACCATATAACGTATTACGTTATAACGTTATACCATAGAACATTAAACTATATAGCGTAATACGTTATAGCGATATGCCATATAACGTTATACCATATAGCGTTATACTATATAACGTAATACGTTATAACGTTATACCATATAACGTCATACCATATAACGTAATACTATATACCGTAATACGTTATAACGTTATACCAAATAACATTATACTATATAACGTAATACGTTATAACGTTATACCATATAACGTTATACTATATAACGTAATACGTTATAACGTTATGCCATATAACGTAATACCTTATAACGGTATTCCATATAACGTTATACCATATAACGTATTATGCTATAACGTTGTACCATATAATGTATTACGTTATAACGTTATACCATATAACGTTATAGTATATAACGTAATACGTTATAACGTTATGCCATATAACGTATTACGTTATAACGTTATACCATATAACGTTATACTATATAACGTAATACGTTATAACGTTATGCCATATAACGTATTACGTTATACCGTTGTACCATATAAAGTATTACGTTATAACGTTATACCATATAACGTTATACTATATAACGTAATACGTTATAACGTTATACCATATAACGTTACACCATATAACGTAAAATATTATAACTTTATATCATATAACGTTATACCATATATCGTCATGCCATATACCGTAATACGTTATAATGTTATACCACATAACGTATTACGTTATAACGTTATACTATATAACGTAATACGTTGTAACGTTATACCATATAACGTATTACGTTATAATGTTATACTACATAACGTAATACGTTGTAACGTTATAACATATAACGCATTACATTATAACGTTATAACATAGAACGTTAAACTATATAGCGTAATACGTTATAACGATATGCCATATAACGTTATACCATATAACGTAAAATATTATAACTTTATATCATATAACGTTATACCATATATCGTCATGCCATATACCGTAATATGTTATAATGTTATACCATATAACGTATTACGTTATAACGTTATACTATATAACGTAATACGTTGTAACGTTATACCATATAACGTATTACGTTATAACGTTATACCACAGAACGTTAAGCAATATAGCGTAATACGTTATAACGATATGCCATATAACGTTATACCAAATAGCGTTATACTATATAACGTAATACGTTATAACGTTATACCATATATCGTCATACCATATAACGTAATACTATATACCGTAATACGTTATAACGTTATACCATATAACGTATTACGTTATAACATTATACCATATAACGTATTACGTTATAACGTTATACCATATAACGTTATACTATATAACGTAATACGTTATAACGTTATATCATATAACGTATTACATTTTAACGTTGTACCATATAAAGTATTACGTTATAACGTTATAGCATATAACGTTATACTATATAACGTAATACGTTATAACGTTATGCCATATAACGTATTACGTTATAACTGTATTCCATATAACTTTATACTATATAACGTAATACGTTATAACGTTATGCCATATAACGTATTACGTTATAACGGTATTCCATATAACGTTATACTATATAACGTAATACGTTATAACGTTATACCATATAACGTTATACTATATAACGTAATACGTTATAACGTTATGCCATATAACGTAATACCTTATAACGGTATTCCATATAACGTTATACCATATAACGTATTATGTTATAACGTTGTACCATATAATGTATTACGTTATAACGTTATACCATATAACGTTATACTATATAACGTAATACGTTATAACGTTATACCATATAACGTTACACCATATAACGTAAAATATTATAACTTTATATCATATAACGTTATACCATATATCGTCATGCCATATACCGTAATACGTTATAATGTTATACCACATAACGTATTACGTTATAACGTTATACTATATAACGTAATACGTTGTAACGTTATACCATATAACGTATTACGTTATAATGTTATACTACATAACGTAATACGTTATAACGTTAGAACATATAACGTATTACGTTATAACGTTATACCATAGAACGTTAAACTATATAGCGTAATACGTTATAACTATATGCCATATAACGTTATACCATATAACGTAAAATATTATAACTTTATATCATATAACGCTATACCATATAACGTCATGCCACATACCGTAATACGTCATAATGTTATACCATATAACGTATTACGTTATAACGTTATACTATATAACGTAATACGTTGTAACGTTATACCATATAACGTATTACGTTATAACGTTATACCATAGAACGTTAAACTATATAGCGTAATACGTTATAGCGATATGCCATATAACGTTATACCATATAGCGTTATACTATATAACGTAATACGTTATAACGTTATACAATATAACGTCATTCCATATAACGTAATACTATATACCGTAATACGTTATAACGTTATACCATATAACGTATTACGTTATAACATTATACCATATAACGTATTACGTTATAACGTTATACCATATAACGTTATACTATATAACGTAATAGGTTATAACGTTACATCATATAACGTATTACGTTATAACGTTGTACCATATAAAGTATTACGTTATAACGTTATAGCATATAACGTTATACTATATAACGTAATACGTTATAACGTTATGCCATATAACGTATTACGTTATAACTGTATTCCATATAACTTTATACTATCTAACGTAATACGTTATAACGTTATGCCATATAACGTATTACGTTATAACGGTATTCCATATAACGTTATACTATATAACGTAATAGGTTATAACGTTATACCATATAACGTATTACCTTATAATGTTGTACCATATAAAGTATTACTTTTTAACGTTATACCATATAACGTTATACTATATAACGTAATAGGTTAGAACGTTATGCTATATAACGTATTACGTTATAACGGTATTCCATATAACGTTATACTATATAACGTAATACGTTATAACGTTATACCATATAACGTATTACGTTATAACGTTACACCATATAACGTATTACGTTATAACGTTATACCAAATAACATTATACAATATAACGTAATACGTTATAACGTTATACCATATAACGTTATATTATATAACGTAATACGTTATAACGTTATGCCATATAACGTATTACGTTATAACGGTATTCCATATAACGTTATTCCATATAACGTATTACGTTATAACGTTATACCATATAACGTATTACGTTATAACGTTGTACCATATAAAGTATTACGTTATAACGTTATACCATATGACGTTATACTATATAACGTAATACGTTATAACGTTATGCCCTATAACGTATTACGTTATAACGGTATTCCATATAACGTTATACTATATATCGTAATACGTTATAACGTTATACCATATAACGTATTACGTTATAACGTTACACCATATAACGTATTACGTTATAACGTTATACCAAATAACATTATACTATATAACGTAATACGCAATAACGTTATACCATATAACGTATTACGTTATAACGTTATACCATGTAACGTATTACGTTATAACGTTACACCATATAACGTATTACTTTATAACGTTATACCAAATAACATTATACTATATAACGTAATACGTATTAACGTTATACCATATAACGTATTATGTTATAACGTTATACCATGCAACGTTATACTATATAACGTAATACGTTATAACGTTATACCATATAACTTTATACTATATAATGTAATACGTTATAACGATATGCCATATAACGTATTACGTTATAAGGGTATTCCATATAACGTTATACCATATAACGTATTACGTTATAATGTTACACCATATAACGTATTACGTTATAACGTTGTACCATATAAAGTATTACGTTATAACGTTATACCATATGACGTTATACTATATAACATAATACGTTATAACGTTATGCCATATAACGTATTACGTTATAACGGTATTCCATATAACGTTATACTATATAACGTAATACGTTATAACGTTATACCATATAACGTATTACGTTATAACGTTACACCATATAACGTATTACGTTATAACGTTATACCAAATAACATTATACAATATAACGTAATACGTTATAACGTTATACCATATAACGTTATATTATATAACGTAATACGTTATAACGTTATGCCATATAACGTATTACGTTATAACGGTATTCCATATAACGTTATTCCATATAACGTATTACGTTATAACGTTATACCATATAACGTATTACGTTATAACGTTGTACCATATAAAGTATTACGTTATAACGTTATACCATATGACGTTATACTATATAACGTAATACGTTATAACGTTATGCCATATAACGTATTACGTTATAACGGTATTCCATATAACGTTATACTATATATCGTAATACGTTATAACGTTATACCATATAACGTATTACGTTATAACGTTACACCATATAACGTATTACGTTATAACGTTATACCAAATAACATTATACTATATAACGTAATACGTAATAACGTTATACCATATAACGTATTACGTTATAACGTTATACCATGTAACGTATTACGTTATAACGTTACACCATATAACGTATTACTTTATAACGTTATACCAAATAAAATTATACTATATAACGTAATACGTAATAACGTTATACCATATAACGTATTACGTTATAACGTTATACCATGCAACGTTATACTATATAACGTAATACGTTATAACGTTATACCATATAACGTTATACTATATAACGTAATACGTTATAACGTTATGCCATATAACGTATTACGTTATAACGTTGTACCATATAAAGTATTACGTTATAACGTTATACCATATAACGTTATACTATATAACGTAATACGTTAGAACGTTATGCCATATAACGTATTACGTTATAACGTTATACTATATTTCGTAATACGTTGTAACGTTATACCATATAACGTATTACGTTATAACGTTATACAACATAACGTAATACGTTGTAACGTTATACCATATAACGTATTACGTTATAACGTTATACCATAGAACGTTAAACTATATAGCGTAATACGTTATAACGATATGCCATATAACGCTATACCATATAGCGTTATACTATATAACGTAATACGTTATAACGTTATACCATATAACGTCATACCATATAACGAAATACTATATACCGTAATACGTTATAACGTTATACCATATAACGTATTACGTTATAACATTATACCATATAACGTATTACGTTATAACGTTATACCATATAACGTTATACTATATAACGTATTACGTTATAACGTTATGCCATATAACGTATTACGTTATAACGGTATTCCATATAACGTTATTCCATATAACGTATTACGTTATAACGTTACACCATATAACGTATTACGTTATAACGTTATACCAAATAACATTATACAATATAACGTAATACGTTATAACGTTATACCATATAACGTTATATTATATAACGTAATACGTTATAACGTTATGCCATATAACGTATTACGTTATAACGGTATTCCATATAACGTTATTCCATATAACGTATTACGTTATAACGTTATACCATATAACGTATTACGTTATAACGTTGTACCATATAAAGTATTACGTTATAACGTTATACCATATGACGTTATACTATATAACGTAATACGTTATAACGATATGCCAAATAACGCTATACCATATAGCGTTATACTATATAACGTAATACGTTATAACGTTATACCATACAACGTATTACGTTATAACATTATACCATATAACGTATTACGTTATAACGTTATACCATATAACGTTATACTATATAACGTAATACGTTAGAACGTTATTCCATATAACGTATTACGTTATAACGGTATTCCATATAACGTTATACTATATAACGTAATACGTTATAACGTTATAGCATATAACGTATTACGTTATAACGTTACACCATATAACGTATTACGTTAGAACGTTATACCAAATAACATTATACTATATAACGTAATACGTAATAACGTTATACCATATAACGTATAACGTTATAACGTTACACCATATAACGTATTACGTTATAAAGTTATCTCAAATATCATTATACTATATAACGTAATACGTTATAGCGTTATACCATATAACGTTATACTATATAACGTAATACGTTATAACGTTATGCCATATAACGTATTACGTTATAACGGTATTCCATATAACGTTATAGCATATAACGTATTACGTTATAACGTTATACCATATAACGTATTACGTTATAACGTTGTACCATATAAAGTATTACGTTATAACGTTATACCATATGACGTTATACTATATAACGTAATACGTTAAAACGTTATGCCATATAACGTATTACGTTATAACGGTATTCCATATAACGTTATACTATATATCGTAATACGTTATAACGTTATACCATATAACGTATTACGTTATAACGTTACTCCATATAACGTATTACGTTATAACGTTATACCAAATAACATTATACTATATAACGTAATACGTAATAACGTTATACCATATAACGTATTACGTTATAACGTTATACCATGTAACGTATTACGTTATAACGTTACACCATATAACGTATTACTTTATAACGTTATACCAAATAAAATTATACTATATAACGTAATACGTAATAACGTTATACCATATAACGTACTACGTTATAACGTTATACCATGCAACGTTATAATATATAACGTAATACGTTATAACGTTATACCATATAACATATTACGTTATAACGTTATACCATATAACGTATTACGTTATAACGGTATTACATATAACGTTATACTATATAACGTAATACGTTATAACGATATGCCATATAACGTTATACCATATAGCGTTATACTATATAACGTAATACGTTCTAACGTTATACCATATAACGTTACACCATATAACGTAAAATATTATAACTTTATATCATATAACGTTATACCATATATCGTCATACCATATACCGTAATACGTTATAATGTTATACCATATAACGTATTACGTTATAACGTTATACTATATAACGTAATACGTTGTAACGTTATACCATATAACGTATTACGTTATAACGTTATACTTCATAACGTAATTCGTTGTAACGTTATACCATATAACGTTATACTATATAACGTAATACGTTAGAACGTTATGCCATATAACGTATTACGTTATAACGGTATTCCATATAACGTTATACTATATAACGTAATACGTTATAACGTTATACCATGTAACGTTATACTATATAACGTAATACGTTATAACGTTATACCATATAACGTATTACGTTATAACGTTATACCATATAACGTTATACTATATAACGTAATACGTTATAACGTTATGCCATATAACGTATTACGTTATAACGATGTACCATATAAAGTATTACGTTATAACGTTATACCATATAGCGTTATACTATATAACGTAATACGTTATAACGTTATACCATACAACGTATTACGTTATAACATTATACCATATAACGTATTACGTTATAACGTTATACCATATAACGTTATACTATATAACGTAATACGTTAGAACGTTATTCCATATAACGTATTACGTTATAACGGTATTCCATATAACGTTATACTATATAACGTAATACGTTATAACGTTATAGCATATAACGTAATACGTAATAACGTTATACCATATAACGTATTACGTTATAACGTTATATCATGTAACGTTATACTATATAACGTAATACGTTATAACGTTATACCATATAACGTATTACGTTATAACGTTATACCATGTAACGTTATACTGTATAACGTAATAGGTTATAACGTTATACCATATAACGTATTACGTTATAACGTTGTACCATATAAAGTATTACGTTATAACGTTATAGCATATAACGTTATACTATATAACGTAATACGTTATAACGTTATGCCATATAACGTATTACGTTATAACGGTGTTCCATATAACGTTATACTATATAACGTAATACGTTATAACGTTATACCATATAACGTACTATGTTATAACGTTACACCATATAACGTATTACGTTATAACGTTATACCAAATAACATTATACTATATAACGTAATACGTAATAACGTTATACCATATAACGTATTACGTTATAACGTTATACCATGTAACGTATTACGTTATAACGTTACACCATATAACGTATTACGTTATAACGTTATACCAAATACCATTATACTATATAACGTAATACGTAATAACGTTATACCATATGACGTATTACGTTATAACGTTGTACCATATAAAGTATTACGTTATAACGTTATACCATATAACGTTATACTATATAACGTAATACGCTAGAACGTTATGCTATATAACGTATTACTTAATAACGTTATACCAAATAACATTATACAATATAACGTAATACGTTATAACGTTATTCCATATAACGTTATACTATATAACGTAATACGTTATAACGTTATGCCATATAACGTATTACGTTATAACGGTGTTCCATATAACGTTATACCATATAACGTATTACGTTATAACGTTATACCATGCAACGTTATACTATATAACGTAATACGTTATAACGTTATTCCATATAACGTATTACGTTATAACGGTATTCCATATAACGTTATACTATATAACGTAATACGTTATAACGTTATACCATATAACGTATTACGTTATAACGTTACACCATATAACGTATTACGTTAGAACGTTATACCATATAACGTTATACTATATAACGTAATACGTTATAACGTTATACCATTTAACGTACTATGTTATAACGTTACACCATATAACGTATTACGTTATAACGTTATACCAAATAACATTATACTATATAACGTAATACGTAATAACGTTATACCATATAACGTATTACGTTATAACGTTATACCATGTAACGTATTACGTTATAACGTTACACCATATAACGTATTACGTTATAACGTTATACCAAATAACATTATACTATATAACGTAATACGTAATAACGTTATACCATATAACGTATTACGTTATAACGTTGTACCATATAAAGTATTACGTTATAACGTTATACCATATAACGTTATACTATATAACGTAATACGCTAGAACGTTATGCTATATAACGTATTACTTAATAACGTTATACCAAATAACATTATACAATATAACGTAATACGTTATAACGTTATTCCATATAACGTTATACTATATAACGTAATACGTTATAACGTTATGCCATATAACGTATTACGTTATAACGGTGTTCCATATAACGTTATACCATATAACGTATTACGTTATAACGTTATACCATGCAACGTTTTACTATATAACGTAATACGTTATAACGTTATTCCATATAACGTATTACGTTATAACGGTATTCCATATAACGTTATACTATATAACGTAATACGTTATAACGTTATACCATATAACGTATTACGTTATAACGTTACACCATATAACGTATTACGTTAGAACGTTATACCATATAACGTTATACTATATAACGTAATATGTTAGAACGTTATGCCATATAACGTATTACGTTATAACGGTATTCCATATAACGTTATACTATATAACGTAATACGTTATAACGTTATACCATATAACGTTATACTATATAACGTAATACGTTATAACGTTATGCCATATAACGTAATACCTTATAACGGTATTCCATATAACGTTATTCCATATAACGTATTATGTTATAACGTTGTACCATATAATGTATTACGTTATAACGTTATACCATATAACGTTATACTATATAACGTAATACGTTATAACGTTATGCCATATAACGTATTACGTTATAACGTTATACCATATAACGTTATACTATATAACGTAATACGTTATAACGTTATGCCATATAACGTATTACGTTATAACGTTGTACCATATAAAGTATTACGTTATAACGTTATACCATATAACGTTATACTATATAACGTAATACGTTATAACGTTATACCATATAACGTTACACCATATAACGTAAAATATTATAACTTTATATCATATAACGTTATACCATATATCGTCATGCCATATACCGTAATACGTTATAATGTTATACCACATAACGTATTACGTTATAACGTTATACTATATAACGTAATACGTTGTAACGTTATACCATATAACGTATTACGTTATAATGTTATACTACATAACGTAATACGTTGTAACGTTATAACATATAACGTATTACGTTATAACGTTATAACATAGAACGTTAAACTATATAGCGTAATACGTTATAACGATATGCCATATAACGTTATACCATATAACGTAAAATATTATAACTTTATATCATATAACGTTATACCATATATCGTCATGCCATATACCGTAATACGTTATAATGTTATACCATATAACGTATTACGTTATAACGTTATACTATATAACGTAATACGTTGTAACGTTATACCATATAACGTATTACGTTATAACGTTATACCATAGAACGTTAAACTATATAGCGTAATACGTTATAGCGATATGCCATATAACGTTATACCATATAGCGTTATACTATATAACGTAATACGTTATAACGTTATACCATATAACGTCATACCATATAACGTAATACTATATACCGTAATACGTTATAACGTTATACCAAATAACATTATACTATATAACGTAATACGTTATAACGTTATACCATATAACGTTATACTATATAACGTAATACGTTATAACGTTATGCCATATAACGTAATACCTTATAACGGTATTCCATATAACGTTATACCATATAACGTATTATGTTATAACGTTGTACCATATAATGTATTACGTTATAACGTTATACCATATAACGTTATACTATATAACGTAATACGTTATAACGTTATGCCATATAACGTATTACGTTATAACGTTATACCATATAACGTTATACTATATAACGTAATACGTTATAACGTTATGCCATATAACGTATTACGTTATAACGTTGTACCATATAAAGTATTACGTTATAACGTTATACCATATAACGTTATACTATATAACGTAATACGTTATAACGTTATACCATATAACGTTACACCATATAACGTAAAATATTATAACTTTATATCATATAACGTTATACCATATATCGTCATGCCATATACCGTAATACGTTATAATGTTATACCACATAACGTATTACGTTATAACGTTATACTATATAACGTAATACGTTGTAACGTTATACCATATAACGTATTACGTTATAATGTTATACTACATAACGTAATACGTTGTAACGTTATAACATATAACGTATTACGTTATAACGTTATAACATAGAACGTTAAACTATATAGCGTAATACGTTATAACGATATGCCATATAACGTTATACCATATAACGTAAAATATTATAACTTTATATCATATAACGTTATACCATATATCGTCATGCCATATACCGTAATACGTTATAATGTTATACCATATAACGTATTACGTTATAACGTTATACTATATAACGTAATACGTTGTAACGTTATACCATATAACGTATTACGTTAGAACGTTATACCATAGAACGTTAAACTATATAGCGTAATACGTTATAACGATATGCCATATAACGTTATACCAAATAGCGTTATACTATATAACGTAATACGTTATAACGTTATACCATATATCGTCATACCATATAACGTAATACTATATACCGTAATACGTTATAACGTTATACCATATAACGTATTACGTTATAACATTATACCATATAACGTATTACGTTATAACGTTATACCATATAACGTTATACTATATAACGTAATACGTTATAACGTTATATCATATAACGTATTACGTTATAACGTTGTACCATATAAAGTATTACGTTATAACGTTATAGCATATAACGTTATACTATATAACGTAATACGTTATAACGTTATGCCATATAACGTATTACGTTATAACTGTATTCCATATAACTTTATACTATATAACGTAATACGTTATAACGTTATGCCATATAACGTATTACGTTATAACGGTATTCCATATAACGTTATACTATATAACGTAATACGTTATAACGTTATACCATATAACGTTATACTATATAACGTAATACGTTATAACGTTATGCCATATAACGTAATACCTTATAACGGTATTCCATATAACGTTATACCATATAACGTATTATGTTATAACGTTGTACCATATAATGTATTACGTTATAACGTTATACCATATAACGTTATACTATATAACGTAATACGTTATAACGTTATACCATATAACGTTACACCATATAACGTAAAATATTATAACTTTATATCATATAACGTTATACCATATATCGTCATGCCATATACCGTAATACGTTATAATGTTATACCACATAACGTATTACGTTATAACGTTATACTATATAACGTAATACGTTGTAACGTTATACCATATAACGTATTACGTTATAACGTTATACCATAGAACGTTAAACTATATAGCGTAATACGTTATAGCGATATGCCATATAACGTTATACCATATAGCGTTATACTATATAACGTAATACGTTATAACGTTATACAATATAACGTCATTCCATATAACGTAATACTATATACCGTAATACGTTATAACGTTATACCATATAACGTATTACGTTATAACATTATACCATATAACGTATTACGTTATAACGTTATACCATATAACGTTATACTATATAACGTAATAGGTTATAACGTTACATCATATAACGTATTACGTTATAACGTTGTACCATATAAAGTATTACGTTATAACGTTATAGCATATAACGTTATACTATATAACGTAATACGTTATAACGTTATGCCATATAACGTATTACGTTATAACTGTATTCCATATAACTTTATACTATCTAACGTAATACGTTATAACGTTATGCCATATAACGTATTACGTTATAACGGTATTCCATATAACGTTATACTATATAACGTAATAGGTTATAACGTTATACCATATAACGTATTACCTTATAACGTTGTACCATATAAAGTATTACTTTTTAACGTTATACCATATAACGTTATACTATATAACGTAATAGGTTAGAACGTTATGCTATATAACGTATTACGTTATAACGTTATTCCATATAACGTTATACTATATAACGTAATACGTTATAACGTTATACCATATAACGTATTACGTTATAACGTTACACCATATAACGTATTACGTTATAACGTTATACCAAATAACATTATACAATATAACGTAATACGTTATAACGTTATACCATATAACGTTATATTATATAACGTAATACGTTATAACGTTATGCCATATAACGTATTACGTTATAACGGTATTCCATATAACGTTATTCCATATAACGTATTACGTTATAACGATATACCATATAACGTATTACGTTATAACGTTGTACCATATAAAGTATTACGTTATAACGTTATACCATATGACGTTATACTATATAACGTAATACGTTATAACGTTATGCCATATAACGTATTACGTTATAACGGTATTCCATATAACGTTATACTATATAACGTAATACGCAATAACGTTATACCATATAACGTATTACGTTATAACGTTATACCATGTAACGTATTACGTTATAACGTTACACCATATAACGTATTACTTTATAACGTTATACCAAATAACATTATACTATATAACGTAATACGTATTAACGTTATACCATATAACGTATTATGTTATAACGTTATACCATGCAACGTTATACTATATAACGTAATACGTTATAACGTTATACCATATAACTTTATACTATATAATGTAATACGTTATAACGATATGCCATATAACGTATTACGTTATAAGGGTATTCCATATAACGTTATACCATATAACGTATTACGTTATAATGTTACACCATATAACGTATTACGTTATAACGTTGTACCATATAAAGTATTACGTTATAACGTTATACCATATGACGTTATACTATATAACATAATACGTTATAACGTTATGCCATATAACGTATTACGTTATAACGGTATTCCATATAACGTTATACTATATAACGTAATACGTTATAACGTTATACCATATAACGTATTACGTTATAACGTTACACCATATAACGTATTACGTTATAACGTTATACCAAATAACATTATACAATATAACGTAATACGTTATAACGTTATACCATATAACGTTATATTATATAACGTAATACGTTATAACGTTATGCCATATAACGTATTACGTTATAACGGTATTCCATATAACGTTATTCCATATAACGTATTACGTTATAACGTTATACCATATAACGTATTACGTTATAACGTTGTACCATATAAAGTATTACGTTATAACGTTATACCATATGACGTTATACTATATAACGTAATACGTTATAACGTTATGCCATATAACGTATTTCGTTATAACGGTATTCCATATAACGTTATACTATATATCGTAATACGTTATAACGTTATACCATATAACGTATTACGTTATAACGTTACACCATATAACGTATTACGTTATAACGTTATACCAAATAACATTATACTATATAACGTAATACGTAATAACGTTATACCATATAACGTATTACGTTATAACGTTATACCATGTAACGTATTACGTTATAACGTTACACCATATAACGTATTACTTTATAACGTTATACCAAATAAAATTATACTATATAACGTAATACGTAATAACGTTATACCATATAACGTATTACGTTATAACGTTATACCATGCAACGTTATACTATATAACGTAATACGTTATAACGTTATACCATATAACGTTATACTATATAACGTAATACGTTATAACGTTATGCCATATAACGTATTACGTTATAACGTTGTACCATATAAAGTATTACGTTATAACGTTATACCATATAACGTTATACTATATAACGTAATACGTTAGAACGTTATGCCATATAACGTATTACGTTATAACGTTATACTATATTTCGTAATACGTTGTAACGTTATACCATATAACGTATTACGTTATAACGTTATACCATATAACGTTATACTATATAACGTAATACGTTATAACGTTATGCCATATAACGTATTACGTTATAACGTTGTACCATATAAAGTATTACGTTATAACGTTATACCATATAACGTTATACTATATAACGTAATACGTTATAACGTTATACCATATAACGTTATACCATATAACGTAAAATATTATAACTTTATATCATATAACGTTATACCATATATCGTCATGCCATATACCGTAATACGTTATAATGTTATACCATATAACGTATTACGTTATAACGTTATACTATATAACGTAATACGTTGTAACGTTATACCATATAACGTATTACGTTATAACGTTATACCATAGAACGTTAAACTATATAGCGTAATACGTTATAGCGATATGCCATATAACGTTATACCATATAGCGTTATACTATATAACGTAATACGTTATAACGTTATACCATATAACGTCATACCATATAACGTAATACTATATACCGTAATACGTTATAACGTTATACCAAATAACATTATACTATATAACGTAATACGTTATAACGTTATACCATATAACGTTATACTATATAACGTAATACGTTATAACGTTATGCCATATAACGTAATACCATATAACGGTATTCCATATAACGTTATACCATATAACGTATTATGTTATAACGTTGTACCATATAATGTATTACGTTATAACGTTATACTATATAACGTTATACTATATAACGTAATACGTTATAACGTTATGCCATATAACGTATTACGTTATAACGTTATACCATATAACGTTATACTATATAACGTAATACATTATAACGTTATGCCATATAACGTATTACGTTATAACGTTGTACCATATAAAGTATTACGTTATAACGTTATACCATATAACGTTATACTATATAACGTAATACGTTATAACGTTATACCATATAACGTTACACCATATAACGTAAAATATTATAACTTTATATCATATAACGTTATACCATATATCGTCATGCCATATACCGTAATACGTTATAATGTTATACCACATAACGTATTACGTTATAACGTTATACTATATAACGTAATACGTTGTAACGTTATTCCATATAACGTATTACGTTATAATGTTATACTACATAACGTAATACGTTGTAACGTTATAACATATAACGTATTACGTTATAACGTTATAACATAGAACGTTAAACTATATAGCGTAATACGTTATAACGATATGCCATATAACGTTATACCATATAACGTAAAATATTATAACTTTATATCATATAACGTTATACCATATATCGTCATGCCATATACCGTAATACGTTATAATGTTATACCATATAACGTATTACGTTATAACGTTATACTATATAACGTAATACGTTGTAACGTTATACCATATAACGTATTACGTTAGAACGTTATACCATAGAACGTTAAACTATATAGCGTAATACGTTATAACGATATGCCATATAACGTTATACCAAATAGCGTTATACTATATAACGTAATACGTTATAACGTTATACCATATATCGTCATACCATATAACGTAATACTATATACCGTAATACGTTATAACGTTATACCATATAACGTATTACGTTATAACATTATACCATATAACGTATTACGTTATAACGTTATACCATATAACGTTATACTATATAACGTAATACGTTATAACGTTATATCATATAACGTATTACGTTATAACGTTGTACCATATAAAGTATTACGTTATAACGTTATAGCATATAACGTTATACTATATAACGTAATACGTTATAACGTTATGCCATATAACGTATTACGTTATAACTGTATTCCATATAACTTTATACTATATAACGTAATGCGTTATAACGTTATGCCATATAACGTATTACGTTATAACGGTATTCCATATAACGTTATACTATATAACGTAATACGTTATAACGTTATACCATATAACGTTATACTATATAACGTAATACGTTATAACGTTATGCCATATAACGTAATACCTTATAACGGTATTCCATATAACGTTATACCATATAACGTATTATGTTATAACGTTGTACCATATAATGTATTACGTTATAACGTTATACCATATAACGTTATACTATATAACGTAATACGTTATAACGTTATACCATATAACGTTACACCATATAACGTAAAATATTATAACTTTATATCATATAACGTTATACCATATATCGTCATGCCATATACCGTAATACGTTATAATGTTATACCACATAACGTATTACGTTATAACGTTATACTATATAACGTAATACGTTGTAACGTTATACCATATAACGTATTACGTTATAACGTTATACCATAGAACGTTAAACTATATAGCGTAATACGTTATAGCGATATGCCATATAACGTTATACCATATAGCGTTATACTATATAACGTAATACGTTATAACGTTATACAATATAACGTCATTCCATATAACGTAATACTATATACCGTAATACGTTATAACGTTATACCATATAACGTATTACGTTATAACATTATACCATATAACGTATTACGTTATAACGTTATACCATATAACGTTATACTATATAACGTAATAGGTTATAACGTTACATCATATAACGTATTACGTTATAACGTTGTACCATATAAAGTATTACGTTATAACGTTATAGCATATAACGTTATACTATATAACGTAACACGTTATAACGTTATGCCATATAACGTATTACGTTATAACTGTATTCCATATAACTTTATACTATCTAACGTAATACGTTATAACGTTATGCCATATAACGTATTACGTTATAACGGTATTCCATATAACGTTATACTATATAACGTAATAGGTTATAACGTTATACCATATAACGTATTACCTTATAACGTTGTACCATATAAAGTATTACTTTTTAACGTTATACCATATAACGTTATACTATATAACGTAATAGGTTAGAACGTTATGCTATATAACGTATTACGTTATAACGGTATTCCATATAACGTTATACTATATAACGTAATACGTTATAACGTTATACCATATAACGTATTACGTTATAACGTTACACCATATAACGTATTACGTTATAACGTTATACCAAATAACATTATACAATATAACGTAATACGTTATAACGTTATACCATATAACGTTATATTATATAACGTAATACGTTATAACGTTATGCCATATAACGTATTACGTTATAACGGTATTCCATATAACGTTATTCCATATAACGTATTACGTTATAACGTTATACCATATAACGTATTACGTTATAACGTTGTACCATATAAAGTATTACGTTATAACGTTATACCATATGACGTTATACTATATAACGTAATACGTTATAACGTTATGCCATATAACGTATTACGTTATAACGGTATTCCATATAACGTTATACTATATAACGTAATACGCAATAACGTTATACCATATAACGTATTACGTTATAACGTTATACCATGTAACGTATTACGTTATAACGTTACACCATATAACGTATTACTTTATAACGTTATACCAAATAACATTATACTATATAACGTAATACGTATTAACGTTATACCATATAACGTATTATGTTATAACGTTATACCATGCAACGTTATACTATATAACGTAATACGTTATAACGTTATACCATATAACTTTATACTATATAATGTAATACGTTATAACGATATGCCATATAACGTATTACGTTATAAGGGTATTCCATATAACGTTATACCATATAACGTATTACGTTATAATGTTACACCATATAACGTATTACGTTATAACGTTGTACCATATAAAGTATTACGTTATAACGTTATACCATATGACGTTATACTATATAACATAATACGTTATAACGTTATGCCATATAACGTATTACGTTATAACGGTATTCCATATAACGTTATACTATATAACGTAATACGTTATAACGTTATACCATATAACGTATTACGTTATAACGTTATACCATGCAACGTTATACTATATAACGTAATACGTTATAACGTTATACCATATAACTTTATACTATATAATGTAATACGTTATAACGATATGCCATATAACGTATTACGTTATAAGGGTATTCCATATAACGTTATACCATATAACGTATTACGTTATAATGTTACACCATATAACGTATTACGTTATAACGTTGTACCATATAAAGTATTACGTTATAACGTTATACCATATGACGTTATACTATATAACATAATACGTTATAACGTTATGCCATATAACGTATTACGTTATAACGGTATTCCATATAACGTTATACTATATAACGTAATACGTTATAACGTTATACCATATAACGTATTACGTTATAACGTTACACCATATAACGTATTACGTTATAACGTTATACCAAATAACATTATACAATATAACGTAATACGTTATAACGTTATACCATATAACGTTATATTATATAACGTAATACGTTATAACGTTATGCCATATAACGTATTACGTTATAACGATATTCCATATAACGTTATTCCATATAACGTATTACGTTATAACGTTATACCATATAACGTATTACGTTATAACGTTGTACCATATAAAGTATTACGTTATAACGTTATACCATATGACGTTATACTATATAACGTAATACGTTATAACGTTATGCCATATAACGTATTTCGTTATAACGGTATTCCATATAACGTTATACTATATATCGTAATACGTTATAACGTTATACCATATAACGTATTACGTTATAACGTTACACCATATAACGTATTACGTTATAACGTTATACCAAATAACATTATACTATATAACGTAATACGTAATAACGTTATACCATATAACGTATTACGTTATAACGTTATACCATGTAACGTATTACGTTATAACGTTACACCATATAACGTATTACTTTATAACGTTATACCAAATAAAATTATACTATATAACGTAATACGTAATAACGTTATACCATATAACGTATTACGTTATAACGTTATACCATGCAACGATATACTATATAACGTAATACGTTATAACGTTATACCATATAACGTTATACTATATAACGTAATACGTTATAACGTTATGCCATATAACGTATTACGTTATAACGTTGTACCATATAAAGTATTACGTTATAACGTTATACCATATAACGTTATACTATATAACGTAATACGTTAGAACGTTATGCCATATAACGTATTACGTTATAACGTTATACTATATTTCGTAATACGTTGTAACGTTATACCATATAACGTATTACGTTATAACGTTATACAACATAACGTAATACGTTGTAACGTTATACCATATAACGTATTACGTTATAACGTTATACCATAGAACGTTAAACTATATAGCGTAATACGTTATAACGATATGCCATATAACGCTATACCATATAGCGTTATACTATATAACGTAATACGTTATAACGTTATACCATATAACGTCATACCATATAACGTAATACTATATACCGTAATACGTTATAACGTTATACCATATAACGTATTACGTTATAACATTATACCATATAACGTATTACGTTATAACGTTATACCATATAACGTTATACTATATAACGTAATACGTTATAACGTTATATCATATAACGTATTACGTTATAACGTTATACGATATAACGTATTACGTTATAACGTTATACCATGTAACGTTATACTATATAACGTAATAGGTTATAACGTTACATCATATAACGTATTACGTTATAACGTTGTACCATATAAAGTATTACGTTATAACGTTATAGCATATAACGTTATACTATATAACGTAATACGTTATAACGTTATGCCATATAACGTATTACGTTATAACTGTATTCCATATAACTTTATACTATATAACGTAATACGTTATAACGTTATGCCATATAACGTATTACGTTATAACGGTATTCCATATAACGTTATACTATATAACGTAATAGGTTATAACGTTATACCATATAACGTATTACCTTATAACGTTGTACCATATAAAGTATTACTTTATAACGTTATACCATATAACGTTATACTATATAACGTAATAGGTTAGAACGTTATGCTATATAACGTATTACGTTATAACGGTATTCCATATAACGTTATACTATATAACGTAATACGTTATAACGTTATACCATATAACGTATTACGTTATAACGTTACACCATATAACGTATTACGTTATAACGTTATACCAAATAACATTATACAATATAACGTAATACGTTATAACGTTATATCGTATAACGTATTACGTTATAACGTTATACCATATAACGTATTACGTTATAACGTTATACCATGTAACGTTATACTATATAACGTAATAGGTTATAACGTTACATCATATAACGTATTACGTTATAACGTTGTACCATATAAAGTATTACGTTATAACGTTATAGCATATAACGTTATACTATATAACGTAATACGTTATAACGTTATGCCATATAACGTATTACGTTATAACTGTATTCCATATAACTTTATACTATATAACGTAATACGTTATAACGTTATGCCATATAACGTATTACGTTATAACGGTATTCCATATAACGTTATACTATATAACGTAATAGGTTATAACGTTATACCATATAACGTATTACCTTATAACGTTGTACCATATAAAGTATTACGTTATAACGTTATACCATATGACGTTATACTATATAACATAATACGTTATAACGTTATGCCATATAACGTATTACGTTATAACGGTATTCCATATAACGTTATACTATATAACGTAATACGTTATAACGTTATACCATATAACGTATTACGTTATAACGTTACACCATATAACGTATTACGTTATAACGTTATACCAAATAACATTATACAATATAACGTAATACGTTATAACGTTATACCATATAACGTTATATTATATAACGTAATACGTTATAACGTTATGCCATATAACGTATTACGTTATAACGGTATTCCATATAACGTTATTCCATATAACGTATTACGTTATAACGTTATACCATATAACGTATTACGTTATAACGTTGTACCATATAAAGTATTACGTTATAACGTTATACCATATGACGTTATACTATATAACGTAATACGTTATAACGTTATGCCATATAACGTATTACGTTATAACGGTATTCCATATAACGTTATACTATATATCGTAATACGTTATAACGTTATACCATATAACGTATTACGTTATAACGTTACACCATATAACGTATTACGTTATAACGTTATACCAAATAACATTATACTATATAACGTAATACGTAATAACGTTATACCATATAACGTATTACGTTATAACGTTATACCATGTAACGTATTACGTTATAACGTTACACCATATAACGTATTACTTTATAACGTTATACCAAATAAAATTATACTATATAACGTAATACGTAATAACGTTATACCATATAACGTATTACGTTATAACGTTATACCATGCAACGTTATACTATATAACGTATTACGTTATAACGTTATACCATGTAACGTTATACTATATAACGTAATAGGTTATAACGTTACATCATATAACGTATTACGTTATAACGTTGTACCATATAAAGTATTACGTTATAACGTTATAGCATATAACGTTATACTATATAACGTAATACGTTAGAACGTTATGCCATATAACGTATTACGTTATAACGTTATACTATATTTCGTAATACGTTGTAACGTTATACCATATAACGTATTACGTTATAACGTTATACAACATAACGTAATACGTTGTAACGTTATACCATATAACGTATTACGTTATAACGTTATACCATAGAACGTTAAACTATATAGCGTAATACGTTATAACGATATGCCATATAACGCTATACCATATAGCGTTATACTATATAACGTAATACGTTATAACGTTATACCATATAACGTCATACCATATAACGTAATACTATATACCGTAATACGTTATAACGTTATACCATATAACGTATTACGTTATAACATTATACCATATAACGTATTACGTTATAACGTTATACCATATAACGTTATACTATATAACGTAATACGTTATAACGTTATATCATATAACGTATTACGTTATAACGTTATACCATATAACGTATTACGTTATAACGGTATTCCATATAACGTTATACTATATAACGTAATAGGTTATAACGTTATACCATATAACGTATTACCTTATAACGTTGTACCATATAAAGTATTACGTTATAACGTTATACCAAATAACATTATACAATATAACGTAATACGTTATAACGTTATACCATATAACGTTATATTATATAACGTAATACGTTATAACGTTATGCCATATAACGTATTACGTTATAACGGTATTCCATATAACGTTATTCCATATAACGTATTACGTTATAACGTTATACCAAATAACATTATACAATATAACGTAATACGTTATAACGTTATACCATATAACGTTATATTATATAACGTAATACGTTATAACGTTATGCCATATAACGTATTACGTTATAACGGTATTCCATATAACGTTATTCCATATAACGTATTACGTTATAACGTTATACCATATAACGTATTACGTTATAACGTTGTACCATATAAAGTATTACGTTATAACGTTATACCATATGACGTTATACTATATAACGTAATACGTTATAACGTTATGCCATATAACGTATTACGTTATAACGGTATTCCATATAACGTTATACTATATATCGTAATACGTTATAACGTTATACCATATAACGTATTACGTTATAACGTTACACCATATAACGTATTACGTTATAACGTTATACCAAATAACATTATAATGTATAACGTAATACGTAATAACGTTATACCATATAACGTATTACGTTATAACGTTATACCATGTAACGTATTACGTTATAACGTTACACCATATAACGTATTACTTTATAACGTTATACCAAATAAAATTATACTATATAACGTAATACGTAATAACGTTATACCATATAACGTATTACGTTATAACGTTATACCATGCAACGTTATACTATATAACGTAATACGTTATAACGTTATACCATATAACGTTATACTATATAACGTAATACGTTATAACGTTATGCCATATAACGTATTACGTTATAACGTTGTACCATATAAAGTATTACGTTATAACGTTATACCATATAACGTTATACTATATAACGTAATACGTTAGAACGTTATGCCATATAACGTATTACGTTATAACGTTATACTATATTTCGTAATACGTTGTAACGTTATACCATATAACGTATTACGTTATAACGTTATACAACATAACGTAATACGTTGTAACGTTATACCATATAACGTATTACGTTATAACGTTATACCATAGAACGTTAAACTATATAGCGTAATACGTTATAACGATATGCCATATAACGCTATACCATATAGCGTTATACTATATAACGTAATACGTTATAACGTTATGCCATATAACGTATTACGTTATAACGGTATTCCATATAACGTTATTCCATATAACGTATTACGTTATAACGTTATACCAAATAACATTATACAATATAACGTAATACGTTATAACGTTATACCATATAACGTTATATTATATAACGTAATACGTTATAACGTTATGCCATATAACGTATTACGTTATAACGGTATTCCATATAACGTTATTCCATATAACGTATTACGTTATAACGTTATACCATATAACGTATTACGTTATAACGTTGTACCATATAAAGTATTACGTTATAACGTTATACCATATGACGTTATACTATATAACGTAATACGTTATAACGTTATGCCATATAACGTATTACGTTATAACGGTATTCCATATAACGTTATACTATATATCGTAATACGTTATAACGTTATACCATATAACGTATTACGTTATAACGTTACACCATATAACGTATTACGTTATAACGTTATACCAAATAACATTATAATGTATAACGTAATACGTAATAACGTTATACCATATAACGTATTACGTTATAACGTTATACCATGTAACGTATTACGTTATAACGTTACACCATATAACGTATTACTTTATAACGTTATACCAAATAAAATTATACTATATAACGTAATACGTAATAACGTTATACCATATAACGTATTACGTTATAACGTTATACCATGCAACGTTATACTATATAACGTAATACGTTATAACGTTATACCATATAACGTTATACTATATAACGTAATACGTTATAACGTTATGCCATATAACGTATTACGTTATAACGTTGTACCATATAAAGTATTACGTTATAACGTTATACCATATAACGTTATACTATATAACGTAATACGTTAGAACGTTATGCCATATAACGTATTACGTTATAACGTTATACTATATTTCGTAATACGTTGTAACGTTATACCATATAACGTATTACGTTATAACGTTATACAACATAACGTAATACGTTGTAACGTTATACCATATAACGTATTACGTTATAACGTTATACCATAGAACGTTAAACTATATAGCGTAATACGTTATAACGATATGCCATATAACGCTATACCATATAGCGTTATACTATATAACGTAATACGTTATAACGTTATACCATACAACGTATTACGTTATAACATTATACCATATAACGTATTACGTTATAACGTTATACCATATAACGTTATACTATATAACATAATACGTTAGAACGTTATTCCATATAACGTGTTACGTTATAACGTTATACCATATAACGTTATACTATATAACGTAATACGTTAGAACGTTATGCCATATAACGTATTACGTTATAACGTTATACTATATTTCGTAATACGTTGTAACGTTATACCATATAACGTATTACGTTATAACGTTATACAACATAACGTAATACGTTGTAACGTTATACCATATAACGTATTACGTTATAACGTTATACCATAGAACGTTAAACTATATAGCGTAATACGTTATAACGATATGCCATATAACGCTATACCATATAGCGTTATACTATATAACGTAATACGTTATAACGTTATACCATATAACGTCATACCATATAACGTAATACTATATACCGTAATACGTTATAACGTTATACCATATAACGTATTACGTTATAACATTATACCATATAACGTATTACGTTATAACGTTATACCATATAACGTTATACTATATAACGTAATACGTTATAACGTTATATCATATAACGTATTACGTTATAACGTTATACCATATAACGTATTACGTTATAACGTTATACCATGTAACGTTATACTATATAACGTAATAGGTTATAACGTTACATCATATAACGTATTACGTTATAACGTTGTACCATATAAAGTATTACGTTATAACGTTATAGCATATAACGTTATACTATATAACGTAATACGTTATAACGTTATGCCATATAACGTATTACGTTATAACTGTATTCCATATAACTTTATACTATATAACGTAATACGTTATAACGTTATGCCATATAACGTATTACGTTATAACGGTATTCCATATAACGTTATACTATATAACGTAATAGGTTATAACGTTATACCATATAACGTATTACCTTATAACGTTGTAACATATAAAGTATTACGTTATAACGTTATACCAAATAACATTATACAATATAACGTAATACGTTATAACGTTATACCATATAACGTTATATTATATAACGTAATACGTTATAACGTTATGCCATATAACGTATTACGTTATAACGGTATTCCATATAACGTTATTCCATATAACGTATTACGTTATAACGTTATACCAAATAACATTATACAATATAACGTAATACGTTATAACGTTATACCATATAACGTTATATTATATAACGTAATACGTTATAACGTTATGCCATATAACGTATTACGTTATAACGGTATTCCATATAACGTTATTCCATATAACGTATTACGTTATAACGTTATACCATATAACGTATTACGTTATAACGTTGTACCATATAAAGTATTACGTTATAACGTTATACCATATGACGTTATACTATATAACGTAATACGTTATAACGTTATGCCATATAACGTATTACGTTATAACGGTATTCCATATAACGTTATACTATATATCGTAATACGTTATAACGTTATACCATATAACGTATTACGTTATAACGTTACACCATATAACGTATTACGTTATAACGTTATACCAAATAACATTATAATGTATAACGTAATACGTAATAACGTTATACCATATAACGTATTACGTTATAACGTTATACCATGTAACGTATTACGTTATAACGTTACACCATATAACGTATTACTTTATAACGTTATACCAAATAAAATTATACTATATAACGTAATACGTAATAACGTTATACCATATAACGTATTACGTTATAACGTTATACCATGCAACGTTATACTATATAACGTAATACGTTATAACGTTATACCATATAACGTTATACTATATAACGTAATACGTTATAACGTTATGCCATATAACGTATTACGTTATAACGTTGTACCATATAAAGTATTACGTTATAACGTTATACCATATAACGTTATACTATATAACGTAATACGTTAGAACGTTATGCCATATAACGTATTACGTTATAACGTTATACTATATTTCGTAATACGTTGTAACGTTATACCATATAACGTATTACGTTATAACGTTATACAACATAACGTAATACGTTGTAACGTTATACCATATAACGTATTACGTTATAACGTTATACCATAGAACGTTAAACTATATAGCGTAATACGTTATAACGATATGCCATATAACGCTATACCATATAGCGTTATACTATATAACGTAATACGTTATAACGTTATACCATACAACGTATTACGTTATAACATTATACCATATAACGTATTACGTTATAACGTTATACCATATAACGTTATACTATATAACATAATACGTTAGAACGTTATTCCATATAACGTGTTACGTTATAACGGTATTCCATATAACGTTATACTATATAACGTAATACGTTATAACGTTATACCATATAACGTATTACGTTATAACGTTACACCATATAACGTATTACGTTAGAACGTTATACCAAATAACATTATACTATATAACGTAATACGTAATAACGTTATACCATATAACGTATTACGTTATAACGTTATATCATGTAACGTTATACTATATAACGTAATACGTTATAACGTTATACCATATAACGTCATACCATATAACGTAATACTATATACCGTAATACGTTATAACGTTATACCATATAACGTATTACGTTATAACATTATACCATATAACGTATTACGTTATAACGTTATACCATATAACGTTATACTATATAACGTAATACGTTATAACGTTATATCATATAACGTATTACGTTATAACGTTATACCATATAACGTATTACGTTATAACGTTATACCATGTAACGTTATACTATATAACGTAATAGGTTATAACGTTACATCATATAACGTATTACGTTATAACGTTGTACCATATAAAGTATTACGTTATAACGTTATAGCATATAACGTTATACTATATAACGTAATACGTTATAACGTTATGCCACATAACGTATTACGTTATAACTGTATTCCATATAACTTTATACTATATAACGTAATACGTTATAACGTTATGCCATATAACGTATTACGTTATAACGGTATTCCATATAACGTTATACTATATAACGTAATAGGTTATAACGTTATACCATATAACGTATTACCTTATAACGTTGTACCATATAAAGTATTACTTTATAACGTTATACCATATAACGTTATACTATATAACGTAATAGGTTAGAACGTTATGCTATATAACGTATTACGTTATAACGGTATTCCATATAACGTTATACTATATAACGTAATACGTTATAACGTTATACCATATAACGTATTACGTTATAACGTTACACCATATAACGTATTACGTTATAACGTTATACCAAATAACATTATACAATATAACGTAATACGTTATAACGTTATACCATATAACGTTATATTATATAACGTAATACGTTATAACGTTATGCCATATAACGTATTACGTTATAACGGTATTCCATATAACGTTATTCCATATAACGTATTACGTTATAACGTTATACCATATAACGTATTACGTTATAACGTTGTACCATATAAAGTATTACGTTATAACGTTATACCATATGACGTTATACTATATAACGTAATACGTTATAACGTTATGCCATATAACGTATTACGTTATAACGGTATTCCATATAACGTTATACTATATATCGTAATACGTTATAACGTTATACCATATAACGTATTACGTTATAACGTTACACCATATAACGTATTACGTTATAACGTTATACCAAATAACATTATACTATATAACGTAATACGCAATAACGTTATACCATATAACGTATTACGTTATAACGTTATACCATGTAACGTATTACGTTATAACGTTACACCATATAACGTATTACTTTATAACGTTATACCAAATAACATTATACTATATAACGTAATACGTATTAACGTTATACCATATAACGTATTACGTTATAACGTTATACCATGCAACGTTATACTATATAACGTAATACGTTATAACGTTATGCCATATAACGTATTACGTTATAACTGTATTCCATATAACTTTATACTATCTAACGTAATACGTTATAACGTTATGCCATATAACGTATTACGTTATAACGGTATTCCATATAACGTTATACTATATAACGTAATAGGTTATAACGTTATACCATATAACGTATTACCTTATAACGTTGTACCATATAAAGTATTACTTTTTAACGTTACACCATATAACGTATTACTTTATAACGTTATACCATGTAACGTATTACGTTATAACGTTACACCATATAACGTATTACTTTATAACGTTATACCAAATAACATTATACTATATAACGTAATACGTATTAACGTTATACCATATAACGTATTACGTTATAACGTAATACCATGCAACGTTATACTATATAACATAATACGTTATAACGTTATGCCATATAACGTATTACGTTATAACTGTATTCCATATAACTTTATACTATCTAACGTAATACGTATTAACGTTATACCATATAACGTATTGTGTTATAACGTTATACCATGCAACGTTATACTATATAACGTAATACGTTATAACGTTATACCATATAACTTTATACTATATAATGTAATACGTTATAACGATATGCCATATAACGTATTACGTTATAACGGTATTCCATATAACGTTATACCATATAACGTATTACGTTATAATGTTACACCATATAACGTATTACGTTATAACGTTGTACCATATAAAGTATTACGTTATAACGTTATACCATATGACGTTATACTATATAACATAATACGTTATAACGATATGCCATATAACGTATTACGTTATAACGGTATTCCATATAACGTTATACCATATAACGTATTACGTTATAATGTTACACCATATAACGTATTACGTTATAACGTTGTACCATATAAAGTATTACGTTATAACGTTATACCATATGACGTTATACTATATAACATAATACGTTATAACGTTATGCCATATAACGTATTACGTTATAACGGTATTCCATATAACGTTATACTATATAACGTAATACGTTATAACGTTATACCATATAACGTATTACGTTATAACGTTACACCATATAACGTATTACGTTATAACGTTATACCAAATAACATTATACAATATAACGTAATACGTTATAACGTTATACCATATAACGTTATATTATATAACGTAATACGTTATAACGTTATGCCATATGACGTATTACGTTATAACGGTATTCCATATAACGATATTCCATATAACGTATTACGTTATAACGTTATACCATATAACGTATTACGTTATAACGTTGTACCATATAAAGTATTACGTTATAACGTTATACCATATGACGTTATACTATATAACGTAATACGTTATAACGTTATGCCATATAACGTATTACGTTATAACGGTATTCCATTTAACGTTATACTATATATCGTAATACGTTATAACGTTATACCATATAACGTATTACGTTATAACGTTACACCATATAACGTATTACGTTATAACGTTATACCAAATAACATTATACTATATAACGTAATACGTAATAACGTTATACCATATAACGTATTACGTTATAACGTTACACCATATAACGTATTACTTTATAACGTTATACCAAATAAAATTATACTATATAACGTAATACGTACTAACGTTATACCATATAACGTATTACGTTATAACGTTATACCATGCAACGTTATACTATATAACGTAATACGTTATAACGTTATACCATATAACGTTATACTATATAACGTAATACGTTATAACGTTATGCCATATAACGTATTACGTTATAACGTTGTACCATATAAAGTATTACGTTATAACGTTATACCATATAACGTTATACTATATAACGTAATACGTTAGAACGTTATGTCATATAACGTATTACGTTATAACGTTATACTATATTTCGTAATACGTTTTAACGTTATACCATATAACGTATTACGTTATAACGTTATACAACATAACGTAATACGTTGTAACGTTATACCATATAACGTATTACGTTATAACGTTATACCATAGAACGTTAAACTATATAGCGTAATACGTTATAACGATATGCCATATAACGCTATACCATATAGCGTTATACTATATAACGTAATACGTTATAACGTTATACCATACAACGTATTACGTTATAACATTATACCATATAACGTATTACGTTATAACGTTATACCATATAACGTTATACTATATAACATAATACGTTAGAACGTTATTCCATATAACGTATTACGTTATAACGGTATTCCATATAACGTTATACTATATAACGTAATACGTTATAACGTTATACCATATAACGTATTACGTTATAACGTTACACCATATAACGTATTACGTTAGAACGTTATACCAAATAACATTATACTATATAACGTATTACGTTATAACGTTACACCATATAACGTATTACGTTATAACGTTATACCAAATAACATTATACTATATAACGTAATACGTAATAACGTTATACCATATAACGTATTACGTTATAACGTTACACCATATAACGTATTACTTTATAACGTTATACCAAATAAAATTATACTATATAACGTAATACGTAATAACGTTATACCATATAACGTATTACGTTATAACGTTATACCATGCAACGTTATACTATATAACGTAATACGTTATAACGTTATACCATATAACGTTATACTATATAACGTAATACGTTATAACGTTATGCCATATAACGTATTACGTTATAACGTTGTACCATATAAAGTATTACGTTATAACGTTATACCATATAACGTTATACTATATAACGTAATACGTTAGAACGTTATGTCATATAACGTATTACGTTATAACGTTATACTATATTTCGTAATACGTTTTAACGTTATACCATATAACGTATTACGTTATAACGTTATACAACATAACGTAATACGTTGTAACGTTATACCATATAACGTATTACGTTATAACGTTATACCATAAAACGTTAAACTATATAGCGTAATACGTTATAACGATATGCCATATAACGCTATACCATATAGCGTTATACTATATAACGTAATACGTTATAACGTTATACCATACAACGTATTACGTTATAACATTATACCATATAACGTATTACGTTATAACGTTATACCATATAACGTTATACTATATAACATAATACGTTAGAACGTTATTCCATATAACGTATTACGTTATAACGGTATTCCATATAACGTTATACTATATAACGTAATACGTTATAACGTTATACCACATAACGTATTACGTTATAACGTTACACCATATAACGTATTACGTTAGAACGTTATACCAAATAACATTATACTATATAACGTAATACGTAATAACGTTATACCATATAACGTATTACGTTATAACTTTATATCATGTAACGTTATACTATATAACGTAATACGTTATAACGTTATACCATATAACGTATTACGTTATAACGTTATACCATGTAACGTTATACTGTATAACGTAATAGGTTATAACGTTATACCATATAACGTATTAGGTTATAACGTTGTACCATATAAAGTATTACGTTATAACGTTATAGCATATAACGTTATACTATATAACGTAATACGTTATAACGTTATGCCATATAACGTATCACGTTATAACGGTATTCCATATAACGTATTACGTTATAACGTTATACCAAATAACATTATACTATATAACGTAATACGCAATAACGTTATACCATATAACGTATTACGTTATAACGTTATACCATGTAACGTATTACGTTATAACGTTACACCATATAACGTATTACTTTATAACGTTATACCAAATAACATTATACTATATAACGTAATACGTATTAACGTTATACCATATAACGTATTACGTTATAACGTTATACCATGCAACGTTATACTATATAACGTAATACGTTATAACGTTATGCCATATAACGTATTACGTTATAACTGTATTCCATATAACTTTATACTATCTAACGTAATACGTTATAACGTTATGCCATATAACGTATTACGTTATAACGGTATTCCATATAACGTTATACTATATAACGTAATAGGTTATAACGTTATACCATATAACGTATTACCTTATAACGTTGTACCATATAAAGTATTACTTTTTAACGTTACACCATATAACGTATTACTTTATAACGTTATACCATGTAACGTATTACGTTATAACGTTACACCATATAACGTATTACTTTATAACGTTATACCAAA
This sequence comes from Bombus flavifrons, assembly GCF_040668555.2. NCBI lineage: Eukaryota > Metazoa > Arthropoda > Insecta > Hymenoptera > Apidae > Bombus > Bombus flavifrons. Next base: position 4,928,587 of record NC_138451.1, read on the forward strand.
TAACATTATACTATATAACGTAATACGTATTAACGTTATACCATATAACGTATTACGTTATAACGTAATACCATGCAACGTTATACTATATAACATAATACGTTATAACGTTATGCCATATAACGTATTACGTTATAACTGTATTCCATATAACTTTATACTATCTAACGTAATACGTATTAACGTTATACCATATAACGTATTGTGTTATAACGTTATACCATGCAACGTTATACTATATAACGTAATACGTTATAACGTTATACCATATAACTTTATACTATATAATGTAATACGTTATAACGATATGCCATATAACGTATTACGTTATAACGGTATTCCATATAACGTTATACCATATAACGTATTACGTTATAATGTTACACCATATAACGTATTACGTTATAACGTTGTACCATATAAAGTATTACGTTATAACGTTATACCATATGACGTTATACTATATAACATAATACGTTATAACGATATGCCATATAACGTATTACGTTATAACGGTATTCCATATAACGTTATACCATATAACGTATTACGTTATAATGTTACACCATATAACGTATTACGTTATAACGTTGTACCATATAAAGTATTACGTTATAACGTTATACCATATGACGTTATACTATATAACATAATACGTTATAACGTTATGCCATATAACGTATTACGTTATAACGGTATTCCATATAACGTTATACTATATAACGTAATACGTTATAACGTTATACCATATAACGTATTACGTTATAACGTTACACCATATAACGTATTACGTTATAACGTTATACCAAATAACATTATACAATATAACGTAATACGTTATAACGTTATACCATATAACGTTATATTATATAACGTAATACGTTATAACGTTATGCCATATGACGTATTACGTTATAACGGTATTCCATATAACGATATTCCATATAACGTATTACGTTATAACGTTATACCATATAACGTATTACGTTATAACGTTGTACCATATAAAGTATTACGTTATAACGTTATACCATATGACGTTATACTATATAACGTAATACGTTATAACGTTATGCCATATAACGTATTACGTTATAACGGTATTCCATTTAACGTTATACTATATATCGTAATACGTTATAACGTTATACCATATAACGTATTACGTTATAACGTTACACCATATAACGTATTACGTTATAACGTTATACCAAATAACATTATACTATATAACGTAATACGTAATAACGTTATACCATATAACGTATTACGTTATAACGTTACACCATATAACGTATTACTTTATAACGTTATACCAAATAAAATTATACTATATAACGTAATACGTACTAACGTTATACCATATAACGTATTACGTTATAACGTTATACCATGCAACGTTATACTATATAACGTAATACGTTATAACGTTATACCATATAACGTTATACTATATAACGTAATACGTTATAACGTTATGCCATATAACGTATTACGTTATAACGTTGTACCATATAAAGTATTACGTTATAACGTTATACCATATAACGTTATACTATATAACGTAATACGTTAGAACGTTATGTCATATAACGTATTACGTTATAACGTTATACTATATTTCGTAATACGTTTTAACGTTATACCATATAACGTATTACGTTATAACGTTATACAACATAACGTAATACGTTGTAACGTTATACCATATAACGTATTACGTTATAACGTTATACCATAGAACGTTAAACTATATAGCGTAATACGTTATAACGATATGCCATATAACGCTATACCATATAGCGTTATACTATATAACGTAATACGTTATAACGTTATACCATACAACGTATTACGTTATAACATTATACCATATAACGTATTACGTTATAACGTTATACCATATAACGTTATACTATATAACATAATACGTTAGAACGTTATTCCATATAACGTATTACGTTATAACGGTATTCCATATAACGTTATACTATATAACGTAATACGTTATAACGTTATACCATATAACGTATTACGTTATAACGTTACACCATATAACGTATTACGTTAGAACGTTATACCAAATAACATTATACTATATAACGTATTACGTTATAACGTTACACCATATAACGTATTACGTTATAACGTTATACCAAATAACATTATACTATATAACGTAATACGTAATAACGTTATACCATATAACGTATTACGTTATAACGTTACACCATATAACGTATTACTTTATAACGTTATACCAAATAAAATTATACTATATAACGTAATACGTAATAACGTTATACCATATAACGTATTACGTTATAACGTTATACCATGCAACGTTATACTATATAACGTAATACGTTATAACGTTATACCATATAACGTTATACTATATAACGTAATACGTTATAACGTTATGCCATATAACGTATTACGTTATAACGTTGTACCATATAAAGTATTACGTTATAACGTTATACCATATAACGTTATACTATATAACGTAATACGTTAGAACGTTATGTCATATAACGTATTACGTTATAACGTTATACTATATTTCGTAATACGTTTTAACGTTATACCATATAACGTATTACGTTATAACGTTATACAACATAACGTAATACGTTGTAACGTTATACCATATAACGTATTACGTTATAACGTTATACCATAAAACGTTAAACTATATAGCGTAATACGTTATAACGATATGCCATATAACGTATTACGTTATAACGTTGTACCATATAAAGTATTACGTTATAACGTTATACCATATAACATTATACTATATAACGTAATACGTTGTAACGTTATACCATATAACGTATTACGTTATAACGTTGTACCATATAAAGTATTACGTTATAACGTTATACCATATAACGTTATACTATATAACGTAATACGTTAGAACGTTATGTCATATAACGTATTACGTTATAACGTTATACTATATTTCGTAATACGTTATAACGTTATACCATACAACGTATTACGTTATAACATTATACCATATAACGTATTACGTTATAACGTTATACCATATAACGTTATACTATATAACATAATACGTTATAACGTTATACCATACAACGTATTACGTTATAACATTATACCATATAACGTATTACGTTATAACGTTATACCATATAACGTTATACTATATAACATAATACGTTAGAACGTTATTCCATATAACGTATTACGTTATAACGGTATTCCATATAACGTTATACTATATAACGTAATACGTTATAACGTTATACCACATAACGTATTACGTTATAACGTTACACCATATAACGTATTACGTTAGAACGTTATACCAAATAACATTATACTATATAACGTAATACGTAATAACGTTATACCATATAACGTATTACGTTATAACTTTATATCATGTAACGTTATACTATATAACGTAATACGTTATAACGTTATACCATATAACGTATTACGTTATAACGTTATACCATGTAACGTTATACTGTATAACGTAATAGGTTATAACGTTATACCATATAACGTATTAGGTTATAACGTTGTACCATATAAAGTATTACGTTATAACGTTATAGCATATAACGTTATACTATATAACGTAATACGTTATAACGTTATGCCATATAACGTATCACGTTATAACGGTATTCCATATAACGTTATAATATATAACATAATACGTTAGAACGTTATTCCATATAACGTATTACGTTATAACGGTATTCCATATAACGTTATACTATATAACGTAATACGTTATAACGTTATACCATATAACGTATTACGTTATAACGTTACACCATATAACGTATTACGTTAGAACGTTATACTATATTTCGTAATACGTTGTAACGTTATACCATATAACGTATTACGTTATAACGTTATACAACATAACGTAATACGTTGTAACGTTATACCATATAACGTATTACGTTATAACGTTATAGCATATAACGTTATACTATATAACGTAATACGTTATAACGTTATGCCATATAACGTATCACGTTATAACGGTATTCCATATAACGTTATAATATATAACATAATACGTTAGAACGTTATTCCATATAACGTATTACGTTATAACGTTACACCATATAACGTATTACTTTATAACGTTATACCAAATAAAATTATACTATATAACGTAATACGTAATAACGTTATACCATATAACGTATTACGTTATAACGTTATACCATGCAACGTTATACTATATAACGTAATACGTTATAACGTTATACCATATAACGTTATACTATATAACGTAATACGTTAGAACGTTATGCCATATAACGTATTACGTTATAACGTTATACTATATTTCGTAATACGTTGTAACGTTATACCATATAACGTATTACGTTATAACGTTATACAACATAACGTAATACGTTGTAACGTTATACCATATAACGTATTACGTTATAACGTTATACCATAGAACGTTAAACTATATAGCGTAATACGTTATAACGATATGCCATATAACGCTATACCATATAGCGTTATACTATATAACGTAATACGTTATAACGTTATACCATACAACGTATTACGTTATAACATTATACCATATAACGTATTACGTTATAACGTTATACCATATAACGTTATACTATATAACGTAATACGTGATAACGTTATATCATATAACGTATTACGTTATAACGTTATACCATATAACGTATTACGTTATAACGTTATACCATGTAACGTTATACTATATAACGTAATACGTATTAACGTTATACCATATAACGTATTACGTTATAACGTTATACCATGCAACGTTATACTATATAACGTAATACGTTATAACGTTATGCCATATAACGTATTACGTTATAACTGTATTCCATATAACTTTATACTATCTAACGTAATACGTATTAACGTTATACCATATAACGTATTATGTTATAACGTTATACCATGCAACGTTATACTATATAACGTAATACGTTATAACGTTATACCATATAACTTTATACTATATAATGTAATACGTTATAACGATATGCCATATAACGTATTACGTTATAACGGTATTCCATATAACGTTATACCATATAACGTATTACGTTATAATGTTACACCATATAACGTATTACGTTATAACGTTGTATCATATAAAGTATTACGTTATAACGTTATACCATATGACGTTATACTATATAACATAATACGTTATAACGTTATGCCATATAACGTATTACGTTATAACGGTATTCCATATAACGTTATACTATATAACGTAATACGTTATAACGTTATACCATATAACGTATTACGTTATAACGTTACACCATATAACGTATTACGTTATAACGTTATACCAAATAACATTATACAATATAACGTAATACGTTATAACGTTATACCATATAACGTTATATTATATAACGTAATAAGTTATAACGTTATGCCATATGACGTATTACGTTATAACGGTATTCCATATAACGTTATTCTATATAACGTATTACGTTATAACGTTATACCATATAACGTATTACGTTATAACGTTGTACCATATAAAGTATTACGTTATAACGTTATACCATATGACGTTATACTATATAACGTAATACGTTATAACGTTATGCCATATAACGTATTACGTTATAACGGTATTCCATATAACGTTATACTATATATCGTAATACGTTATAACGTTATACCATATAACGTATTACGTTATAACGTTACACCATATAACGTATTACGTTATAACGTTATACCAAATAACATTATACTATATAACGTAATACGTAATAACGTTATACCATATAACGTATTACGTTATAACGTTACACCATATAACGTATTACTTTATAACGTTATACCAAATAAAATTATACTATATAACGTAATACGTAATAACGTTATACCATATAACGTATTACGTTATAACGTTATACCATGCAACGTTATACTATATAACGTAATACGTTATAACGTTATACCATATAACGTTATACTATATAACGTAATACGTTATAACGTTATGCCATATAACGTATTACGTTATAACGTTGTACCATATAAAGTATTACGTTATAACGTTATACCATATAACGTTATACTATATAACGTAATACGTTAGAACGTTATGTCATATAACGTATTACGTTATAACGTTATACTATATTTCGTAATACGTTTTAACGTTATACCATATAACGTATTACGTTATAACGTTTTACAACATAACGTAATACGTTGTAACGTTATACCATATAACGTATTACGTTATAACGTTATACCATAGAACGTTAAACTATATAGCGTAATACGTTATAACGATATGCCATATAACGCTATACCATATAGCGTTATACTATATAACGTAATACGTTATAACGTTATACCATACAACGTATTACGTTATAACATTATACCATATAACGTATTACGTTATAACGTTATACCATATAACGTTATACTATATAACATAATACGTTAGAACGTTATTCCATATAACGTATTACGTTATAACGGTAATCCATATAACGTTATACTATATAACGTAATACGTTATAACGTTATACCATATAACGTATTACGTTATAACGTTACACCATATAACGTATTACGTTAGAACGTTATACCAAATAACATTATACTATATAACGTATTACGTTATAACGTTACACCATATAACGTATTACGTTATAACGTTATACCAAATAACATTATACTATATAACGTAATACGTAATAACGTTATACCATATAACGTATTACGTTATAACGTTACACCATATAACGTATTACTTTATAACGTTATACCAAATAAAATTATACTATATAACGTAATACGTAATAACGTTATACCATATAACGTATTACGTTATAACGTTATACCATGCAACGTTATACTATATAACGTAATACGTTATAACGTTATACCATATAACGTTATACTATATAACGTAATACGTTAGAACGTTATGCCATATAACGTATTACGTTATAACGTTATACTATATTTCGTAATACGTTGTAACGTTATACCATATAACGTATTACGTTATAACGTTATACAACATAACGTAATACGTTGTAACGTTATACCATATAACGTATTACGTTATAACGTTATACCATAGAACGTTAAACTATATAGCGTAATACGTTATAACGATATGCCATATAACGCTATACCATATAGCGTTATACTATATAACGTAATACGTTATAACGTTATACCATACAACGTATTACGTTATAACATTATACCATATAACGTATTACGTTATAACGTTATACCATATAACGTTATACTATATAACATAATACGTTAGAACGTTATTCCATATAACGTATTACGTTATAACGGTATTCCATATAACGTTATACTATATAACGTAATACGTTATAACGTTATACCATATAACGTATTACGTTATAACGTTACACCATATAACGTATTACGTTAGAACGTTATACCAAATAACATTATACTATATAACGTAATACGTAATAACGTTATACCATATAACGTATTACGTTATAACGTTATATCATGTAACGTTATATCATGTAACGTTATACTATATAACTTAATACGTTATAACGTTATACCATATAACGTCATACCATATAACGTAATACTATATACCGTAATACGTTATAACGTTATACCATATAACGTATTACGTTATAACATTATACCATATAACGTATTACGTTATAGCGTTATACCATATAACGTTATACTATATAACGTAATACGTTATAACGTTATATCATATAACGTATTACGTTATAACGTTATACCATATAACGTATTACGTTATAACGTTATACCATGTAACGTTATACTATATAACGTAATACGTATTAACGTTATACCATATAACGTATTACGTTATAACGTTATACCATGCAACGTTATACTATATAACGTAATACGTTATAACGTTATGCCATATAACGTATTACGTTATAACTGTATTCCATATAACTTTATACTATCTAACGTAATACGTATTAACGTTATACCATATAACGTATTATGTTATAACGTTATACCATGCAACGTTATACTATATAACGTAATACGTTATAACGTTATACCATATAACTTTATACTATATAATGTAATACGTTATAACGATATGCCATATAACGTATTACGTTATAACGGTATTCCATATAACGTTATACCATATAACGTATTACGTTATAATGTTACACCATATAACGTATTACGTTATAACGTTGTATCATATAAAGTATTACGTTGTAACGTTATACCATATGACGTTATACTATATAACATAATACGTTATAACGTTATGCCATATAACGTATTACGTTATAACGGTATTCCATATAACGTTATACTATATAACGTAATACGTTATAACGTTATACCATATAACGTATTACGTTATAACGTTACACCATATAACGTATTACGTTATAACGTTATACCAAATAACATTATACAATATAACGTAATACGTTATAACGTTATACCATATAACGTTATATTATATAACGTAATACGTTATAACGTTATGCCATATGACGTATTACGTTATAACGGTATTCCATATAACGTTATTCTATATAACGTATTACGTTATAACGTTATACCATATAACGTATTACGTTATAACGTTGTACCATATAAAGTATTACGTTATAACGTTATACCATATGACGTTATACTATATAACGTAATACGTTATAACGTTATGCCATATAACGTATTACGTTATAACGGTATTCCATATAACGTTATACTATATATCGTAATACGTTATAACGTTATACCATATAACGTATTACGTTATAACGTTACACCATATAACGTATTACGTTATAACGTTATACCAAATAACATTATACTATATAACGTAATACGTAATAACGTTATACCATATAACGTATTACGTTATAACGTTACACCATATAACGTATTACTTTATAACGTTATACCAAATAAAATTATACTATATAACGTAATACGTAATAACGTTATACCATATAACGTATTACGTTATAACGTTATACCATGCAACGTTATACTATATAACGTAATACGTTATAACGTTATACCATATAACGTTATACTATATAACGTAATACGTTATAACGTTATGCCATATAACGTATTACGTTATAACGTTGTACCATATAAAGTATTACGTTATAACGTTATACCATATAACGTTATACTATATAACGTAATACGTTAGAACGTTATGTCATATAACGTATTACGTTATAACGTTATACTATATTTCGTAATACGTTTTAACGTTATACCATATAACGTATTACGTTATAACGTTATACAACATAACGTAATACGTTGTAACGTTATACCATATAACGTATTACGTTATAACGTTATACCATAGAACGTTAAACTATATAGCGTAATACGTTATAACGATATGCCATATAACGCTATACCATATAGCGTTATACTATATAACGTAATACGTTATAACGTTATACCATACAACGTATTACGTTATAACATTATACCATATAACGTATTACGTTATAACGTTATACCATATAACGTTATACTATATAACATAATACGTTAGAACGTTATTCCATATAACGTATTACGTTATAACGGTAATCCATATAACGTTATACTATATAACGTAATACGTTATAACGTTATACCATATAACGTATTACGTTATAACGTTACACCATATAACGTATTACGTTAGAACGTTATACCAAATAACATTATACTATATAACGTATTACGTTATAACGTTACACCATATAACGTATTACGTTATAACGTTATACCAAATAACATTATACTATATAACGTAATACGTAATAACGTTATACCATATAACGTATTACGTTATAACGTTACACCATATAACGTATTACTTTATAACGTTATACCAAATAAAATTATACTATATAACGTAATACGTAATAACGTTATACCATATAACGTATTACGTTATAACGTTATACCATGCAACGTTATACTATATAACTTAATACGTTATAACGTTATACCATATAACGTTATACTATATAACGTAATACGTTATAACGTTATGCCATATAACGTATTACGTTATAACGTTGTACCATATAAAGTATTACGTTATAACGTTATACCATATAACGTTATACTATATAACGTAATACGTCAGAACCTTATGTCATATAACGTATTACGTTATAACGTTATACTATATTTCGTAATACGTTTTAACGTTATACCATATAACGTATTACGTTATAACGTTATACAACATAACGTAATACGTTGTAACGTTATACCATATAACGTATTACGTTATAACGTTATACCATAGAACGTTAAACTATATAGCGTAATACGTTATAACGATATGCCATATAACGCTATACCATATAGCGTTATACTATATAACGTAATACGTTATAACGTTATACCATACAACGTATTACGTTATAACATTATACCATATAACGTATTACGTTATAACGTTATACCATATAACGTTATACTATATAACATAATACGTTAGAACGTTATTCCATATAACGTATTACGTTATAACGGTATTCCATATAACGTTATACTATATAACGTAATACGTTATAACGTTATACCATATAACGTATTACGTTATAACGTTACACCATATAACGTATTACGTTAGAACGTTATACCAAATAACATTATACTATATAACGTAATACGTAATAACGTTATACCATATAACGTATTACGTTATAACTTTATATCATGTAACGTTATACTATATAACGTAATACGTTATAACGTTATACCATATAACGTATTACGTTATAACGTTATACCATGTAACGTTATACTGTATAACGTAATAGGTTATAACGTTATACCATATAACGTATTACGTTATAACGTTGTACCATATAAAGTATTACGTTATAACGTTATAGCATATAACGTTATACTATATAACGTAATACGTTATAACGTTATGCCATATAACGTATCACGTTATAACGGTATTCCATATAACGTTATAATATATAACGTAATACGTTATAACGTTATACCATATAACGTATTACGTTATAACGCTACACCATATAACGTATTACGTTATAACGTTATACCAAATAACATTATACTATATAACGTAATACGTAATAACGAAATACCATATAACGTATTACGTTATAACGTTATACCATGTAACGTTATACTATATATCGTAATACGTTATAACGTTATACCATATAACGTATTACGTTATAACGTTACACCATATAACGTATTACGTTATAACGTTATACCAAATAACATTATACTATATAACGTAATACGTAATAACGTTATACCATATAACGTATTACGTTATAACGTTACACCATATAACGTATTACTTTATAACGTTATACCAAATAAAATTATACTATATAACGTAATACGTAATAACGTTATACCATATAACGTATTACGTTATAACGTTATACCATGCAACGTTATACTATATAACGTAATACGTTATAACGTTATGCCATATAACGTATTACGTTATAACGGTATTCCATATAACGTTATTCCATATAACGTATTACGTTATAACGTTATACCATACAACGTATTACGTTATAACGTTGTACCATATAAAGTATTACGTTATAACGTTATACCATATGACGTTATACTATATAACGTAATACGTTATAACGTTATGCCATATAACGTATTACGTTATAACGGTATTCCATATAACGTTATACTATATATCGTAATACGTTATAACGTTATACCATATAACGTATTACGTTATAACGTTACACCATATAACGTATTACGTTATAACGTTATACCAAATAACATTATACTATATAACGTAATACGTAATAACGTTATACCATATAACGTATTACGTTATAACGTTACACCATATAACGTATTACTTTATAACGTTATACCAAATAAAATTATACTATATAACGTAATACGTAATAACGTTATACCATATAACGTATTACGTTATAACGTTATACCATGCAACGTTATACTATATAACGTAATACGTTATAACGTTATACCATATAACGTTATACTATATAACGTAATACGTTATAACGTTATGCCATATAACGTATTACGTTATAACGTTGTACCATATAAAGTATTACGTTATAACGTTATACCATATAACGTTATACTATATAACGTAATACGTTAGAACGTTATGTCATATAACGTATTACGTTATAACGTTATACTATATTTCGTAATACGTTTTAACGTTATACCATATAACGTATTACGTTATAACGTTATACAACATAACGTAATACGTTGTAACGTTATACCATATAACGTATTACGTTATATCGTTATACCATAGAACGTTAAACTATATAGCGTAATACGTTATAACGATATGCCATATAACGCTATACCATATAGCGTTATACTATATAACGTAATACGTTATAACGTTATACCATACAACGTATTACGTTATAACATTATACCATATAACGTATTACGTTATAACGTTATACCATATAACGTTATACTATATAACATAATACGTTAGAACGTTATTCCATATAACGTATTACGTTATAACGGTAATCCATATAACGTTATACTATATAACGTAATACGTTATAACGTTATACCATATAACGTATTACGTTATAACGTTACACCATATAACGTATTACGTTAGAACGTTATACCAAATAACATTATACTATATAACGTATTACGTTATAACGTTACACCATATAACGTATTACGTTATAACGTTATACCAAATAACATTATACTATATAACGTAATACGTAATAACGTTATACCATATAACGTATTACGTTATAACGTTACACCATATAACGTATTACTTTATAACGTTATACCAAATAAAATTATACTATATAACGTAATACGTAATAACGTTATACCATATAACGTATTACGTTATAACGTTATACCATGCAACGTTATACTATATAACGTAATACGTTATAACGTTATACCATATAACGTTATACTATATAACGTAATACGTTATAACGTTATGCCATATAACGTATTACGTTATAACGTTGTACCATATAAAGTATTACGTTATAACGTTATACCATATAACGTTATACTATATAACGTAATACGTCAGAACCTTATGTCATATAACGTATTACGTTATAACGTTATACTATATTTCGTAATACGTTTTAACGTTATACCATATAACGTATTACGTTATAACGTTATACAACATAACGTAATACGTTGTAACGTTATACGATATAACGTATTACGTTATAACGTTATACCATAGAACGTTAAACTATATAGCGTAATACGTTATAACGATATGCCATATAACGCTATACCATATAGCGTTATACTATATAACGTAATACGTTATAACGTTATACCATACAACGTATTACGTTATAACATTATACCATATAACGTATTACGTTATAACGTTATACCATATAACGTTATACTATATAACATAATACGTTAGAACGTTATTCCATATAACGTTTTACGTTATAACGGTATTCCATATAACGTTATACTATATAACGTAATACGTTATAACGTTATACCATATAACGTATTACGTTATAACGTTACACCATATAACGTATTACGTTAGAACGTTATACCAAATAACATTATACTATATAACGTAATACGTAATAACGTTATACCATATAACGTATTACGTTATAACTTTATATCATGTAACGTTATACTATATAACGTAATACGTTATAACGTTATACCATATAACGTATTACGTTATAACGTTATACCATGTAACGTTATACTGTATAACGTAATAGGTTATAACGTTATACCATATAACGTATTACGTTATAACGTTGTACCATATAAAGTATTACGTTATAACGTTATAGCATATAACGTTATACTATATAACGTAATACGTTATAACGTTATGCCATATAACGTATCACGTTATAACGGTATTCCATATAACGTTATAATATATAACGTAATACGTTATAACGTTATACCATATAACGTATTACGTTATAACGCTACACCATATAACGTATTACGTTATAACGTTATACCAAATAACATTATACTATATAACGTAATACGTAATAACGAAATACCATATAACGTATTACGTTATAACGTTATACCATGTAACGTTATACTATATATCGTAATACGTTATAACGTTATACCATATAACGTATTGCGTTATAACGTTACACCATATAACGTATTACGTTATAACGTTATACCAAATAACATTATACTATATAACGTAATACGTAATAACGTTATACCATATAACGTATTACGTTATAACGTTACACCATATAACGTATTACTTTATAACGTTATACCAAATAAAATTATACTATATAACGTAATACGTAATAACGTTATACCATATAACGTATTACGTTATAACGTTATACCATGCAACGTTATACTATATAACGTAATACGTTATAACGTTATGCCATATAACGTATTACGTTATAACGGTATTCCATATAACGTTATTCCATATAACGTATTACGTTATAACGTTATACCATATAACGTATTACGTTATAACGTTGTACCATATAAAGTATTACGTTATAACGTTATACCATATGACGTTATACTATATAACGTAATACGTTATAACGTTATGCCATATAACGTATTACGTTATAACGGTATTCCATATAACGTTATACTATATATCGTAATACGTTATAACGTTATACCATATAACGTATTACGTTATAACGTTACACCATATAACGTATTACGTTATAACGTTATACCAAATAACATTATACTATATAACGTAATACGTAATAACGTTATACCATATAACGTATTACGTTATAACGTTACACCATATAACGTATTACTTTATAACGTTATACCAAATAAAATTATACTATATAACGTAATACGTAATAACGTTATACCATATAACGTATTACGTTATAACGTTATACCATGCAACGTTATACTATATAACGTAATACGTTATAACGTTATACCATATAAAGTTATACTATATAACGTAATACGTTATAACGTTATGCCATATAACGTATTACGTTATAACGTTGTACCATATAAAGTATTACGTTATAACGTTATACCATATAACGTTATACTATATAACGTAATACGTTAGAACGTTATGTCATATAACGTATTACGTTATAACGTTATACTATATTTCGTAATACGTTTTAACGTTATACCATATAACGTATTACGTTATAACGTTATACAACATAACGTAATACGTTGTAACGTTATACCATATAACGTATTACGTTATAACGTTATACCATAGAACGTTAAACTATATAGCGTAATACGTTATAACGATATGCCATATAACGCTATACCATATAGCGTTATACTATATAACGTAATACGTTATAACGTTACACCATATAACGTATTACGTTATAACGTTATACCAAATAACATTATACTATATAACGTAATACGTAATAACGTTATACCATATAACGTATTACGTTATAACGTTACACCATATAACGTATTACGTTATAACGTTATACCATATAACGTATTACGTTATAACGTTATACCATGCAACGTTATACTATATAACGTAATACGTTATAACGTTATACCATATAACGTTATACTATATAACGTAATACGTTATAACGTTATGCCATATAACGTATTACGTTATAACGTTGTACCATATAAAGTATTACGTTATAACGTTATACCATATAACGTTATACTATATAACGTAATACGTTAGAACGTTATGCCATATAACGTATTACGTTATAACGGTATTCCATATAACGTTATACTATATATCGTAATACGTTATAACGTTATACCATATAACGTATTACGTTATAACGTTACACCATATAACGTATTACGTTATAACGTTATACCAAATAACATTATACTATATAACGTAATACGCAATAACGTTATACCATATAACGTATTACGTTATAACGTTGTACCATGTAACGTATTACGTTATAACGTTACACCATATAACGTATTACTTTATAACGTTATACCAAATAACATTATACTATTTAACGTAATACGTATTAACGTTATACCATATAACGTATTACGTTATACCGTTATACCATGCAACGTTATACTATATAACGTAATACGTTATAACGATATGCCATATAACGTATTACGTTATAACGGTATTCCATATAACGTTATACCATATAACGTATTACGTTATAATGTTACACCATATAACGTATTACGTTATAATGTTGTACCATATAAAGTATTACGTTATAACGTTATACCATATGACGTTATACTATATAACATAATACGTTATAACGTTATGCCATATAACGTATTACGTTATAACGGTATTCCATATAACGTTATACTATATAACGTAATACATTATAACGTTATACCATATAACGTATTACGTTATAACGTTACACCATATAACGTATTACGTTATAACGTTATACCAAATAACATTATACAATATAACGTAATACGTTATAACGTTATACCATATAACGTTATATTATATAACGTAATACGTTATAACGTTATGCCATATAACGTATTACGTTATAACGGTATTCCATATAACGTTATTCCATATAACGTATTACGTTATAACGTTACACCATATAACGTATTACGTTATAACGTTATACCAAATAACATTATACTATATAACGTAATACGCAATAACGTTATACCATATAACGTATTACGTTATAACGTTATACCATGTAACGTATTACGTTATAACGTTACACCATATAACGTATTACTTTATAACGTTATACCAAATAACATTATACTATATAACGTAATACGTATTAACGTTATACCATATAACGTATTACGTTATACCGTTATACCATGCTACGTTATACTATATAACGTAATACGTTATAACGATATGCCATATAACGTATTACGTTATAACGGTATTCCATATAACGTTATACCATATAACGTATTACGTTATAATGTTACACCATATAACGTATTACGTTATAACGTTGTACCATATAAAGTATTACGTTATAACGTTATACCATATAACGTTATACTATATAACATAATACGTTATAACGTTATGCCATATAACGTATTACGTTATAACGGTATTCCATATAACGTTATTCTCTATAACGTAATACATTATAACGTTATACCATATAACGTATTACGTTATAACGTTACACCATATAACGTATTACGTTATAACGTTATACCAAATAACATTATACAATATAACGTAATACGTTATAACGTTATACCATATAACGTTATATTATATAACGTAATACGTTATAACGTTATGCCATATAACGTATTACGTTATAACGGTATTCCATATAACGTTATTCCATATAACGTATTACGTTATAACGTTATACCATATAACGTATTACGTTATAACGTTATACCATGTAACGTATTACGTTATAACGTTACACCATATAACGTATTACTTTATAACGTTATACCAAATAAAATTATACTATATAACGTAATACGTAATAACGTTATAGAATATAACGTATTACGTTATAACGTTATACCATGCAACGTTATACTATATAACGTAATACGTTATAACGTTATACCATATAACGTTATACTATATAACGTAATACGTTATAACGTTATGCCATATAACGTATTACGTTATAACGTTGTACCATATAAAGTATTACGTTATAACGTTATACCATATAACGTTATACTATATAACGTAATACGTTAGAACGTTATGCCATATAACGTATTACGTTATAACGTTATACTATATTTCGTAATACGTTGTAACGTTATACCGTATAACGTATTACGTTATAACGTTATACAACACAACGTAATACGTTGTAACGTTATACCATATAACGTATTACGTTATAACGTTATACCATAGAACGTTAAACTATATAGCGTAATACGTTATAACGATATGCCATATAGCGCTATACCATATAGCGTTATACTATATAACGTAATACGTTATAACGTTATACCATACAACGTATTACGTTATAACATTATACCATATAACGTATTACGTTATAACGTTATACCATATAACGTTATACTATATAACGTAATACGTTATAACGTTATACCATATAACGTATTACGTTATAACGTTATACCATATAACGTATTACGTTATAACGTTACACCATATAACGTATTACGTTAGAACGTTATACCATGTAACGTATTACGTTATAACGTTACACCATATAACGTATTACTTTATAACGTTATACCAAATAAAATTATACTATATAACGTAATACGTAATAACGTTATACCATATAACGTATTACGTTATAACGTTATACCATGCAACGTTATACTATATAACGTAATACGTTATAACGTTATACCATATAACGTTATACTATATAACGTAATACGTTATAACGTTATGCCATATAACGTATTACGTTATAACGTTGTACCATATAAAGTATTACGCTATAACGTTATACCATATAACGTTATACTATATAACGTAATACGTTAGAACGTTATGCCATATAACGTATTACGTTATAACGTTATACTATATTTCGTAATACGTTGTAACGTTATACCGTATAACGTATTACGTTATAACGTTATACAACATAACGTAATACGTTGTAATGTTATACCATATAACGTATTACGTTATAACGTTATACCATATAACGTTAAACTATATAGCGTAATACGTTATAACGATATGCCATATAGCGCTATACCATATAGCGTTATACTATATAACGTAATACGTTATAACGTTATACCATACAACGTATTACGTTATAACATTATACCATATAACGTATTACGTTATAACGTTATACCATATAACGTTATACTATATAACGTAATACTTTATAACGTTATACCATATAACGTATTACGTTATAACGTTACACCATATAACGTATTACGTTAGAACGTTATACCAAATAACATTATACTATATAACGTAATACGTAATAACGTTATACCATATAACGTATTACGTTATAACGTTATATCATGTAACGTTATACTATATAACGTAATACGTTATAACGTTATACCATATAACGTATTACGTTATAACGTTATACCATGTAACGTTATACTGTATAACGTAATAGGTTATAACGTTATACCATATAACGTATTACGTTATAACGTTGTACCATATAAAGTATTACGTTATAACGTTATAGCATATAACGTTATACTATATAACGTAATACGTTATAACGTTATGCCATATAACGTATCACGTTATAACGGTATTCCATATAACGTTATACTATATAACGTAATACGTTATAACGTTATACCATATAACGTATTACGTTATAACGTTACACCATATAACGTATTACGTTATAACGTTATACCAAATAACATTATACTATATAACGTAATACGTAATAACGAAATACCATATAACGTATTACGTTATAACGTTATACCATGTAACGTATTACGTTATAACGTTACACCATATAACGTATTACGTTATAACGTTATACCAAATACCATTATACTATATAACGTAATATGTAATAACGTTATACCATATAACGTTATACTATATAACGTAATACGTTAGAACGTTATTCCATATAACATATTACGTTATATCGTTATACCATATAACGTATTACGTTAGAACGTTATACCAAATAACATTATACTATATAACGTAATACGTAATAACGTTATACCATATAACGTATTACGTTATAACGTTATATCATGTAACGTTATACTATATAACGTAATACGTTATAACGTTATACCATATAACGTATTACGTAATACGTTATAACGTTATACCATATAACGTATTACGTTATAACGTTATACCATGTAACGTTATACTGTATAACGTAATAGGTTATAACGTTATACCATATAACGTATTACGTTATAACGTTGTACCATATAAAGTATTACGTTATAACGTTATAGCATATAACGTTATACTATATAACGTAATACGTTATAACGTTATGCCATATAACGTATTACGTTATAACGTTACACCATATAACGTATTACGGTGTAACGTTATACCAAGTAACATTATACTATATAACGTAATACGTAATAACGTTATACCATATAACGTATTACGTTATAACGTTATACCATGTAACGTATTACGTTATAACGTTACACCATATAACGTATTACTTTATAACGTTATACCAAATAACATTATACTATATAACGTAATACGTATTAACGTTATACCATATAACGTATTACGTTATACCGTTATACCATGCAACGTTATACTATATAACGTAATACGTTATAACGTTATACCATATAACATATTACGTTATAACGTTATACCATGTAACGTTATACTATATAACGTAATATGTTATAACGTTATACCATATAACGTATTACGTTATAACGTTGTACCATATAAAGTATTACGTTATAACGTTATACCATATAACGTTATACTATATAACGTAATACGTTAGAACGTTATGCCATATAACGTTAAACTATATAGCGTAATACGTTATAACGATATGCCATATAACGCTATACCATATAGCGTTATACTATATAACGTAATACGTTATAACGTTATACCATACAACATATTACGTTATAACATTATACCATATAACGTATTACGTTATAACGTTATACCATATAACGTTATACTATATAACGTAATACGTTAGAACGTTATTCCATATAACATATTACGTTATAACGTTATACCATATAACGTATTACGTTAGAACGTTATACCAAATAACATTATACTATATAACGTAATACGTAATAACGTTATACCATATAACGTATTACGTTATAACGTTATATCATGTAACGTTATACTATATAACGTAATACGTTATAACGTTATACCATATAACGTATTACGTTATAACGTTATACCATGTAACGCTATACTGTATAACGTAATACGTAATAACGTTATACCATATAACGTATTACGTTATAACGTTATACCATGTAACGTATTACGTTATAACGTTACACCATATAACGTATTACGTTATAACGTTATACCAAATACCATTATACTATATAACGTAATACGTAATAACGTTATACCATATAACGTATTACGTTATAACGTTATACCATGTAACGTTATACTATATAACGTATTACGTTATAACGTTCTACCATATAACGTATTACGTTATAACGTTACACCATATAACGTATTACGTTATAACGTTATACCAAATACCATTATACTATATAACGTAATACGTAATAACGTTATACCATATAACGTAATACGTAATAACGTTATACCATATAACGTATTACGTTAGAACGTTATACCAAATAACATTACACTATATAACGTAATACGTAATAACGTTATACCATATAACGTATTACGTTATAACGTTATATCATGTAACGTTATACTATATAACGTAATACGTTATAACGTTATACCATATAACGTATTACGTAATACGTTATAACGTTATACCATATAACGTATTACGTTATAACGTTATACCATGTAACGTTATACTGTATAACGTAATAGGTTATAACGTTATACCATATAACGTATTACGTTATAACGTTGTACCATATAAAGTATTACGTTATAACGTTATAGCATATAACGTTATACTATATAACGTAATACGTTATAACGTTATGCCATATAACGTATTACGTTATAATGTTACACCATATAACGTATTACGGTGTAACGTTATACCAAATAACATTATACTATATAACGTAATACGTAATAACGTTATACCATATAACGTATTACGTTATAACGTTATACCATGTAACGTATTACGTTATAACGTTATACCATATAACGTTATACTATATAACATAATACGTTAGAACGTTATTCCATATAACGTATTACGTTATAACGGTATTCCATATAACGTTATACTATATAACGTAATACGTTATAACGTTATACCATATAACGTATTACGTTATAACGTTACACCATATAACGTATTACGTTAGAACGTTATACCAAATAACATTATACTATATAACGTATTACGTTATAACGTTACACCATATAACGTATTACGTTATAACGTTATACCAAATAACATTATACTATATAACGTAATACGTAATAACGTTATACCATATAACGTATTACGTTATAACGTTACACCATATAACGTATTACTTTATAACGTTATACCAAATAAAATTATACTATATAACGTAATACGTAATAACGTTATACCATATAACGTATTACGTTATAACGTTATACCATGCAACGTTATACTATATAACGTAATACGTTATAACGTTATACCATATAACGTTATACTATATAACGTAATACGTTATAACGTTATGCCATATAACGTATTACGTTATAACGTTGTACCATATAAAGTATTACGTTATAACGTTATACCATATAACGTTATACTATATAACGTAATACGTTAGAACGTTATGTCATATAACGTATTACGTTATAACGTTATACTATATTTCGTAATACGTTTTAACGTTATACCATATAACGTATTACGTTATAACGTTATACAACATAACGTAATACGTTGTAACGTTATACCATATAACGTATTACGTTATAACGTTATACCATAGAACGTTAAACTATATAGCGTAATACGTTATAACGATATGCCATATAACGCTATACCATATAGCGTTATACTATATAACGTAATACGTTATAACGTTATACCATACAACGTATTACGTTATAACATTATACCATATAACGTATTACGTTATAACGTTATACCATATAACGTTATACTATATAACATAATACGTTAGAACGTTATTCCATATAACGTATTACGTTATAACGGTATTCCATATAACGTTATACTATATAACGTAATACGTTATAACGTTATACCATATAACGTATTACGTTATAACGTTACACCATATAACGTATTACGTTAGAACGTTATACCAAATAACATTATACTATATAACGTAATACGTAATAACGTTATACCATATAACGTATTACGTTATAACGTTATATCATGTAACGTTATACTATATAACGTAATACGTTATAACGTTATACCATATAACGTATTACGTTATAACGTTATACCATGTAACGTTATACTGTATAACGTAATAGGTTATAACGTTATACCATATAACGTATTACGTTATAACGTTGTACCATATAAAGTATTACGTTATAACGTTATAGCATATAACGTTATACTATATAACGTAATACGTTATAACGTTATGCCATATAACGTATCACGTTATAACGGTATTCCATATAACGTTATACTAGTTAACGTAATACGTTATAACGTCATACCATATAACGTATTACGTTATAACGCTACACCATATAACGTATTACGTTATAACGTTATACCAAATAACATTATACTATATAACGTAATACGTAATAACGAAATACCATATAACGTATTACGATATAACGTTATACCATGTAACGTATTACGTTATAACGTTACACCATATAACGTATTACGTTATAACGTTATACCAAATACCATTATACTATATAACGCAATATGTAATAACGTTATACCATATAACGCATTACGTTATAACGTTATACTACATAACGTAATACGTTGTAACGTTATACCATATAACGTATTACGTTATAACGTTGTACCATAGAACGTTAAACAATATAGCGTAATACGTTATAACGATATGCCATATAACGCTATACCATATAGCGTTATACTATATAACGTAATACGTTATAACGTTATACCATACAACATATTACGTTATAACATTATACCATATAACGTATTACGTTATAACGTTATACCATATAACGTTATACTATATAACGTAATACGTTAGAACGTTATTCCATATAACATATTACGTTATAACGTTATACCATATAACGTATTACGTTAGAACGTTATACCAAATAACATTATACTATATAACGTAATACGTAATAACGTTATACCATATAACGTATTACGTTATAACGTTATATCATGTAACGTTATACTATATAACGTAATACGTTATAACGTTATACCATATAACGTATTACGTTATAACGTTATACCATGTAACGTTATACTGTATAACGTAATACGTAATAACGTTATACCATATAACGTATTACGTTATAACGTTATACCATGTAACGTATTACGTTATAACGTTACACCATATAACGTATTACGTTATAACGTTATACCAAATACCATTATACTATATAACGTAATACGTTATAACGTTATGCCATATAACGTGTTACGTTATAACGGTATTCCATATAATGTTATACTATATAACGTAATACGTTATAACGTTATACCATATAACGTATTACGTTATAACGTTACACCATATAACGTATTACGGTGTAACGTTATACCAAATAACATTATACTATATAACGTAATACGTAATAACGTTATACCATATAACGTATTACGTTATAACGTTATACCATGTAACGTATTACGTTATAACGTTGTACCATATAAAGTATTACGTTATAACGTTATACCATATGACGTTATACTACATAACGTAATACGTTATAACGTTATGCCATATAACGTATTACGTTATAACGGTATTCCATATAACGTTATACTATATAACGTAATACGTTATAACGTTATACCATATAACGTTATACTATATAACGTAATACGTTATAGCGTTATGCCATATAACGTATTACGTTATAACGTTGTACCATATAAAGTATTACGTTATAACGTTATACCATATAACGTATTACGTTATAACGTTATACCATGCAACGTAATACTATATAACGTAATACGTTATAACGTTATACCATATAACGTTATACTATATAACGTAATACGTTATAACGTTATGCCATATAACGTATTACGTTATAACGTTGTACCATATAAAGTATTACGTTATAACGTTATACCATATAACGTTATACTATATAACGTAATACGTTAGAACGTTATGCCATATAACGTATTACGTTATAACGGTATTCCATATAACGTTATACTATATATCGTAATACGTTATAACGTTATACCATATAACGTATTACGTTATAACGTTACACCATATAACGTATTACGTTATAACGTTATACCAAATAACATTATACTATATAACGTAATACGCAATAACGTTATACCATATAACGTATTACGTTATAACGTTGTACCATGTAACGTATTACGTTATAACGTTACACCATATAACGTATTACTTTATAACGTTATACCAAATAACATTATACTATATAACGTAATACGTTATAACGTTATACCATATAACGTTATATTATATAACGTAATACGTTATAACGTTATGCCATATAACGTATTACGTTATAACGGTATTCCATATAACGTTATTCCATATAACGTATTACGTTATAACGTTACACCATATAACGTATTACGTTATAACGTTATACCAAATAACATTATACTATATAACGTAATACGCAATAACGTTATACCATATAACGTATTACGTTATAACGTTATACCATGTAACGTATTACGTTATAACGTTACACCATATAACGTATTACTTTATAACGTTATACCAAATAACATTATACTATATAACGTAATACGTATTAACGTTATACCATATAACGTATTACGTTATACCGTTATACCATGCTACGTTATACTATATAACGTAATACGTTATAACGATATGCCATATAACGTATTACGTTATAACGGTATTCCATATAACGTTATACCATATAACGTATTACGTTATAATGTTACACCATATAACGTATTACGTTATAACGTTGTACCATATAAAGTATTACGTTATAACGTTATACCATATAACGTTATACTATATAACATAATACGTTATAACGTTATGCCATATAACGTATTACGTTATAACGGTATTCCATATAACGTTATACTCTATAACGTAATACATTATAACGTTATACCATATAACGTATTACGTTATAACGTTACACCATATAACGTATTACGTTATAACGTTATACCAAATAACATTATACAATATAACGTAATACGTTATAACGTTATACCATATAACGTTATATTATATAACGTAATACGTTATAACGTTATGCCATATAACGTATTACGTTATAACGGTATTCCATATAACGTTATTCCATATAACGTATTACGTTATAACGTTATACCATATAACGTATTACGTTATAACGTTATACCATGTAACGTATTACGTTATAACGTTACACCATATAACGTATTACTTTATAACGTTATACCAAATAAAATTATACTATATAACGTAATACGTAATAACGTTATACCATATAACGTATTACGTTATAACGTTATACCATGCAACGTTATACTATATAACGTAATACGTTATAACGTTATACCATATAACGTTATACTATATAACGTAATACGTTATAACGTTATGCCATATAACGTATTACGTTATAACGTTGTACCATATAAAGTATTACGTTATAACGTTATACCATATAACGTTATACTATATAACGTAATACGTTAGAACGTTATGCCATATAACGTATTACGTTATAACGTTATACTATATTTCGTAATACGTTGTAACGTTATACCGTATAACGTATTACGTTATAACGTTATACAACATAACGTAATACGTTGTAACGTTATACCATATAACGTATTACGTTATAACGTTATACCATAGAACGTTAAACTATATAGCGTAATACGTTATAACGATATGCCATATAGCGCTATACCATATAGCGTTATACTATATAACGTAATACGTTATAACGTTATACCATACAACGTATTACGTTATAACATTATACCATATAACGTATTACGTTATAACGTTATACCATATAACGTTATACTATATAACGTAATACGTTATAACGTTATACCATATAACGTATTACGTTATAACGTTACACCATATAACGTATTACGTTAGAACGTTATACCATGTAACGTATTACGTTATAACGTTACACCATATAACGTATTACTTTATAACGTTATACCAAATAAAATTATACTATATAACGTAATACGTAATAACGTTATACCATATAACGTATTACGTTATAACGTTATACCATGCAACGTTATACTATATAACGTAATACGTTATAACGTTATACCATATAACGTTATACTATATAACGTAATACGTTATAACGTTATGCCATATAACGTATTACGTTATAACGTTGTACCATATAAAGTATTACGCTATAACGTTATACCATATAACGTTATACTATATAACGTAATACGTTAGAACGTTATGCCATATAACGTATTACGTTATAACGTTATACTATATTTCGTAATACGTTGTAACGTTATACCGTATAACGTATTACGTTATAACGTTATACAACATAACGTAATACGTTGTAATGTTATACCATATAACGTATTACGTTATAACGTTATACCATATAACGTTAAACTATATAGCGTAATACGTTATAACGATATGCCATATAGCGCTATACCATATAGCGTTATACTATATAACGTAATACGTTATAACGTTATACCATACAACGTATTACGTTATAACATTATACCATATAACGTATTACGTTATAACGTTATACCATATAACGTTATACTATATAACGTAATACTTTATAACGTTATACCATATAACGTATTACGTTATAACGTTACACCATATAACGTATTACGTTAGAACGTTATACCAAATAACATTATACTATATAACGTAATACGTAATAACGTTATACCATATAACGTATTACGTTATAACGTTATATCATGTAACGTTATACTATATAACGTAATACGTTATAACGTTATACCATATAACGTATTACGTTATAACGTTATACCATGTAACGTTATACTGTGTAACGTAATAGGTTATAACGTTATACCATATAACGTATTACTTTATAACGTTGTACCATATAAAGTATTACGTTATAACGTTATAGCATATAACGTTATACTATATAACGTAATACGTTATAACGTTATGCCATATAACGTATCACGTTATAACGGTATTCCATATAACGTTATACTATATAACGTAATACGTTATAACGTTATACCATATAACGTATTACGTTATAACGTTACACCATATAACGTATTACGTTATAACGTTATACCAAATAACATTATACTATATAACGTAATACGTAATAACGAAATACCATATAACGTATTACGTTATAACGTTATACCATGTAACGTATTACGTTATAACGTTACACCATATAACGTATTACGTTATAACGTTATACCAAATACCATTATACTATATAACGTAATATGTAATAACGTTATACCATATAACGTATTACGTTATAACGTTATACTACATAACGTAATACGTTGTAACGTTATACCATATAACGTATTACGTTATAACGTTATACCATAGAACGTTAAACTATATAGCGTAATACGTTATAACGATATGCCATATAACGCTATACCATATAGCGTTATACTATATAACGTAATACGTTATAACGTTATACCATACAACATATTACGTTATAACATTATACCATATAACGTATTACGTTATAACGTTATACCATATAACGT
The DNA here is from genome assembly GCF_040668555.2 of Bombus flavifrons. NCBI lineage: Eukaryota > Metazoa > Arthropoda > Insecta > Hymenoptera > Apidae > Bombus > Bombus flavifrons. Next base: position 4,957,242 of record NC_138451.1, read on the forward strand.
TATACTATATAACGTAATACGTTAGAACGTTATTCCATATAACATATTACGTTATAACGTTATACCATATAACGTATTACGTTAGAACGTTATACCAAATAACATTATACTATATAACGTAATACGTAATAACGTTATACCATATAACGTATTACGTTATAACGTTATATCATGTAACGTTATACTATATAACGTAATACTATATACGTTATAACGTTATACCATATAACGTATTACTTTATAACGTTATACCATGTAACGTTATACTGTATAACGTAATACGTAATAACGTTATACCATATAACGTATTACGTTATAACGTTATACCATGTAACGTATTACGTTATAACGTTACACCATATAACGTATTACGTTATAACGTTATACCAAATACCATTATACTATATAACGTAATACGTAATAACGTTATACCATATAACGTATTACGTTATAACGTTATACCATGTAACGTTATACTATATAACGTATTACGTTATAACGTTCTACCATATAACGTATTACGTTATAACGTTACACCATATAACGTATTACGTTATAACGTTATACCAAATACCATTATACTATATAACGTAATACGTAATAACGTTATACCATATAACGTAATACGTAATAACGTTATACCATATAACGTATTACGTTAGAACGTTATACCAAATAACATTATACTATATAACGTAATACGTAATAACGTTATACCATATAACGTATTACGTTATAACGTTATATCATGTAACGTTATACTATATAACGTAATACGTTATAACGTTATACCATATAACGTATTACGTAATACGTTATAACGTTATACCATATAACGTATTACGTTATAACGTTATACCATGTAACGTTATTCTGTATAACGTAATAGGTTATAACGTTATACCATATAACGTATTACGTTATAACGTTGTACCATATAAAGTATTACGTTATAACGTTATAGCATATAACGTTATACTATATAACGTAATACGTTATAACGTTATGCCATATAACGTATTACGTTATAACGTTACACCATATAACGTATTACGGTGTAACGTTATACCAAGTAACATTATACTATATAACGTAATACGTAATAACGTTATACCATATAACGTATTACGTTATAACGTTATACCATGTAACGTATTACGTTATAACGTTACACCATATAACGTATTACTTTATAACGTTATACCAAATAACATTATACTATATAACGTAATACGTATTAACGTTATACCATATAACGTATTACGTTATACCGTTATACCATGCAACGTTATACTATATAACGTAATACGTTATAACGTTATACCATATAACATATTACGTTATAACGTTATACTATGTAACGTTATACTATATAACGTAATAGGTTATAACGTTATACCATATAACGTATTACGTTATAACGTTGTACCATATAAAGTATTACGTTATAACGTTATACCATATAACGTTATACTATATAACGTAATACGTTAGAACGTTATGCCATATAACGTTAAACTATATAGCGTAATACGTTATAACGATATGCCATATAACGCTATACCATATAGCGTTATACTATATAACGTAATACGTTATAACGTTATACCATACAACATATTACGTTATAACATTATACCATATAACGTATTACGTTATAACGTTATACCATATAACGTTATACTATATAACGTAATACGTTAGAACGTTATTCCATATAACATATTACGTTATAACGTTATACCATATAACGTATTACGTTAGAACGTTATACCAAATAACATTATACTATATAACGTAATACGTAATAACGTTATACCATATAACGTATTACGTTATAACGTTATATCATGTAACGTTATACTATATAACGTAATACGTTATAACGTTATACCATATAACGTATTACGTTATAACGTTATACCATGTAACGCTATACTGTATAACGTAATACGTAATAACGTTATACCATATAACGTATTACGTTATAACGTTATACCATGTAACGTATTACGTTATAACGTTACACCATATAACGTATTACGTTATAACGTTATACCAAATACCATTATACTATATAACGTAATACGTAATAACGTTATACCATATAACGTATTACGTTATAACGTTATACCATGTAACGTTATACTATATAACGTATTACGTTATAACGTTCTACCATATAACGTATTACGTTATAACGTTACACCATATAACGTATTACGTTATAACGTTATACCAAATACCATTATACTATATAACGTAATACGTAATAACGTTATACCATATAACGTAATACGTAATAACGTTATACCATATAACGTATTACGTTAGAACGTTATACCAAATAACATTACACTATATAACGTAATACGTAATAACGTTATACCATATAACGTATTACGTTATAACGTTATATCATGTAACGTTATACTATATAACGTAATACGTTATAACGTTATACCATATAACGTATTACGTAATACGTTATAACGTTATACCATATAACGTATTACGTTATAACGTTATACCATGTAACGTTATACTGTATAACGTAATAGGTTATAACGTTATACCATATAACGTATTACGTTATAAGGTTGTACCATATAAAGTATTACGTTATAACGTTATAGCATATAACGTTATACTATATAACGTAATACGTTATAACGTTATGCCATATAACGTATTACGTTATAATGTTACACCATATAACGTATTACGGTGTAACGTTATACCAAATAACATTATACTATATAACGTAATACGTAATAACGTTATACCATATAACGTATTACGTTATAACGTTATACCATGTAACGTATTACGTTATAACGTTACACCATATAACGTATTACTTTATAACGTTATACCAAATAACATTATACTATATAACGTAATACGTATTAACGTTATACCATATAACGTATTACGTTATACCGTTATACCATGCAACGTTATACTATATAACGTAATACGTTATAACGTTATACCATATAACATATTACGTTATAACGTTATAGCATGTAACGTTATACTATATAACGTAATAGGTTATAACGTTATACCATATAACGTATTACGTTATAACGTTGTACCATATAAAGTATTACGTTATAACGTTATACCATATAACGTTATACTATATAACGTAATACGTTAGAACGTTATGCCATATAACGTATTACGTTATAACGGTATTCCATATAACGTTATACTATATAACGTATTACGTTATAACGTTCTACCATATAACGTATTACGTTATAACGTTACACCATATAACGTATTACGTTATAACATTATACCATATAACGTATTACGTTATAACGTTATACCATATAACGTTATACTATATAACGTAATACGTTAGAACGATATTCCATATAACGTATTACGTTATAACGGTATTCCATATAACGTTATACTATATAACGTAATACGTTATAACGTTATACCATATAACGTATTACGTTATAACGTTACACCATATAACGTATTACTTTAGAACGTTATGCCAAATAACATTATACTGTATAACGTAATACGTAATAACGTTATACCATATAACGTATTACGTTATAACGTTATACCATGTAACGTATTACGTTATAACGTTACACCATATAACGTATTACTTTATAACGTTATACCAAATAACATTATACTATATAACGTAATACGTAATAACGTTATACCATATAACGTATTACGTTATAACGTTACACCATATAACGTATTACTTTAGAACGTTATGCCAAATAACATTATACTGTATAACGTAATACGTAATAACGTTATACCATATAACGTATTACGTTATAACGTTATACCATGCAACGTTATACTATATAACGTAATACGTTATAACGTTATACCATATAACATATTACGTTATAACGTTATACCATGTCACGTTATACTATATAACGTAATAGGTTATAACGTTATACCATATAACGTATTACGTTATAACGTTGTACCATATAAAGTATTACGTTATAACGTTATACCATATAACGTTATACTATATAACGTAATACGTTAGAACGTTATGCCATATAACGTATTACGTTATAACGGTATTCCATATAACGTTATACTATATAACGTATTACGTTATAACGTTCTACCATATAACGTATTACGTTATAACGTTACACCATATAACGTATTACGTTATAACATTATACCATATAACGTATTACGTTATAACGTTATACCATATAACGTTATACTATATAACGTAATACGTTAGAACGTTATTCCATATAACGTATTACGTTATAACGGTATTAAATATAACGTTATACTATATAACGTATTACGTTATAACGTTACACCATATAACGTATTACGTTAGAACGTTATACCAAATAACATTATACTATATAACGTAATACGTATTAACGTTATACCATATAACGTATTACGTTATACCGTTATACCATGCAACGTTATACTATATAACGTAATACGTTATAACGTTATACCATATAACATATTACGTTATAACGTTATACCATGTAACGTTATACTATATAACGTAATAGGTTATAACGTTATACCATATAACGTATTACGTTATAACGTTGTACCATATAAAGTATTACGTTATAACGTTATACCATATAACGTTATACTATATAACGTAATACGTTAGAACGTTATGCCATATAACGTATTACGTTATAACGGTATTCCATATAACGTTATACTATATAACGTATTACGTTATAACGTTCTACCATATAACGTATTACGTTATAACGTTACACCATATAACGTATTACGTTATAACATTATACCATATAACGTATTACGTTATAACGTTATACCATATAACGTTATACTATATAACGTAATACGTTAGAACGATATTCCATATAACGTATTACGTTATAACGGTATTCCATATAACGTTATACTATATAACGTAATACGTTATAACGTTATACCATATAACGTATTACGTTATAACGTTACACCATATAACGTATTACTTTAGAACGTTATGCCAAATAACATTATACTGTATAACGTAATACGTAATAACGTTATACCATATAACGTATTACGTTATAACGTTATACTATATAACGTATTACGTTATAACGTTACACCATATAACGTATTACGTTAGAACGTTATACCAAATAACATTATACTATATAACGTAATACGTAATAACGTTATACCATATAACGTATTACGTTATAACGTTATATCATGTAACGTTATACTATATAACGTAATACGTTATAACGTTATACCATATAACGTATTACGTAATACGTTATAACGTTATACCATATAACGTATTACGTTATAACGTTATACCATGTAACGTTATACTGTATAACGTAATAGGTTATAACGTTATACCATATAACGTATTACGTTATAACGTTGTACCATATAAAGTATTACGTTATAACGTTATAGCATATAACGTTATACTATATAACGTAATACGTTATAACGTTATGCCATATAACGTATTACGTTATAACGTTACACCATATAACGTATTACGGTGTAACGTTATACCAAATAACATTATACTATATAACGTAATACGTAATAACGTTATACCATATAACGTATTACGTTATAACGTTATACCATGTAACGTTATACTGTATAACGTAATAGGTTATAACGTTATACCATGTAACGTATTACGTTATAACGTTACACCATATAACGTATTACTTTATAACGTTATACCAAATAACATTATACTATATAACGTAATACGTATTAACGTTATACCATATAACGTATTACGTTATACCGTTATACCATGCAACGTTATACTATATAACGTAATACGTTATAACGTTATACCATATAACATATTACGTTATAACGTTATACCATGTAACGTTATACTATATAACGTAATAGGTTATAACGTTATACCATATAACGTATTACGTTATAACGTTGTACCATATAAAGTATTACGTTATAACGTTATACCATATAACGTTATACTATATAACGTAATACGTTAGAACGTTATGCCATATAACGTATTACGTTATAACGGTATTCCATATAACGTTATACTATATAACGTATTACGTTATAACGTTCTACCATATAACGTATTACGTTATAACGTTACACCATATAACGTATTACGTTATAACATTATACCATATAACGTATTACGTTATAACGTTATACCATATAACGTTATACTATATAACGTAATACGTTAGAACGATATTCCATATAACGTATTACGTTATAACGGTATTCCATATAACGTTATACTATACAACGTAATACGTTATAACGTTATACCATATAACGTATTACGTTATAACGTTACACCATATAACGTATTACGTTAGAACGTTATGCCAAATAACATTATACTGTATAACGTAATACGTAATAACGTTATACCATATAACGTATTACGTTATAACGTTATACCATGTAACGTATTACGTTATAACGTTATACCATGTAACGTTATACTGTATAACGTAATAGGTTATAACGTTATACCATGTAACGTATTACGTTATAACGTTACACCATATAACGTATTACTTTATAACGTTATACCAAATAACATTATACTATATAACGTAATACGTAATAACGTTATACCATATAACGTATTACGTTATAACGTTATACCATGCAACGTTATACTATATAACGTAATACGTTATAACGTTATACCATATAACATATTACGTTATAACGTTATACCATGTCACGTTATACTATATAACGTAATAGGTTACAACGTTATACCATATAACGTATTACGTTATAACGTTGTACCATATAAAGTATTACGTTATAACGTTATACCATATAACGTTATACTATATAACGTAATACGTTAGAACGTTATGCCATATAACGTATTACGTTATAACGGTATTCCATATAACGTTATACTATATAACGTATTACGTTATAACGTTCTACCATATAACGTATTACGTTATAACGTTACACCATATAACGTATTACGTTATAACATTATACCATATAACGTATTACGTTATAACGTTATACCATATAACGTTATACTATATAACGTAATACGTTAGAACGTTATTCCATATAACGTATTACGTTATAACGGTATTAAATATAACGTTATACTATATAACGTATTACGTTATAACGTTACACCATATAACGTATTACGTTAGAACGTTATACCAAATAACATTATACTATATAACGTAATACGTAATAACGTTATACCATATAACGTATTACGTTATAACGTTATATCATGTAACGTTATACTATATAACGTAATACGTTATAACGTTATACCATATAACGTATTACGTTATAACGTTATACCATGTAACGTTATACTGTATAACGTATTACGTTATAACGTTATACCATATAACGTTATACTATATAAAGTAATACGTTAGAACGTTATTCCATATAACGTATTACGTTATAACGGTATTCCATATAACGTTATACTATATAACGTAATACGTTATAACGTTATACCATATAACGTATTACGTTATAACGTTACACCATATAACGTATTACCTTAGAACGTTATACCAAATAACATTATACTATATAACGTAATACGTAATAACGTTATACCATATAACGTATTACGTTATAACGTTATATCATGTAACGTTATACTATATAACGTAATACGTTATAACGTTATACCATATAACGTATTACGTTATAACGTTACACCATATAACGTATTACGTTGTAACGTTATACCAAATAACATTATACTATATTACGTAATACGTAATAACGTTATACCATATAACATACTACGTTATAACGTTATACCATGTAACGTATTACGTTATAACGTTACACCATATAACGTATTACGTTATAACGTTATACCAAATACCATTATACTATATAACGTAATACGTAACAACGTTATACCATATAACGTATTACGTTATAACGTTATACTACATAACGTAATACGATGTAACGTTATACCATATAACGTATTACGTTATAACGTTATACCATAGAACGTTAAACTATATAGCGTAATACGTTATAACGATATGCCATATAACGCTATACCATATAGCGTTATACTATATAACGTAATACGTTATAACGTTATACCATACAACGTATTACGTTATAACATTATACCATATAACGTATTACGTTATAACGTTATACCATATAACGTTATACTATATAACGTAATACGTTAGAACGTTATTCCATATAACGTATTACGTTATAACGGTATTCCATATAACGTTATACTATATAACGTAATACGTTATAACGTTATACCATATAACGTATTACGTTATAACGTTACACCATATAACGTATTACCTTAGAACGTTATACCAAATAACATTATACTATATAACGTAATACGTAATAACGTTATACCATATAACGTATTACGTTATAACGTTATATCATGTAACGTTATACTATATAACGTAATACGTTATAACGTTATACCATATAACGTATTACGTTATAACGTTACACCATATAACGTATTACGTTATAACGCTATACCAAATAACATTATACTATATAACGTAATACGTAATAACGTTATACCATATAACGTATTACGTTATAGCGTTATACCATGTAACGTATTACGTTATAACGTTACACCATATAACGTATTACGTTATAACGTTGTACCAAATACCATTATACTATATAACGTAATACGTAATAACGTTATACCATATAACGTATTATGTTATAACGTTATACCATGTAACGTTATACTATATAACGTAATACGTTAGAACGTTACGCCATATAACGTATTACGTTATAACGGTATTCCATATAACGTTATACTATATAACGTAATAGGTTATAACGTTATACCATATAACGTTATACTATATAACGTAATACGTTAGAACGTTATGCCATATAACGTATTACATTATAACGGTATTCCATATAACGTTATACTATATAACGTAATAGGTTATAACGTTATACCATATAACGTATTACGTTATAACGTTGTACCATATAAAGTATTACGTTATAACGTTATACCATATAACGTTATACTATATAACGTAATACGTTAGAACGTTATGCTATATAACGTATTACTTTATAACGTTATACCAAATAACATTATACTATATAACGTAATACGTAATAACGTTATACCATATAACGTATTACGTTATAACGTTGTACCATATAAATTATTACGTTATAACGTTATACCATATAACGTTATACTATATAACGTAATACGTTATAACGTTATTCCATATAACGTTATACTATATAACGTAATACGTTATAACGAAATGCCATATAACGTATTACGTTATAACGGTGTTCCATATAACGTTATACCATATAACGTATTACGTTATAACGTTATACCATGTAACGTTATACTATATAACGTATTACGTTATAACGTTCTACCATATAACGTATTACGTTATAACGTTACACCATATAACGTATTACGTTATAACGTTATACCAAATACCATTATACTATATAACGTAATACGTAATAACGTTATACCATATAACGTAATACGTAATAACGTTATACCATATAACGTATTACGTTAGAACGTTATACCAAATAACATTACACTATATAACGTAATACGTAATAACGTTATACCATATAACGTATTACGTTATAACGTTATATCATGTAACGTTATACTATATAACGTAATACGTTATAACGTTATACCATATAACGTATTACGTAATACGTTATAACGTTATACCATATAACGTATTACGTTATAACGTTATACCATGTAACGTTATACTGTATAACGTAATAGGTTATAACGTTATACCATATAACGTATTACGTTATAAGGTTGTACCATATAAAGTATTACGTTATAACGTTATAGCATATAACGTTATACTATATAACGTAATACGTTATAACGTTATGCCATATAACGTATTACGTTATAATGTTACACCATATAACGTATTACGGTGTAACGTTATACCAAATAACATTATACTATATAACGTAATACGTAATAACGTTATACCATATAACGTATTACGTTATAACGTTATACCATGTAACGTATTACGTTATAACGTTACACCATATAACGTATTACTTTATAACGTTATACCAAATAACATTATACTATATAACGTAATACGTATTAACGTTATACCATATAACGTATTACGTTATACCGTTATACCATGCAACGTTATACTATATAACGTAATACGTTATAACGTTATACCATATAACATATTACGTTATAACGTTATAGCATGTAACGTTATACTATATAACGTAATAGGTTATAACGTTATACCATATAACGTATTACGTTATAACGTTGTACCATATAAAGTATTACGTTATAACGTTATACCATATAACGTTATACTATATAACGTAATACGTTAGAACGTTATGCCATATAACGTATTACGTTATAACGGTATTCCATATAACGTTATACTATATAACGTATTACGTTATAACGTTCTACCATATAACGTATTACGTTATAACGTTACACCATATAACGTATTACGTTATAACATTATACCATATAACGTATTACGTTATAACGTTATACCATATAACGTTATACTATATAACGTAATACGTTAGAACGATATTCCATATAACGTATTACGTTATAACGGTATTCCATATAACGTTATACTATATAACGTAATACGTTATAACGTTATACCATATAACGTATTACGTTATAACGTTACACCATATAACGTATTACTTTAGAACGTTATGCCAAATAACATTATACTGTATAACGTAATACGTAATAACGTTATACCATATAACGTATTACGTTATAACGTTATACCATGTAACGTATTACGTTATAACGTTACACCATATAACGTATTACTTTATAACGTTATACCAAATAACATTATACTATATAACGTAATACGTAATAACGTTATACCATATAACGTATTACGTTATAACGTTACACCATATAACGTATTACTTTAGAACGTTATGCCAAATAACATTATACTGTATAACGTAATACGTAATAACGTTATACCATATAACGTATTACGTTATAACGTTATACCATGCAACGTTATACTATATAACGTAATACGTTATAACGTTATACCATATAACATATTACGTTATAACGTTATACCATGTCACGTTATACTATATAACGTAATAGGTTATAACGTTATACCATATAACGTATTACGTTATAACGTTGTACCATATAAAGTATTACGTTATAACGTTATACCATATAACGTTATACTATATAACGTAATACGTTAGAACGTTATGCCATATAACGTATTACGTTATAACGGTATTCCATATAACGTTATACTATATAACGTATTACGTTATAACGTTCTACCATATAACGTATTACGTTATAACGTTACACCATATAACGTATTACGTTATAACATTATACCATATAACGTATTACGTTATAACGTTATACCATATAACGTTATACTATATAACGTAATACGTTAGAACGTTATTCCATATAACGTATTACGTTATAACGGTATTAAATATAACGTTATACTATATAACGTATTACGTTATAACGTTACACCATATAACGTATTACGTTAGAACGTTATACCAAATAACATTATACTATATAACGTAATACGTAATAACGTTATACCATATAACGTATTACGTTATAACGTTATATCATGTAACGTTATACTATATAACGTAATACGTTATAACGTTATACCATATAACGTATTACGTAATACGTTATAACGTTATACCATATAACGTATTACGTTATAACGTTATACCATGTAACGTTATACTGTATAACGTAATAGGTTATAACGTTATACCATATAACGTATTACGTTATAACGTTGTACCATATAAAGTATTACGTTATAACGTTATAGCATATAACGTTATACTATATAACGTAATACGTTATAACGTTATGCCATATAACGTATTACGTTATAACGTTACACCATATAACGTATTACGGTGTAACGTTATACCAAATAACATTATACTATATAACGTAATACGTAATAACGTTATACCATATAACGTATTACGTTATAACGTTATACCATGTAACGTTATACTGTATAACGTAATAGGTTATAACGTTATACCATGTAACGTATTACGTTATAACGTTACACCATATAACGTATTACTTTATAACGTTATACCAAATAACATTATACTATATAACGTAATACGTATTAACGTTATACCATATAACGTATTACGTTATACCGTTATACCATGCAACGTTATACTATATAACGTAATACGTTATAACGTTATACCATATAACATATTACGTTATAACGTTATACCATGTAACGTTATACTATATAACGTAATAGGTTATAACGTTATACCATATAACGTATTACGTTATAACGTTGTACCATATAAAGTATTACGTTATAACGTTATACCATATAACGTTATACTATATAACGTAATACGTTAGAACGTTATGCCATATAACGTATTACGTTATAACGGTATTCCATATAACGTTATACTATATAACGTATTACGTTATAACGTTCTACCATATAACGTATTACGTTATAACGTTACACCATATAACGTATTACGTTATAACATTATACCATATAACGTATTACGTTATAACGTTATACCATATAACGTTATACTATATAACGTAATACGTTAGAACGATATTCCATATAACGTATTACGTTATAACGGTATTCCATATAACGTTATACTATACAACGTAATACGTTATAACGTAATACGTTAGAACGATATTCCATATAACGTATTACGTTATAACGGTATTCCATATAACGTTATACTATACAACGTAATACGTTATAACGTTATACCATATAACGTATTACGTTATAACGTTACACCATATAACGTATTACGTTAGAACGTTATGCCAAATAACATTATACTGTATAACGTAATACGTAATAACGTTATACCATATAACGTATTACGTTATAACGTTATACCATGTAACGTATTACGTTATAACGTTATACCATGTAACGTTATACTGTATAACGTAATAGGTTATAACGTTATACCATGTAACGTATTACGTTATAACGTTACACCATATAACGTATTACTTTATAACGTTATACCAAATAACATTATACTATATAACGTAATACGTAATAACGTTATACCATATAACGTATTACGTTATAACGTTATACCATGCAACGTTATACTATATAACGTAATACGTTATAACGTTATACCATATAACATATTACGTTATAACGTTATACCATGTCACGTTATACTATATAACGTAATAGGTTACAACGTTATACCATATAACGTATTACGTTATAACGTTGTACCATATAAAGTATTACGTTATAACGTTATACCATATAACGTTATACTATATAACGTAATACGTTAGAACGTTATGCCATATAACGTATTACGTTATAACGGTATTCCATATAACGTTATACTATATAACGTATTACGTTATAACGTTCTACCATATAACGTATTACGTTATAACGTTACACCATATAACGTATTACGTTATAACATTATACCATATAACGTATTACGTTATAACGTTATACCATATAACGTTATACTATATAACGTAATACGTTAGAACGTTATTCCATATAACGTATTACGTTATAACGGTATTAAATATAACGTTATACTATATAACGTATTACGTTATAACGTTACACCATATAACGTATTACGTTAGAACGTTATACCAAATAACATTATACTATATAACGTAATACGTAATAACGTTATACCATATAACGTATTACGTTATAACGTTATATCATGTAACGTTATACTATATAACGTAATACGTTATAACGTTATACCATATAACGTATTACGTTATAACGTTATACCATGTAACGTTATACTGTATAACGTATTACGTTATAACGTTATACCATATAACGTTATACTATATAAAGTAATACGTTAGAACGTTATTCCATATAACGTATTACGTTATAACGGTATTCCATATAACGTTATACTATATAACGTAATACGTTATAACGTTATACCATATAACGTATTACGTTATAACGTTACACCATATAACGTATTACCTTAGAACGTTATACCAAATAACATTATACTATATAACGTAATACGTAATAACGTTATACCATATAACGTATTACGTTATAACGTTATATCATGTAACGTTATACTATATAACGTAATACGTTATAACGTTATACCATATAACGTATTACGTTATAACGTTACACCATATAACGTATTACGTTGTAACGTTATACCAAATAACATTATACTATATTACGTAATACGTAATAACGTTATACCATATAACATACTACGTTATAACGTTATACCATGTAACGTATTACGTTATAACGTTACACCATATAACGTATTACGTTATAACGTTATACCAAATACCATTATACTATATAACGTAATACGTAACAACGTTATACCATATAACGTATTACGTTATAACGTTATACTACATAACGTAATACGATGTAACGTTATACCATATAACGTATTACGTTATAACGTTATACCATAGAACGTTAAACTATATAGCGTAATACGTTATAACGATATGCCATATAACGCTATACCATATAGCGTTATACTATATAACGTAATACGTTATAACGTTATACCATACAACGTATTACGTTATAACATTATACCATATAACGTATTACGTTATAACGTTATACCATATAACGTTATACTATATAACGTAATACGTTAGAACGTTATTCCATATAACGTATTACGTTATAACGGTATTCCATATAACGTTATACTATATAACGTAATACGTTATAACGTTATACCATATAACGTATTACGTTATAACGTTACACCATATAACGTATTACCTTAGAACGTTATACCAAATAACATTATACTATATAACGTAATACGTAATAACGTTATACCATATAACGTATTACGTTATAACGTTATATCATGTAACGTTATACTATATAACGTAATACGTTATAACGTTATACCATATAACGTATTACGTTATAACGTTACACCATATAACGTATTACGTTATAACGTTATACCAAATAACATTATACTATATAACGTAATACGTAATAACGTTATACCATATAACGTATTACGTTATAGCGTTATACCATGTAACGTATTACGTTATAACGTTACACCATATAACGTATTACGTTATAACGTTATACCAAATACCATTATACTATATAACGTAATACGTAATAACGTTATACCATATAACGTATTATGTTATAACGTTATACCATGTAACGTTATACTATATAACGTAATACGTTAGAACGTTACGCCATATAACGTATTACGTTATAACGGTATTCCATATAACGTTATACTATATAACGTAATAGGTTATAACGTTATACCATATAACGTTATACTATATAACGTAATACGTTAGAACGTTATGCCATATAACGTATTACATTATAACGGTATTCCATATAACGTTATACTATATAACGTAATAGGTTATAACGTTATACCATATAACGTATTACGTTATAACGTTGTACCATATAAAGTATTACGTTATAACGTTATACCATATAACGTTATACTATATAACGTAATACGTTAGAACGTTATGCTATATAACGTATTACTTTATAACGTTATACCAAATAACATTATACTATATAACGTAATACGTAATAACGTTATACCATATAACGTATTACGTTATAACGTTGTACCATATAAATTATTACGTTATAACGTTATACCATATAACGTTATACTATATAACGTAATACGTTATAACGTTATTCCATATAACGTTATACTATATAACGTAATACGTTATAACGAAATGCCATATAACGTATTACGTTATAACGGTGTTCCATATAACGTTATACCATATAACGTATTACGTTATAACGTTATACCATATAACGTATTACGTTATAACGTTGTACCATATAAAGTATTACGTTATAACGTTATACCATATGACGTTATACTATATAACGTAATACGTTATAACGTTATACCATATAACATATTACGTTATAACGTTATACCATATAACGTTATACTATATAACGTAATACGTTAGAACGTTATGCCATATAACGTATTACATTATAACGGTATTCCATATAACGTTATACTATATAACGTAATAGGTTATAACGTTATACCATATAACGTATTACGTTATAACGTTGTACCATATAAAGTATTACGTTATAACGTTATACCATATAACGTTATACTATATAACGTAATACGTTAGAACGTTATGCTATATAACGTATTACTTTATAACGTTATACCAAATAACATTATACTATATAACGTAATACGTAATAACGTTATACCATATAACGTATTACGTTATAACGTTGTACCATATAAATTATTACGTTATAACGTTATACCATATAACGTTATACTATATAACGTAATACGTTATAACGTTATTCCATATAACGTTATACTATATAACGTAATACGTTATAACGAAATGCCATATAACGTATTACGTTATAACGGTGTTCCATATAACGTTATACCATATAACGTATTACGTTATAACGTTATACCATATAACGTATTACGTTATAACGTTGTACCATATAAAGTATTACGTTATAACGTTATACCATATGACGTTATACTATATAACGTAATACGTTATAACGTTATACCATATAACATATTACGTTATAACGTTATACCATGTAACGTTATACTATATAACGTAATAGGTTATAACGTTATACCATATAACGTATTACGTTATAACGTTGTACCATATAAAGTATTACGTTATAACGTTATACCATATAACGTTATACTATATAACGTAATACGTTATAACGTTATACCATATAACGTTATACTATATAACGTAATACGTTATAACGTTATGCCATATAACGTATTACGTTATAACGTTGTACCATATAAAGTATTACGTTATAACGTTATACCATATAACGTTATACTATATAACGTAATACGTTAGAACGTTATGCCATATAACGTATTACGTTATAACGTTATACTATATTTCGTAATACGTTGTAACGTTATACCGTATAACGTATTACGTTATAACGTTATACAACATAACGTAATACGTTGTAACGTTATACCATATAACGTATTACGTTATAACGTTATACCATAGAACGTTAAACTATATAGCGTAATACGTTATAACGATATGCCATATAGCGCTATACCATATAGCGTTATACTATATAACGTAATACGTTATAACGTTATACCGTACAACGTATTACGTTATAACATTATACCATATAACGTATTACGTTATAACGTTATACCATATAACGTTATACTATATAACGTAATACGTTATAACGTTATACCATATAACGTATTACGTTATAACGTTACACCATATAACGTATTACGTTAGAACGTTATACCATGTAACGTATTACGTTATAACGTTACACCATATAACGTATTACTTTATAACGTTATACCAAATAAAATTATACTATATAACGTAATACGTAATAACGTTATACCATATAACGTATTACGTTATAACGTTATACCATGCAACGTTATACTATATAACGTAATACGTTATAACGTTATACCATATAACGTTATACTATATAACGTAATACGTTATAACGTTATGCCATATAACGTATTACGTTATAACGTTGTACCATATAAAGTATTACGCTATAACGTTATACCATATAACGTTATACTATATAACGTAATACGTTAGAACGTTATGCCATATAACGTATTACGTTATAACGTTATACTATATTTCGTAATACGTTGTAACGTTATACCGTATAACGTATTACGTTATAACGTTATACAACATAACGTAATACGTTGTAATGTTATACCATATAACGTATTACGTTATAACGTTATACCATATAACGTTAAACTATATAGCGTAATACGTTATAACGATATGCCATATAGCGCTATACCATATAGCGTTATACTATATAACGTAATACGTTATAACGTTATACCATACAACGTATTACGTTATAACATTATACCATATAACGTATTACGTTATAACGTTATACCATATAACGTTATACTATATAACGTAATACTTTATAACGTTATACCATATAACGTATTACGTTATAACGTTACACCATATAACGTATTACGTTAGAACGTTATACCAAATAACATTATACTATATAACGTAATACGTAATAACGTTATACCATATAACGTATTACGTTATAACGTTATATCATGTAACGTTATACTATATAACGTAATACGTTATAACGATATACCATATAACGTATTACGTTATAACGTTATACCATGTAACGTTATACTGTATAACGTAATAGGTTATAACGTTATACCATATAACGTATTACTTTATAACGTTGTACCATATAAAGTATTACGTTATAACGTTATAGCATATAACGTTATACTATATAACGTAATACGTTATAACGTTATGCCATATAACGTATCACGTTATAACGGTATTCCATATAACGTTATACTATATAACGTAATACGTTATAACGTTATACCATATAACGTATTACGTTATAACGTTACACCATATAACGTATTACGTTATAACGTTATACCAAATAACATTATACTATATAACGTAATACGTAATAACGAAATACCATATAACGTATTACGTTATAACGTTATACCATGTAACGTATTACGTTATAACGTTACACCATATAACGTATTACGTTATAACGTTATACCAAATACCATTATACTATATAACGTAATATGTAATAACGTTATACCATATAACGTATTACGTTATAACGTTATACTACATAACGTAATACGTTGTAACGTTATACCATATAAAGTATTACGTTATAACGTTATACCATAGAACGTTAAACTATATAGCGTAATACGTTATAACGATATGCCATATAACGCTATACCATATAGCGTTATACTATATAACGTAATACGTTATAACGTTATACCATACAACATATTACGTTATAACATTATACCATATAACGTATTACGTTATAACGTTATACCATATAACGTTATACTATATAACGTAATACGTTAGAACGTTATTCCATATAACATATTACGTTATAACGTTATACCATATAACGTATTACGTTAGAACGTTATACCAAATAACATTATACTATATAACGTAATACGTAATAACGTTATACCATATAACGTATTACGTTATAACGTTATATCATGTAACGTTATACTATATAACGTAATACTATATACGTTATAACGTTATACCATATAACGTATTACTTTATAACGTTATACCATGTAACGTTATACTGTATAACGTAATACGTAATAACGTTATACCATATAACGTATTACGTTATAACGTTATACCATGTAACGTATTACGTTATAACGTTACACCATATAACGTATTACGTTATAACGTTATACCAAATACCATTATACTATATAACGTAATACGTAATAACGTTATACCATATAACGTATTACGTTATAACGTTATACCATGTAACGTTATACTATATAACGTATTACGTTATAACGTTCTACCATATAACGTATTACGTTATAACGTTACACCATATAACGTATTACGTTATAACGTTATACCAAATACCATTATACTATATAACGTAATACGTAATAACGTTATACCATATAACGTAATACGTAATAACGTTATACCATATAACGTATTACGTTAGAACGTTATACCAAATAACATTATACTATATAACGTAATACGTAATAACGTTATACCATATAACGTATTACGTTATAACGTTATATCATGTAACGTTATACTATATAACGTAATACGTTATAACGTTATACCATATAACGTATTACGTAATACGTTATAACGTTATACCATATAACGTATTACGTTATAACGTTATACCATGTAACGTTATACTGTATAACGTAATAGGTTATAACGTTATACCATATAACGTATTACGTAATAACGTTGTACCATATAAAGTATTACGTTATAACGTTATAGCATATAACGTTATACTATATAACGTAATACGTTATAACGTTATGCCATATAACGTATTACGTTATAACGTTACACCATATAACGTATTACGGTGTAACGTTATACCAAGTAACATTATACTATATAACGTAATACGTAATAACGTTATACCATATAACGTATTACGTTATAACGTTATACCATGTAACGTATTACGTTATAACGTTACACCATATAACGTATTACTTTATAACGTTATACCAAATAACATTATACTATATAACGTAATACGTATTAACGTTATACCATATAACGTATTACGTTATACCGTTATACCATGCAACGTTATACTATATAACGTAATACGTTATAACGTTATACCATATAACATATTACGTTATAACGTTATACCATGTAACGTTATACTATATAACGTAATAGGTTATAACGTTATACCATATAACGTATTACGTTATAACGTTGTACCATATAAAGTATTACGTTATAACGTTATACCATATAACGTTATACTATATAACGTAATACGTTAGAACGTTATGCCATATAACGTTAAACTATATAGCGTAATACGTTATAACGATATGCCATATAACGCTATACCATATAGCGTTATACTATATAACGTAATACGTTATAACGTTATACCATACAACATATTACGTTATAACATTATACCATATAACGTATTACGTTATAACGTTATACCATATAACGTTATACTATATAACGTAATACGTTAGAACGTTATTCCATATAACATATTACGTTATAACGTTATACCATATAACGTATTACGTTAGAACGTTATACCAAATAACATTATACTATATAACGTAATACGTAATAACGTTATACCATATAACGTATTACGTTATAACGTTATATCATGTAACGTTATACTATATAACGTAATACGTTATAACGTTATACCATATAACGTATTACGTTATAACGTTATACCATGTAACGCTATACTGTATAACGTAATACGTAATAACGTTATACCATATAACGTATTACGTTATAACGTTATACCATGTAACGTATTACGTTATAACGTTACACCATATAACGTATTACGTTATAACGTTATACCAAATACCATTATACTATATAACGTAATACGTAATAACGTTATACCATATAACGTATTACGTTATAACGTTATACCATGTAACGTTATACTATATAACGTATTACGTTATAACGTTCTACCATATAACGTATTACGTTATAACGTTACACCATATAACGTATTACGTTATAACGTTATACCAAATACCATTATACTATATAACGTAATACGTAATAACGTTATACCATATAACGTAATACGTAATAACGTTATACCATATAACGTATTACGTTAGAACGTTATACCAAATAACATTACACTATATAACGTAATACGTAATAACGTTATACCATATAACGTATTACGTTATAACGTTATATCATGTAACGTTATACTATATAACGTAATACGTTATAACGTTATACCATATAACGTATTACGTAATACGTTATAACGTTATACCATATAACGTATTACGTTATAACGTTATACCATGTAACGTTATACTGTATAACGTAATAGGTTATAACGTTATACCATATAACGTATTACGTTATAACGTTGTACCATATAAAGTATTACGTTATAACGTTATAGCATATAACGTTATACTATATAACGTAATGCGTTATAACGTTATGCCATATAACGTATTACGTTATAATGTTACACCATATAACGTATTACGGTGTAACGTTATACCAAATAACATTATACTATATAACGTAATACGTAATAACGTTATACCATATAACGTATTACGTTATAACGTTATACCATGTAACGTATTACGTTATAACGTTACACCATATAACGTATTACTTTATAACGTTATACCAAATAACATTATACTATATAACGTAATACGTATTAACGTTATACCATATAACGTATTACGTTATACCGTTATACCATGCAACGTTATACTATATAACGTAATACGTTATAACGTTATACCATATAACATATTACGTTATAACGTTATAGCATGTAACGTTATACTATATAACGTAATAGGTTATAACGTTATACCATATAACGTATTACGTTATAACGTTGTACCATATAAAGTATTACGTTATAACGTTATACCATATAACGTTATACTATATAACGTAATACGTTAGAACGTTATGCCATATAACGTATTACGTTATAACGGTATTCCATATAACGTTATACTATATAACGTATTACGTTATAACGTTCTACCATATAACGTATTACGTTATAACGTTACACCATATAACGTATTACGTTATAACATTATACCATATAACGTATTACGTTATAACGTTATACCATATAACGTTATACTATATAACGTAATACGTTAGAACGATATTCCATATAACGTATTACGTTATAACGGTATTCCATATAACGTTATACTATATAACGTAATACGTTATAACGTTATACCATATAACGTATTACGTTATAACGTTACACCATATAACGTATTACTTTAGAACGTTATGCCAAATAACATTATACTGTATAACGTAATACGTAATAACGTTATACCATATAACGTATTACGATATAACGTTATACCATGTAACGTATTACGTTATAACGTTACACCATATAACGTATTACTTTATAACGTTATACCAAATAACATTATACTATATAACGTAATACGTAATAACGTTATACCATATAACGTATTACGTTATAACGTTACACCATATAACGTATTACTTTAGAACGTTATGCCAAATAACATTATACTGTATAACGTAATACGTAATAACGTTATACCATATAACGTATTACGTTATAACGTTATACCATGCAACGTTATACTATATAACGTAATACGTTATAACGTTATACCATATAACATATTACGTTATAACGTTATACCATGTCACGTTATACTATATAACGTAATAGGTTATAACGTTATACCATATAACGTATTACGTTATAACGTTGTACCATATAAAGTATTACGTTATAACGTTATACCATATAACGTTATACTATATAACGTAATACGTTAGAACGTTATGCCATATAACGTATTACGTTATAACGGTATTCCATATAACGTTATACTATATAACGTATTACGTTATAACGTTCTACCATATAACGTATTACGTTATAACGTTACACCATATAACGTATTACGTTATAACATTATACCATATAACGTATTACGTTATAACGTTATACCATATAACGTTATACTATATAACGTAATACGTTAGAACGTTATTCCATATAACGTATTACGTTATAACGGTATTAAATATAACGTTATACTATATAACGTATTACGTTATAACGTTACACCATATAACGTATTACGTTAGAACGTTATACCAAATAACATTATACTATATAACGTAATACGTAATAACGTTATACCATATAACGTATTACGTTATAACGTTATATCATGTAACGTTATACTATATAACGTAATACGTTATAACGTTATACCATATAACGTATTACGTAATACGTTATAACGTTATACCATATAACGTATTACGTTATAACGTTATACCATGTAACGTTATACTGTATAACGTAATAGGTTATAACGTTATACCATATAACGTATTACGTTATAACGTTGTACCATATAAAGTATTACGTTATAACGTTATAGCATATAACGTTATACTATATAACGTAATACGTTATAACGTTATGCCATATAACGTATTACGTTATAACGTTACACCATATAACGTATTACGGTGTAACGTTATACCAAATAACATTATACTATATAACGTAATACGTAATAACGTTATACCATATAACGTATTACGTTATAACGTTATACCATGTAACGTTATACTGTATAACGTAATAGGTTATAACGTTATACCATGTAACGTTATACTGTATAACGTAATAGGTTATAACGTTATACCATGTAACGTATTACGTTATAACGTTACACCATATAACGTATTACTTTATAACGTTATACCAAATAACATTATACTATATAACGTAATACGTATTAACGTTATACCATATAACGTATTACGTTATACCGTTATACCATGCAACGTTATACTATATAACGTAATACGTTATAACGTTATACCATATAACATATTACGTTATAACGTTATACCATGTAACGTTATACTATATAACGTAATAGGTTATAACGTTATACCATATAACGTATTACGTTATAACGTTGTACCATATAAAGTATTACGTTATAACGTTATACCATATAACGTTATACTATATAACGTAATACGTTAGAACGTTATGCCATATAACGTATTACGTTATAACGGTATTCCATATAACGTTATACTATATAACGTATTACGTTATAACGTTCTACCATATAACGTATTACGTTATAACGTTACACCATATAACGTATTACGTTATAACATTATACCATATAACGTATTACGTTATAACGTTATACCATATAACGTTATACTATATAACGTAATACGTTAGAACGATATTCCATATAACGTATTACGTTATAACGGTATTCCATATAACGTTATACTATACAACGTAATACGTTATAACGTTATACCATATAACGTATTACGTTATAACGTTACACCATATAACGTATTACGTTAGAACGTTATGCCAAATAACATTATACTGTATAACGTAATACGTAATAACGTTATACCATATAACGTATTACGTTATAACGTTATACCATGTAACGTATTACGTTATAACGTTATACCATGTAACGTTATACTGTATAACGTAATAGGTTATAACGTTATACCATGTAACGTATTACGTTATAACGTTACACCATATAACGTATTACTTTATAACGTTATACCAAATAACATTATACTATATAACGTAATACGTAATAACGTTATACCATATAACGTATTACGTTATAACGTTATACCATGCAACGTTATACTATATAACGTAATACGTTAGAACGTTACGCCATATAACGTATTACGTTATAACGGTATTCCATATAACGTTATACTATATAACGTAATAGGTTATAACGTTATACCATATAACGTTATACTATATAACGTAATACGTTAGAACGTTATGCCATATAACGTATTACATTATAACGGTATTCCATATAACGTTATACTATATAACGTAATAGGTTATAACGTTATACCATATAACGTATTACGTTATAACGTTGTACCATATAAAGTATTACGTTATAACGTTATACCATATAACGTTATACTATATAACGTAATACGTTAGAACGTTATGCTATATAACGTATTACTTTATAACGTTATACCAAATAACATTATACTATATAACGTAATACGTAATAACGTTATACCATATAACGTATTACGTTATAACGTTGTACCATATAAATTATTACGTTATAACGTTATACCATATAACGTTATACTATATAACGTAATACGTTATAACATTATTCCATATAACGTTATACTATATAACGTAATACGTTATAACGAAATGCCATATAACGTATTACGTTATAACGGTGTTCCATATAACGTTATACCATATAACGTATTACGTTATAACGTTATACCATATAACGTATTACGTTATAACGTTGTACCATATAAAGTATTACGTTATAACGTTATACCATATGACGTTATACTATATAACGTAATACGTTATAACGTTATACCATATAACATATTACGTTATAACGTTATACCATGTAACGTTATACTATATAACGTAATAGGTTATAACGTTATACCATATAACGTATTACGTTATAACGTTGTACCATATAAAGTATTACGTTATAACGTTATACCATATAACGTTATACTATATAACGTAATACGTTATAACGTTATACCATATAACATATTACGTTATAACGTTATACCATGTAACGTTATACTATATAACGTAATAGGTTATAACGTTATACAATATAACGTATTACGTTATAACGTTGTATCATATAACGTATTACGTTATAACGTTACACCATATAACGTATTACTTTATAACGTTATACCAAATAACATTATACTATATAACGTAATACGTAATAACGTTATACCATATAACGTATTACGTTATAACGTTATACCATGCAACGTTATACTATATAACGTAATACGTTATAACGTTATACCATATAACATATTACGTTATAACGTTATACCATGTAACGTTATACTATATAACGTAATAGGTTATAACGTTATACCATATAACGTATTACGTTATAACGTTGTACCATATAACGTATTACGTTATAACGGTATTCCATATAACGTTATACTATATAACGTATTACGTTATAACGTTCTACCATATAACGTATTACGTTATAACGTTACACCATATAACGTATTACGTTATAACGTTATACCAAATAACATTATACTATATAACGTAATACGTTATAACGCTATACCATATAACGTTATACTATATAACGTAATACGTTATAACGTTATGCCATATAACGTAATACCTTATAACGGTATTCCATATAACGTTATACCATATAACGTATTATGTTATAACGTTGTACCATATAATGTATTACGTTATAACGTTATACCATATAACGTTATACTATATAACGTAATACGTTATAACGTTATGCCATATAACGTATTACGTTATAACGGTATTCCATATAACTTTATACTATATAACGTAATACGTTATAAGGTTATACCATATAACGTAATACGTTATAACGTTATACCATGTAACGTTATACTATATAACGTAATACGTTATAACGTTATACCATATAACGTATTACGTTATAACGTTATACCATATAACGTTATACTATATAACGTAATACGTTATAACGTTATGCCATGTAACGTATTACGTTATAACGTTGTACCATATAAAGTATTACGTTATAACGTTATACCATATAACGTTATACTATATAACGTAATACGTTATAACGGTATACCATATAACGTTACACCATATAACGTAAAATATTATAACTTTATATCATATAACGTTATACCATATATCGTCATGCCATATACCGTAATACGTTATAATGTTATACCACATAACGTATTACGTTATAACGTTATACTATATAACGTAATACGTTGTAACGTTATACCATATAACGTATTACGTTATAATGTTATACTACATAACGTAATACGTTGTAACGTTATAACATATAACGTATTACGTTATAACGTTACACCATATAACGTATTACTTTATAACGTTATACCAAATAACATTATACTATATAACGTAATACGTAATAACGTTATACCATATAACGTATTACGTTATAACGTTATACCATGTAACGTATTACGTTATAACGTTACACCATATAACGTATTACTTTATAACGTTATACCAAATAACATTATACTATATAACGTAATACGTATTAACGTTATACCATATAACGTATTACGTTATAACGTTATACCATGCAACGTTATACTATATAACGTAATACGTTATAACGTTATGCCATATAACGTATTACGTTATAACGGTATTCCATATAACGTTATACTATATAACGTAATACGTTATAACGTTATACCATATAACGTATTACGTTATAACGTTATATCATTTAACGTTATACTATATAACGTAATACGTTATAACGTTATACCGTATAACGTATTACGTTATAACGTTATACCATGTAACGTTATACTGTATAACGTAATAGGTTATAACGTTATACCATATAACGTATTACGTTATAACGTTGTACCATATAATGTATTACGTTATAACGTTACACCATATAACGTATTACTTTATAACGTTATACCAAATAACATTATACTATATAACGTAATACGTAATAACGTTATACCATATAACGTATTACGTTATAACGTTATACCATGCAACGTTATACTATATAACGTAATACGTTATAACGTTATACCATATAACGTATTACGTTATAACGTTATACCATGTAACGTTATACTATATAACGTAATACGTTATAACGTTACACCATATAACGTTTTACGTTATAACGTTGTACCATATAAAGTATTACGTTATAACGTTATAGCATATAGCGTTATACTATATAACGTAATACGTTAGAACGTTATGCCATATAACGTATTACGTTATAACGGTATTCCATATAACGTTATACTATATAACGTAATACGTTATAACGTTCTACCATATAACGTATTACGTTATAACGTTACACCATATAACGTATTACGTTATAACGTTATACCATGTAACGTTATACTATATAACGTAATAGGTTATAACGTTACACCATATAACGTATTACGTTATAACGTTGTACCATATAAAGTATTACGTTATAACGTTATAGCATATAACGTTATACTATATAACGTAATACGTTAGAACGTTATGCCATATAACGTATTACGTTATAACGTTATACCATGCAACGTTATACTATATAACGTAATACGTTATAACTTTATACCATATAACGTATTACGTTCTAACGTTATACCATGTAACGTTATACTATATAACGTAATAGGTTATAACGTTACACCATATAATGTATTACGTTATAACGTTGTACCATATAAAGTATTACGTTATAACGTTATAGCATATAACGTTATACTATATAACGTAATACGTTATAGCGTTATGCCATATAACGTAATACTTTATAACGGTATTCCATATAACGTTATACCATATAACGTATTATGTTATAACGTTGTACCATATAATGTATTACGTTATATCGTTATACCATATAACGTTATACTATATAACGTAATACGTTATAAAGTTATGCCATATAACGTATTACGTTTTAACGGTATTCCATATAACTTTATACTATATAACGTAATACGTTATAAGGTTATACCATATAACGTAATACGTTATAACGGTATTCCATATAACGTTATACTATATAACGTAATACGTTATAACGTTACACCATATAAGGTATTACGTTATAACGTTATTTCAAATAACATTATACTATATAACGTAATACGTTATAACGTTATACCATATAACGTTATACTATATAGCGTAATACGTTATAACGTTATGCCATATAACGTATTACGTTATAACGGTATTCCATATAACGTTATACTATATAACGTAATACGTTAGAACGTTATGCTATATAACGTATTACGTTATAACGGTATTCCATATAACGTTATACTATATAACGTAATACGTTATAACGTTATACCATATAACGTATTACGTTATAACGTTACACCATATAACGTATTACGTTATAACGTTATACCAAATAACATTATACAATATAACGTAATACGTTATAACGTTATACCATATAACATTATACTATATGACGTAATACGTAATAACGTTATACCATATAACGTATTACGTTATAACGTTATACCATGTAACGTATTACGTTATAACGTTACACCATATAACGTATTACTTTATATACGTTATACCAAATAAAATTATACTATATAACGTAATACGTAATAACGTTATACCATATAACGTATTACGTTATAACGTTATACCATGCAACGTTATACTATATAACGTAATACGTTATAACGTTATACCATATAACATATTACGTTATAACGTTATACAATGTAACGTTATACTATATAACGTAATAGGTTATAACGTTATACCATATAACGTATTACGTTATAACGTTGTACCATATAAAGTATTACGTTATAACGTTATACCATATAACGTTATACTATATAACGTAATGCGTTAGAACGTTATGCCATATAACGTATTACGCTATAACGGTATTCCATATAACGTTATACTATATAACGTAATACGTTATAACGTTATACCATGTAACGTTATACTATATAACGTAATACGTTATAACGTTATACCATATAACGTATTACGTTATAACGTTATACCATATAACGTTATACTATATAACGTAAAACGTTATAACGTTATGCCATATAACGTATTACGTTATAACGTTGTACCATATAAAGTATTACGTTATAACGTTATACCATATAACGTTATACTATATAACGTAATACGTTAGAACGTTATGCCATATAACGTATTACGTTATAACGGTATTCTATATAACGTTATACTATATAACGTAATACGTTATAACGATATGCCATATAACGTTATACCATATAGCGTTATACGATATAACGTAATACGTTATAACGTTATACCATATAACGTTACACCATATAACGTAAAATATTATAAGTTTATATCATATAACGTTATACCATATATCGTCATACCATATACCGTAATACGTTATAATATTATACCATATAACGTATTACGTTATAACGTTATACTACTTAACGTAATACGTTGTAACGTTATACCATATAACGTATTACGCTATAACGTTATACCATAGAACGTTAAACTATATAGCGTAATACGTTATAACGATATGCCATATAACGCTATACCATATAGCGCTATACTATATAACGTAATACGTTATAACGTTATACCATACAACGTATTACGTTATAACATTATACCATATAACGTATTACGTTATAACGTTATACCATATAACGTTATACTATATAACGTAATACGTTAGAACGTTATTCCATATAACGTATTACGTTATAACGGTATTCCATATAACGTTATACTATATAACGTAATACGTTATAACGTTATACCATATAACGTATTACGTTATAACGTTATATCATTTAACGTTATACTATATAACGTAATACGTTATAACGTTATACCGTATAACGTATTACGTTATAACGTTATACCATGTAACGTTATACTGTATAACGTAATATGTTATAACGTTATACCATATAACGTATTACGTTATAACGTTGTACCATATAAAGTATTACGTTATAACGTTATACCATATAACGTTACACTATATAACGTAATACGTTATAACGTTATGCCATATAACGTATTACGTTATAACGGTATACCATATAACGTATTACGTTACAACGTTACACCATATAACGTATTACTTTATAACGTTATACCAAATAACATTATACTATATAACGTAATACGTAATAACGTTATACCATATAACGTATTACGTTATAACGTTATACCATGCAACGTTATACTATATAACGTAATACGTTATAACGTCATACCATATAACATATTACGTTATAACGTTATACCATGTAACGTTATACTATATAACGTAATAGGTTATAACGTTATACCATATAACGTATTACGTTATAACGTTGTACCATATAACGTATTACGTTATAACGTTATACCAAATAACATTATACTATATAACGTAATACGTAATAACGTTATACCATATAACGTATTACGTTATAACGCTATACCATGTAACGTATTACGTTATAACGTTACACCATATAACGTATTACTTTATAACGTTATACCAAATAACATTATACTATATAACGTAATACGTAATAACGTTATACCATATAACGTATTACGTTATAACGTTATACCATGCAACGTTATACTATATAACGTAATACGTTATAACGTCATACCATATAACATATTACGTTATAACGTTATACCATGTAACGTTATACTATATAACGTAATTGGTTATAACGTTATACCATATAACGTATTACGTTATAACGTTGTACCACATAAAGTATTACGTTATAACGTTATACCATATAACGTTATACTATATAACGTAATACGTTAGACCGTTATGCCATATAACGTGTTACGTTATAACGGTATTCCATATAACGTTATACTATATAACGTATTACGTTATAACGTTCTACCATATAACGTATTACGTTATAAGGTCATACCATATAACGTAATACGTTATAACGTTATACCATGTAACGTTATACTATATAACGTAATAGGTTATAAAGTTATACCATATAACGTATTACGTTATAACGTTGTACCATATAAAGTATTACGTTATAACGTTATACCATATAACGTTATACTATATAACGTAATACGTTAGAACGTTATGCCATATAACGTATTACGTTATAACGGTATTCCATATAACGTTATACTATATAACGTAATACGTTATAACGTTATACCATATAACGTATTACGTTATAACGTTACACCATATAACGTATTACGTTATAACGTTATGCCATATAGCGTATTACGTCATAACGGTATTCCATATAACTTTATACTATATAACGTAATACGTTATAAGGTTATACCATATAACGTAATACGTTATAACGTTATACCATGTAACGTTATACTATATAACGTAATACGTTATAACGTTATACCATATAACGTTACACCATATAACGTAAAATATTATAACTTTATATCATATAACGTTATACCATATATCGTCATGCCATATACCGTAATACGTTATAATGTTATACCATATAACGTATTACGTTATAACGTTATACTATATAACGTAATACGTTGTAACGTTATACCATATAACGTATTACGTTATAATGTTATACTACATAACGTAATACGTTGTAACGATATAACATATAACGTAATACGTTATAACGTTATACCATGTAACGTTATACTATATAACGTAATACGTTATAACGTTATACCATATAACGTTACACCATATAACGTAAAATATTATAACTTTATATCATATAACGTTATACCATATATCGTCATGCCATATACCGTAATACGTTATAATGTTATACCATATAACGTATGACGTTATAACGTTATACTATATAACGTAATACGTTGTAACGTTATACCATATAACGTATTACGTTATAATGTTATACTACATAACGTAATACGTTGTAACGTTATACCATATAACGTATTACGTTATAACGTTATACCATAGAACGTTAAACTATATAGCGTAATATGTTATAGCGATATGCCATATAACGTTATACCATATAGCGTTATACTATATAACGTATTACGTTATAGCGTTATGCCATATAACGTAATACTTTATAACGGTACTCTATATAACGTTATACCATATAACGTATTATGTTATAACGTTGTACCATATAATGTATTACGTTATAACGTTATACCATATAACGTTATACTATATAACGTAATACGTTATAAAGTTATGCCATATAACGTATTACGTTATAACGGTATTCCATATAACTTTATACTATATAACGTAATACGTTATAAGGTTATACCATATAACGTAATACGTTATAACGTTATACCATGTAACGTTATACTATATAACGTAATACGTTATAACGTTATACCATATAACGTTATACTATATAACGTAATACGTTATAACGTTATGCCATATAACGTATTACGTTATAACGTTGTACCATATAAAGTATTACGTTATAACGTTATACCATATAACGTTATACTATATAACGTAATACGTTATAACGTTATACCATATAACGTTACACCATATAACGTAAAATATTATAACTTTATATCATGTAACGTTATACCATATATCGTCATGCCATATACCGTAATACGTTATAGTGTTATACCATATAACGTATTACGTTATAACGTTATACTATATAACGTAATACGTTGTAACGTTATACCATATAACGTATTACGTTATAATGTTATACTACATAACGTAATACGATGTAACGTTATACCATATAACGTTACACCATATAACGTAAAATATTATAACTTTATATCATATAACGTTATACCATATATCGTCATGCCATATACCGTAATACGTTATAATGTACCATATAACGTATTACGTTGTAACGTTATACTATATAACGTAATACGTTGTAACGTTATACCATATAACGTATTACGTTGTAATGTTATACTACATAACGTAATACGTTGTAACGTTATACCATATAACGTATTACGTTATAACGTTATACCATAGAACGTTAAACTATATAGCGTAATACGTTATAGCGATATGCCATATAACGTTATACCATATAGCGTTATACTATATAACGTAATACGTTATAAGGTTATACCATATAACGTAATACGTTATAACGTTATACCATGTAACGTTATACTATATAACGTAATACGTTATAACGTTATACCATATAACGTATTACGTTATAACGTTATACCATATAACGTTATACTATATAACGTAATACGTTATAACGTTATGCCATATAACGTATTACGTTATAACGGTATTCCATATAACTTTATACTATATAACGTAATACGTTATAAGGTTATACCATATAACGTAATACGTTATAACGTTATACCATGTAACGTTATACTATATAACGTAATACGTTATAACGTTATACCATATAACGTATTACGTTATAACGTTATACCATATAACGTTATACTATATAACGTAATACGTTATAACGTTATACTATATAACGTAATACGTTATAACGTTATACCATATAACGTATTACGTTATAACGTTATACCATATAACGTTATACTATATAACGTAATACGTTATAACGTTATGCCATATAACGTATTACGTTAGAACGGTATTCCATATAACTTTATACTATATAACGTAATACGTTATAACGTTCTACCATATAACGTATTACGTTATAACGTTACACCATATAACGTATTACGTTATAACGTTATACCATGTAACGTTATACTATATAACGTAATAGGTTATAACGTTACACCATATAACGTATTATGTTATAACGTTGTACCATATAAAGTATTACGTTATAACGTTATAGCATATAACGTTATACTATATAACGTAATACGTTAGAACGTTATGCCATATAACGTATTACGTTATAACGTTATACCATGCAACGTTATACTATATAACGTAATACGTTATAACTTTATACCATATAACGTATTACGTTATAACGTTATACCATGTAACGTTATACTATATAACGTAATAGGTTATAACGTTACACCATATAATGTATTACGTTATAACGTTGTACCATATAAAGTATTACGTTATAACGTTATAGCATATAACGTTATACTATATAACGTAATACGTTATAGCGTTATGCCATATGACGTAATACTTTATAACGGTATTCCATATAACGTTATACCATATAACGTATTATGTTATAACGTTGTACCATATAATGTATTACGTTATAACGTTATACCATATAACGTTATACTATATAACGTAATAAGTTATAAAGTTATGCCATATAACGTATTACGTTATAACGGTATTCCATATAACTTTATACTATGTAACGTAATTCGTTACAAGGTTATACCATATAACGTAATACGTTATAACGTTATATTATGTAACGTTATACTATATAACGTAATACGTTATAACGTTATATCATATAACGTATTACGTTATAACGTTATACTATATAACGTAATACGTTGTAACGTTACACCATATAACGTATTACGTTATAATGTTATACTACATAACGTAATACGTTGTAACGTTATACCATATAACGTATTACGTTATAACGTTATACCATAGAACGTTAAACTATATAGCGTAATACGTTATAGCGATATGCCATATAACGTTATACCATATAGCGTTATACTATATAACGCAATACGTTATAGCGTTATGCCATATAACGTAATACTTTATAACG
Organism: Bombus flavifrons; assembly: GCF_040668555.2. Taxonomy (NCBI): domain Eukaryota; kingdom Metazoa; phylum Arthropoda; class Insecta; order Hymenoptera; family Apidae; genus Bombus; species Bombus flavifrons. Next base: position 4,992,949 of record NC_138451.1, read on the forward strand.
GTATTCCATATAACGTTATACCATATAACGTATTATGTTATAACGTTGTACCATATAATGTATTACGTTATAACGTTATACCATGTAACGTTATACTATATAACGTAATACGTTATAACGTTATACCATATAACGTTATACTATATAACGTAATACGTTATAATGTTATACTACATAACGTAATACGTTGTAACGTTATACCATATAACGTATTACGTTTTAACATTATACCATATAACGTTATACTATATAACTTAATACGTTATAACGTTATACCATATAACGTATTACGTTATAACGTTATACTTTATAACGTCATACGTTGTAACGTTATACCATATAACGTTATACTTTATAACGTCATACGTTGTAACGTTATACCATATAACGTTATACTATATAACGTAATGCGTTATAACGATATACCATATAGCGTTATACTATATAGCGTAATACGTTATAACGTTATACCATATAAAGTATTACGTTATAACAGTATTCCATATAACGTTATACCATATAACGTATTACGTTATAACGTTGTACCATACAACGTATTACGTTATAACGTTATACCATATAACGTTATACTATAAAACGTAATACGTTATAACGTTATGCCGTATAACGTATTACGTTATAACGGTATTCCATATAGCGTTATACTATATAACGTAATACGTTATAACGTTATACCATATAACGTATTACGTTATAACGTTGTACCATATAAAGTATTACGTTATAACGTTATACCATATAACGTTATACTATATAACGTAATACGTTATAACGTTATACCATATAACGTATTACGTTATAACGTTATACCATATAACGTTATACTTTATAACGTCATACGTTGTAACGTTATACCATATAACGTTATACTATATAACGTAATGCGTTATAACGATATACCATATAGCGTTATACTATATAGCGTAATACGTTATAAGGTTATACCATATAACGTAATACGTTATAACGTTATACCATGTAACGTTATACTATATAACGTAATACGTTATAACGTTATACCATATAACGTTATACTATATAACGTAATACGTTATAACGTTATGCCATATAACGTATTACGTTATAACGTTGTACCATATAAAGTATTACGTTATAACGTTATACCATATAACGTTATACTATATAACGTAATACGTTATAACGTTATACCATATAACGTTACACCATATAACGTAAAATATTATAACTTTATATCATGTAACGTTATACCATATATCGTCATGCCATATACCGTAATACGTTATAATGTTATACCATATAACGTATTACGTTATAACGTTATACTATATAACGTAATACGTTGTAACGTTATACCATATAACGTATTACGTTATAATGTTATACTACATAACGTAATACGATGTAACGCTATACCATATAACGTTACACCATATAACGTAAAATATTATAACTTTATATCATATAACGTTATACCATATATCGTCATGCCATATACCGTAATACGTTATAATGTACCATATAACGTATTACGTTGTAACGTTATACTATATAACGTAATACGTTGTAACGTTATACCATATAACGTATTACGTTATAATGTTATACTACATAACGTAATACGTTATAACGTTATACCATGTAACGTTATACTATATAACGTAATACGTTATAACGTTATACCATATAACGTAATACGTTATAACGTTATACCATGTAACGTTATACTATATAACGTAATACGTTATAACGTTATACCATATAACGTATTACGTTATAACGTTATACCATATAACGTTATACTATATAACGTAATACGTTATAACGTTATGCCATATAACGTATTACGTTATAACGGTATTCCATATAACTTTATACTATATAACGTAATACGTTATAAGGTTATACCATATAACGTAATACGTTATAACGTTATACCATGTAACGTTATACTATATAACGTAATACGTTATAACGTTATACCATATAACGTATTACGTTATAACGTTATACCATATAACGTGATACTATATAACGTAATACGTTATAACGTTATGCCATATAACGTATTACGTTATAACGTTGTACCATATAAAGTATTACGTTATAACGTTATACCATATAACGTTATACTATATAACGTAATACGTTATAACGTTATACCATGTAACGTTATACTATATAACGTAATACGTTATAACGTTATACCATATAACGTTATACTATATAACGTAATACGTTATAATGTTATACTACATAACGTAATACGTTGTAACGTTATACCATATAACGTATTACGTTTTAACATTATACCATATAACGTTATACTATATAACTTAATACGTTATAACGTTATACCATATAACGTATTACGTTATAACGTTATACTTTATAACGTCATACGTTGTAACGTTATACCATATAACGTTATACTTTATAACGTCATACGTTGTAACGTTATACCATATAACGTTATACTATATAACGTAATGCGTTATAACGATATACCATATAGCGTTATACTATATAGCGTAATACGTTATAACGTTATACCATATAAAGTATTACGTTATAACAGTATTCCATATAACGTTATACCATATAACGTATTACGTTATAACGTTGTACCATACAACGTATTACGTTATAACGTTATACCATATAACGTTATACTATAAAACGTAATACGTTATAACGTTATGCCGTATAACGTATTACGTTATAACGGTATTCCATATAGCGTTATACTATATAACGTAATACGTTATAACGTTATACCATATAACGTATTACGTTATAACGTTGTACCATATAAAGTATTACGTTATAACGTTATACCATATAACGTTATACTATATAACGTAATACGTTATAACGTTATACCATATAACGTATTACGTTATAACATTATACCATATAACGTATTACGTTTTAACATTATACCATATAACGTTATACTATATAACTTAATACGTTATAAAGTTATACCATATAACGTATTACGTTATAATGTTATACTACATAACGTAATACGTTGTAACGTTATACCATATAACGTATTACGTTATAACGTTATACCATATAACGTTATACTTTATAACGTCATACGTTGTAACGTTATACCATATAACGTTATACTATATAACGTAATGCGTTATAACGATATACCATATAGCGTTATACTATATAGCGTAATACGTTATAAGGTTATACCATATAACGTAATACGTTATAACGTTATACCATGTAACGTTATACTATATAACGTAATACGTTATAACGTTATACCATATAACGTTATACTATATAACGTAATACGTTATAACGTTATGCCATATAACGTATTACGTTATAACGTTGTACCATATAAAGTATTACGTTATAACGTTATACCATATAACGTTATACTATATAACGTAATACGTTATAACGTTATACCATATAACGTTACACCATATAACGTAAAATATTATAACTTTATATCATGTAACGTTATACCATATATCGTCATGCCATATACCGTAATACGTTATAATGTTATACCATATAACGTATTACGTTATAACGTTATACTATATAACGTAATACGTTGTAACGTTATACCATATAACGTATTACGTTATAATGTTATACTACATAACGTAATACGATGTAACTCTATACCATATAACGTTACACCATATAACGTAAAATATTATAACTTTATATCATATAACGTTATACCATATATCGTCATGCCATATACCGTAATACGTTATAATGTACCATATAACGTATTACGTTGTAACGTTATACTATATAACGTAATACGTTGTAACGTTATACCATATAACGTATTACGTTATAATGTTATACTACATAACGTAATACGTTATAACGTTATACCATGTAACGTTATACTATATAACGTAATACGTTATAACGTTATACCATATAACGTAATACGTTATAACGTTATACCATGTAACGTTATACTATATAACGTAATACGTTATAACGTTATACCATATAACGTATTACGTTATAACGTTATACCATATAACGTTATACTATATAACGTAATACGTTATAACGTTATGCCATATAACGTATTACGTTATAACGGTATTCCATATAACTTTATACTATATAACGTAATACGTTATAAGGTTATACCATATAACGTATTACGTTATTACGTTATACCATATAACGTTATACTATATAACGTAATACGTTATAACTTTATGCCATATAACGTATTACGTTATAACGGTATTCCATATAACTTTATACTATATAACGTAATACGTTATAAGGTTATACCATATAACGCAATACGTTATAACGTTGTACCATATAAAGTATTACGTTATAACGTTATACCGTAGAACGTTAAACTATATAGCATAATACGTTATAACGATATGCCATATAACGTTATACCATTTAGCGTTATACTATATAACGTAATACGTTATAAGGTTATACCATATAACGTAATACGTTATAACGTTATACCATGTAACGTTATACTATATAACGTAATACGTTATAACGTTATACCATATAACGTATTACGTTATTACGTTATACCATATAACGTTATACTATATAACGTAATACGTTATAACTTTATGCCATATAACGTATTACGTTATAACGGTATTCCATATAACTTTATACTATATAACGTAATACGTTATAAGGTTATACCATATAACGCAATACGTTATAACGTTATACCATGTAACGTTATACTATATAACGTAATACGTTATATCGTTATACCATATAACGTATTACGTTATAACGTTATACCATATAACGTTATACTATATAACGTAATACGTTATAACGTTATGCCATATAACGTATTACGTTATAACGTTGTACCATATAAAGTATTACGTTATAACGTTATACCGTATAACGTTATACTATATAACGTAATACGTTATAACTTTATGCCATATAACGTATTACGTTATAACGGTATTCCATATAACTTTATACTATATAACGTAATACGTTATAAGGTTATACCATATAACGTAATACGTTATAACGTTATACCATGTAACGTTATACTATATAACGTAATACGTTATAACGTTCTACCATATAACGTATTACGTTATAACGTTACACCATATAACGTATTACGTTATAACGTTATACCATGTAACGTTATACTATATAACGTAATAGGTTATAACGTTACACCATATAACGTATTATCTTATAACGTTGTACCATATAAAGTATTACGTTATAACGTTATAGCATATAACGTTATACTATATATCGTAATACGTTAGAACGTTATGCCATATAACGTATTACGTTATAACGTTATACCATGCAACGTTACACCATATAATGTATTACGTTATAACGTTGTACCATATAAAGTATTACGTTATAACGTTATAGCATATAACGTTATACTATATAACGTAATACGTTATAGCGTTATGCCATATAACGTAATACTTTATAACGGTATTCCATATAACGTTATACCATATAACGTATTATGTTATAACGTTGTACCATATAATGTATTACGTTATAACGTTATACCATATAACGTTATACTATATAACGTAATACGTTATAAAGTTATGCCATATAACGTATTACGTTATAACGGTATTCCATATAACTTTATACTATGTAACGTAATTCGTTACAAGGTTATACCATATAACGTAATACGTTATAACGTTATACTATGTAACGTTATACTATATAACGTAATACGTTATAACGTTATATCATATAACGTATTACGTTATAACGTTATACTATATAACGTAATACGTTGTAACGTTATACCATATAACGTATTACGTTATAATGTTATACTACATAACGTAATACGTTGTAACGTTATACCATATAACGTATTACGTTATAACGTTATACCATAGAACGTTAAACTATATAGCGTAATACGTTATAGCGATATGCCATATAACGTTATACCATATAGCGTTATACTATATAACGCAATACGTTATAGCGTTATGCCATATAACGTAATACTTTATAACGGTATTCCATATAACGTTATACCATATAACGTATTATGTTATAACGTTGTACCATATAATGTATTACGTTATAACGTTATACCATGTAACGTTATACTATATAACGTAATACGTTATAACGTTATACCATATAACGTTATACTATATAACGTAATACGTTATAATGTTATACTACATAACGTAATACGTTGTAACGTTATACCATATAACGTATTACGTTTTAACATTATACCATATAACGTTATACTATATAACTTAATACGTTATAACGTTATACCATATAAAGTATTACGTTATAACAGTATTCCATATAACGTTATACCATATAACGTATTACGTTATAACGTTGTACCATACAACGTATTACGTTATAACGTTATACCATATAACGTTATACTATATAACGTAATACGTTATAACGTTATGCTGTATAACGTATTACGTTATAACGGTATTCCATATAGCGTTATACTATATAACGTAATACGTTATAACGTTATACCATATAACGTATTACGTTATAACGTTGTACCATATAAAGTATTACGTTATAACGTTATACCATATAACGTTATACTATATAACGTAATACGTTATAACGTTATACCATATAACGTATTACGTTATAACATTATACCATATAACGTATTACGTTTTAACATTATACCATATAACGTTATACTATATAACTTAATACGTTATAAAGTTATACCATATAACGTATTACGTTATAATGTTATACTACATAACGTAATACGTTGTAACGTTATACTATATAACGTTATACTATATAACGTTATACCATATAACGTTATACTACATAACGTAATACGTTATAACGTTATGCCATATAACGTAATACTTTATAACGGTATCCCATATAACGTTATACCATATAACGTATTATGTTATAACGTTGTACCATATAATGTATTACGTTATAACGTTATACCATATAACGTTATACTATATAACGTAATACGTTATAACGTTATGCCATATAACGCATTACGTTATAACGGTATTCCATATAACTTTATACTATATAACGTAATACGTTATAGGGTTATACCATATAACGTAATACGTTATAACGTTATACCATGTAATGTTATACTATATAACGTAATACGTTATAACGTCATACCATGTGACGTATTACGTTATAACGTTACACCATATAACGTATTACGTTATAACGTTATACCATGTAACGTTATACTATATAACGTAATAGGTTATAACGTTACACCATATAACGTATTACGTTATAACGTTGTACCATATAAAGTATTACGTTATAACGTTATAGCATATAACGTTATACTATATAACGTAGTACGTAATAACGTTATACCATATAACGTATTACGTTATAACGTTATACCATATAACGTTACACTATATAACGTAATACGTTATAACGTTATGCCATATAACGTATTACGTTATAACGGTATTCCATATAACGTTATACTATATAACGTAATACGTTATAACGTTACACCATATAACGTATTACGTTACAACGTTACACCATATAACGTATTACGTTATAACGTTATACCAAATAACATTATACTATATAACGTAATACGTAATAACGTTATACCATATAACGTATTACGTTATAACGCTATACCATGTAACGTATTACGTTATAACGTTACACCATATAACGTATTACTTTATAACGTTATACCAAATAACATTATACTATATAACGTAATACGTAATAACGTTATACCATATAACGTATTACGTTATAACGTTATACCATGCAACGTTATACTATATAACGTAATACGTTATAACGTCATACCATATAACATATTACGTTATAACGTTATACCATGTAACGTTATACTATATAACGTAATAGGTTATAACGTTATACCATATAACGTATTACGTTATAACGTTGTACCACATAAAGTATTACGTTATAACGTTATACCATATAACGTTATACTATATAACGTAATACGTTAGACCGTTATGCCATATAACGTGTTACGTTATAACGGTATTCCATATAACGTTATACTATATAACGTATTACGTTATAACGTTCTACCATATAACGTATTACGTTATAAGGTCATACCATATAACGTATTACGTTATAACGTTATACCATATAACGTTATACTATATAACGTAATACGTTATAACGTTATGCCATATAACGTATTACGTTATAACGTTGTACCATATAAAGTATTACGTTATAACGTTATACCATATAACGTTATACTATATAACGTAATACGTTATAACGTTATACCATATAACGTTACACCATATAACGTAAAATATTATAACTTTATATCATTTAACGTTATACCATATATCGTCATGCCATATACCGTAATACGTTATAATGTTATACCATATAACGTATTACGTTATAACGTTATACCATATAACGTATTACGTTATAACGTTATACCGTAGAACGTTAAACTATATAGCATAATACGTTATAACGATATGCCATATAACGTTATACCATTTAGCGTTATACTATATAACGTAATACGTTATAAGGTTATACCATATAACGTAATACGTTATAACGTTATACCATGTAACGTTATACTATATAACGTAATACGTTATAACGTTATACCATATAACGTATTACGTTATTACGTTATACCATATAACGTTATACTATATAACGTAATACGTTATAACTTTATGCCATATAACGTATTACGTTATAACGGTATTCCATATAACTTTATACTATATAACGTAATACGTTATAAGGTTATACCATATAACGCAATACGTTATAACGTTATACCATGTAACGTTATACTATATAACGTAATACGTTATATCGTTATACCATATAACGTATTACGTTATAACGTTATACCATATAACGTTATACTATATAACGTAATACGTTATAACGTTATGCCATATAACGTATTACGTTATAACGTTGTACCATATAAAGTATTACGTTATAACGTTATACCGTATAACGTTATACTATATAACGTAATACGTTATAACTTTATGCCATATAACGTATTATGTTATAACGTTGTACCATATAAAGTATTACGTTATAACGTTATAGCATATAACGTTATACTATATAACGTAATACGTTAGAACGTTATGCCATATAACGTATTACGTTATAACGTTATACCATGCAACGTTATACTATATAACGTAATACGTTATAACTTTATACCATATAACGTATTACGTTATAACGTTATACCATGTAACGTTATACTATATAACGTAATAGGTTATAACGTTACACCATATAATGTATTACGTTATAACGTTGTACCATATAAAGTATTACGTTATAACGTTATAGCATATAACGTTATACTATATAACGTAATACGTTATAGCGTTATGCCATATAACGTAATACTTTATAACGGTATTCCATATAACGTTATACCATATAACGTATTATGTTATAACGTTGTACCATATAATGTATTACGTTATAACGTTATACCATATAACGTATTACGTTATAACGTTATACCATGTAACGTTATACTATATAACGTAATAGGTTATAACGTTACACCATATAACGTATTACGTTATAACGTTGTACCATATAAAGTATTACGTTATAACGTTATAGCATATAACGTTATACTATATAACGTAATACGTAATAACGTTATACCATATAACGTATTACGTTATAACGTTATACCATATAACGTTACACTATATAACGTAATACGTTATAACGTTATGCCATATAACGTATTACGTTATAACGGTATTCCATATAACGTTATACTATATAACGTAATACGTTATAACGTTACACCATATAACGTATTACGTTACAACGTTACACCATATAACGTATTACGTTATAACGTTATACCAAATAACATTATACTATATAACGTAATACGTAATAACGTTATACCATATAACGTATTACGTTATAACGCTATACCATGTAACGTATTACGTTATAACGTTACACCATATAACGTATTACTTTATAACGTTATACCAAATAACATTATACTATATAACGTAATACGTAATAACGTTATACCATATAACGTATTACGTTATAACGTTATACCATGCAACGTTATACTATATAACGTAATACGTTATAACGTCATACCATATAACATATTACGTTATAACGTTATACCATGTAACGTTATACTATATAACGTAATAGGTTATAACGTTATACCATATAACGTATTACGTTATAACGTTGTACCACATAAAGTATTACGTTATAACGTTATACCATATAACGTTATACTATATAACGTAATACGTTAGACCGTTATGCCATATAACGTGTTACGTTATAACGGTATTCCATATAACGTTATACTATATAACGTATTACGTTATAACGTTCTACCATATAACGTATTACGTTATAAGGTCATACCATATAACGTAATACGTTATAACGTTATACCATGTAACGTTATACTATATAACGTAATAGGTTATAAAGTTATACCATATAACGTATTACGTTATAACGTTGTACCATATAAAGTATTACGTTATAACGTTATACCATATAACGTTATACTATATAACGTAATACGTTAGAACGTTATGCCATATAACGTATTACGTTATAACGGTATTCCATATAACGTTATACTATATAACGTAATACGTTATAACGTTATACCATATAACGTATTACGTTATAACGTTACACCATATAACGTATTACGTTATAACGTTACGCCATATAGCGTATTACGTCATAACGGTATTCCATATAACTTTATACTATATAACGTAATACGTTATAAGGTTATACCATATAACGTAATACGTTATAACGTTATACCATGTAACGTTATACTATATAACGTAATACGTTATAACGTTATACCATATAACGTTACACCATATAACGTAAAATATTATAACTTTATATCATATAACGTTATACCATATATCGTCATGCCATATACCGTAATACGTTATAATGTTATACCATATAACGTATTACGTTATAACGTTATACTATATAACGTAATACGTTGTAACGTTATAACATATAACGTATTACGTTATAACGTTATACCATAGAACGTTAAACTATATAGCATAATACGTTATAACGATATGCCATATAACGTTATACCATATAGCGTTATACTATATAACGTAATACTTTATAACGGTATCCCATATAACGTTATACCATATAACGTATTATGTTATAACGTTGTACCATATAATGTATTACGTTATAACGTTACACCATATAACGTATTACTTTATAACGTTATACCAAATAACATTATACTATATAACGTAATACGTAATAACGTTATACCATATAACGTATTACGTTATAACGTTATACCATGTAACGTTATACTATATAACGTAATACGTTATAACGTTATACCATATAACGTATTACGTTATAACGTTATACCATGTAACGTTATACTATATAACGTAATACGTTATAACGTTACACCATATAACGTTTTACGTTATAACGTTGTACCATATAAAGTATTACGTTATAACGTTATAGCATATAACGTTATACTATATAACGTAATACGTTAGAACGTTATGCCATATAACGTATTACGTTATAACGGTATTCCATATAACGTTATACTATATAACGTAATACGTTATAACGTTCTACCATATAACGTATTACGTTATAACGCTACACCATATAACGTATTACGTTATAACGTTATACCATGTAACGTTATACTATATAACGTAATAGGTTATAACGTTACACCATATAACGTATTACGTTATAACGTTGTACCATATAAAGTATTACGTTATAACGTTATAGCATATAACGTTATACTATATAACGTAATACGTTAGAACGTTATGCCATATAACGTATTACGTTATAACGTTATACCATGCAACGTTATACTATATAACGTAATACGTTATAACGTTATACCATATAACGTATTACGTTATAACGTTATACCATATAACGTTATACTATATAACGTAATACGTTATAACGTTATGCCATATAACGTATTACGTTATAACGTTGTACCATATAAAGTATTACGTTATAACGTTATACCATATAACGTTATACTATATAACGTAATACGTTATAACGTTATACCATATAACGTTACACCATATAACGTAAAATATTATAACTTTATATCATTTAACGTTATACCATATATCGTCATGCCATATACCGTAATACGTTATAATGTTATACCATATAACGTATTACGTTATAACGTTATACTATATAACGTAATACGTTGTAACGTTATACCATATAACGTATTACGTTATAATGTTATACTACATAACGTAATACGTTGTAACGTTATACCATATAACGTATTACGTTATAACGTTATACCGTAGAACGTTAAACTATATAGCATAATACGTTATAACGATATGCCATATAACGTTATACCATTTAGCGTTATACTATATAACGTAATACGTTATAAGGTTATACCATATAACGTAATACGTTATAACGTTATACCATGTAACGTTATACTATATAACGTAATACGTTATAACGTTATACCATATAACGTATTACGTTATTACGTTATACCATATAACGTTATACTATATAACGTAATACGTTATAACTTTATGCCATATAACGTATTACGTTATAACGGTATTCCATATAACTTTATACTATATAACGTAATACGTTATAAGGTTATACCATATAACGCAATACGTTATAACGTTATACCATGTAACGTTATACTATATAACGTAATACGTTATATCGTTATACCATATAACGTATTACGTTATAACGTTATACCATATAACGTTATACTATATAACGTAATACGTTATAACGTTATGCCATATAACGTATTACGTTATAACGTTGTACCATATAAAGTATTACGTTATAACGTTATACCGTATAACGTTATACTATATAACGTAATACGTTATAACTTTATGCCATATAACGTATTACGTTATAACGGTATTCCATATAACTTTATACTATATAACGTAATACGTTATAAGGTTATACCATATAACGTAATACGTTATAACGTTATACCATGTAACGTTATACTATATAACGTAATACGTTATAACGTTCTACCATATAACGTATTACGTTATAACGTTACACCATATAACGTATTACGTTATAACGTTATACCATGTAACGTTATACTATATAACGTAATAGGTTATAACGTTACACCATATAACGTATTATGTTATAACGTTGTACCATATAAAGTATTACGTTATAACGTTATAGCATATAACGTTATACTATATAACGTAATACGTTAGAACGTTATGCCATATAACGTATTACGTTATAACGTTATACCATGCAACGTTATACTATATAACGTAATACGTTATAACTTTATACCATATAACGTATTACGTTATAACGTTATACCATGTAACGTTATACTATATAACGTAATAGGTTATAACGTTACACCATATAATGTATTACGTTATAACGTTGTACCATATAAAGTATTACGTTATAACGTTATAGCATATAACGTTATACTATATAACGTAATACGTTATAGCGTTATGCCATATAACGTAATACTTTATAACGGTATTCCATATAACGTTATACCATATAACGTATTATGTTATAACGTTGTACCATATAATGTATTACGTTATAACGTTATACCATATAACGTTATACTATATAACGTAATACGTTATAAAGTTATGCCATATAACGTATTACGTTATAACGGTATTCCATATAACTTTATACTATGTAACGTAATTCGTTACAAGGTTATACCATATAACGTAATACGTTATAACGTTATACTATGTAACGTTATACTATATAACGTAATACGTTATAACGTTATATCATATAACGTATTACGTTATAACGTTATACTATATAACGTAATACGTTGTAACGTTATACCATATAACGTATTACGTTATAATGTTATACTACATAACGTAATACGTTGTAACGTTATACCATATAACGTATTACGTTATAACGTTATACCATAGAACGTTAAACTATATAGCGTAATACGTTATAGCGATATGCCATATAACGTTATACCATATAGCGTTATACTATATAACGCAATACGTTATAGCGTTATGCCATATAACGTAATACTTTATAACGGTATTCCATATAACGTTATACCATATAACGTATTATGTTATAACGTTGTACCATATAATGTATTACGTTATAACGTTATACCATGTAACGTTATACTATATAACGTAATACGTTATAACGTTATACCATATAACGTTATACTATATAACGTAATACGTTATAATGTTATACTACATAACGTAATACGTTGTAACGTTATACCATATAACGTATTACGTTTTAACATTATACCATATAACGTTATACTATATAACTTAATACGTTATAACGTTATACCATATAACGTATTACGTTATAACGTTATACTTTATAACGTCATACGTTGTAACGTTATACCATATAACGTTATACTTTATAACGTCATACGTTGTAACGTTATACCATATAACGTTATACTATATAACGTAATGCGTTATAACGATATACCATATAGCGTTATACTATATAGCGTAATACGTTATAACGTTATACCATATAAAGTATTACGTTATAACAGTATTCCATATAACGTTATACCATATAACGTATTACGTTATAACGTTGTACCATACAACGTATTACGTTATAACGTTATACCATATAACGTTATACTATATAACGTAATACGTTATAACGTTATGCCGTATAACGTATTACGTTATAACGGTATTCCATATAGCGTTACACTATATAACGTAATACGTTATAACGTTATACCATATAACGTATTACGTTATAACGTTGTACCATATAAAGTATTACGTTATAACGTTATACCATATAACGTTATACTATATAACGTAATACGTTATAACGTTATACCATATAACGTATTACGTTATAACATTATTCCATATAACGTATTACGTTTTAACATTATACCATATAACGTTATACTATATAACTTAATACGTTATAAAGTTATACCATATAACGTATTACGTTATAATGTTATACTACATAACGTAATACGTTGTAACGTTATACCATATAACGTATTACGTTATAACGTTATACCATATAACGTTATACTTTATAACGTCATACGTTGTAACGTTATACCATATAACGTTATACTATATAACGTAATGCGTTATAACGATATACCATATAGCGTTATACTATATAGCGTAATACGTTATAACTTTATACCATATAAAGTATTACGTTATAACAGTATTCCATATAACGTTATACCATATAACGTATTACGTTATAACGTTGTACCATACAACGTATTACGTTATAACGTTATACCATATAACGTTATACTATATTACGTAATACGTTATAACGTTATGCCGTATAACGTATTACGTTATAACGGTATTCCATATAGAGTTATACCATATAACGTATTACGTTATAATGTTATACTACATAACGTAATACGTTGTAACGTTATACTATATAACGTTATACTATATAACGTTATACCATATAACGTTATACTACATAACGTAATACGTTATAACGTTATGCCATATAACGTAATACTTTATAACGGTATCCCATATAACGTTATACCATATAACGTATTATGTTATAACGTTGTACCATATAATGTATTACGTTATAACGTTATACCATATAACGTTATACTATATAACGTAATACGTTATAACGTTATGCCATATAACGCATTACGTTATAACGGTATTCCATATAACTTTATACTATATAACGTAATACGTTATAGGGTTATACCATATAACGTAATACGTTATAACGTTATACCATGTAACGTTATACTATATAACGTAATACGTTATAACGTTATACCATATAACGTATTACGTTATAACGTCATACCATGTGACGTATTACGTTATAACGTTACACCATATAACGTATTACTTTATAACGTTATACCAAATAACATTATACTATATAACGTAATACGTAATAACGTTATACCATATAACGTATTACGTTATAACGTTATACCATG
This sequence comes from Bombus flavifrons, assembly GCF_040668555.2. Lineage (NCBI taxonomy): Eukaryota > Metazoa > Arthropoda > Insecta > Hymenoptera > Apidae > Bombus > Bombus flavifrons. The sequence continues at coordinate 5,009,093 of NC_138451.1, forward strand.
CAACGTTATACTATATAACGTAATACGTTATAACGTTATACCATATAACGTATTACGTTATAACGTTATACCATGTAACGTTATACTATATAACGTAATAGGATATAACGTTACACCATATAACTTTTTACGTTATATCGTTGTACCATATAAAGTATTACGTTATAACGTTATAGCATATAACGTTATACTATATAACGTAATACGTTAGAACGTTATGCCATATAACGTATTACGTTATAGCGGTATTCCATATAACGTTATACTATATAACGTAATACGTTATAACGTTCTACCATATAACGTATTACGTTATAACGTTACACCATATAACGTATTACGTTATAACGTTATACCATGTAACGTTATACTATATAACGTAATAGGTTATAACGTTACACCATATAACTTTTTACGTTATATCGTTGTACCATATAAAGTATTACGTTATAACGTTATAGCATATAACGTTATACTATATAACGTAATACGTAATAACGTTATACCATATAACGTATTACGTTATAACGTTATACCATATAACGTTACACTATATAACGTAATACGTTATAACGTTATGCCATATAACGTATTACGTTATAACGGTATTCCATATAACGTTATACTATATAACGTAATACGTTATAACGTTATACCATATAACGTATTACGTTACAACGTTACACCATATAACGTATTACGTTATAACGTTATACCAAATAACATTATACTATATAACGTAATACGTAATAACGTTATACCATATAACGTATTACGTTATAACGCTATACCATGTAACGTATTACGTTATAACGTTACACCATATAACGTATTACTTTATAACGTTATACCAAATAACATTATACTATATAACGTAATACGTAATAACGTTATACCATATAACGTATTACGTTATAACGTTATACCATGCAACGTTATACTATATAACGTAATACGTTATAACGTCATACCATATAACATATTACGTTATAACGTTACACCATGTAACGTTATACTATATAACGTAATAGGTTATAACGTTATACCATATAACGTATTACGTTATAACGTTGTACCACATAAAGTATTACGTTATAACGTTATACCATATAACGTTATACTATATAACGTAATACGTTAGACCGTTATGCCATATAACGTGTTACGTTATAACGGTATTCCATATAACGTTATACTATATAACGTATTACGTTATAACGTTCTACCATATAACGTAATACGTTATAACGTTATACCATGTAACGTTATACTATATAACGTAATAGGTTATAAAGTTATACCATATAACGTATTACGTTATAACGTTGTACCATATAAAGTATTACGTTATAACGTTATACCATATAACGTTATACTATATAACGTAATACGTTAGAACGTTATGCCATATAACGTATTACGTTATAACGGTATTCCATATAACGTTATACTATATAACGTAATACGTTATAACGTTATACCATATAACGTATTACGTTATAACGTTACACCATATAACGTATTACGTTATAACGTTATGCCATATAGCGTATTACGTCATAACGGTATTCCATATAACTTTATACTATATAACGTAATACGTTATAAGGTTATACCATATAACGTAATACGTTATAACGTTATACCATGTAACGTTATACTATATAACGTAATACGTTATAACGTTATACCATATAAAGTTACACCATATAAGGTAAAATATTATAACTTTATATCATATAACGTTATACCATATATCGTCATGCCATATACCGTAATACGTTATAATGTTATACCATATAACGTATTACGTTATAACGTTATACTATATAACGTAATACGTTGTAACGTTATACCATATAACGTATTACGTTATAATGTTATACTACATAACGTAATACGTTGTAACGATATAACATATAACGTATTACGTTATAACATTATACCATAGAACGTTAAACTATATAGCGTAATACGTTATAACGATATGCCATATAACGTTATACCATATAACATAAAATATTATAACTTTATATCATATAACGTTATACCATATATCGTCATGCCATATACTGTAATACGTTATAATGTTATACCATATAACGTATTACGTTATAACGTTATACCATATAACGTAATACGTTATAACGTTATACCGTGTAACGTTATACTATATAACGTAATACGTTATAACGTTATACCATATAACGTATTACGCTATAACGTTATACCATATAACGTAATACTATATAACGTAATACGTTATAACGTTATGCCATATAACGTATTACGTTATAACGTTGTACCATATAAAGTATTACGTTATAACGTTATACCATATAATGTTATACTATATAACGTAATACGTTATAACGTTATACCATATAACGTTACACCATATAACGTAAAATATTATAACTTTATATCATATAACGTTATACCATATATCGTCATGCCATATACCGTAATACGTTATAATGTTATACCATATAACGTATGACGTTATAACGTTATACTATATAACGTAATACGTTGTAACGTTATACCATATAACGTATTACGTTATAATGTTATACTACATAACGTAATACGTTGTAACGTTATACCATATAACGTATTACGTTATAACGTTATACCATAGAACGTTAAACTATATAGCGTAATATGTTATAGCGATATGCCATATAACGTTATACCATATAGCGTTATACTATATAACGTAATACGTTATAGCGTTATGCCATATAACGTAATACTTTATAACGGTACTCCATATAACGTTATACCATATAACGTATTATGTTATAACGTTGTACCATATAATGGATTACGTTATAACGTTATACCATATAACGTTATACTATATAACGTAATACGTTATAAAGTTATGCCATATAACGTATTACGTTATAACGGTATTCCATATAACTTTATACTATATAACGTAATACGTTATAAGGTTATACCATATAACGTAATACGTTATAACGTTATACCATGTAACGTTATACTATATAACGTAATACGTTATAACGTTATACCATATAACGTATTACGTTATAACGTTATACCATATAACGTTATACTATATAACGTTATACCATATAACGTTATACTACATAACGTAATACGTTATAACGTTATGCCATATAACGTAATACTTTATAACGGTATCCCATATAACGTTATACCATATAACGTATTATGTTATAACGTTGTACCATATAATGTATTACGTTATAACGTTACACCATATAACGTATTACTTTATAACGTTATACCAAATAACATTATACTATATAACGTAATACGTAATAACGTTATACCATATAACGTATTACGTTATAACGTTATATCATGCAACGTTATACTATATAACGTAATACGTTATAACGTTATACCATATAACGTATTACGTTATAACGTTATACCATGTAACGTTATACTATATAACGTAATACGTTATAACGTTACACCATATAACGTTTTACGTTATAACGTTGTACCATATAATGTATTACGTTATAACGTTATAGCATATAACGTTATACTATATAACGTAATACGTTAGAACGTTATGCCATATAACGTATTACGTTATAACGGTATTCCATATAACGTTATACTATATAACGTAATACGTTATAACGTTCTACCATATAACGTATTACGTTATAACGTTACACCATATAACGTATTACGTTATAACGTTATACCATGTAACGTTATACTATATAACGTAATAGGTTATAACGTTACACCATAGAACGTATTACGTTATAACGTTGTACCATATAAAGTATGACGTTATAACGTTATAGCATATAACGTTATACTATATAACGTAATACGTTAGAACGTTATGCCATATAACGTATTACGTTATAACGTTATACCATGCAACGTTATACTATATAACGTAATACGTTATAACTTTATACTATATAACGTATTACGTTCTAACGTTATACCATGTATCGTTATACTATATAACGTAATAGGTTATAACGTTACACCATATAATGTATTACGTTATAACGTTGTACCATATAAAGTATTACGTTATAACGTTATAGCGTATAACGTTATACTATATAACGTAATACGTTATAGCGTTATGCCATATAACGTAATACTTTATAACGGTATTCCATATAACGTTATACCATATAACGTATTATGTTATAACGTTGTACCATATAATGTATTACGTTATATCGTTATACCATATAACGTTATACTATATAACGTAATACGTTATAAAGTTATGCCATATAACGTAATACGTTATAACGTTATGCCATATAACGTATTACGTTATAACGTTGTACCATATAAAGTATTACGTTATAACGTTATACCATATAATGTTATACTATATAACGTAATACGTTATAACGTTATACCATATAACGTTACACCATATAACGTAAAATATTATAACTTTATATCATATAACGTTATACCATATATCGTCATGCCATATACCGTAATACGTTATAATGTTATACCATATAACGTATGACGTTATAACGTTATACTATATAACGTAATACGTTGTAACGTTATACCATATAACGTATTACGTTATAATGTTATACTACATAACGTAATACGTTGTAACGTTATACCATATAACGTATTACGTTATAACGTTATACCATAGAACGTTAAACTATATAGCGTAATATGTTATAGCGATATGCCATATAACGTTATACCATATAGCGTTATACTATATAACGTAATACGTTATAGCGTTATGCCATATAACGTAATACTTTATAACGGTACTCCATATAACGTTATACCATATAACGTATTATGTTATAACGTTGTACCATATAATGTATTACGTTATAACGTTATACCATATAACGTTATACTATATAACGTAATACGTTATAAAGTTATGCCATATAACGTATTACGTTATAACGGTATTCCATATAACTTTATACTATATAACGTAATACGTTATAAGGTTATACCATATAACGTAATACGTTATAACGTTATACCATGTAACGTTATACTATATAACGTAATACGTTATAACGTTATACCATATAACGTTATACTATATAACGTAATACGTTATAACGTTATGCCATATAACGTATTACGTTATAACGTTGTACCATATAAAGTATTACGTTATAACGTTATACCATATAACGTTATACTATATAACGTAATACGTTATAACGTTATACCATATAACGTTACACCATATAACGTAAAATATTATAGCTTTATATCATGTAACGTTATACCATATATCGTCATGCCATATACCGTAATACGTTATAATGTTATACCATATAACGTATTACGTTATAACGTTATACTATATAACGTAATACGTTGTAACGTTATACCATATAACGTATTACGTTATAATGTTATACTACATAACGTAATACGATGTAACGTTATACCATATAACGTTACACCATATAACGTAAAATATTATAACTTTATATCATATAACGTTATACCATATATCGTCATGCCATATACCGTAATACGTTATAATGTACCATATAACGTATTACGTTGTAACGTTATACTATATAACGTAATACGTCGTAACGTTATACCATATAACGTATTACGTTATAATGTTATACTACATAACGTAATACGTTGTAACGTTATACCATATAACGTATTACGTTATAACGTTATACCATAGAACGTTAAACTATATAGCGTAATACGTTATAGCGATATGCCATATAACGTTATACCATATAGCGTTATACTATATAACGTAATACGTTATAAGGTTATACCATATAACGTAATACGTTATAACGTTATACCATGTAACGTTATACTATATAACGTAATACGTTATAACGTTATACCATATAACGTATTACGTTATAACGTTATACCATATAACGTTATACTATATAACGTAATACGTTATAACGTTATGCCATATAACGTATTACGTTATAACGGTATTCCATATAACTTTATACTATATAACGTAATACGTTATAAGGTTATACCATATAACGTAATACGTTATAACGTTATACCATGTAACGTTATACTATATAACGTAATACGTTATAACGTTATACCATATAACGTATTACGTTATAACGTTATACCATATAACGTTATACTATATAACGTAATACGTTATAACGTTATGCCATATAACGTATTACGTTATAACGTTGTACCATATAAAGTATTACGTTATAACGTTATACCATATAACGTTATACTATATAACGTAATACGTTATAACGTTATACCATATAACGTTACACCATATAACGTAAAATATTATAACTTTATATCATTTAACGTTATACCATATATCGTCATGCCATATACCGTAATACGTTATAATGTTATACCATATAACGTATTACGTTATAACGTTATACTATATAACGTAATACGTTGTAACGTTATACCATATAACGTATTACGTTATAATGTTATACTACATAACGTAATACGTTGTAACGTTATACCATATAACGTATTACGTTATAACGTTATACCGTAGAACGTTAAACTATATAGCATAATACGTTATAACGATATGCCATATAACGTTATACCATTTAGCGTTATACTATATAACGTAATACGTTATAAGGTTATACCATATAACGTAATACGTTATAACGTTATACCATGTAACGTTATACTATATAACGTAATACGTTATAACGTTATACCATATAACGTATTACGTTATTACGTTATACCATATAACGTTATACTATATAACGTAATACGTTATAACTTTATGCCATATAACGTATTAGGTTATAACGGTATTCCATATAACTTTATACTATATAACGTAATACGTTATAAGGTTATACCATATAACGCAATACGTTATAACGTTATACCATGTAACGTTATACTATATAACGTAATACGTTATATCGTTATACCATATAACGTATTACGTTATAACGTTATACCATATAACGTTATACTATATAACGTAATACGTTATAACGTTATGCCATATAACGTATTACGTTATAACGGTATTCCATATAACTTTATACTATATAACGTAATACGTTATAAGGTTATACCATATAACGTAATACGTTATAACGTTATACCATGTAACGTTATACTATATAACGTAATACGTTATAACGTTCTACCATATAACGTATTACGTTATAACGTTACACCATATAACGTATTACGTTATAACGTTATACCATGTAACGTTATACTATATAACGTAATAGGTTATAACGTTACACCATATAACGTATTATGTTATAACGTTGTACCATATAAAGTATTACGTTATAACGTTATAGCATATAACGTTATACTATATAACGTAATACGTTAGAACGTTATGCCATATAACGTAATACTTTATAACGGTATTCCATATAACGTTATACCATATAACGTATTATGTTATAACGTTGTACCATATAATGTATTACGTTATAACGTTATACCATATAACGTTATACTATATAACGTAATACGTTATAAAGTTATGCCATATAACGTATTACGTTATAACGGCATTCCATATAACTTTATACTATGTAACGTAATTCGTTACAAGGTTATACCATATAACGTAATACGTTATAACGTTATACTATGTAACGTTATACTATATAACGTAATACGTTATAACGTTATATCATATAACGTATTACGTTATAACGTTATACTATATAACGTAATACGTTGTAACGTTATACCATATAACGTATTACGTTATAATGTTATACTACATAAAGTAATACGTTGTAACGTTATACCATATAACGTATTACGTTATAACGTTATACCATAGAACGTTAAACTATATAGCGTAATACGTTATAGCGATATGCCATATAACGTTATACCATATAGCGTTATACTATATAACGCAATACGTTATAGCGTTATGCCATATAACGTAATACTTTATAACGGTATTCCATATAACGTTATACCATATAACGTATTATGTTATAACGTTGTACCATATAATGTATTACGTTATAACGTTATACCATGTAACGTTATACTATATAACGTAATACGTTATAACGTTATACCATATAACGTTATACTATATAACGTAATACGTTATAATGTTATACTACATAACGTAATACGTTGTAACGTTATACCATATAACGTATTACGTTTTAACATTATACCATATAACGTTATACTATATAACTTAATACGTTATAACGTTATACCATATAACGTATTACGTTATAACGTTATACTTTATAACGTCATACGTTGTAACGTTATACCATATAACGTTATACTTTATAACGTCATACGTTGTAACGTTATACCATATAACGTTATACTATATAACGTAATGCGTTATAACGATATACCATATAGCGTTATACTATATAGCGTAATACGTTATAACGTTATACCATATAAAGTATTACGTTATAACAGTATTCCATATAACGTTATACCATATAACGTATTACGTTATAACGTTGTACCATACAACGTATTACGTTATAACGTTATACCATATAACGTTATACTATATAACGTAATACGTTATAACGTTATGCCGTATAACGTATTACGTTATAACGGTATTCCATATAGCGTTATACTATATAACGTAATACGTTATAACGTTATACCATATAACGTATTACGTTATAACGTTGTACCATATAAAGTATTACGTTATAACGTTATACCATATAACGTTATACTATATAACGTAATACGTTATAACGTTATACCATATAACGTATTACGTTATAACATTATACCATATAACGTATTACGTTTTAACATTATACCATATAACGTTATACTATATAACTTAATACGTTATAAAGTTATACCATATAACGTATTACGTTATAATGTTATACTACATAACGTAATACGTTGTAACGTTATACCATATAACGTATTACGTTATAACGTTATACCATATAACGTTATACTTTATAACGTCATACGTTGTAACGTTATACCATATAACGTTATACTATATAACGTAATGCGTTATAACGATATACCATATAGCGTTATACTATATAGCGTAATACGTTATAAGGTTATACCATATAACGTAATACGTTATAACGTTATACCATGTAACGTTATACTATATAACGTAATACGTTATAACGTTATACCATATAACGTTATACTATATAACGTAATACGTTATAACGTTATGCCATATAACGTATTACGTTATAACGTTGTACCATATAAAGTATTACGTTATAACGTTATACCATATAACGTTATACTATATAACGTAATACGTTATAACGTTATACCATATAACGTTACACCATATAACGTAAAATATTATAACTTTATATCATGTAACGTTATACCATATATCGTCATGCCATATACCGTAATACGTTATAATGTTATACCATATAACGTATTACGTTATAACGTTATACTATATAACGTAATACGTTGTAACGTTATACCATATAACGTATTACGTTATAATGTTATACTACATAACGTAATACGATGTAACGTTATACCATATAACGTTACACCATATAACGTAAAATATTATAACTTTATATCATATAACGTTATACCATATATCGTCATGCCATATACCGTAATACGTTATAATGTACCATATAACGTATTACGTTGTAACGTTATACTATATAACGTAATACGTTGTAACGTTATACCATATAACGTATTACGTTATAATGTTATACTACATAACGTAATACGTTGTAACGTTATACCATATAACGTATTACGTTATAACGTTATACCATAGAACGTTAAACTATATAGCGTAATACGTTATAGCGATATGCCATATAACGTTATACCATATAGCGTTATACTATATAACGTAATACGTTATAAGGTTATACCATATAACGTAATACGTTATAACGTTATACCATGTAACGTTATACTATATAACGTAATACGTTATAACGTTATACCATATAACGTATTACGTTATATCGTTATACCATATAACGTTATACTATATAACGTAATACGTTATAACGTTATGCCATATAACGTATTACGTTATAACGGTATTCCATATAACTTTATACTATATAACGTAATACGTTATAAGATTATACCATATAACGTAATACGTTATAACGTTATACCATGTAACGTTATACTATATAACGTAATACGTTATAACGTTATACCATATAACGTATTACGTTATAACGTTATAGCATATAACGTTATACTATATAACGTAATACGTTATAACGTTATGCCATATAACGTATTACGTTATAACGTTGTACCATATAAAGTATTACGTTATAACGTTATACCATATAACGTTATACTATATAACGTAATACGTTATAACGTTATACCATATAACGTTACACCATATAACGTAAAATATTATAACTTTATATCATTTAACGTTATACCATATATCGTCATGCCATATACCGTAATACGTTATAATGTTATACCATATAACGTATTACGTTATAACGTTATACTATATAACGTAATACGTTGTAACGTTATACCATATAACGTATTACGTTATAATGTTATACTACATAACGTAATACGTTGTAACGTTATACCATATAACGTATTACGTTATAACGTTATACCGTAGAACGTTAAACTATATAGCATAATACGTTATAACGATATGCCATATAACGTTATACCATTTAGCGTTATACTATATAACGTAATACGTTTTAAGGTTATACCATATAACGTAATACGTTATAACGTTATACCATGTAACGTTATACTATATAACGTAATACGTTATAACGTTATACCATATAACGTATTACGTTATTACGTTATACCATATAACGTTATACTATATAACGTAATACGTTATAACTTTATGCCATATAATGTATTACGTTATAACGGTATTCCATATAACTTTATACTATATAACGTAATACGTTATAAGGTTATACCATATAACGCAATACGTTATAACGTTATACCATGTAACGTTATACTATATAACGTAATACGTTATATCGTTATACCATATAACGTATTACGTTATAACGTTATACCATATAACGTTATACTATATAACGTAATACGTTATAACGTTATGCCATATAACGTATTACGTTATAACGTTGTACCATATAAAGTATTACGTTATAACGTTATACCGTATAACGTTATACTATATAACGTAATACGTTATAACTTTATGCCATATAACGTATTACGTTATAACGGTATTCCATATAACTTTATACTATATAACGTAATACGTTATAAGGTTATACCATATAACGTAATACGTTATAACGTTATACCATGTAACGTTATACTATATAACGTAATACGTTTTAACGTTCTACCATATAACGTATTACGTTATAACGTTACACCATATAACGTATTACGTTATAACTTTATACCATGTAACGTTATACTATATAACGTAATAGGTTATAACGTTACACCATATAACGTATTATGTTATAACGTTGTACCATATAAAGTATTACGTTATAACGTTATAGCATATAACGTTATACTATATAACGTAATACGTTAGAACGTTATGCCATATAACGTATTACGTTATAACGTTATACCATGCAACGTTATACTATATAACGTAATACGTTATAACTTTATACCATATAACGTATTACGTTATAACGTTATACCATGTAACGTTATACTATATAACGTAATAGGTTATAACGTTACACCATATAATGTATTACGTTATAACGTTGTACCATATAAAGTATTACGTTATAGCGTTATAGCATATAACGTTATACTATATAACGTAATACGTTATAGCGTTATGCCATATAACGTAATACTTTATAACGGTATTCCATATAACGTTATACCATATAACGTATTATGTTATAACGTTGTACCATATAATGTATTACGTTATAACGTTATACCATATAACGTTATACTATATAACGTAATACGTTATAAAGTTATGCCATATAACGTATTACGTTATAACGGTATTCCATATAACTTTATACTATGTAACGTAATTCGTTACAAGGTTATACCATATAACGTAATACGTTATAACGTTATACTATGTAACGTTATACTATATAACGTAATACGTTATAACGTTATATCATATAACGTATTACTTTATAACGTTATACTATATAACGTAATACGTTGTAACGTTATACCATATAACGTATTACGTTATAATGTTATACTACATAACGTAATACGTTGTAACGTTATACCATATAACGTATTACGTTATAACGTTATACCATAGAACGTTAAACTATATAGCGTAATACGTTATAGCGATATGCCATATAACGTTATACCATATAGCGTTATACTATATAACGCAATACGTTATAGCGTTATGCCATATAACGTAATACTTTATAACGGTATTCCATATAACGTTATACCATATAACGTATTATGTTATAACGTTGTACCATATAATGTATTACGTTATAACGTTATACCATGTAACGTTATACTATATAACGTAATACGTTATAACGTTATACCATATAACGTTATACTATATAACGTAATACGTTATAATGTTATACTACATAACGTATTACGTTGTAACGTTATACCATATAACGTATTACGTTTTAACATTATACCATATAACGTTATACTATTAACTTAATACGTTATAACGTTATACCATATAACGTATTACGTTATAACGTTATACTTTATAACGTCATACGTTGTAACGTTATACCATATAACGTTATACTTTATAACGTCATACGTTGTAACGTTATACCATATAACGTTATACTATATAACGTAATGCGTTATAACGATATACCATATAGCGTTATACTATATAGCGTAATACGTTATAACGTTATACCATATAAAGTATTACGTTATAACAGTATTCCATATAACGTTATACCATATAACGTATTACGTTATAACGTTGTACCATACAACGTATTACGTTATAACGTTATACCATATAACGTTATACTATATAACGTAATACGTTATAACGTTATGCCGTATAACGTATTACGTTATAACGGCATTCCATATAGCGTTATACTATATAACGTAATACGTTATAACGTTATACCATATAACGTATTACGTTATAACGTTGTACCATATAAAGTATTACGTTATAACGTTATACCATATAACGTTATACTATATAACGTAATACGTTATAACGTTATACCATATAACGTATTACGTTATAACATTATACCATATAACGTATTACGTTTTAACATTATACCATATAACGTTATACTATATAACTTAATACGTTATAAAGTTATACCATATAACGTATTACGTTATAATGTTATACTACATAACGTAATACGTTGTAACGTTATACCATATAACGTATTACGTTATAACGTTATACCATATAACGTTATACTTTATAACGTCATACGTTGTAACGTTATAACATATAACGTTATACTATATAACGTAATGCGTTATAACGATATACCATATAGCGTTATACTATATAGCGTAATACGTTATAACTTTATACCATATAAAGTATTACGTTATAACAGTATTCCATATAACGTTATACCATATAACGTATTACGTTATAACGTTGTACCATACAACGTATTACGTTATAACGTTATACCATATAACGTTATACTATATTACGTAATACGTTATAACGTTATGCCGTATAACGTATTACGTTATAACGGTATTCCATATAGAGTTATACCATATAACGTATTACGTTATAATGTTATACTACATAACGTAATACGTTGTAACGTTATACTATATAACGTTATACTATATAACGTTATACCATATAACGTTATACTACATAACGTAATACGTTATAACGTTATGCCATATAACGTAATACTTTATAACGGTATCCCATATAACGTTATACCATATAACGTATTATGTTATAACGTTGTACCATATAATGTATTACGTTATAACGTTATACCATATAACGTTATACTATATAACGTAATACGTTATAACGTTATGCCATATAACGCATTACGTTATAACGGTATTCCATATAACTTTATACTATATAACGTAATACGTTATAGGGTTATACCATATAACGTAATACGTTATAACGTTATACCATGTAACGTTATACTATATAACGTAATACGTTATAACGTTATACCATATAACGTATTACGTTATAACGTTATACCATATAACGTTATACTATATAACGTAATACGTTATAACGTCATACCATGTGACGTATTACGTTATAACGTTACACCATATAACGTATTACTTTATAACGTTATACCAAATAACATTATACTATATAACGTAATACGTAATAACGTTATACCATATAACGTATTACGTTATAACGTTATACCATGCAACGTTATACTATATAACGTAATACGTTATAACGTTATACCATATAACGTATTACGTTATAACGTTATACCATGTAACGTTATACTATATAACGTAATAGGATATAACGTTACACCATATAACTTTTTACGTTATATCGTTGTACCATATAAAGTATTACGTTATAACGTTATAGCATATAACGTTATACTATAAAACGTAATACGTTAGAACGTTATGCCATATAACGTATTACGTTATAGCGGTATTCCATATAACGTTATACTATATAACGTAATACGTTATAACGTTCTACCATATAACGTATTACGTTATAACGTTACACCATATAACGTATTACGTTATAACGTTATACCATGTAACGTTATACTATATAACGTAATACGTTATAACGTTACACCATATAACGTTTTACGTTATAACGTTGTACCATATAATGTATTACGTTATAACGTTATAGCATATAACGTTATACTATATAACGTATTACGTTAGAACGTTATGCCATATAACGTATTACGTTATAACGGTATTCCATATAACGTTATACTATATAACGTAATACGTTATAACGCTCTACCATATAATGTATTACGTTATAACGTTATACCATATAACGTTATACTATATAACGTAATACGTTATGAAGTTATGCCATATAACGTATTACGTTATAACGGTATTCCATATAACTTTATACTATGTAACGTAATTCGTTACAAGGTTATACCATATAACGTAATACGTTATAACGTTATACCATGTAACGTTATACTATATAACGTAATACGTTATAACGTTATACCATATAACGTATTACGTTATAACGTAATACCATATAACGTTATACTATATAACGTAATACGTTATAACGTTATGCCATATAACGTATTACGTTATAACGTTGTACCATATAAAGTATTACGTTATAACGTTATACCATATAACGTTATACTATATAACGTAATACGTTATAACGTTATACCATATAACGTTACACCATATAACGTAAAATATTATAACTTTATATCATATAACGTTATACCATATATCGTCATGCCATATACCGTAATACGTTATAATGTTATACCATATAACGTATTACGTTATAACGTTATACTATATAACGTAATACGTTGTAACGTTATACCATATAACGTATTACGTTATAATGTTATACTACATAACGTAATACGTTGTAACGTTATACCATATAACGTATTACGTTATAACGTTATACCATAGAACGTTAAACTATATAGCGTAATACGTTATAGCGATATGCCATATAACGTTATACCATATAGCGTTATACTATATAACGCAATACGTTATAGCGTTATGCCATATAACGTAATACTTTATAACGGTATTCCATATAACGTTATACCATATAACGTATTATGTTATAACGTTATACTATATAACTTAATACGTTATAACGTTATACCATATAACGTATTACGTTATAACGTTATACTTTATAACGTCATACGTTGTAACGTTATACCATATAACGTTATACTTTATAACGTCATACGTTGTAACGTTATACCATATAACGTTATACTATATAACGTAATGCGTTATAACGATATACCATATAGCGTTATACTATATAGCGTAATACGTTATAACGTTATACCATATAAAGTATTACGTTATAACAGTATTCCATATAACGTTATACCATATAACGTATTACGTTATAACGTTGTACCATACAACGTATTACGTTATAACGTTATACCATATAACGTTATACTATATAACGTAATACGTTATAACGTTATACCATATAACTTTACACCATATAACGTAAAATATTATAATTTTATATCATATAACGTTATACCATATATCGTCATGCCATATACCGTAATACGTTATAATGTTATACCATATAACGTATTACGTTATAACGTTATACCATGTAACGTTATACTATATAGCGTAATACGTTATAACGTTATACCATATAACGTATTACGTTATAACGTTATACCATATAGCGTTATACTATATAACGCAATACGTTATAGCGTTATGCCATATAACGTAATACTTTATAACGGTATTCCATATAACGTTATACCATATAACGTATTATGTTATAACGTTGTACCATATAATGTATTACGTTATAACGTTATACCATGTAACGTTATACTATATAACGTAATACGTTATAACGTTATACCATATAACGTTATACTATATAACGTAATACGTTATAATGTTATACTACATAACGTAATACGTTGTAACGTTATACCATATAACGTATTACGTTTTAACATTATACCATATAACGTTATACTATATAACTTAATACGTTATAACGTTATACCATATAACGTATTACGTTATAACGTTATACTTTATAACGTCATACGTTGTAACGTTATACCATATAACGTTATACTTTATAACGTCATACGTTGTAACGTTATACCATATAACGTTATACTATATAACGTAATGCGTTATAACGATATACCATATAGCGTTATACTATATAGCGTAATACGTTATAACGTTATACCATATAAAGTATTACGTTATAACAGTATTCCATATAACGTTATACCATATAACGTATTACGTTATAACGTTGTACCATACAACGTATTACGTTATAACGTTATAACATATAACGTTATACTATATAACGTAATACGTTATAACGTTATGCCGTATAACGTATTACGTTATAACGGTATACCATATAGCGTTATACTATATAACGTAATACGTTATAACGTTATACCATATAACGTATTACGTTATAACGTTATACCATGTAACGTTATACTATATAGCGTAATACGTTATAACGTTATACCATATAACGTATTACGTTATAACGTTATACCATATAGCGTTATACTATATAACTTAATACGTTATAACGTTATGCCATATAACGTATTACGTTATAACGTTGTACCATATAAAGTATTACGCTATAACGTTATACCATATAACGTTATACTATATAACGTAATACGTTATAACGTTATACCATATAACTTTACACCATATAACGTAAAATATTATAATTTTATATCATATAACGTTATACCATATATCGTCATGCCATATACCGTAATACGTTATAATGTTATACCATATAACGTATTACGTTATAACGTTATACTATATAACGTAATACGTTGTAACGTTATACCATATAACGTATTACGTTATAATGTTATACTACATAACGTAATACGTTGTAACGTTATACCATATAACGTATTACGTTATAACGTTATACCATATAACGTTATACTATATAACGTAATACGTTATAACGTTATACCATATAACGTATTACGTTATAACATTATACCATATAACGTATTACGTTTTAACATTATACCATATAACGTTATACTATATAACTTAATACGTTATAACGTTATACCATATAACGTATTACGTTATAACGTTATACTATATAACGTCATACGATGTAACGTTATACCATATAACGTTATACTTTATAACGTCATACGTTGTAACGTTATACCATATAACGTTATACTATATAACGTAATGCGTTATAACGATATACCATATAGCGTTATACTATATAGCGTAATACGTTATAACGTTATACCATATAAAGTATTACGTTATAACAGTATTCCATATAACGTTATACCATATAACGTATTACGTTATAACGTTGTACCATACAACGTATTACGTTATAACGTTATACCATATAACGTTATACTATATAACGTAATACGTTATAACGTTATGCCGTATAACGTATTACGTTATAACGGTATTCCATATAGCGTTATACTATATAACGTAATACGTTATAACGTTATACCATATAACGTTACACCATGTAACGTAAAATATTATAACTTTATATCATATAACGTTATACCATATATCGTCATGCCATATACCGTAATACGTTATAATGTTATACCATATAACGTATTACGTTATAACGTTATACTATATAACGTAATATGTTGTAACGTTATACCATATAACGTATTACGTTATAATGTTATACTACATAACGTAATACGTTGTAACGTTATACCATATAACGTATTACGTTATAACGTTATACCATATAACGTTGTACTATATAACGTAATACGTTATAACGTTGTACCATATAAAGTATTACGTTATAACGGTATTCCATATAACGTTATACTACATAACGTAATACGTTGTAACGTTATACCATATAACGTATTACGTTATAACGTTATACCATAGAACGTTAAACTATATAGCGTAATACGTTATAGCGATATGCCATATAACGTTATACCATATAGCGTTATACTATATAACGTAATACGTTATAGCGTTATGCCATATAACGTAATACTTTATAACGGTGTTCCATATAAAGTTATACCATATAACGTATTATGTTATAACGTTGTACCATATAATGTATTACGTTATAACGGTATTCCATATAACGTATTACGTTTTAACATTATACCATATAACGTTATACTATATAACTTAATACGTTATAACGTTATACCATATAACGTATTACGTTATAACGTTATACTTTATAACGTCATACGTTGTAACGTTATACCATATAACGTTATACTTTATAACGTCATACGTTGTAACGTTATACCATATAACGTTATACTATATAACGTAATGCGTTATAACGATATACCATATAGCGTTATACTATATAGCGTAATACGTTATAACGTTATACCATATAAAGTATTACGTTATAACAGTATTCCATATAACGTTATACCATATAACGTATTACGTTATAACGTTGTACCATACAACGTATTACGTTATAACGTTATAACATATAACGTTATACTATGTAACGTAATACGTTATAACGTTATGCCGTATAACGTATTACGTTATAACGGTATTCCATATAGCGTTATACTATATAACGTAATACGTTATAACGTTATACCATATAACGTATTACGTTATAACGTTATACCATGTAACGTTATACTACATAACGTAATACGTTGTAACGTTATACCATATAACGTATTACGTTATAACGTTATACCATAGAACGTTAAACTATATAGCGTAATACGTTATAGCGATATGCCATATAACGTTATACCATATAGCGTTATACTATATAACGTAATACGTTATAGCGTTATGCCATATAACGTAACACTTTATAACGGTGTTCCATATAAAGTTATACCATATAACGTATTATGTTATAACGTTGTACCATATAATGTATTACGTTATAACGTTATACCATATAACGTTATACTATATAACATAATACGTTATAACGTTATGCCATATAACGTATTACGTTATAACGGTATTCCATATAACTTTATACTATATAACGTAATACGTTATAAGGTTATACCATATAACGTATTACGTTATAACGTTATACCATATAACGTTATACTATATAACGTAATACGTTATAACGTTATACCGTATAACGTATTACGTTATAACGTTGTACCATATAAAGTATTACGCTATAACGTTATACCATATAACGTTATACTATATAACGTAATACGTTATAACGTTATACCATATAACGTTACACCATATAACGTAAAATATTATAACTTTATATCATATAACGTTATACCATATATCGTCATGACATATACCGTAATACGTTATAATGTTATACCATATAACGTTATACTATATAACGTAATACGTTATAACGTTATGCCATATAACGTATTACGTTATGACGTTGCACCATATAAAGTATTACGTTATAACGTTATACCATATAACGTTATACTATATAACGTAAAACGTTAGAACGTTATTCCATATAACGTATTACGTTATAACGTTATACCAAATAACATTATACTATATAACATAATACGTAATAACGTTATACCATATAACGTATTACGTTATAACGTTATACCATGTAACGTTATACTATATAACGTAATACGTTGTAACGTTATACCATATAACGTATTACGTTATAACGTTATACCATGTAACGTTATACTATATAACGTAATAGGTTATAACGTTATAGCATATAACGTATTACGTTATAACGTTGTACCATATAATGTATTACGTTATAACGTTATACCATATAACGTTATACTATATAACGTAATACGTTATAACGGTATGCCATATAACGTATTACGTTATAACGGTATTCCATATAACGTTATACTATATAACGTAATACGTTATAACGTTATACCAAATAACATTATACTATATAACGTAATACGTAATAACGTTATACCATATAACGTATTACGTTATAACGTTATACCAAATAACATTATACTATATAACGTAATACGTTATAACGTTATACCATATAACGTTATACTATATAACGTAATACTTTATAACGTTATGCCACATAACGTAATACTTTATAACGGTATTCCATATAACGTTATACCATATAACGTATTATGTTATAACGTTGTACCATATAATGTATTACGTTATAACGTTATACCATATAACGTTATACTATATAACGTAATACGTTATAACGTTCTACCATATAACGGTATTCCATATAACGTTATACCATATAACGTATTATGTTATAACGTTATACCATATAACGTTATACTATATAACGTAATACGTTATAACGTTATACCATATAACGTATTACGTTATAACGTTGTACCATATAAAGTATTACGTTATAACGGTATTCCATATAACGTTACACCATATAACGTATTACGTTATAACGTTGTACCATACAACGTATTACGTTATAACGTTATGCCATGTAACGTTATACTATATAACGTAATACGTTATAACGTTATACCATATAACGTATTACGATATAAAGTTGTACCATATAAAGTATTACGTTATATCGTTATACCATATAACGTTATACTATATAACGTAATACGTTATAACGTTATGCCATATAACGTATTACGTTATAACGTTATTCCATATAACGTTATACTATATAACGTAATACGTTATAACGTTATACCATGTAACGTATTCCGTTATAACGTTGTACCATATAAAGTATTACGTTATAACGTTATACCATATAACGTTATACTATATAACGTAATACGTTATAACGTTATGCCATATAACGTATTACGTTATAACGGTATTCCATATAACGTTATACTATATAACGTAATACGTTATAACGTTATACCAAATAGCATTATACTATATAACGTAATACGCAATAACGTTATACCATATAACGTATTACGTTATAACGTTATACCATGTAACGTATTACGTTATAACGTTACACCATATAACGTATTACGTTATAACGTTATACCAAATAACATTATACTATATAACGTAATACGTAATAACGTTATGCCATATAACGTATTACGTTATAACGTTATACTAGATAACGTAATACGTTGTAACGTTATACCATATAACGTATTACGTTATAACGTTATACTACATAACGTAATACGTTGAAACGTTATAACATATATCGTATTACGTTATAACGTTATACCATAGAACGTTAAACTATATAGCGTAATACGTTAAAACGATATGCCATATAACGTTATACCATATAGCGTTATACCATATAACGTAATACGTTATAACGTTATACCATATAACGTCATACCATATAACGTAATACTATATAACGTAATACGTTATAACGTTATACCATATAACGTATTACGATATAACGTTGTACCATATAAAGTATTACGTTACAACGTTACTCCATATAACGTTATACTATATAACGTAATACGTTATAACGTTATGCCATATAACGTATTACGTTATAACGTTATTCCATATAACGTTATACTATATAACGTAATACGTTATTACGTTATACCATATAACGTATTACGATATAACGTTGTACCATATAAAGTATTACGTTACAACGTTATTCCATATAACGTTATACTATATAACGTAATACGTTATAACGTTATGCCATATAACGTATTACGTTATAACGTTATACCATAGAACGTTAAACTATATAGCGTAATACGTTAAAACGATATGCCATATAACGTTATACCATATAGCGTTATACCATATAACGTAATACGTTATAACGTTATACCATATAACGTCATACCATATAACGTAATACTATATAACGTAATACGTTATAACGTTATACCATATAACGTATTACGATATAACGTTGTACCATATAAAGTATTACGTTACAACGTTATACCACATAACGTTATACTATATAACGTAATGCGTTAGAACGTTATGCCATATAACGTATTACGTTATAACGTTATACCATATAGCGATATACTATATAACGTAATACGTTATAACGTTATACCATATAACGTTACACCTTATAACGTAAAATATTATAACTTTATATCATATAACGTTATACCATATATCGTCATGCCATATACCGTAATACGTTATAATGTTATACCATATAACGTATTACGTTATAACGTTATACTATATAACGTAATACGTTGTAACGTTATACCATATAACGTATTACGTTATAACGTTATACCATGTAACGTTATACTATATAACGTAATAGGTTATAACGTTATAGCATATAACGTATTACGTTATAACGTTGTACCATATAATGTATTACGTTATAACGTTATACCATATAACGTTATACTATATAACGTAATACGTTATAACGGTATGCCATATAACGTATTACGTTATAACGGTATTCCATATAACGTTATACTATATAACGTAATACGTTATAACGTTATACCAAATAACATTATACTATATAACGTAATACGTAATAACGTTATACCATATAACGTATTACGTTATAACGTTATACCAAATAACATTATACTATATAACGTAATACGTTATAACGTTATACCATATAACGTTATACTATATAACGTAATACTTTATAACGTTATGCCACATAACGTAATACTTTATAACGGTATTCCATATAACGTTATACCATATAACGTATTATGTTATAACGTTGTACCATATAATGTATTACGTTATAACGTTATACCATATAACGTTATACTATATAACGTAATACGTTATAACGTTCTACCATATAACGGTATTCCATATAACGTTATACCATATAACGTATTATGTTATAACGTTATACCATATAACGTTATACTATATAACGTAATACGTTATAACGTTATACCATATAACGTATTACGTTATAACGTTGTACCATATAAAGTATTACGTTATAACGGTATTCCATATAACGTTACACCATATAACGTATTACGTTATAACGTTGTACCATACAACGTATTACGTTATAACGTTATGCCATGTAACGTTATACTATATAACGTAATACGTTATAACGTTATACCATATAACGTATTACGATATAAAGTTGTACCATATAAAGTATTACGTTATATCGTTATACCATATAACGTTATACTATATAACGTAATACGTTATAACGTTATGCCATATAACGTATTACGTTATAACGTTATTCCATATAACGTTATACTATATAACGTAATACGTTATAACGTTATACCATGTAACGTATTCCGTTATAACGTTGTACCATATAAAGTATTACGTTATAACGTTATACCATATAACGTTATACTATATAACGTAATACGTTATAACGTTATGCCATATAACGTATTACGTTATAACGGTATTCCATATAACGTTATACTATATAACGTAATACGTTATAACGTTATACCAAATAGCATTATACTATATAACGTAATACGCAATAACGTTATACCATATAACGTATTACGTTATAACGTTATACCATGTAACGTATTACGTTATAACGTTACACCATATAACGTATTACGTTATAACGTTATACCAAATAACATTATACTATATAACGTAATACGTAATAACGTTATGCCATATAACGTATTACGTTATAACGTTATACTAGATAACGTAATACGTTGTAACGTTATACCATATAACGTATTACGTTATAACGTTATACTACATAACGTAATACGTTGTAACGTTATAACATATATCGTATTACGTTATAACGTTATACCATAGAACGTTAAACTATATAGCGTAATACGTTAAAACGATATGCCATATAACGTTATACCATATAGCGTTATACCATATAACGTAATACGTTATAACGTTATACCATATAACGTCATACCATATAACGTAATACTATATAACGTAATACGTTATAACGTTATACCATATAACGTATTACGATATAACGTTGTACCATATAAAGTATTACGTTACAACGTTACTCCATATAACGTTATACTATATAACGTAATACGTTATAACGTTATGCCATATAACGTATTACGTTATAACGTTATTCCATATAACGTTATACTATATAACGTAATACGTTATTACGTTATACCATATAACGTATTACGATATAACGTTGTACCATATAAAGTATTACGTTACAACGTTATTCCATATAACGTTATACTATATAACGTAATACGTTATAACGTTATGCCATATAACGTATTACGTTATAACGTTATACCATAGAACGTTAAACTATATAGCGTAATACGTTAAAACGATATGCCATATAACGTTATACCATATAGCGTTATACCATATAACGTAATACGTTATAACGTTATACCATATAACGTCATACCATATAACGTAATACTATATAACGTAATACGTTATAACGTTATACCATATAACGTATTACGATATAACGTTGTACCATATAAAGTATTACGTTACAACGTTATACCACATAACGTTATACTATATAACGTAATGCGTTAGAACGTTATGCCATATAACGTATTACGTTATAACGTTATACCATATAGCGATATACTATATAACGTAATACGTTATAACGTTATACCATATAACGTTACACCTTATAACGTAAAATATTATAACTTTATATCATATAACGTTATACCATATATCGTCATGCCATATACCGTAATACGTTATAATGTTATACCATATAACGTATTACGTTATAACGTTATACTAGATAACGTAATACGTTGTAACGTTATACCATATAACGTATTACGTTATAACGTTATACTACATAACGTAATACGTTGTAACGTTATAACATATATCGTATTACGTTATAACGTTATACCATAGAACGTTAAACTATATAGCGTAATACGTTAAAACGATATGCCATATAACGTTATACCATATAGCGTTATACCATATAACGTATTACGTTATAACGTTATTCCATATAACGATATACTATATAACGTAATACGTTATAACGTTATACCATGTAACGTATTACGTTATAACGTTACACCATATAACGTATTACGTTATAACGTTATACCATATAACGTTATACTATATAACGTAATGCGTTATAACGATATACCATATAGCGTTATACTATATAGCGTAATACGTTATAACGTTATACCATATAAAGTATTACGTTATAACAGTATTCCATATAACGTTATACCATATAACGTATTACGTTATAACGTTGTACCATACAACGTATTACGTTATAACGTTATAACATATAACGTTATACTATATAACGTAATACGTTATAACGTTATGCCGTATAACGTATTACGTTATAACGGTATTCCATATAGCGTTATACTATATAACGTAATACGTTATAACGTTATACCATATAACGTATTACGTTATAACGTTATACCATGTAACGTTATACTACATAACGTAATACGTTGTAACGTTATACCATATAACGTATTACGTTATAACGTTATACCATAGAACGTTAAACTATATAGCGTAATACGTTATAGCGATATGCCATATAACGTTATACCATATAGCGTTATACTATATAACGTAATACGTTATAGCGTTATGCCATATAACGTAATACTTTATAACGGTGTTCCATATAAAGTTATACCATATAACGTATTATGTTATAACGTTGTACCATATAATGTATTACGTTATAACGTTATACCATATAACGTTATACTATATAACATAATACGTTATAACGTTATGCCATATAACGTATTACGTTATAACGGTATTCCATATAACTTTATACTATATAACGTAATACGTTATAAGGTTATACCATATAACGTAATACGTTATAACGTTATACCATGTAACGTTATACTATATAACGTAATACGTTATAACGTTATACCACATAACGTATTACGTTATAACGTTATACCATATAACGTTATACTATATAACGTAATACGTTATAACGTTATACCGTATAACGTATTACGTTATAACGTTGTACCATATAAAGTATTACGCTATAACGTTATACCATATAACGTTATACTATATAACGTAATACGTTATAACGTTATACCATATAACGTTACACCATATAACGTAAAATATTATAACTTTATATCATATAACGTTATACCATATATCGTCATGACATATACCGTAATACGTTATAATGTTATACCATATAACGTTATACTATATAACGTAATACGTTATAACGTTATGCCATATAACGTATTACGTTATGACGTTGCACCATATAAAGTATTACGTTATAACGTTATACCATATAACGTTATACTATATAACGTAAAACGTTAGAACGTTATTCCATATAACGTATTACCTTATAACGTTATACCAAATAACATTATACTATATAACATAATACGTAATAACGTTATACCATATAACGTATTACGTTATAACGTTATACCATGTAACGTTATACTATATAACGTAATACGTTGTAACGTTATACCATATAACGTATTACGTTATAACGTTATACCATGTAACGTTATACTATATAACGTAATAGGTTATAACGTTATAGCATATAACGTATTACGTTATAACGTTGTACCATATAATGTATTACGTTATAACGTTATACCATATAACGTTATACTATATAACGTAATACGTTATAACGGTATGCCATATAACGTATTACGTTATAACGGTATTCCATATAACGTTATACTATATAACGTAATACGTTATAACGTTATACCAAATAACATTATACTATATAACGTAATACGTAATAACGTTATACCATATAACGTATTACGTTATAACGTTATACCAAATAACATTATACTATATAACGTAATACGTTATAACGTTATACCATATAACGTTATACTATATAACGTAATACTTTATAACGTTATGCCACATAACGTAATACTTTATAACGGTATTCCATATAACGTTATACCATATAACGTATTATGTTATAACGTTGTACCATATAATGTATTACGTTATAACGTTATACCATATAACGTTATACTATATAACGTAATACGTTATAACGTTCTACCATATAACGGTATTCCATATAACGTTATACCATATAACGTATTATGTTATAACGTTATACCATATAACGTTATACTATATAACGTAATACGTTATAACGTTATACCATATAACGTATTACGTTATAACGTTGTACTATATAAAGTATTACGTTATAACGGTATTCCATATAACGTTACACCATATAACGTATTACGTTATAACGTTGTACCATACAACGTATTACGTTATAACGTTATGCCATGTAACGTTATACTATATAACGTAATACGTTATAACGTTATACCATATAACGTATTACGTTATAAAGTTGTACCATATAAAGTATTACGTTATTACGTTATACCATATAACGTTATACTATATAACGTAATACGTTATAACGTTATGCCATATAACGTATTACGTTATAACGTTATTCCATATAACGTTATACTATATAACGTAATACGTTATAACGTTATACCATGTAACGTATTCCGTTATAACGTTGTACCATATAAAGTATTACGTTATAACGGTATACCATATAACGTTATACTATATAACGTAATACGTTATAACGTTATGCCATATAACGTATTACGTTATAACGGTATTCCATATAACGTTATACTATATAACGTAATACGTTATAACGTTATACCAAATAGCATTATACTATATAACGTAATACGCAATAACGTTATACCATATAACGTATTACGTTATAACGTTATACCATGTAACGTATTACGTTATAACGTTACACCATATAACGTATTACGTTATAACGTTATACCAAATAACATTATACTATATAACGTAATACGTAATAACGTTATGCCATATAACGTATTACGTTATAACGTTATACTAGATAACGTAATACGTTGTAACGTTATACCATATAACGTATTACGTTATAACGTTATACTACATAACGTAATACGTTGTAACGTTATAACATATATCGTATTACGTTATAACGTTATACCATAGAACGTTAAACTATATAGCGTAATACGTTAAAACGATATGCCATATAACGTTATACCATATAGCGTTATACCATATAACGTAATACGTTATAACGTTATACCATATAACGTCATACCATATAACGTAATACTATATAACGTAATACGTTATAACGTTATACCATATAACGTATTACGATATAACGTTGTACCATATAAAGTATTACGTTACAACGTTATTCCATATAACGTTATACTATATAACGTAATACGTTATAACGTTATGCCATATAACGTATTACGTTATAACGTTATTCCATATAACGTTATACTATATAACGTAATACGTTATAACGTTATACCATATAACGTATTACGATATAACGTTGTACCATATAAAGTATTACGTTACAACGTTATTCCATATAACGTTATACTATATAACGTAATACGTTATAACGTTATGCCATATAACGTATTACGTTATAACGTTATACCATAGAACGTTAAACTATATAGCGTAATACGTTAAAACGATATGCCATATAACGTTATACCATATAGCGTTATACCATATAACGTAATACGTTATAACGTTATACCATATAACGTCATACCATATAACGTAATACTATATAACGTAATACGTTATAACGTTATACCATATAACGTATTACGATATAACGTTGTACCATATAAAGTATTACGTTACAACGTTATACCACATAACGTTATACTATATAACGTAATGCGTTAGAACGTTATGCCATATAACGTATTACGTTATAACGTTATACCATATAGCGATATACTATATAACGTAATACGTTATAACGTTATACCATATAACGTTACACCTTATAACGTAAAATATTATAACTTTATATCATATAACGTTATACCATATATCGTCATGCCATATACCGTAATACGTTATAATGTTATACCATATAACGTATTACGTTATAACGTTATACTAGATAACGTAATACGTTGTAACGTTATACCATATAACGTATTACGTTATAACGTTATACTACATAACGTAATACGTTGTAACGTTATAACATATATCGTATTACGTTATAACGTTATACCATAGAACGTTAAACTATATAGCGTAATACGTTAAAACGATATGCCATATAACGTTATACCATATAGCGTTATACCATATAACGTATTACGTTATAACGTTATTCCATATAACGATATACTATATAACGTAATACGTTATAACGTTATACCATGTAACGTATTACGTTATAACGTTACACCATATAACGTATTACGTTATAACGTTATACCATATAACGTTATACTATATAACGTAATACGTTATAACGTTATGCCATATAACGTATTACGTTTTAACGTTATTCCATATAACGTTATACTATATAACGTAATACGTTATAACGTTATGCCATATAACGTATTACGTTATAACCTTATTCCATATAACGTTATACTATATAACGTAATACGTTATAACGTTATGCCATATAACGTATTACGTTATAACGTTGTACCATATAAAGTATTACGTTATAACGTTATACCACATAACGTTATACTATATAACGTAATACGTTAGAACTTTATGCAATATAACGTATTACGTTATAACGTTATACCATATAGCGATATACTATATAACGTAATACGTTAATACATTATACCATATAACGTTACTCCTTATAACGTAAAATATTATAACTTTATATCATATAACGTTATACCATATATCGTCATGCCATATACCGTAATACGTTATAATGTTATACCATATAACGTATTACGTTATAACGTTATACTAGATAACGTAATACGTTGTAACGTTATACCATATAACGTATTACGTTATAACGTTATACTACATAACGTAATACGTTGTAACGTTATAACATATATCGTATTACGTTATAACGTTATACCATAGAACGTTAAACTATATAGCGTAATACGTTAAAACGATATGCCATATATCGTTATACCATATAGCGTTATACCATATAACGTAATACGTTATAACGTTATACCATATAACGTCATACCATATAACGTAATACTATATAACGTAATTCGTTATAACGTTATACCATATAACGTATTACGATATAACGTTGTACCATATAAAGTATTACGTTACAACGTTATTCCATATAACGTTATACTATATAACGTAATACGTTATAACGTTATGCCATATAACGTATTACGTTATAACGTTATTCCATATAACGTTATACTATATGACGTAATACGTTATAACGTTATGCCATATAACGTATTACGTTATAACGTTGCACCATATAAAGTATTACGTTATAACGTTATACCACATAACGTTATACTATATAACGTAATGCGTTAGAACGTTATGCCATATAACGTATTACGTTATAACGTTATACCATATGGCGTTATACTATATAACGTAATACGTTATAACGTTATACCATATAACGTTACACCATATAACGTAAAATATTATAACTTTGTATCATATAACGTTATACCATATATCGTCATGCCATATACCGTAATACGTTGTAATGTTATACCGTATAACGTATTACGTTATAACGTTATACTAGATAACGTAATACGTTGTAACGTTATACCATATAACGTATTACGTTATAACGTTATACTACATAACGTAATACGTTGTAACGTTATAACATATATCGTATTACGTTATAACGTTATACCATAGAACGTTAAACTATATAGCGTAATACGTTAAAACGATATGCCATATAACGTTATACCATATAGCGTTATACCATATAACGTAATACGTTATAACGTTATACCATATAACGTCATACCATATAACGTAATACTATATAACGTAATACGTTATAACGTTATACCATATAACGTATTACGATATAACGTTGTACCATATAAAGTATTACGTTACAACGTTATACCACATAACGTTATACTATATAACGTAATGCGTTAGAACGTTATGCCATATAACGTATTACGTTATAACGTTATACCATATAGCGATATACTATATAACGTAATACGTTATAACGTTATACCATATAACGTTACACCTTATAACGTAAAATATTATAACTTTATATCATATAACGTTATACCATATATCGTCATGCCATATACCGTAATACGTTATAATGTTATACCATATAACGTATTACGTTATAACGTTATACTAGATAACGTAATACGTTGTAACGTTATACCATATAACGTATTACGTTCTAACGTTATACTACATAACGTAATACGTTGTAACGTTATAACATATATCGTATTACGTTATAACGTTATACCATAGAACGTTAAACTATATAGCGTAATACGTTAAAACGATATGCCATATAACGTTATACCATATAGCGTTATACCATATAACGTATTACGTTATAACGTTATTCCATATAACGATATACTATATAACGTAATACGTTATAACGTTATACCATGTAACGTATTACGTTATAACGTTACACCATATAACGTATTACGTTATAACGTTATACCATATAACGTTATACTATATAACGTAATACGTTATAACGTTATGCCATATAACGTATTACGTTTTAACGTTATTCCATATAACGTTATACTATATAACGTAATACGTTATAACGTTATGCCATATAACGTATTACGTTATAACCTTATTCCATATAACGTTATACTATATAACGTAATACGTTATAACGTTATGCCATATAACGTATTACGTTATAACCTTATTCCATATAACGTTATACTATATAACGTAATACGTTATAACGTTATACCATGTAACGTATTACGTTATAACGTTACACCATATAACGTATTACGTTATAACGGTATTCCATATAACGTTATACCATATAACGTATTACGTTATAACGTTGTACCATACAACGTATTACGTTATAACGTTATACCATAGAACGTTAAACTATATAGCGTAATACGTTAAAACGATATGCCATATAACGTTATACCATATAGCGTTATACCATATAACGTAATACGTTCTAACGTTATACCATATAACCTGATACCATATAACGTAATACTATATAACGTAATACGTTATAACGTTATACCATATAACGTATTACGATATAACGTTGTACCATATAAAGTATTACGTTACAACGTTATACCACATAACGTTATACTATATAACGTAATGCGTTAGAACGTTATGCCATATAACGTATTACGTTATAACGTTATACCATATAGCGATATACTATATAACGTAATACGTTATAACGTTATACCATATAACGTTACACCTTATAACGTAAAATATTATAACTTTGTATCATATAACGTTGTACCATATATCGTCATGCCATATACCGTAATACGTTATAATGTTATACCATATAACGTATTACGTTATAACGTTATACTACATAACGTAATACGTTGTAACGTTATAACATATATCGTATTACGTTATAACGTTATACCATAGAACGTTAAACTATATAGCGTAATACGTTATAACGATATGCCATATAACGTTATACCATATAGCGTTATACCATATAACGTAATACGTTATAACGTTATACCAAATAACGTCATACCATATACCGTAATACTATATAACATAATACGTTATAACGTTATACCATATAACGTATTACGTTATAACATTTTACCATATAACGTATTACGTTATAACGTTATACCATATAACGTTATACTATATAACGTAATACGTTATAACGTTATACCATATAACGTATTACGTTATAACATTATACCATATGACGTATTACGTTATAGCATTATACCATATAACGATATACTATATAACTTAATACGTTATAACGCTGTACCATATAACGTATTACGTTATAACGTTATTCCATATAACGATATACTATATAACGTAATACGTTATAACGTTATACCATGTAACGCATTACGTTATAACGTTACACCATATAACGTATTACGTTATAACGTTATACCATATAACGTTATACTATATAACGTAATACGTTATGACGTTATGCCATATAACGTATTACGTTATAACGGTATTCCATATAACGTTATACTATATAACGTAATACGTTATAACGTTATACCATATAACGTATTACGTTATAACGTTATACCATGTAACCGTATACTATATAACGTAATACGTTATAACATTATACCATATAAAGTATTACGTTATAACGGTATTCCATATAACGTTATACCATATAACGTATTACGTTATAACGTTGTACCATACAACGTATTACGTTATAACGATATTCCATATAACGTTATACTATATAACGTAATACGTTATAACGTTATACCATATAACGTATTACGTTATAACGTTACACCATATAACGTATTACGTTATAACGTTATACCAAATAACATTATACTATATAACGTAATACGTAATAACGTTATACCATATAACGTATTACGTTATAACGTTATACCATATAGCGATATACTATATAACGTAATACGTTATAACGTTATACCATATAACGTTACGCCTTATAACGTAAAATATTATAACTTTATATCATATAACGTTATACCATATATCGTCATGCCATATACCGTAATACGTTATAATGTTATACCATATAACGTGTTACGTTATAACGTTGTACCATATAACGTATTACGTTATAACGTTACACCATATAACGTATTACGTTATAACGTTGTACCAAATAACGTTACACTGTATAACGTAATACGTTATAACGTTATACCATATAACGTATTACTTTATAACGTTACACCATATAACGTATTACGTTATAACATTATACCAAATAACGTTATACTATATAACGTAATACGTTATAACGTTATACCATATAACGTATTACGTTATAACATTGAACCATATAACGTATTACGTTATAACGTTATACCATATAACGTTATACTTTATAACGTAATACGTTATAACGTTATGCCATATAACGTATTACGTTATAACGTTACACCATGTAACAGTATACTATATAACGTAATACGTTATATCGTTATTCCACATAACGTATTACGTTATAACGTTGTACCATATAACGTATTCCGTTATAACGTTATACCATATAACGTTATACTATATTACGTAATACGTTATAGCGTTATGCCATATAACGTATTACGTTATAACGGTATTCCATATAACGTTATACTATATAACTTAAGACGTTATAACGTTATACCATATAACGTATTACGTTATAACGTTATACCTTATAACGTCATACGTTGTAACGTTATACCATAAACGTATTACGTTATAACGTTATACATTATAACGTCATACGTTGTAACGTTATACCATATAACTTAATGCGCTATAACGATATACCATATAACTTTATACCATATAACCTTATACCATATAACGTTATACCATATAACGTTATACTATATGACGTAATACGTTATAACGTTATACCATATAACGTATTACGTTATAACATTATACCATATAAGATATTACGTTATAACGTTATACCATATAACGTTATACTATATAACGTAATACGTTATAACGTTATACCATATAACGAATTACGTTATAACGTTATAAAATATAACGTATTACGTTATAACATTATACCATATAACGTATTACGTTATAAGGTTATACCATATAACGTTATACTATATAACTTAATACGTTATAACGTTATACCATATAACGTACTACGTGATAACGTTGTACCATATAAAGTATTACGTTATAACGTTATACCATATAACGTTATACTATATAACGTAATACGTTATAACGTTATGCCATATAAAGTATTACGTTATAACGTTATACCATATAACGTTATACCATATAACTTAATACGTTATAACGCTATGCCATATAACGTATTACGTTATAACGTTACACCATATAACGTATTACGTTATAACGTTGTACCATATAACGTTATACTATATAACGTAATACGTTATAACGTTATACCATATAACATATTACGTTATAACGTTATACCTTATAACGTTATACTATATAACTTAATACGTTATAACGTTATACTATATAACGTAATACGCTGTAACGTTATACCATATGACGTATTACGTTATAACGTTATACTATATAACGTAATACGTTATAACGTTATACCATATAACGTTATACTATATAACTTAATGCGTTATAACGATATACCATATAACGTTATACCATATAACGTTATACCATATAACGTTATACTGTATAACGTAATACGTTATAACGTTATACCATATAACATATTACGTTATAACGTTATACCTTATAACGTTATACTATATAACTTAATACGTTATAACGTTATACCGTATAACGTATTACGTTATAACGTTATACCATATAACATTATACTATATAACGTAATACGTTATAACGTTATGCCATATAACGTATTAGGTTATATCGTTATTCCATATAACGTTATACTATATAAAGTAAAACGTTATAACGTTATACCATATAACGTGTTACGCTAAAACGTTATATCATGTAACGTTATACTATATAACGTAATACGTTATAACGTTATACCATATGACGTATTACGTTATAACGTTGTACCATATAAAGTATTACGTTATAACCTTATACCATATAACGTTATACCATATAACGTTATACTATATGACGTAATACCTTATAACGTTATGCCATATAACGTATAACGTTATAACGTTGTACCATATAAAGTATTACGTTATAACGTTATACCACATAACGTTATACTATATAACGTAATACGTTAGAACTTTATGAGATATAACGTATTACGTTATAACGTTATACCATATGGCGTTATACTATATAACGTAATACGTTATAACGTTATACCATATAACGTTACACCATATAACGTAAAATATTATAACTTTATATCATATAACGTTATACCATATATCGTCATGCCATATACCGTAATACGTTATAATGTTATACCATATAACGTATTACGTTATAACGTTATACTAGATAACGTAATACGTTGTAACGTTATACCATATAACGTATTACGTTATAACGTTATACTACATAACGTAATACGTTGTAACGTTATAACATATATCGTATTACGTTATATCGTTATACCATAGAACGTTAAACTATATAGCGTAATACGTTAAAACGATATGCCATATAACGTTATACCATATAGCGTTATACCATATAACGTATTACGTTATAACGTTATTCCATATAACGATATACTATATAACGTAATACGTTATAACGTTATACCATGAAACGAATTACGTTATAACGTTACACCATATAACGTATTACGTTATAACGTTATACCATATAACGTTATACTATATAACGTAATACGTTATAACGTTATGCCATATAACGTATTACGTTATAACGTTATTCCATATAACGTTATACTATATAACGTAATACGTTATAACGTTATGCCATATAACGTATTACGTTATAACGTTATACCATATAACGACATACCATATAACGTAATACTATATAACGTAATACGTTATAACGTTATACCATATAACGTATTACGATATAACGTTGTACCATATAAAGTATTACGTTACAACGTTATACCTCATAACGTTATACTATATAACGTAATGCGTTAGAACGTTATGCCATATAACGTATTACGTTATAACGTTATACCATATAACGTTATACTATATAACTTAATGCGTTATAACGATATACCATATAACGTTATACCATATAACGTTATACCATATAACGTTATACTGTATAACGTAATACGTTATAACGTTATACCATATAACATATTACGTTATAACGTTATACCTTATAACGTTATACTATATAACTTAATACGTTATAACGTTATACCGTATAACGTATTACGTTATAACGTTATACCATATAACATTATACTATATAACGTAATACGTTATAACGTTATGCCATATAACGTATTAGGTTATATCGTTATTCCATATAACGTTATACTATATAAAGTAAAACGTTATAACGTTATACCATATAACGTGTTACGCTAAAACGTTATATCATGTAACGTTATACTATATAACGTAATACGTTATAACGTTATACCATATGACGTATTACGTTATAACGTTGTACCATATAAAGTATTACGTTATAACCTTATACCATATAACGTTATACCATATAACGTTATACTATATGACGTAATACCTTATAACGTTATGCCATATAACGTATAACGTTATAACGTTGTACCATATAAAGTATTACGTTATAACGTTATACCACATAACGTTATACTATATAACGTAATACGTTAGAACTTTATGCCATATAACGTATTACGTTATAACGTTATACCATATGGCGTTATACTATATAACGTAATACGTTATAACGTTATACCATATAACGTTACACCATATAACGTAAAATATTATAACTTTATATCATATAACGTTATACCATATATCGTCATGCCATATACCGTAATACGTTATAATGTTATACCATATAACGTATTACGTTATAACGTTATACTAGATAACGTAATACGTTGTAACGTTATACCATATAACGTATTACGTTATAACGTTATACTACATAACGTAATACGTTGTAACGTTATAACATATATCGTATTACGTTATATCGTTATACCATAGAACGTTAAACTATATAGCGTAATACGTTAAAACGATATGCCATATAACGTTATACCATATAGCGTTATACCATATAACGTATTACGTTATAACGTTATTCCATATAACGATATACTATATAACGTAATACGTTATAACGTTATACCATGAAACGAATTACGTTATAACGTTACACCATATAACGTATTACGTTATAACGTTATACCATATAACGTTATACTATATAACGTAATACGTTATAACGTTATGCCATATAACGTATTACGTTATAACGTTATTCCATATAACGTTATACTATATAACGTAATACGTTATAACGTTATGCCATATAACGTATTACGTTATAACGTTATACCATATAACGACATACCATATAACGTAATACTATATAACGTAATACGTTATAACGTTATACCATATAACGTATTACGATATAACGTTGTACCATATAAAGTATTACGTTACAACGTTATACCTCATAACGTTATACTATATAACGTAATGCGTTAGAACGTTATGCCATATAACGTATTACGTTATAACGTTATACCATATAACGTTATACTATATAACTTAATGCGTTATAACGATATACCATATAACGTTATACCATATAACGTTATACCATATAACGTTATACTGTATAACGTAATACGTTATAACGTTATACCATATAACATATTACGTTATAACGTTATACCTTATAACGTTATACTATATAACTTAATACGTTATAACGTTATACCGTATAACGTATTACGTTATAACGTTATACCATATAACATTATACTATATAACGTAATACGTTATAACGTTATGCCATATAACGTATTAGGTTATATCGTTATTCCATATAACGTTATACTATATAAAGTAAAACGTTATAACGTTATACCATATAACGTGTTACGCTAAAACGTTATATCATGTAACGTTATACTATATAACGTAATACGTTATAACGTTATACCATATGACGTATTACGTTATAACGTTGTACCATATAAAGTATTACGTTATAACCTTATACCATATAACGTTATACCATATAACGTTATACTATATGACGTAATACCTTATAACGTTATGCCATATAACGTATAACGTTATAACGTTGTACCATATAAAGTATTACGTTATAACGTTATACCACATAACGTTATACTATATAACGTAATACGTTAGAACTTTATGCCATATAACGTATTACGTTATAACGTTATACCATATGGCGTTATACTATATAACGTAATACGTTATAACGTTATACCATATAACGTTACACCATATAACGTAAAATATTATAACTTTATATCATATAACGTTATACCATATATCGTCATGCCATATACCGTAATACGTTATAATGTTATACCATATAACGTATTACGTTATAACGTTATACTAGATAACGTAATACGTTGTAACGTTATACCATATAACGTATTACGTTATAACGTTATACTACATAACGTAATACGTTGTAACGTTATAACATATATCGTATTACGTTATATCGTTATACCATAGAACGTTAAACTATATAGCGTAATACGTTAAAACGATATGCCATATAACGTTATACCATATAGCGTTATACCATATAACGTATTACGTTATAACGTTATTCCATATAACGATATACTATATAACGTAATACGTTATAACGTTATGCCATATAACGTATTACGTTATAACGTTATTCCATATAACGTTATACTATATAACGTAATACGTTATAACGTTATGCCATATAACGTATTACGTTATAACGTTATACCATATAACGACATACCATATAACGTAATACTATATAACGTAATACGTTATAACGTTATACCATATAACGTATTACGATATAACGTTGTACCATATAAAGTATTACGTTACAACGTTATACCTCATAACGTTATACTATATAACGTAATGCGTTAGAACGTTATGCCATATAACGTATTACGTTATAACGTTATACCATATGGCGTTATACTATATAACGTAATACGTTATAACGTTATACCATATAACGTTACACCATATAACGTAAAATATTATAACTTTATATCATATAACGTTATACCATATATCGTCATGCCATATACCGTAATACGTTATAATGTTATACCATATAACGTATTACGTTATAACGTTATACTAGATAACGTAATTCGTTGTAACGTTATACCATATAACGTATTACGTTATAACGTTATACTACATAACGTAATACGTTGTAACGTTATAACATATATCGTATTACGTTATATCGTTATACCATAGAACGTTAAACTATATAGCGTAATACGTTAAAACGATATGCCATATAACGTTATACCATATAGCGTTATACCATATAACGTATTACGTTATAACGTTATTCCATATAACGATATACTATATAACGTAATACGTTATAACGTTATACCATGAAACGTATTACGTTATAACGTTACACCATATAACGTATTACGTTATAACGTTATACCATATAACGTTATACTATATAACGTAATACGTTATAACGTTATGCCATATAACGTATTACGTTATAACGTTATTCCATATAACGTTATACTATATAACGTAATACGTTATAACGTTATGCCATATAACGTATTACGTTATAACGTTATTCCATATAACGTTATACTATATAACGTAATACGTTATAACGTTATGCCATATAACGTATTACGTTATAACGTTGTACCATATAAAGTATTACGTTATAACGTTATACCACATAACGTTATACTATATAACGTAATGCGTTAGAACGTTATGCCATATAACGTATTACGTTATAACGTCATACCATATGGCGTTATACTATATAACGTAATACGTTATAACGTTATACCATATAACGTTACACCATATAACGTAAAATATTATAACTTTATATCATATAACGTTATACCATATATCGTCATGCCATATACCGTAATACGTTGTAATGTTATACCGTATAACGTATTACGTTATAACGTTATACTAGATAACGTAATACGTTGTAACGTTATACCATATAACGTATTACGTTATAACGTTATACTACATAACGTAATACGTTGTAACGTTATAACATATATCGTATTACGTTATAACATTATACCATAGAACGTTAAACTATATAGCGTAATACGTTAAAACGATATGCCATATAACGTTATACCATATAGCGTTATACCATATAACGTAATACGTTATAACGTTATACCATATAACCTGATACCATATAACGTAATACTATATAACGTATTACGTTATAACGTTATACCATATAACGTATTACGGTATAACGTTGTACCATATAAAGTATTACGTTACAACGTTATACCACATAACGTTATACTATATAACGTAATGCGTTAGAACGTTATGCCATATAACGTATTACGTTATAACGTTATACCATATAGCGATATACTATATAACGTAATACGTTATAACGTTATACCATATAACGTTACACCTTATAACGTAAGATATTATAACTTTATATCATATAACGTTGTACCATATATCGTCATGCCATATACCGTAATACGTTATAATGTTATACCATATAACGTATTACGTTATAACGTTATACTAGATAACGTAATACGTTGTAACGTTATACCATATAACGTATTACGTTATAACGTTATACTACATAACGTAATACGTTGTAACGTTATAACATATATCGTATTACGTTATAACGTTATACCATAGAACGTTAAACTATATAGCGTAATACGTTATAACGATATGCCATATAACGTTATACCATATAGCGTTATACCATATAACGTAATACGTTATAACGTTATACCATATAACGTCATACCATATACCGTAATACTATATAACATAATACGTTATAACGTTATACCATATAACGTATTACGTTATAACATTTTACCATATAACGTATTACGTTATAACGTTATACCATATAACGTTATACTATATAACGTAATACGTTATAACGTTATACCATATAACGTATTACGTTATAACATTATACCATATGACGTATTACGTTATAGCATTATACCATATAACGATATACTATATAACTTAATACGTTATAACGCTGTACCATATAACGTATTACGTTATAACGTTATTCCATATAACGATATACTATATAACGTAATACGTTATAACGTTATACCATGTAACGCATTACGTTATAACGTTACACCATATAACGTATTACGTTATAACGTTATACCATGTAACCGTATACTATATAACGTAATACGTTATAACATTATACCATATAAAGTATTACGTTATAACGGTATTCCATATAACGTTATACCATATAACGTATTACGTTATAACGTTGTACAATACAACGTATTACGTTATAACGATATTCCATATAACGTTATACTATATAACGTAATACGTTATAACGTTATACCATATAACGTATTACGTTATAACGTTACACCATATAACGTATTACGTTATAACGTTATACCAAATAACATTATACTATATAACGTAATACGTAATAACGTTATACCATATAACGTATTACGTTATAACGTTATACCATGTAACGTTATACTATATAACATAATACGTTATAACGTTATACCATATAACGTATTACGTTATAACGTTATACCATGTAACGTTATACTATATAACGTAATAGGTTATAACGTTATACCATATAACGTATTACGTTATAACGTTGTACCATATAAAGTATTACGTTATAACGTTATACCATATAACGTTATAATATATAACGTAATACGTTATAACGTTATGCCATATAACGTATTACGTTATAACGGTATTCCATATAACGTTATACTATATAACGTAATACGTTATAACGTTATGCCATATAACGTATTACGTTATAACGTTATTC
Organism: Bombus flavifrons; assembly: GCF_040668555.2. Classification (NCBI taxonomy): domain Eukaryota; kingdom Metazoa; phylum Arthropoda; class Insecta; order Hymenoptera; family Apidae; genus Bombus; species Bombus flavifrons. Next base: position 5,052,296 of record NC_138451.1, read on the forward strand.
CATATAACGTTATACTATATAACGTAATACGTTATAACGTTATGCCATATAACGTATTACGTTATAACGTTATTCCATATAACGTTATACTATATAACGTAATACGTTATAACGTTATGCCATATAACGTATTACGTTATAACGTTGTACCATATAAAGTATTACGTTATAACGTTATACCACATAACGTTATACTATATAACGTAATACGTTAGAACTTTATGCCATATAACGTATTACGTTATAACGTTATACCATATAGCGATATACTATATAACGTAATACGTTATAACGTTATACCATATAACGTTACACCTTATAACGTAAAATATTATAACTTTATATCATATAACGTTATACCATATATCGTCATGCCATATACCGTAATACGTTATAATGTTATACCATATAACGTATTACGTTATAACGTTATACTAGATAACGTAATACGTTGTAACGTTATACCATATAACGTATTACGTTATAACGTTATACTACATAACGTATTACGTTATAACGCTATACCATATAACGTTCATCCAATAACGTAATACGTTATAACGTTATACCATATAACGTATTACGTTATAACTTTACACCATATAAGGTATTACGTTATAACATTATACCATATAACGTTATACTATATAACTTAATACGTTATAACGTTATACCATATAACGTATTACGCTATAACATTATACCATATAACGTATTACGTTATAACTTTAAACTATATAGCGCAATACGTTATAACGTTATATCATATAACGTTATACCATATAGCGCTATACTATATAACGTAGTACGTTATAACGTTATACCATATAACGTCATACCATATAACGTTATACTATATAACGTAATACGTCGTAACGTTATACCATATAACGTATTACGTTATAACGGTATACTATATAACGTAATACGTTATAACGTTATACCATATAACGTATTACGTTATAACAATGAACCATATAACGTATTACGTTATAACGTTATACCATATAACGTTATACTTTATAACGTAATACGTTATAACGTTATGCCATATAACGTATTACGTTATAACGTTACACCATGTAACAGTATACAATATAACGTAATACGTTATATCGTTATTCCACATAACGTATTACGTTATAACGTTGTACCATATAACGTATTTCGTTATAACGTTATACCATATAACGTTATACTATATTACGTAATACGTTATAGCGTTATGCCATATAACGTATTACGTTATAACGGTATTCCATATAACGTTATACTATATAACTTAAGACGTTATAACGTTATACCATATAACGTATTACGTTATAACGTTATACTTTATAACGTCATACGTTGTAACGTTATACCATATAACGTATTACGTTATAACGTTATACTTTATAACGTCATACGTTGTAACGTTATACCATATAACTTAATGCGCTATAACGATATACCATATAACGTTATACCATATAACGTTATACCATATAACGTTATACTGTATAACGTAATACGTTATAACGTTATACCATATAACATATTACGTTATAACGTTATACCTTATAACGTTATACTATATAACTTAATACGTTATAACGTTATACCGTATAACGTATTACGTTATAAATTTATACCATATAACATTATACTATATAACGTAATACGTTATAACGTTATGCCATATAACGTATTAGGTTATATCGTTATTCCATATAACGTTATACTATATAAAGTAAAACGTTATAACGTTATACCATATAACGTGTTACGCTAAAACGTTATATCATGTAACGTTATACTATATAACGTAATACGTTATAACGTTATACCATATGACGTATTACGTTATAACGTTGTACCATATAAAGTATTACGTTATAACCTTATACCATATAACGTTATACCATATAACGTTATACTATATGACGTAATACCTTATAACGTTATGCCATATAACGTATTACGTTATAACGTTGTACCATATAACGTACTACGTTATAACGTTACACCATATAACGTATTACGTTATAACGTTGTACCAAATAACGTTACACTGTATAACGTAATACGTTATAACGTTATACCATATAACGTATTACGTTATAACGTTACACCATATAACGTATTACGTTATAACATTATACCAAATAACGTTATACTATATAACGTAATACGTTATAACGTTATACCATATAACGTATTACGTTTTAACATTACACCATATAACGTATTACGTTATAACGTTATACCATATAACGTTATACTATATAACGTAATACGTTATAACGTTATACCATATAACGTATTACGTTATAACGTTATAAAATATAACGTATTACGTTAAAACATTATACCATATAACGTATTACGTTATAACGTTATAAAATATAACGTTATACTATATAACTTAATACGTTATAACGTTATACCATATAACGTATTACGTTATAACGTTATAGCATATAACGTATTACGTTATAACATTATACCATATAACGTATTACGTTATAACGTTATACCATATAACGTTATAGTATATAACGTAATACGTTATAACGTTATGCCATATAACGTATTACGTTATAACGTTATAAAATATAACGTATTACGTTATAACATTATACCATATAACGTATTACGTTATAACGTTACACCATGTAACAGTATACTATATAACGTAATACGTTATATCGTTATTCCACATAACGTATTACGTTATAACGTTGTACCATATAACGTAATCCGTTATAACGTTATACCATATAACGTTATACTATATAACGTAATACGTTATAACGTTATACCATATAACGTATTACGTTATAACGTTATAAAATATAACGTATTACGTTATAACATTATACCATATGACGTATTACGTTATAACGTTATACCAAATAACGTTATACTATATTACGTAATACGTTATAAAGTTATGCCATATAACGTATTACGTTATAACGGTATTCCATATAACGTTATACTATATAACGTAATACGTTATAACGTTATACCATATAACGTACTACGTGATAACGTTGTACCATATAAAGTATTACGTTATAACGTTATACCATATAACGTTATACTATATAACGTAATACGTTATAACGTTATGCCATATAACGTATTACGTTATAACGTTATACCATATAACGTTATACTATATAACTTAATACGTTATAACGTTATGCCATATAACGTATTACGTTATAACGTTACACCATATACCGTATTACGTTATAACGTTATACCAAATAACATTATACTATATAACGTAATACGTTATAACGTTATACCATATAACGTTATACTATATAACGTAATACGTTATAACGTTATACCATATAACGTATTACGTTATAACGTTGTACCATACAAAGTATTACGTTATAACGTTATAGCATATAACGTTATACCATATAACGTTATACTATATAACTTAATACGTTATAACGTTATACTATATAACGTAATACGTTGTAAGGTTATACCATATAACGTTATACTATATAACTTAATGCGTTATAACGATATACCATATAACTTTACACCATATAACGTTATACTATATAACGTAATACGCTATAACGTTATACTATATAACGTATTACGTTATAACGTTGTACCATACAAAGTATTACGTTATAACGTTATAGCATATAACGTTATACCATATAACGTTATACTATATAACTTAATACGTTATAACGTTATACTATATAACGTAATACGTTGTAACGTTATACCATATAACGTTATACTATATAACTTAATGCGTTATAACGATATACAATATAACTTTACACCATATAACGTTATACTATATAACGTAATACGCTATAACGTTATACTATATAACATAATACGTTGTAACGTTATACCATATAGCGTATTACGTTATAACGTTATACTATATAACGTAATACGTTGTAACGTTATACCGTATAACGTATTACGCTATAACGTTATACTATATAACGTAACACGTTGTAACGTTATACCATATAACGTATTACGTTATAACGTTACATCATATAACGTATTACGTTATAACGTTACACCATATAATGTATTACGTTATAACGTTATACCATATAACGTTATACTATATAACGTAATACGTTATAACGTTATACCATATAACATATTACGTTATAACGTTATACCTTATAACGTTATAGTATATAACTTAATACGTTATAACGTTATACTATATAACGTAATACGTTGTAACGTTATACCATATGACGTATTACGTTATAACGTTATACTATATAACGTAATACGTTATAACGTTATACCATATAACGTTATACTATATAACTTAATGCGTTATAACGATATACCATATAACGTTATGCCATATAACGTTATACCGTATAACGTATTACGTTATAACGATATACCATATAACGTTATACTATATAACGTAATACGTTATAACGTTATGCCATATAACGTATTACGTTATAACGTTAATCCATATAACGTTACACTATATAACGTAATACGTTATAACGTTATACCATATAACGTATTACGTTATAACGTTGTACTATATAACGTAACACGTTGTAACGTTATACCATATAACGTATTACAGTATAACGTTATACTATATAACGTAATACGTTATAACGTTATACCATATAACATATTACGTTATAACGTTATACCTTATAACGCTATACTATATAACTTAATACGTTATAACGTTATACTATATAACGTAATACGTTGTAACGTTATACCATATGACGTATTACGTTATAACGTTATACTATATAACGTAATACGTTATAACGTTATACCATGTAACAGTATACTATATAACGTAATACATTATATCGTTATTCCACATATCGTATTACGTTATAACGTTGTACCATATAACGTATTATGTTATAACCTTATACCATATAACGTTATACCATATAATGTTATACTATATGACGTAATACCTTATAACGTTATGCCATATAACGTATTACGTTATAACGTTGTACCATATAACGTATTACGTTATAACGTTGTACCAAATAACGTTACACTGTATAACGTAATACGTTATAACGTTATACCATATAACGTATTACGTTATAACGTTACACCATATAACGTATTACGTTATAACATTATACCATATAACGTTATACTATATAACGTAATACGTTATAACGTTATGCCATATAACGTATTACGTTATAACGTTACACCATGTAACAGTATACTATATAACGTAATACGTTATATCGTTATTCCACATAACGTATTACGTTATAACGTTGTACCATATAACGTAATCGGTTATAACGTTATACCATATAACGTTATACTATATTACGTAATACGTTATAACGTTATGCCATATAACGTATTACGTTATAACGGTATTCCATATAACGTTATACTATATAACTTAATACGTTATAACGTTATACCATATAACGTATTACGTTATAACGTTATACTTTATAACGTCATACGTTGTAACGTTATACCATATAACGTATTACGTTATAACGTTATACTTTATAACGTCATACTTTGTAACGTTATAATATATAACGTTATACCATATAACTTAATACATTATAACATTATACTATATATCGTATTACGTTATAACGTTATACTATATAACGTAATACGTTATAACGTTATACCATATAACGTATTACGTTATAACGTTATACCATATAACGTTATACTATATAACGTAATACGTTATAACGTTATGCCATATAACGTATTACGTTATAACGTTATACCATATAACGTTATACTATATAACTTAATACGTTATAACGTTATGCCATGTAACGTATTACGTTATAACGTTACACCATATACCGTATTACGTTATAACGTTATACCAAATAACATTATACTATATAACGTAATACGTTATAACGTTATACCATATAACGTTATACTATATAACGTAATACGTTATAACGTTATAACCTTGTACCATACAAAGCATTAAGTTATAACGTTATAGCATATAACGTTATACCATATAACGTTATACTATATAACTTAATACGTTATAACGTTATACTATATAACGTAATACGTTGTAACGTTATACCATATAACGTTATACTATATAACTTAATGCGTTATAACGATATACCATATAACGTTATACTATATAACGTAATACGTTATAACGTTATAACCTTGTACCATACAAAGCATTACGTTATAACGTTATAGCATATAACGTTATACCATATAACGTTATACTATATAACGTAATACGGTATAAAGTTATACTATATAACATAATACGTTGTAACGTTATACCATATAGCGTATTACGTTATAACGTTATACTATATAACGTAATACGTTGTAACGTTATACCGTCTAACGTATTACGCTATAACGTTATACTATATAACGTAACACGTTGTAACGTTATACCATATAACGTATTACGGTATAACGTTATACTATATAACGTAATACGTCGTAACGTTATACCATATAACGTATTACGTTATAACGGTATACTATATAACGTAATACGTTATAACGTTATACCATATAACGTATTACGTTATAACGTTACATCATATAACGTATTACGTTATAACGTTACACCATATAATGTATTACGTTATAACGTTATACCATATAACGTTATACTATATAACGTAATACGTTATAACGTTATACCATATAACATATTACGTTATAACGTTATACCTTATAACGTTATACTATATAACTTAATACGTTATAACGTTATACTATATAACGTAATACGTTGTAACGTTATACCATATGACGTATTACGTTATAACGTTATACTATAAAACGTAATACGTTATAACGTTATACCATATAACGTTATACTATATAACGTAATACGTTATAACGTTATGCCATATAACGTTATACCGTATAACGTATTACGTTATAACGTTATACCAAATAACGTTATACTATATAACGTTATACCATATAACGTATTACGTTATAACGTTACACCATATAACGTATTACGTTATAACGTTGTACCAAATAACGTTACACTATATAACGTAATACGTTATAACGTTATACCATATAACGTATTACGTTATAACGTTACACCATATAACGTATTACGTTATAACATTATACCAAATAATGTTCTACTATATAAAGTAATACGTAATAACGTTATACCATATAACGTATTACGTTAAAACGTTATATCATGTAACGTTATACTATATAACGTAATATGTTATAACGTTATACTTTATAACGTCATACGTTGTAACGTTATACCATATAACGTTATACTATATAACTTAATGCGTTATAACGATATACCATATAACTTTACACCATATAACGTTATACTATATAACGTAACACGCTATAACGTTATACTATATAACATAATAAGTTGTAACGTTATACTATATAGCGTATTACGTTATAACGTTATACTATATAACGTAATACGTTATAACGTTATAAAATATAACGTATTACGTTATAACGTTATACCATATAACGTATTACGTTATAACGTTACACCATATAACGTATTACGTTATAACGTTATACCATATAACGTTATACTATATAACGTATTACGTTATAACGTTATACCATATAACATATTACGTTATAACGTAATACGCTATAACGTTATACTATATAACATAATACGTTGTAACGTTATACCATATAACGTATTACGTTAAAACGTTATACTATATAACGTAATACGTTGTAACGTTGTACCATATAAAGTATTACGTTATAACGTTATACCATATAACGTTATACTATATAGCGTAATACGTTATAACGTTATACTTTATCACGACATACTTTGTAACGTTATACCATATAACGTTATACTATATAACTTAATGCGTTATAACGATATACCATATAACTTTACCCCATATAACGTTATACTATATAACGTAATACGCTATAACGTTATACTATATAACAGAATACGTTGTAACGTTATACCATATAGCGTATTACGTTATAACGTTATACTATATAACGTAATACGTTGTAACGTTATACCGTATAACGTATTACGCTATAACGTTATACTATATAACGTAACACGTTGTAACGTTATACCATATAACGTATTACGGTATAACGTTATACTATATAACGTAATACGTCGTAACGTTATACCATATAACGTATTACGTTATAACGGTATACTATATAACGTAATACGTTATAACGTTATACCATATAACGTATTACGTTATAACGTTACATCATATAACGTATTACGTTATAACGTTACACCATATAATGTATTACGTTATAACGTTATACCATATAACGTTATACTATATAACGTAATACGTTGTAACGTTATACCATATAACGTATTACGTTATAACGTTATACTATATAACGTAATACGTTATAACGTTATACCATGTAACAGTATACTATATAACGTAATACGTTATATCGTTATTCCACATATCGTATTACGTTATAACGTTGTACCATATAACGTATTACGTTATAACGTTATACCATATAACGTTATACTATATAACGTAATAGGTTATAACGTTATAAAATATAACGTATTACGTTATAACGTTGTACCATATAAAGTATTACGTTATAACGTTATATCAAATAACGTTATACTATATAACGTAATACGTTGTAACGATATACCATATAACGTAATACGTTATAACGTTATACCATATAACGTATTACGTTATAACGTTGTACCATATAAAGTATTACGTTATAACCTTATACCATATAACGTTATACCATATAATGTTATACTATATGACGTAATACCTTATAACGTTATGCCATATAACGTATTACGTTATAACGTTGTACCATATAACGTATTACGTTATAACGTTGTACCAAATAACGTTACACTGTATAACGTAATACGTTATAACGTTATACCATATAACGTATTACGTTATAACATTACACCATATAACGTATTACGTTATAACATTATACCAAATAACGTTATACTATATAACGTAATACGTTATAACGTTATACCATATAACGTATTACGTTATAACATTACACCATATAACGTATTACGTTATAACGTTATACCATATAACGTTATACTATATAACGTAATACGTTATAACGTTATGCCATATATCGTATTACGTTATAACGTTACACCATGTAACAGTATACTATATAACGTAATACGTTATATCGTTATTCCACATAACGTATTACGTTATAACGTTGTACCATATAACGTAATCGGTTATAACGTTATACCATATAACGTTATACTATATTACGTAATACGTTATAACGTTATGCCATATAACGTATTACGTTATAACGGTATTCCATATAACGTTATACAATATAACTTAATACGTTATAACGTTATACCATATAACGTATTACGTTATAACGTTATACTTTATAACGTCATACGTTGTAACGTTATACCATATAACGTTATACCATATAACTTAATGCGTTATAACGATGTACCATATAACTTTATACCATATAACCTTATACCATATAACGTTATACCATATAACGTTATACTATATAACTTAATACATTATAACATTATACTATATATCTTATTACGTTATAACGTTATACTATATAACGTAATACGTTATAACGTTATACCATATAACGTACTACGTGATAACGTTTTACCATATAAAGTATTACGTTATAACGTTATACCATATAACGTTATACTATATAACGTAATACGTTATAACGTTATAACCTTGTACCATACAAAGTATTACGTTATAACGTTATAGCTTATAACGTTATACCATATAACGTTATACTATATAACTTAATACGTTATAACGTTATGCCATTTAACGTATTACGTTATAACGTTACACCATATACCGTATTACGTTATAACGTTATACCAAATAACATTATACTATATAACGTAATACGTTATAACGTTATACCATATAACGTTATACTATATAACGTAATACGTTATAACGTTATAACCTTGTACCATACAAAGTATTACGGTATAACGTTATAGCATATAACGTTATACCATATAACGTTATACTATATAACTTAATACGTTATAACGTTATACTATATAACGTAATACGTTGTAACGTTATACCATATAACGTTATACTATATAACTTAATGCGTTATAACGATATACCATATAACATTACACCATATAACGTTATACTATATAACGTAATACGCTATAAAGTTATACTATATAACATAATACGTTGTAACGTTATACCATATAGCGTATTACGTTATAACGTTATACTATATAACGTAATACGTTGTAACGTTATACCGTATAACGTATTACGCTATAACGTTATACTATATAACGTAACACGTTGTAACGTTATACCATATAACGTATTACGGTATAACGTTATACTATATAACGTAATACGTCGTAACGTTATACCATATAACGTATTACGTTATAACGGTATACTATATAACGTAATACGTTATAACGTTATACTATATAACGTAATACGTCGTAACGTTATACCATATAAAGTATTACGTTATAACGGTATACTATATAACGTAATACGTTATAACGTTATACCATATAACGTATTACGTTATAACGTTACATCATATAACGTATTACGTTATAACGTTACACCATATAATGTATTACGTTATAACGTTATACCATATAACGTTATACTATATAACGTAATACGTTATAACGTTATACCATATAACATATTACGTTATAACGTTATACCTTATAACGTTATACTATATAACTTAATGCGTTATAACGATATACCATATAACTTTACACCATATAACGTTATACTATATAACGTAATACGCTATAAAGTTATACTATATAACATAATACGTTGTAACGTTATACCATATAGCGTATTACGTTATAACGTTATACTATATAACGTAATACGCTATAAAGTTATACTATATAACATAATACGTTGTAACGTTATACCATATAGCGAATTACGTTATAACGTTATACTATATAACGTAATACGTTGTAACGTTATACCGTATAACGTATTACGCTATAACGTTATACTATATAACGTGACACGTTGTAACGTTATACCATATAACGTATTACGGTATAACGTTATACTATATAACGTAATACGTCGTAACGTTATACCATATAACGTATTACGTTATAACGGTATACTATATAACGTAATACGTTATAACGTTATACTATATAACGTAATACGTCGTAACGTTATACCATATAAAGTATTACGTTATAACGGTATACTATATAACGTAATACGTTATAACGTTATACCATATAACGTATTACGTTATAACGTTACATCATATAACGTATTACGTTATAACGTTACACCATATAATGTATTACGTTATAACGTTATACCATATAACGTTATACTATATAACGTAATACGTTATAACGTTATACCATATAACATATTACGTTATAACGTTATACCTTATAACGTTATACTATATAACGTAATACGTTATAACGTTATGCCATATAACGTATAACGTTATAACGTTACACCATGTAACAGTATTCTATATAACGTAATACGTTATATCGTTATTCCACATAACGTATTACGTTATAACGTTGTACCATATAACGTAATCGGTTATAACGTTATACCATATAACGTTATACTATATTACGTAATACGTTATAACGTTATGCCATATAACGTATTACGTTATAACGGTATTCCATATAACGTTATACTATATAACTTAATACGTTATAACGTTATACTATATAACGTAATACGTTGTAACGTTATACCATATGACGTATTACGTTATAACGTTATACTATAAAACGTAATACGTTATAACGTTATACCATATAACGTTATACTATATAACGTAATACGTTATAACGTTATGCCATATAACGTATTACGTTATAACGTTATTCCATATAACGTTCTACTATATAAAGTAATACGTTATAACGTTATACCATATAACGTATTACGTTAAAACGTTATATCATGTAACGTTATACTATATAACGTAATACGTTGTAACGTTATACCATATAGCGTATTACGTTATAACGTTGTACCAAATAACGTTACACTGTATAACGTAATACGTTATAACATTATACCATATAACGTATTACGTTATAACATTACACCATATAACGTATTACGTTATAACATTATACCAAATAACGTTATACTATATAACGTAATACGTTATAACGTTATACCATATAACGTATTACGTTATAACATTACACCATATAACGTATTACGTTATAACGTTATACCATATAACGTTATACTATATAACGTAATACGTTATAACGTTATGCCATATAACGTATAACGTTATAACGTTACACCATGTAACAGTATTCTATATAACGTAATACGTTATATCGTTATTCCACATAACGTATTACGTTATAACGTTGTACCATATAACGTAATCGGTTATAACGTTATACCATATAACGTTATACTATATTACGTAATACGTTATAACGTTATGCCATATAACGTATTACGTTATAACGGTATTCCATATAACGTTATACTATATAACTTAATACGTTATAACGTTATACCATATAACGTATTACGTTATAACGTTATACTTTATAACGTCATACGTTGTAACGTTATACCATATAACGTTATACCATATAACTTAATGCGTTATAACGATGTACCATATAACTTTATACCATATAACCTTATACCATATAACGTTATACCATATAACGTTATACTATATAACTTAATACATTATAACATTATACTATATATCTTATTACGTTATAACGTTATACCATATAACGTATTACGTTATAACGTTATACCATATAACGTTATACTGTATAACGTAATACGTTATAACGTTATGCCATGTAACGTATTACGTTATAACGTTACACCATATACCGTATTACGTTATAACGTTACACCAAATAACATTATACTATATAACGTAATACGTTATAACGTTATACCATATAACGTTATACTATATAACGTAATACGTTATAACGTTATAACCTTGTACCATACAAAGTATTACGTTATAACGTTATAGCATATAACGTTATACCATATAACGTTATACTATATAACTTAATACGTTATAACGTTATACTATATAACGTAATACGTTGTAACGTTATACCATATAGCGTATTACGTTATAACGTTATACTATATAACGTAATACGTTATAACGTTATACCATATAACGTTATACTATATAACGTAATACGTTATAACGTTATGCCATATAACGTATTACGTTATAACGTTATTCCATATAACGTTCTACTATATAAAGTAATACGTTATAACGTTATACCATATAACGTATTACGTTAAAACGTTATATCATGTAACGTTATACTATATAACGTAATACGTTGTAACGTTATACCATATAGCGTATTACGTTATAACGTTATACCATATAACGTAATACGATATAACGTTATACCATGTGACAGCATACTATATATCGTAATACGTTATATCGTTATTCCACATAACGTATTACGTTATAACGTTGTACCATATAACGTATTCCGTTATAACGTTATACCATATAACGTTATACTATATTACGTAATACGTTATAACGTTATGTCATATAACGTATTACGTTATAACGGTATTCCATATAACGTTATACTATATAACTTAATACGTTATAACGTTATACCATATAACGTATTACGTTATAACGTTATACTTTATAACGTCATACGTTGTAACGTTATACCATATAACGTATTACGTTATAACGTTATACTTTATAACGTCATACGTTGTAACGTTATACCATATAACGTTATACCATATAACTTAATGCGCTATAACGATATACCATATAACTTTATACCATATAACGTTATACTATATAACGTAATACGTTATAACGTTATAACATATAACATATTACGTTATAACGTTATACCATATAACGTATTACGTTATAACGTTACACCATATAACGTATTACGTTATAACGTTATACCATATAACGTTATACTATATAACGTAATACGTTATAACGTTATACCATATAACGTTATACTATATAACGTAATACCTTATAACGTTATAACCTTGTACCATACAAAGTATTACGTTATAACGTTATAGCATATAACGTTATACCATATAACGTTATACTATATAACTTAATACGTTATAACGTTATACTATATAACGTAATACGTTGTAACGTTATACCATATAACGTTATACTATATAACTTAATGCGTTATAACGATATACCATATAACTTTACACAATATAACGTTATACTATATAACGTAATACGCTATAAAGTTATACTATATAACATAATACGTTGTAACGTTATACCATATAGCGTATTACGTTATAACGTTATACTATATAACGTAATACGTTGTAACGTTATACCGTATAACGTATTACGCTATAACGTTATACTATATAACGTAACACGTTGTAACGTTATACCATATAACGTATTACGGTATAACGTTATACTATATAACGTAATACGTCGTAACGTTATACCATATAACGTATTACGTTATAACGGTATACTATATAACGTAATACGTTATAACGTTATACTATATAACGTAATACGTCGTAACGTTATACCATATAAAGTATTACGTTATAACGGTATACTATATAACGTAATACGTTATAACGTTATACCATATAACGTATTACGTTATAACGTTACATCATATAACGTATTACGTTATAACGTTACACCATATAATGTATTACGTTATAACGTTATACCATATAACGTTATACTATATAACGTAATACGTTATAACGTTATACCATATAACATATTACGTTATAACGTTATACCTTATAACGTTATACTATATAACTTAATGCGTTATAACGATATACCATATAACTTTACACCATATAACGTTATACTATATAACGTAATACGCTATAAAGTTATACTATATAACATAATACGTTGTAACGTTATACCATATAGCGTATTACGTTATAACGTTATACTATATAACGTAATACGCTATAAAGTTATACTATATAACATAATACGTTGTAACGTTATACCATATAGCGAATTACGTTATAACGTTATACTATATAACGTAATACGTTGTAACGTTATACCGTATAACGTATTACGCTATAACGTTATACTATATAACGTGACACGTTGTAACGTTATACCATATAACGTATTACGGTATAACGTTATACTATATAACGTAATACGTCGTAACGTTATACCATATAACGTATTACGTTATAACGGTATACTATATAACGTAATACGTTATAACGTTATACTATATAACGTAATACGTCGTAACGTTATACCATATAAAGTATTACGTTATAACGGTATACTATATAACGTAATACGTTATAACGTTATACCATATAACGTATTACGTTATAACGTTACATCATATAACGTATTACGTTATAACGTTACACCATATAATGTATTACGTTATAACGTTATACCATATAACGTTATACTATATAACGTAATACGTTATAACGTTATACCATATAACATATTACGTTATAACGTTATACCTTATAACGTTATACTATATAACGTAATACGTTATAACGTTATGCCATATAACGTATAACGTTATAACGTTACACCATGTAACAGTATTCTATATAACGTAATACGTTATATCGTTATTCCACATAACGTATTACGTTATAACGTTGTACCATATAACGTAATCGGTTATAACGTTATACCATATAACGTTATACTATATTACGTAATACGTTATAACGTTATGCCATATAACGTATTACGTTATAACGGTATTCCATATAACGTTATACTATATAACTTAATACGTTATAACGTTATACTATATAACGTAATACGTTGTAACGTTATACCATATGACGTATTACGTTATAACGTTATACTATAAAACGTAATACGTTATAACGTTATACCATATAACGTTATACTATATAACGTAATACGTTATAACGTTATGCCATATAACGTATTACGTTATAACGTTATTCCATATAACGTTCTACTATATAAAGTAATACGTTATAACGTTATACCATATAACGTATTACGTTAAAACGTTATATCATGTAACGTTATACTATATAACGTAATACGTTGTAACGTTATACCATATAGCGTATTACGTTATAACGTTGTACCAAATAACGTTACACTGTATAACGTAATACGTTATAACATTATACCATATAACGTATTACGTTATAACATTACACCATATAACGTATTACGTTATAACATTATACCAAATAACGTTATACTATATAACGTAATACGTTATAACGTTATACCATATAACGTATTACGTTATAACATTACACCATATAACGTATTACGTTATAACGTTATACCATATAACGTTATACTATATAACGTAATACGTTATAACGTTATGCCATATAACGTATAACGTTATAACGTTACACCATGTAACAGTATTCTATATAACGTAATACGTTATATCGTTATTCCACATAACGTATTACGTTATAACGTTGTACCATATAACGTAATCGGTTATAACGTTATACCATATAACGTTATACTATATTACGTAATACGTTATAACGTTATGCCATATAACGTATTACGTTATAACGGTATTCCATATAACGTTATACTATATAACTTAATACGTTATAACGTTATACCATATAACGTATTACGTTATAACGTTATACTTTATAACGTCATACGTTATAACGTTATACCATATAACGTTATACCATATAACTTAATGCGTTATAACGATGTACCATATAACTTTATACCATATAACCTTATACCATATAACGTTATACCATATAACGTTATACTATATAACTTAATACATTATAACATTATACTATATATCTTATTACGTTATAACGTTATACCATATAACGTATTACGTTATAACGTTATACCATATAACGTTATACTGTATAACGTAATACGTTATAACGTTATGCCATGTAACGTATTACGTTATAACGTTACACCATATACCGTATTACGTTATAACGTTACACCAAATAACATTATACTATATAACGTAATACGTTATAACGTTATACCATATAACGTTATACTATATAACGTAATACGTTATAACGTTATAACCTTGTACCATACAAAGTATTACGTTATAACGTTATAGCATATAACGTTATACCATATAACGTTATACTATATAACTTAATACGTTATAACGTTATACTATATAACGTAATACGTTGTAACGTTATACCATATAGCGTATTACGTTATAACGTTATACTATATAACGTAATACGTTATAACGTTATACCATATAACGTTATACTATATAACGTAATACGTTATAACGTTATGCCATATAACGTATTACGTTATAACGTTATTCCATATAACGTTCTACTATATAAAGTAATACGTTATAACGTTATACCATATAACGTATTACGTTAAAACGTTATATCATGTAACGTTATACTATATAACGTAATACGTTGTAACGTTATACCATATAGCGTATTACGTTATAACGTTATACCATATAACGTAATACGATATAACGTTATACCATGTGACAGCATACTATATATCGTAATACGTTATATCGTTATTCCACATAACGTATTACGTTATAACGTTGTACCATATAACGTATTCCGTTATAACGTTATACCATATAACGTTATACTATATTACGTAATACGTTATAACGTTATGTCATATAACGTATTACGTTATAACGGTATTCCATATAACGTTATACTATATAACTTAATACGTTATAACGTTATACCATATAACGTATTACGTTATAACGTTATACTTTATAACGTCATACGTTGTAACGTTATACCATATAACGTATTACGTTATAACGTTATACTTTATAACGTCATACGTTGTAACGTTATACCATATAACGTTATACCATATAACTTAATGCGCTATAACGATATACCATATAACTTTATACCATATAACGTTATACTATATAACGTAATACGTTATAACGTTATAACATATAACATATTACGTTATAACGTTATACCATATAACGTATTACGTTATAACGTTACACCATATAACGTATTACGTTATAACGTTATACCATATAACGTTATACTATATAACGTAATACGTTATAACGTTATACCATATAACGTTATACTATATAACGTAATACCTTATAACGTTATAACCTTGTACCATACAAAGTATTACGTTATAACGTTATAGCATATAACGTTATACCATATAACGTTATACTATATAACTTAATACGTTATAACGTTATACTATATAACGTAATACGTTGTAACGTTATACCATATAACGTTATACTATATAACTTAATGCGTTATAACGATATACCATATAACTTTACACAATATAACGTTATACTATATAACGTAATACGCTATAAAGTTATACTATATAACATAATACGTTGTAACGTTATACCATATAGCGTATTACGTTATAACGTTATACTATATAACGTAATACGTTGTAACGTTATACCGTATAACGTATTACGCTATAACGTTATACTATATAACGTAACACGTTGTAACGTTATACCATATAACGTATTACGGTATAACGTTATACTATATAACGTAATACGTCGTAACGTTATACCATATAACGTATTACGTTATAACGGTATACTATATAACGTAATACGTTATAACGTTATACTATATAACGTAATACGTCGTAACGTTATACCATATAACGTATTACGTTATAACGGTATACTATATAACGTAATACGTTATAACGTTATACCATATAACGTATTACGTTATAACGTTACATCATATAACGTATTACGTTATAACGTTACACCATATAATGTATTACGTTATAACGTTATACCATATAACGTTATACTATATAACGTAATACGTTATAACGTTATAACCTTGTACCATACAAAGTATTACGTTATAACGTTATAGCTTATAACGTTATACCATATAACGTTATACTATATAACTTAATACGTTATAACGTTATGCCATGTAACGTATTACGTTATAACGTTACACCATATACCGTATTACGTTATAACGTTATACCAAATAACATTATACTATATAACGTAATACGTTATAACGTTATACCATATAACGTTATACTATATAACGTAATACGTTATAACGTTATAACCTTGTACCATACAAAGTATTACGTTATAACGTTATAGCATATAACGTTATACCATATAACGTTATACTATATAACTTAATACGTTATAACGTTATACTATATAACGTAATACGTTGTAACGTTATACCATATAGCGTATTACGTTATAACGTTATATTATATAACGTAATACGTTATAACGTTATACCATATAACGTTATACTCTATAACGTAATACGTTATAACGTTATGCCATATAACGTATTACGTTATAACGTTATTCCATATAACGTTCTACTATATAAAGTAATACGTTATAACGTTATACCATATAACGTATTACGTTAAAACGTTATATCATGTAACGTTATACTATATAACGTAATACGTTGTAACGTTATACCATATAACGTATTACGGTATAACGTTATACTATATAACGTAATACGTCGTAACGTTATACCATATAACGTATTACGTTATAACGGTATACTATATAACGTAATACGTTATAACGTTATACCATATAACGTATTACGTTATAACGTTACATCATATAACGTATTACGTTATAACGTTACACCATATAATGTATTACGTTATAACGTTATACCATATAACGTTATACTATATAACGTAATACGTTGTAACGTTATACCATATAACGTATTACGTTATAACGTTATACTATATAACGTAATACGTTATAACGTTACACCATGTAACGTTATACTATATTACGTAATACGTTATAACGTTATGCCATATAACGTATTACGTTATAACGGTATTCCATATAACGTTATACTATATAACTTAATACGTTATAACGTTACACCTTATAACGTATTACGTTATAACGTTATACTTTATAACGTCATACGTTGTAACGTTATACCATATAACGTATTACGTTATAACGTTATACTTTATAACGTCATACGTTGTAACGTTATACCATATAACGTTATACCATATAACTTAATGCGTTATAACGATATAACATATAACTTTATACCATATAACGTTATACTATATAACGTAATACGTTATAACGTTATCACATATAACATATTACGTTATAACGTTATACCATATAACGTATTACGTTATAACGTTACACCATATAACGTATTACGTTATAACGTTATACCATATAACGTTATACTATATAACTTAATGCGTTATAAAGGATATACCATATAACTTTACACCATATAACGTTATACTATATAACGTAATACGCTATAACGTTATACTATATAACAGAATACGTTGTAACGTTATACCATATAGCGTATTACGTTATAACGTTATACTATATAACGTAATACGTTGTAACGTTATACCGTATAACGTATTACGCTATAACGTTATACTATATAACGTAACACGTTGTAACGTTATACCATATAACGTATTACGGTATAACGTTATACTATATAACGTAATACGTCGTAACGTTATACCATATAACGTATTACGTTATAACGGTATACTATATAACGTAATACGTTATAACGTTATACCATATAACGTATTACGTTATAACGTTACATCATATAACGTATTACGTTATAACGTTACACCATATAATGTATTACGTTATAACGTTATACCATATAACGTTATACTATATAACGTAATACGTTGTAACGTTATACCATATAACGTATTACGTTATAACGTTATACTATATAACGTAATACGTTATAACGTTACACCATGTAACAGTATACTATATAACGTAATACGTTATAACGTTATACCATATAACGTATTACGTTATAACGGTGTACCATATAAAGTATTACGTTATAACCTTATACCATATAACGTTATACCATATAATGTTATACTATATGACGTAATACCTTATAACGTTATGCCATATAACGTATTACGTTATAACGTTGTACCATATAACGTATTACGTTATAACGTTGTACCAAATAACGTTACACTGTATAACGTAATACGTTATAACGTTATACCATATAACGTATTACGTTATAACGTTACACCATATAACGTATTACGTTATAACATTACACCAAATAACGTTATACTATATAACGTAATACGTTATAACGTTGTACCAAATAACGTTACACTGTATAACGTAATACGTTATAACGTTATACCATATAACGTATTACGTTATAACGTTACATCATATAACGTATTACGTTATAACGTTACACCATATAATGTATTACGTTATAACGTTATACCATATAACGTTATACTATATAACGTAATACGTTGTAACGTTATACCATATAACGTATTACGTTATAACGTTATACTATATAACGTAATACGTTATAACGTTACACCATGTAACAGTATACTATATAACGTAATACGTTATATCGTTATTCCACATAACGTATTACGTTATAACGTTGTACCATATAACGTAATCGGTTATAACGTTATACCATATAACGTTATACTATATTACGTAATACGTTATAACGTTATGCCATATAACGTATTACGTTATAACGGTATTCCATATAACGTTATACTATATAACTTAATACGTTATAACGTTATACCATATAACGTATTACGTTATAACGTTATACTTTATAACGTCATACGTTGTAACGTTATACCATATAACGTTATACCATATAATTTAATGCGTTATAACGATGTACCATATAACTTTATACCATATAACCTTATACCATATAACGTTATACCATATAACGTTATACTATATATCTTAATACATTATAACATTATACTATATATCGTATTACCTTATAACGTTATACTATATAACGTAATACGTTATAACGTTATACCATATAACGTACTACGTGATAACGTTGTACCATATAAAGTATTACGTTATAACGTTATACCATATAACGTTATACTATATAACTTAATACGTTATAACGTTATACTATATAACGTAATACGTTGTAACGTTATACCATATAACGTTATACTATATAACTTAATGCGTTATAACGATATACCATATAACTTTACACCATATAACGTTATACTTTATAACGTAATACGCTATAAAGTTATACTATACAACATAATACGTTGTAACGTTATACCATATAGCGTATTACGTTATAACGTTATACTATATAACGTAATACGTCGTAACGTTATACCATATAACGTATTACGTTATAACGTTATACTATATAACGCAAGACGTTGTAACGTTATACCGTATAACGTATTGCGCTATAACGTTATACTATATAACGTGACACGTTGTAACGTAATACCATATAACGTATTACGGTATAACCTTATACTATATAACGTAATACGTCGTAACGTTATACCATATAACGTAATACGCTATAACGTTATACTATATAACGTAACACGTTGTAACGTTATACCATATAACGTATTACGGTATAACGTTATACTATATAACGTAATACGTCGTAACGTTATACCATATAACGTATTACGTTATAACGGTATACTATATAACGTAATACGTTATAACGTTATACTATATAACGTAATACGTCGTAACGTTATACCATATAACGTATTACGTTATAACGGTATACTATATAACGTAATACGTTATAACGTTATACCATATAACGTATTACGTTATAACGTTACATCATATAACGTATTACGTTATAACGTTACACCATATAATGTATTACGTTATAACGTTATACCATATAACGTTATACTATATAACGTAATACGTTATAACGTTATACCATATAACATATTACGTTATAACGTTATACCTTATAACGTTATACTATATAACTTAATGCGTTATAACGATATACCATATAACTTTACACCATATAACGTTATACTATATAACGTAATACGCTATAAAGTTATACTATATAACATAATACGTTGTAACGTTATACCATATAGCGTATTACGTTATAACGTTATACTATATAACGTAATACGCTATAAAGTTATACTATATAACATAATACGTTGTAACGTTATACCATATAGCGTATTACGTTATAACGTTATACTATATAACGTAATACGTTGTAACGTTATACCGTATAACGTATTACGCTATAACGTTATACTATATAACGTGACACGTTGTAACGTTATACCATATAACGTATTACGGTATAACGTTATACTATATAACGTAATACGTCGTAACGTTATACCATATAACGTATTACGTTATAACGGTATACTATATAACGTAATACGTTATAACGTTATACCATATAACGTATTACGTTATAACGTTACATCATATAACGTATTACGTTATAACGTTACACCATATAATGTATTACGTTATAACGTTATACCATATAACGTTATACTATATAACGTAATACGTTATAACGTTATACCATATAACATATTACGTTATAACGTTATACCTTATAACGTTATACTATATAACTTAATACGTTATAACGTTATACTATATAACGTAATACGTTGTAACGTTATACCATATAACGTTATACTATATAACTTAATGCGTTATAACGATATACCATATAACTTTACACCATATAACGTTATACTATATAACATAATACGTTGTAACGTTATACCATATAGCGCATTACGTTATAACGTTATACTATATAACGTAATACGTTGTAACGTTATACCGTATAACGTATTACGCTATAACGTTATACTATATAACGTAACACGTTGTAACGTTATACCATATAACGTATTACGGTATAACGTTATACTATATAACGTAATACGTCGTAACGTTATACCATATAACGTATTACGTTATAACGGTATACTATATAACGTAATACGTTATAACGTTATACTATATAACGTAATACGTCGTAACGTTATACCATATAACGTATTACGTTATAACGGTATACTATATAACGTAATACCTTATAACGTTATACCATATAACGTATTACGTTATAACGTTACATCATATAACGTATTACGTTATAACGTTACACCATATAATGTATTACGTTATAACGTTATACCATATAACGTTATACTATATAACGTAATACGTTATAACGTTATACCATATAACATATTACGTTATAACGTTATACCTTATAACGTTATACTATATAACTTAATGCGTTATAACGATATACCATATAACTTTACACCATATAACGTTATACTATATAACGTAATACGTTATAACGTTATACCATATAACGTATTACGTTATAACGTTACACCATATAACGTATTACGTTATAACATTATACCATATAACGTTATACTATATAACGTAATACGTTATAACGTTATACCATATAACATATTACGTTATAACGTAATACGCTATAACGTTATACTATATAACATAATACGTTGTAACGTTATACCATATAACGTATTACGTTATAACGTTATACTATATAACGTAATACGTTGTAACGTTGTACCATATAAAGTATTACGTTATAACGTTATACCATATAACGTTATACTATATAACGTAATACGTTATAACGTTATACTTTATCACGTCATACTTTGTAACGTTATACCATATAACGTTATACTATATAACTTAATGCGTTATAACGATATACCATATAACTTTACACCATATAACGTTATACTATATAACGTAATACGCTATAACGTTATACTATATAACATAATACGTTGTAACGTTATACCATATAGCGTATTACGTTATAACGTTATACTATATAACGTAATACGTTGTAACGTTATACCGTATAACGTATTACGTTATAGCGGTATTCCTTATAACGTTATACTATATAACTTAATACGTTATAACGTTATACCATATAACGTATTACGTTATAACGTTATACTTTATAACGTCATACGTTATAACATTATACTATATAACGTAATACGTTGTAACGTTATAACATATGACGTATTACGTTATAACGTTATACTATATAACGTAATACGTTATAACGTTATACCATATAACGTATTACGTTATAACCTTATACCATATAACGTTATACCATATAACGTTATACCATATAACGTTATACTATATAACGTAATACGTTATAGCGTTATGCCACATAACGTTATACTATATAACTTAATACGTTATAACATTATACTATATAACGTAATACGTTGTAACGTTATAACATATAACGTATTACGTTATAACGTTATACTATATAACGTAATACGTTGTAACGTTGTACCATATAAAGTATTACGTTATAACGTTATACCATATAACGTTATACTATATAACGTAATACGTTATAACGTTATACTTTATCACGTCATACTTTGTAACGTTATACCATATAACGTTATACTATATAACTTAATGCGTTATAACGATATACCATATAACTTTACACCATATAACGTTATACTATATAACGTAATACGCTATAACGTTATACTATATAACATAATACGTTGTAACGTTATACCATATAGCGTATTACGTTATAACGTTATACTGTATAACGTAATACGTTGTAACGTTATACCGTATAACGTATTACGTTATAACGGTATTCCATATAACGTTATACTATATAACTTAATACGTTATAACGTTATACCATATAACGTATTACGTTATAACGTTATACTTTATAACGTCATACGTTGTAACGTTATACCATATAACGTATTACGTTATAACGGTATACTATATAACGTAATACGTTATAACGTTATACCATATGACGTATTACGTTATAACGTTACATCATATAACGTATTACGTTATAACGTTACACCATATAATGTATTACGTTATAACGTTATACCATATAACGTTATACTATATAACGTAATACGTTATAACGGTATTCCATATAACGTTATACTATATAACTTAATACGTTATAACGTTATACCATATAACGTATTACGTTATAACGTTATACCTTATAACGTTATACTATATAACTTAATACGTTATAACGTTATACTATATAACGTAATACGTTGTAACGTTATACCATGTGACGTATTACGTTATAACGTTATACTATATAACGAAAGACGTTATAACGTTATACCATATAACGTTATACTATATAACTTAATGCGTTATAACGATATACCATATAACGTTATGCCATATAACGTTATACCGTATAACGTATTACGTTATAACGTTATACCATATAACGTTATACTATATAACGTAATACGTTATAACGTTATACCATATAACGTATTACATTATAACGCTATACTATATAACGTAATACGTTATAACGTTATACCATATAACGTATTACGTTAGAACGTTACACCATATAACGTATTATGTCATAACGTTATACCATATAACGTTATACTATATAACGTAATACGTTATAACGTTATACCATATAACATATTACGTTATAACGTTATACCTTATAACGTTATACTATATAACTTTATACGTTAGAACGTTATACTTTATAACGTAATACGTTGTAACGTTATACCATATGACGTATTACGTTATAACGGTATTCCATATAACGTTTTACTATATAACGTAATACGTTATAACGTTATACCATATAACGTATTACGTTATAACGTTGTACCATATAAAGTATTACGTTATAACCTTATACCATATAACGTTATACCACATAACGTTATACTATATAACGTAATATGTTATAGCGTTATGCCATATAACGTTATACTATATAACTTAATACGTTATAACGTTATTCTATATAACGTAATACGTTATAACGTTATACCATATGACGTATTACGTTATAACGTTATACTATATAACGTAGTACGTTATAACGTTGTACCATATAACGTTATACTATATAACTTAATACGTTATAACGTTATACCATATAACGTATTACGTTATAACCTTATACTATATAACGTAATACGTTGTAACGTTATACCATATAACGTATTACGTTATAACGTTACACCATGTAACGTTATACTATATAACGTAATACGTTATAGCGTTATACCGTATAACGTATTACGTTATAACGTTATACCATGTAACGTTATACTATATAACGTAATCCGTTATAACATTATACCATATATCGTATTACGTTATAACGTTATACCATGTAACGTTATACTATATAACTTAATACGTTATAACGTTATACCATATAACGTATTACGTTATAAACTTATACTATATAACGTAATACGTTGTAACGTTATACCATATAACGTATTACGTTATAACGTTATACCATATAACGTATTACGTTATAACGTTATACCATATAACGTTATACTATATAACTTAATGCGTTATAACGTTACGCCATATAACGTATTACGTTATAACGTTGTACCATATAACGTTATACTATATAACGTAATCCGTTATAACGTTATACCATATATCGTATTACGTTATAACGTTATACCATGTAACGTTATACTATATAACTTAATACGTTATAACTTTATACCATATAACGTATAACGTTATAACGTTATGCTATATAACGCAATACGTTGGAACGTTATACCATATAACGTATTACATTATAACGTTATACTATATAAGGTAATACGTTATAACGTTATACCATATAACGTATTACGTTATAACGTTACACCATATAACGTATTACGTTATAACGTTATACCATATAACGTTATACTATATAACGTAATACGTTATAACGTTATACCATATAACATATTACGTTATAACGTTATACCTTATAACGTTATACTATATAACTTTATACGTTATAACGTTATACTATATAACGTAACACGTTGTAACATTATACCATATGACGTAGTACGTTATAACGTTATACTATATAACGTAATACGTTATAACGTTATACTATATAACTTAATGCGTTATAACGATATACCATATAACGTTATACCATATAACGTTATACTATATAACGTAATACGTTATAACGTTATACCATATAACGTATTACGTTATAACGTTATAAAATATAACGTATTACGTTATAACATTATACCATATAACGTATTACGTTATAACGTTATACCATATAACGTTATACTATATAACTTAATACGTTATAACGTTATACCATATAACGTATTACGTTATAACGTTATACTTTATAACGTCATACGTTGTAACGTTATTCCATATAACGTTATACTATATAACGTAATACGTTATAACGTTATACCATATAACGTTATACTATATAACTTAATGCGTTGTAACGATATACCATATAACGTTATACCATATAACGTAATACGTTATAACGTTATACCATGTAACGTTATACTATATAACGTAATACGTTATAACGTTATACTATATAACGTAATACGTTATAACGTTATACTATATAACGTAATACGTTATAACGTTATACTATATAACGTTATACTATATAACTTAATGCGTTATAACGATATACCATATAACGTTATACCATATAACGTTATACTGTATAACGTAATACGTTATAACTTTATACCATATAACATATTACGTTATAACGTTATACTTTATAACGTCATACGTTGTAACGTTATTCCATATAACGTTATACCATATACCGTATTACGTTATAACGTTATACCATATAACGTTATACTATATAACTTAATACGTTATAACGTTATACCATATAACGTATTACGTTATAACGTTATACTTTATAACGTCATACGTTGTAACGTTATTCCATATAACGTTATACTATATAACGTAATACGTTATAACGTTATACCATATAACGTTATACTATATAACTTAATGCGTTGTAACGATATACCATATAACGTTATACCATATAACGTAATACGTTATAACGTTATACCATATAACGTTATACTATATAACGTAATACGTTATAACGTTATACCATATAACGTTATACTATATAACTTAATGCGTTATAACGATATACCATATAACGTTATACCATATAACGTTATACTATATAACGTAATACGTTATAACGTTATAAAATATAACATATTACGTTATAACGTTATACCTTATAACGTTATACTATATAACTTAATACGTTATAACGTTATACCTTATAACGTATTACGCTATAACGTTATACTATATAACATAATACGTTGTAACGTTATACCATATAGCGTATTACGTTATAACGTTATACTATATAACGTAATACGTTGTAACGTTATACCGTATAACGTATTACGCTATAACGTTATACTATATAACGTAATACGTTGTAACGTTATACCGTATAACGTATTACGTTATAACGTTATACTATATAACGCAATACGTTGTAACGTTATACCATATAACGTATTACATTATAACGTTATACTATACAACGTAATACGTTATAACGTTATACCATATAACGTATTACGTTATAACGTTACACCATATAACGTTACACTATATAACTTAATGCGTTATAACGTTACGCCATATAACGTATTACGTTATAACGTTGTACCATATAACGTTATACTATATAACTTAATACGTTATAACGTTAAACCATATAACGTATTACGTTATAACCTTATACTATATAACGTAATACGTTGTAACGTTATACCATATAACGTATTACGTTATAACGTTATACCATGTAACGTTATACTATATAACGTAATACGTTATAACGTTATACCATATAACATATTACGTTATAACGTTATACTTTATAACGTTATACTATATAACTTTATACGTTATAACGTTATACTATATAACGTAATACGTTGTAACGTTATACCATATGACGTATTACGTTATAACGGTATTCCATATAACGTTATACTATATAACTTAATACGTTATAACGTTAAACCATATAACGTATTACGTTATAACCTTATACTATATAACGTAATACGTTGTAACGTTATACCATATAACGTATTACGTTGTAACGTTATACCATATGACGTATTACGTTATAACGGTATTCCATATAACGTTATACTATATAACTTAATACGTTATAACGTTAAACCATATAACGTATTACGTTATAACCTTATACTATATAACGTAATACGTTGTAGCGTTATACCATATAACGTATTACGTTATAACGTTATACTTTATAACGTTATACTATATAACTTTATACGTTATAACGTTATACCATATAACGTTATACTATATAACTTAATGCGTTATAACGATATACCATATAACGTTATACCATATAACGTTATACTATATAACGTCATACGTTATAACGTTATAAAATATAACATATTACGTTATAACGTTATACCTTATAACGTTATACTATATAACTTAATACGTTATAACGTTATACCTTATAACGTATTACGCTATAACGTTATACTATATAACATAATACGTTGTAACGTTATACCATATAGCGTATTACGTTATAACGTTATACTATATAACGTAATACGTTGTAACGTTATACCGTATAACGTATTACGCTATAACGTTATACTATATAACGTAATACGTTGTAACGTTATACCGTATAACGTATTACGTTATAACGTTATACTATATAACGCAATACGTTGTAACGTTATACCATATAACGTATTACATTATAACGTTATACTATATAACGTAATACGTTATAACGTTATACCATATAACGTATTACGTTATAACGTTACACCATATAACGTTACACTATATAACTTAATGCGTTATAACGTTACGCCATATAACGTATTACGTTATAACGTTGTACCATATAACGTTATACTATATAACTTAATACGTTATAACGTTAAACCATATAACGTATTACGTTATAACCTTATACTATATAACGTAATACGTTGTAACGTTATACCATATAACGTATTACGTTATAACGTTATACCATGTAACGTTATACTATATAACGTAATACGTTATAACGTTATACCATATAACATATTACGTTATAACGTTATACTTTATAACGTTATACTATATAACTTTATACGTTATAACGTTATACTATATAACGTAATACGTTGTAACGTTATACCATATGACGTATTACGTTATAACGGTATTCCATATAACGTTATACTATATAACTTAATACGTTATAACGTTAAACCATATAACGTATTACGTTATAACCTTATACTATATAACGTAATACGTTGTAACGTTATACCATATAACGTATTACGTTGTAACGTTATACCATATGACGTATTACGTTATAACGGTATTCCATATAACGTTATACTATATAACTTAATACGTTATAACGTTAAACCATATAACGTATTACGTTATAACCTTATACTATATAACGTAATACGTTGTAGCGTTATACCATATAACGTATTACGTTATAACGTTATACTTTATAACGTTATACTATATAACTTTATACGTTATAACGTTATACCATATAACGTTATACTATATAACTTAATGCGTTATAACGATATACCATATAACGTTATACCATATA
Organism: Bombus flavifrons; assembly: GCF_040668555.2. Lineage (NCBI taxonomy): Eukaryota > Metazoa > Arthropoda > Insecta > Hymenoptera > Apidae > Bombus > Bombus flavifrons. Next base: position 5,083,897 of record NC_138451.1, read on the forward strand.
ACGTTATACTATATAACGTAATACGTTATAACGTTATAAAATATAACATATTACGTTATAACGTTATACCTTATAACGTTATACTATATAACTTAATACGTTATAACGTTATACCTTATAACGTATTACGCTATAACGTTATACTATATAACATAATACGTTGTAACGTTATACCATATAGCGTATTACGTTATAACGTTATACTATATAACGTAATACGTTGTAACGTTATACCGTATAACGTATTACGCTATAACGTTATACTATATAACGTAATACGTTGTAACGTTATACCGTATAACGTATTACGTTATAACGTTATACTATATAACGCAATACGTTGTAACGTTATACCATATAACGTATTACATTATAACGTTATACTATATAACGTAATACGTTATAACGTTATACCATATAACGTATTACGTTATAACGTTACACCATATAACGTTACACTATATAACTTAATGCGTTATAACGTTACGCCATATAACGTATTACGTTATAACGTTGTACCATATAACGTTATACTATATAACTTAATACGTTATAACGTTAAACCATATAACGTATTACGTTATAACCTTATACTATATAACGTAATACGTTGTAACGTTATACCATATAACGTATTACGTTATAACGTTATACCATGTAACGTTATACTATATAACGTAATACGTTATAACGTTATACCATATAACATATTACGTTATAACGTTATACTTTATAACGTTATACTATATAACTTTATACGTTATAACGTTATACTATATAACGTAATACGTTGTAACGTTATACCATATGACGTATTACGTTATAACGGTATTCCATATAACGTTATACTATATAACTTAATACGTTATAACGTTAAACCATATAACGTATTACGTTATAACCTTATACTATATAACGTAATACGTTGTAACGTTATACCATATAACGTATTACGTTGTAACGTTATACCATATGACGTATTACGTTATAACGGTATTCCATATAACGTTATACTATATAACTTAATACGTTATAACGTTAAACCATATAACGTATTACGTTATAACCTTATACTATATAACGTAATACGTTGTAGCGTTATACCATATAACGTATTACGTTATAACGTTATACTTTATAACGTTATACTATATAACTTTATACGTTATAACGTTATACTATATAACGTAATACGTTGTAACGTTATACCGTATAACGTATTACGCTATAACGTTATACTATATAACGTAATACGTTATAACGTTATACCATATAACGTTATACTATATAACTTAATGCATTATAACGATATACCATATAACGTTATACCATATAACGTTATAATATATAACGTAATACGTTATAACGTTATACCATATAACATATTACGTTATAACGTTATACCTTATAACGTTATACTATATAACTTAATACGTTATAACGTTATACCTTATAACGTATTACGCTATAACGTTATACTATATAACATAATACGTTGTAACGTTATACCATATAGCGTATTACGTTATAACGTTATACTATATAACGTAATACGTTGTAACGTTATACCGTATAACGTATTACGCTATAACGTTATACTATATAACGTAATACGTTGTAACGTTATACCGTATAACGTATTACGTTATAACGTTATACTATATAACGCAATACGTTGTAACGTTATACCATATAACGTATTACATTATAACGTTATACTATATAACGTAATACGTTATAACGTTATACCTTATAACGTATTACGTTATAACGTTACACCATATAACGTTATACTATATAACTTAATGCGTTATAACGTTACGCCATATAACGTATTACGTTATAACGTTGTACCATATAACGTTATACTATATAACTTAATACGTTATAACGTTAAACCATATACCGTATTACGTTATAACCTTATACTATATAACGTAATACGTTGTAACGTTATACCATATAACGTATTACGTTATAACGTTATACCATGTAACGTTATACTATATAACGTAATACGTTATAACGTTATACCATATAACATATTACGTTATAACGTTATACTTTATAACGTTATACTATATAACTTTATACGTTATAACGTTATACTGTATAACGTAATACGTTGTAACGTTATACCATATGACGTATTACGTTATAACGGTATTCCATATAACGTTTTACTATATAACGTAATACGTTATAGCGTTATGCCATATAACGTTATACTATATAACTTAATACGTTATAACGTTATACTATATAACGTAATACGTTATAACGTTATACCATATGACGTATTACGTTATAACGTTATACTATATAACGTAATACGTTATAACGTTATACCATATAACGTTATACTATATAACTTAATGCGTTATAACTTTACGCCATATAACGTATTACGTTATAACGTTGTACCATATAACGTTATACTATATAACTTAATACGTTATAACGTTATACCATATAACGTATTACGTTATAACCTTATACTATATAACGTAATACGTTGTAACGTTATACCATATAACGTATTACGTTATAACGTTATACCATGTAACGTTATACTATATAACTTAATACGTTATAACGTTATACCATATAACGTATTACGTTATAACCTTATACTATATAACGTAATACGTTGTAACGTTATACCATATAACGTATTACGTTATAACGTTATACCAAATAACGTTATACTATATAACGTAATACGTTATAACGTTATACCATATAACGTATTACGTTATAACCTTATACTATATAACGTAATACGTTGTAACGTTATACCATATAACGTATTACGTTATAACCTTATACCATATAACGTTATACCATATAACGTTATACCATATAACGTTATACTATATAACGTAATACGTTATAGCGTTATGCCACATAACGTTATACTATATAACTTAATACGTTATAACATTATACTATATAACGTAATACGTTGTAACGTTATAACATATAACATATTACGTTATAACGTTATACCATATAACGTATTACGTTATAACGTTACACCATATAACGTATTACGTTATAACGTTATACCATATAACGTTATACTATATAACGTAATACGTTATAACGTTATACCATATAACATATTACGTTATAACGTAATACGCTATAACGTTATACGATATAACATAATACGTTGTAACGTTATACCATATAACGTATTACGTTATAACGTTATACTATATAACGTAATACGTTGTAACGTTGTACCATATAAAGTATTACGTTATAACGTTATACCATATAACGTTATACTATATAACGTAATACGTTATAACGTTATACTTTATCACGTCATACTTTGTAACGTTATACCATATAACGTTGTACTATATAACTTAATGCGTTATAACGATATACCATATAACTTTACACCATATAACGTTATACTATATAACGTAATACGCTATAACGTTATACTATATAACATAATACGTTGTAACGTTATACCATATAGCGTATTACGTTATAACGTTATACTATATAACGTAATACGTTGTAACGTTATACCGTATAACGTATTACGTTATAACGGTATTCCATATAACGTTATACTATATAACTTAATACGTTATAACGTTATACCATATAACGTATTACGTTATAACGTTATACTTTATAACGTCATACGTTGTAACGTTATACCATATAACGTATTACGTTATAACGGTATACTATATAACGTAATACGTTATAACGTTATACCATATGACGTATTACGTTATAACGTTACATCATATAACGTATTACGTTATAACGTTACACCATATAATGTATTACGTTATAACGTTATACCATATAACGTTATACTATATAACGTAATACGTTATAACGGTATTCCATATAACGTTATACTATATAACTTAATACGTTATAACGTTATACCATATAACGTATTACGTTATAACGTTATACCTTATAACGTTATACTATATAACTTAATACGTTATAACGTTATACTATATAACGTAATACGTTGTAACGTTATACCATGTGACGTATTACGTTATAACGTTATACTATATAACGTAATACGTTATAACGTTATACCATATAACGTTATACTATATAACTTAATGCGTTATAACGATATACCATATAACGTTATGCCATATAACGTTATACCGTATAACGTATTACGTTATAACGTTATACCGTATAACGTTATACTATATAACGTAATACGTTGTAACGTTATACCATATAACGTATTACGTTATAACGTTATACCATGTAACGTTATACTATATAACGTAATACGTTATAACGTTATACCATATAACATATTACGTTATAACGTTATACTTTATAACGTTATACTATATAACTTTATACGTTATAACGTTATACTGTATAACGTAATACGTTGTAACGTTATACCATATGACGTATTACGTTATAACGGTATTCCATATAACGTTTTACTATATAACGTAATACGTTATAACGTTATACCATATAACGTATTACGTTATAACGTTGTACCATATAAAGTATTACGTTATAACCTTATACCATATAACGTTATACCACATAACGTTATACTATATAACGTAATACGTTATAGCGTTATGCCATATAACGTTATACTATATAACTTAATACGTTATAACGTTATACTATATAACGTAATACGTTATAACGTTATACCATATGACGTATTACGTTATAACGTTATACTATATAACGTAATACGTTATAACGTTATACCATATAACGTTATACTATATAACTTAATGCGTTATAACTTTACGCCATATAACGTATTACGTTATAACGTTGTACCATATAACGTTATACTATATAACTTAATACGTTATAACGTTATACCATATAACGTATTACGTTATAACCTTATACTATATAACGTAATACGTTGTAACGTTATACCATATAACGTATTACGTTATAACGTTATACCATGTAACGTTATACTATATAACTTAATACGTTATAACGTTATACCATATAACGTATTACGTTATAACCTTATACTATATAACGTAATACGTTGTAACGTTATACCATATAACGTATTACGTTATAACGTTATACCAAATAACGTTATACTATATAACGTAATACGTTATAACGTTATACCATATAACGTATTACGTTATAACCTTATACTATATAACGTAATACGTTGTAACGTTATACCATATAACGTATTACGTTATAACCTTATACCATATAACGTTATACCATATAACGTTATACCATATAACGTTATACTATATAACGTAATACGTTATAGCGTTATGCCACATAACGTTATACTATATAACTTAATACGTTATAACATTATACTATATAACGTAATACGTTGTAACGTTATAACATATAACATATTACGTTATAACGTTATACCATATAACGTATTACGTTATAACGTTACACCATATAACGTATTACGTTATAACGTTATACCATATAACGTTATACTATATAACGTAATACGTTATAACGTTATACCATATAACATATTACGTTATAACGTAATACGCTATAACGTTATACTATATAACATAATACGTTGTAACGTTATACCATATAACGTATTACGTTATAACGTTATACTATATAACGTAATACGTTGTAACGTTGTACCATATAAAGTATTACGTTATAACGTTATACCATATAACGTTATACTATATAACGTAATACGTTATAACGTTATACTTTATCACGTCATACTTTGTAACGTTATACCATATAACGTTGTACTATATAACTTAATGCGTTATAACGATGTACCATATAACTTTACACCATATAACGTTATACTATATAACGTAATACGCTATAACGTTATACTATATAACATAATACGTTGTAACGTTATACCATATAGCGTATTACGTTATAACGTTATACTATATAACGTAATACGTTGTAACGTTATACCGTATAACGTATTACGTTATAACGGTATTCCATATAACGTTATACTATATAACTTAATACGTTATAACGTTATACCATATAACGTATTACGTTATAACGTTATACTTTATAACGTCATACGTTGTAACGTTATACCATATAACGTATTACGTTATAACGGTATACTATATAACGTAATACGTTATAACGTTATACCATATGACGTATTACGTTATAACGTTACATCATATAACGTATTACGTTATAACGTTACACCATATAATGTATTACGTTATAACGTTATACCATATAACGTTATACTATATAACGTAATACGTTATAACGGTATTCCATATAACGTTATACTATATAACTTAATACGTTATAACGTTATACCATATAACGTATTACGTTATAACGTTATACCTTATAACGTTATACTATATAACTTAATACGTTATAACGTTATACTATATAACGTAATACGTTGTAACGTTATACCATGTGACGTATTACGTTATAACGTTATACTATATAACGTAATACGTTATAACGTTATACCATATAACGTTATACTATATAACTTAATGCGTTATAACGATATACCATATAACGTTATGCCATATAACGTTATACCGTATAACGTATTACGTTATAACGTTGTACCATATAACGTTATACTATATAACGTAATACGTTATAACGTTATACCATATAACGTATTACATTATAACGCTATACTATATAACGTAATACGTTATAACGTTATACCATATAACGTATTACGTTAGAACGTTACACCATATAACGTATTATGTCATAACGTTATACCATATAACGTTATACTATATAACGTAATACGTTATAACGTTATACCATATAACATATTACGTTATAACGTTATACCTTATAACGTTATACTATATAACTTTATACGTTAGAACGTTATACTTTATAACGTAATACGTTGTAACGTTATACCATATGACGTATTACGTTATAACGGTATTCCATATAACGTTTTACTATATAACGTAATACGTTATAACGTTATACCATATAACGTATTACGTTATAACGTTGTACCATATAAAGTATTACGTTATAACCTTATACCATATAACGTTATACCACATAACGTTATACTATATAACGTAATATGTTATAGCGTTATGCCATATAACGTTATACTATATAACTTAATACGTTATAACGTTATACTATATAACGTAATACGTTATAACGTTATACCATATGACGTATTACGTTATAACGTTATACTATATAACGTAGTACGTTATAACGTTGTACCATATAACGTTATACTATATAACTTAATACGTTATAACGTTATACCATATAACGTATTACGTTATAACCTTATACTATATAACGTAATACGTTGTAACGTTATACCATATAACGTATTACGTTATAACGTTATACCATGTAACGTTATACTATATAACGTAATACGTTATAGCGTTATACCGTATAACGTATTACGTTATAACGTTATACCATGTAACGTTATACTATATAACGTAATCCGTTATAACGTTATACCATATATCGTATTACGTTATAACGTTATACCATGTAACGTTATACTATATAACTTAATACGTTATAACGTTATACCATATAACGTATTACGTTATAACGTTATACCATATAACGTATTACGTTATAACGTTATACCATATAACGTTATACTATATAACTTAATGCGTTATAACGTTACGCCATATAACGTATTACGTTATAAAGTTGTACCATATAACGTTATACTATATAACGTAATCCGTTATAACGTTATACCATATATCGTATTACGTTATAACGTTATACCATGTAACGTTATACTATATAACTTAATACGTTATAACTTTATACCATATAACGTATAACGTTATAACGTTATGCTATATAACGCAATACGTTGGAACGTTATACCATATAACGTATTACATTATAACGTTATACTATATAAGGTAATACGTTATAACGTTATACCATATAACGTATTACGTTATAACGTTACACCATATAACGTATTACGTTATAACGTTATACCATATAACGTTATACTATATAACGTAATACGTTATAACGTTATACCATATAACATATTACGTTATAACGTTATACCTTATAACGTATTACGTTATAACGTTATACTTTATAACGTCATACGTTGTAACGTTATTCCATATAACGTTATACTATATAACGTAATACGTTATAACGTTATACCATATAACGTTATACTATATAACCTAATGCGTTGTAACGATATACCATATAACGTTATACCATATAACGTAATACGTTATAACGTTATACCATGTAACGTTATACTATATAACGTAATACGTTATAACGTTATACTATATAACGTAATACGTTATAACGTTATACTATATAACGTAATACGTTATAACGTTATACTATATAACGTTATACTATATAACTTAATGCGTTATAACGATATACCATATAACGTTATACCATATAACGTTATACTGTATAACGTAATACGTTATAACTTTATACCATATAACATATTACGTTATAACGTTACACCTTATAACGTTATACTATATAACTTAATACGTTATAACGTTATACCGTACAACGTATTACGTTATAACGTTATTCCATATAACGTAATACGTTGTAACGTTATACCATATAACGTATTACGTTATAACGTTATACTATATAACGCAATACGTTGTAACGTTATACCATATAACGTATTACATTATAACGTTATACTATATAACGTAATACGTTATAACGTTGTACCATATAAAGTATTACGTTATAACCTTATACCATATAACGTTATACCATATAACGTTATACCATATAACGTTATACTATATAACGTAATACGTTATAGCGTTATGCCATATAACGTTATACTATATAACTTAATACGTTATAACATTATACTATATAACGTAATACGTTGTAACGTTATACCATATGACGTATTACGTTATAACGTTATACTATATAACTTAATACGTTATAACGTTATACCATATAACGTATTACGTTATAACCTTATACTATATAACGTAATACGTTGTAACGTTATACCATATAACGTATTACGTTATAACGTTATACCATGTAACGTTATACTATATAACGAAATACGTTATAACTTTATAGCATATAACGTATTACGTTATAACGTTATACCATGTAACGTTATACTATATAACGTAATACGTTATAACGTTATACCATATAACGTATTACGTTATAACGTTACACCATATAACGTATTACGTTATAACGTTATACCAAATAACGTTACACTATATAACGTAATACGTTGTAACGTTATACCGCATAACGTATTACGCTATAACGTTATACTATATAACGTAATACGTTGTAACGTTATACCATATGACGAATTACGTTATAACGTTATACTATATAAGGTAATACGTTATAACGTTATACAATATAACGTTATACTATATAACTTAATGCGTTATAACGTTATGCCATATAACTTATTCCGTTATAACGTTATACCATATAACGTTATACTATATAACTTAATACGTTATAACGTTATACCATATAACGTATTCCGCTATAACGTTATACTATATAACGTAATACGTTGTAACGTTATACCATATAACGTACTACGTTATAACGTTATACTATATAACGTAATACGTTGTAACGTTATACCATATAACGTATTACGTTATAACGTTATAAAATATAACGTATTACGTTATAACATTATACCATATAACGTATTACGTTATAACGTTATACCATATAACTTTATACTATATAACTTAATACGTTATAACGTTATACCATATAACGTATTACGTTATAACGTTATACTTTATAACGTCATACGTTGTAACGTTATTCCATATAACGTTATACTATATAACGTAATACGTTATAGCATTATGCCATATAACGTTATACTATATAACTTAATACGTTATAACGTTATACTATATAACGTAATACGTTGTAACGTTATACCATATGACGTATTACGTTATAACGTTATACTTTATAACGTTATACTATATAACATTATACGTTATAACGTTATACTATATAACGTAATACGTTGTAACGTTATACCGTATAACGTATTACGCTATAACGTTATACTATATAACGTAATACGTTATAACGTTATACCATATAACGTTATACTATATAACTTAATGCGTTATAACGATATACCATATAACGTTATACCATATAACGTTATACTATATAACGTAATACGTTATAACGTTATACCATATAACATATTACGTTATAACGTTATACCTTATAACGTTATACTATATAACTTAATACGTTATAACGTTATACCTTATAACGTATTACGCTATAACGTTATACTATATAACATAATACGTTGTAACGTTATACCATATAGCGTATTACGTTATAACGTTATACTATATAACGTAATACGTTGTAACGTTATACCGTATAACGTATTACGCTATAACGTTATACTATATAACGTAATACGTTGTAACGTTATACCGTATAACGTTATACTATATAACTTAATACGTTATAACGTTAAACCATATAACGTATTACGTTATAACCTTATACCATATAACGTAATACGTTGTAACGTTATACCATATAACGTATTACGTTATAACGTTATACTTTATAACGTTATACTATATAACTTTATACGTTATAACGTTATACTATATAACGTAATACGTTGTAACATTATACCGTATAACGTATTACGCTATAACGTTATACTATATAACGTAATACGTTATAACGTTATACCATATAACGTTATACTATATAACTTAATGCGTTATAACGATATACCATATAACGTTATACCATATAACGTTATACTATATAACGTAATACGTTATAACGTTATACCATATAACATATTACGTTATAACGTTATACCTTATAACGTTATACTATATAACTTAATACGTTATAACGTTATACCTTATAACGTATTACGCTATAACGTTATACTATATAACATAATACGTTGTAACGTTATACCATATAGCGTATTACGTTATAACGTTATACTATATAACGTAATACGTTGTAACGTTATACCGTATAACGTATTACGCTATAACGTTATACTATATAACGTAATACGTTGTAACGTTATACCGTATAACGTATTTCGTTATAGCGTTATACTATATGACGCAATACGTTGTAACGTTATACCATATAACGTATTACATTATAACGTTATACTATATAACGTAATACGTTATAACGTTATACCATATAACGTATTACGTTATAACGTTACACCATATAACGTTATACTATATAACTTAATGCGTTATAACGTTACGCCATATAACGTATTACGTTATAACGTTGTACCATATAACGTTATACTATATAACTTAATACGTTATAACGTTAAACCATATAACGTATTACGTTATAACCTTATACTATATAACGTAATACGTTGTAACGTTATACCATATAACGTATTACGTTATAACGTTATACCATGTAACGTTATACTATATAACGTAATACGTTATAACGTTATACCATATAACATATTACGTTATAACGTTATACTTTATAACGTTATACTATATAACGTAATACGTTATAACGTTATACCATATAACGTATTACGTTATAACGTTATAAAATATAACGTATTACGTTATAACATTATACCATATAACGTATTACGTTATAACGTTATACCATATAACGTTATACTATATAACTTAATACGTTATAACGTTATACCATATAACGTATTACGTTATAACGTTATACCAAATAACGTTATACTATATAACGTAATACGTTGTAACGTTATACCGCATAACGTATTACGCTATAACGTTATAATATAAAACGTAATACGTTGTAACGTTATACCATATAACGTATAACGTTATAACGTTATACCATATAACGTATTACGTTATAACCTTATACTATATAACTTAATGCGTTATAACGATATACCATATAACGTTATACCATATAACGTTATACTATATAACGTAATACGTTATAACGTTATACCATATAACATATTACGTTATAACGTTATACTTTATAACGTTATACTATATAACTTTATACGTTATAACGTTATACTATATAACGTAATACGTTGTAACGTTATACCATATGACGTATTACGTTATAACGGTATTCCATATAACGTTTTACTATATAACGTAATACGTTATAACGTTATACCATATAACGTATTACGTTATAACGTTGTACCATATAAAGTATTACGTTATAACCTTATACCATATAACGTTATACCACATAACGTTATACTATATAACGTAATACGTTATAGCGTTATGCCATATAACGTTATACTATATAACTTAATACGTTATAACGTTATACTATATAACGTAATACGTTATAACGTTATACCATATGACGTATTACGTTATAACGTTATACTATATAACGTAATACGTTATAACGTTATACCATATAACGTTATACTATATAACTTAATGCGTTATAACTTTACGCCATATAACGTATTACGTTATAACGTTGTACCATATAACGTTATACTATATAACTTAATACGTTATAACGTTATACCATATAACGTATTACGTTATAACCTTATACTATATAACGTAATACGTTGTAACGTTATACCATATAACGTATTACGTTATAACGTTATACCATGTAACGTTATACTATATAACTTAATACGTTATAACGTTATACCATATAACGTATTACGTTATAACCTTATACTATATAACGTAATACGTTGTAACGTTATACCATATAACGTATTACGTTATAACGTTATACCAAATAACGTTATACTATATAACGTAATACGTTGTAACGTTATACCGCATAACGTATTACGCTATAACGTTATACTATATCACGTAATACGTTGTAACGTTATACCATATAACGTATAACGTTATAACGTTATACTATATAACGCAATACGTTATAACGTTATACCATATAACGTATTACATTATAACGTTATACTATATAACGTAATACGTTATAACGTTATACCATATAACGTATTACGTTATAACGTTACACCATATAACGTATTACGTTATAACGTTATACCATATAACGTTATACCATATAACGTTATACTATATAACGTAATACGTTATAACGTTATACCATATAACGTAATACGTTGTAACGTTATACCATATAACGTATTACGTTATAACGTTATACTATATAACGCAATACGTTGTAACGTTATACCATATAACGTATTACATTATAACGTTATACTATATAACGTAATACGTTATAACGTTGTACCATATAACGTATTACGTTATAACCTTATACTATATAATGTAATACGTTGTAACGTTATACCATATAACGTATTACGCTATAACGTTATACTATATCACGTAATACGTTGTAACGTTATACCATATAACGTATAACGTTATAACGTTATACTATATAACGCAATACGTTATAACGTTATACCATATAACGTATTACATTATAACGTTATACTATATAACGTAATACGTTATAACGTTATACCATATAACGTATTACGTTATAACGTTACACCATATAACGTATTACGTTATAACCTTATACTATATAACGTAATACGTTGTAACGTTATACCATATAACGTATTACGTTATAACCTTATACCATATAACGTTATACCATATAACGTTATACCATATAACGTTATACTATATAACGTAATACGTTATAGCGTTATGCCACATAACGTTATACTATATAACTTAATACGTTATAACATTATACTATATAACGTAATACGTTGTAACGTTATACCATATGACGTATTACGTTATAACGTTATACTATATAACTTAATACGTTATAACGTTATACCATATAACGTATTACGTTATAACCTTATACTATATAACGTAATACGTTGCAACGTTATACCATATAACGTATTACGTTATAACGTTATACCATGTAACGTTATACTATATAACGTAATACGTTATAACGTTATAGCATATAACGTATTACGTTATAACGTTATACCATGTAACGTTATACTATATAACGTAATACTTTATAACGTTATACCATATAACGTATTACGTTATAACGTTACACCATATAACGTATTACGTTATAACGTTATACCAAATAACGTTATACTATATAACGTAATACGTTGTAACGTTATACCGCATAACGTATTACGCTATAACGTTATACTATATAACGTAATACGTTGTAACGTTATACCATATAACGTATAACGTTATAACGTTTTACTATATAACGCAATACGTTGTAACGTTATACCATATAACGTATTACATTATAACGTTATACTATATAACGTAATACGTTATAACGTTGTACCATATAAAGTATTACGTTATAACCTTATACCATATAACGTTATACCATATAACGTTATACCATATAACGTTATACTATATAACGTAATACGTTATAGCTTTATGCCATATAACGTTATACTATATAACTTAATACGTTATAACGTTATACTATATAACGTAATACGTTGTAACGTTATACCATATGACGTATTACGTTATAACGTTATACTATTTAACGTATTACGTTATAACGTTATACCATATAACGTTATACTATATAACTTAATGCGTTATAACGTTACGCCATATAACTTAATACGTTATAACGTTATACCATATAACGTATTACGTTATAACCTTATACTATATAACGTAATACGTTGTAACGTTATACCATATAACGTATTACGTTATAACGTTATACCATGTAACGTTATACTATATAACGTAATACGTTATAACGTTATACCGTATAACGTATTACGTTATAACGTTATACCATGTAACGTTATACTATATAACGTAATCCGTTATAACGTTATACCATATAACGTATTACGTTATAACGTTATACCAAATAACGTTATACTATATAACTTAATACGTTATAACGTTATACCATATAACGTATTACGTTATAACGTTATACTTTAAAACGTCATACGTTGTAACGATATTCCATATAACGTTATACTATATAACGTAATACGTTATAACGTTATACCATATAACGTTATACTATATAACTTAATGCGTTGTAACGATATACCATATAACGTTATACCATATAACGTAATACATTATAACGTTATACCGTGTAACGTTATACTATATAACGTAATACGTTATAACGTTATACTATATAACGTAATACGTTATAACGTTATACTATATAACATATTACGTTATAACGTTATACCTTATAATGTTATACTATATAACTTTATACGTTATAACGTTATACTATATAACGGAATACGTTGTAACATTATACCATATGACGTATTACGTTATAACGTTATACTATATAACTTTATACGTTATAACGTTATACTATATAACGTAATACGTTGTAACATTATACCATATGACGTATTACGTTATAACGTTATACTATATAACGTAATACGTTATAACGTTATACTATATAACTTAATGCGTTATAACGATATACCATATAACGTTATACCATATAACGTTATACTATATAACGTAATACGTTATAACGTTATACCATATAACGTATTACGTTATAACGTTATAAAATATAACGTATTACGTTATAACATTATACCATATAACGTATTACGTTATAACGTTATACCATATAACGTTATACTATATAACTTAATACGTTATAACGTTATACCATATAACGTATTACGTTATAACGTTATACCAAATAACGTTATACTATATAACGTAATACGTTGTAACGTTATACCGCATAACGTATTACGCTATAACGTTATAATATAAAACGTAATACGTTGTAACGTTATACCATATAACGTATAACGTTATAACGTTATACTATATAACGCAATACGTTGTAACGTTATACCATATAACGTATTACATTATAACGTTATACTATATAACGTAATACGTTATAACGTTATACCATATAACGTATTACGTTATAACCTTATACTATATAACGTAATACGTTGTAACGTTATACCATATAACGTATTACGTTATAACCTAATACCATATAACGTTATACCATATAACGTTATACCATATAACGTTATACTATATAACGTAATACGTTATAGCGTTATGCCACATAACGTTATACTATATAACTTAATACGTTATAACATTATACTATATAACGTAATACGTTGTAACGTTATACCATATGACGTATTACGTTATAACGTTATACTATATAACTTAATACGTTATAACGTTATACCATATAACGTATTACGTTATAACCTTATACTATATAACGTAATACGTTGCAACGTTATACCATATAACGTATTACGTTATAACGTTATACCATGTAACGTTATACTATATAACGTAATACGTTATAACGTTATAGCATATAACGTATTACGTTATAACGTTATACCATGTAACGTTATACTATATAACGTAATACGTTATAACGTTATACCATATAACGTATTACGTTATAACGTTACACCATATAACGTATTACGTTATAACGTTATACCAAATAACGTTATACTATATAACGTAATACGTTGTAACGTTATACCGCATAACGTATTACGCTATAACGTTATACTATATAACGTAATACGTTGTAACGTTATACCATATAACGTATAACGTTATAACGTTTTACTATATAACGCAATACGTTGTAACGTTATACCATATAACGTATTACATTATAACGTTATACTATATAACGTAATACGTTATAACGTTGTACCATATAAAGTATTACGTTATAACCTTATACCATATAACGTTATACCATATAACGTTATACCATATAACGTTATACTATATAACGTAATACGTTATAGCTTTATGCCATATAAAGTTATACTATATAACTTAATACGTTATAACGTTATACTATATAACGTAATACGTTGTAACGTTATACCATATGACGTATTACGTTATAACGTTATACTATTTAACGTATTACGTTATAACGTTATACCATATAACGTTATACTATATAACTTAATGCGTTATAACGTTACGCCATATAACTTAATACGTTATAACGTTATACCATATAACGTATTACGTTATAACCTTATACTATATAACGTAATACGTTGTAACGTTATACCATATAACGTATTACGTTATAACGTTATACCATGTAACGTTATACTATATAACGTAATACGTTATAACGTTATACCGTATAACGTATTACGTTATAACGTTATACCATGTAACGTTATACTATATAACGTAATCCGTTATAACGTTATACCATATAACGTATTACGTTATAACGTTATACCAAATAACGTTATACTATATAACTTAATACGTTATAACGTTATACCATATAACGTATTACGTTATAACGTTATACTTTAAAACGTCATACGTTGTAACGATATTCCATATAACGTTATACTATATAACGTAATACGTTATAACGTTATACCATATAACGTTATACTATATAACTTAATGCGTTGTAACGATATACCATATAACGTTATACCATATAACGTAATACATTATAACGTTATACCATGTAACGTTATACTATATAACGTAATACGTTATAACGTTATACTATATAACGTAATACGTTATAACGTTATACTATATAACATATTACGTTATAACGTTATACCTTATAATGTTATACTATATAACTTTATACGTTATAACGTTATACTATATAACGGAATACGTTGTAACATTATACCATATGACGTATTACGTTATAACGTTATACTATATAACTTTATACGTTATAACGTTATACTATATAACGTAATACGTTGTAACATTATACCATATGACGTATTACGTTATAACGTTATACTATATAACGTAATACGTTATAACGTTATACTATATAACTTAATGCGTTATAACGATATACCATATAACGTTATACCATATAACGTTATACTATATAACGTAATACGTTATAACGTTATACCATATAACGTATTACGTTATAACGTTATAAAATATAACGTATTACGTTATAACATTATACCATATAACGTATTACGTTATAACGTTATACCATATAACGTTATACTATATAACTTAATACGTTATAACGTTATACCATATAACGTATTACGTTATAACGTTATACTGTAAAACGTCATACGTTGTAACGATATTCCATATAACGTTATACTATATAACGTAATACGTTATAACGTTATACCATATAACGTTATACTATATAACTTAATGCGTTGTAACGATATACCATATAACGTTATACCATATAACGTAATACATTATAACGTTATACCATGTAACGTTATACTATATAACGTAATACGTTATAACGTTATACTATATAACGTAATACGTTATAACGTTATACTATATAACGTTATACTATATAACTTAATGCGTTATAACGATATACCATATAACGTTACACCATATAACGTTATACTATATAACGTAATACGTTATAACGTTGTACCATATAACGTATTACGTTATAACCTTATACTATATAATGTAATACGTTGTAACGTTATACCATATAACGTATTACGTTATAACGTTATACCAAATAACGTTATACTATATAACGTAATACGTTGTAACGTTATACCGCATAACGTATTACGCTATAACGTTATACTATATCACGTAATACGTTGTAACGTTATACCATATAACGTATAACGTTATAACGTTATACTATATAACGCAATACGTTATAACGTTATACCATATAACGTATTACATTATAACGTTATACTATATAACGTAATACGTTATAACGTTATACCATATAACGTATTACGTTATAACGTTACACCATATAACGTATTACGTTATAACGTTATACCATATAACGTTATACCATATAACCTTATACTATATAACGTAATACGTTATAACGTTATACCATATAACGTTATACTATATAACTTAATGCGTTATAACGATATACCATATAACGCTATACCATATAACTTTATACTATATAACGTAATACGTTATAAATTTATACCATATAACATATTACGTTATAACGTTATACCTTAGAACGTTATACTATATAACTTAATACGTTATAACGTTATACCTTATAACGTATTACGCTATAACGTTATACTATATAACATAATACGTTGTAACGTTATAGCATATAGCGTATTACGTTATAACGTTATACTATATAACGCAATACGTTGTAACGTTATACCATATAACGTATTACGTTATAACGTTACACCATATAACGTATTATGTCATAACGTTATACCATATAACGTTATACTATATAACGTAATACGTTATAACGTTATACCATATAACATATTACGTTATAACGTTATACCTTATAACGATATACTATATAACTTCATACGTTATAACGTTATACTATATAACGTAATACGTTATAACGTTATACTATATAACGTAATACGTTATAACGTTATACTATATAACATATTACGTTATAACGTTATACCTTATAATGTTATACTATATAACTTTATACGTTATAACGTTATACTATATAACGGAATACGTTGTAACATTATACCATATGACGTATTACGTTATAACGTTATACTATATAACTTTATACGTTATAACGTTATACTATATAACGTAATACGTTGTAACATTATACCATATGACGTATTACGTTATAACGTTATACTATATAACGTAATACGTTATAACGTTATACTATATAACTTAATGCGTTATAACGATATACCATATAACGTTATACCATATAACGTTATACTATATAACGTAATACGTTATAACGTTATACCATATAACGTATTACGTTATAACGTTATAAAATATAACGTATTACGTTATAACATTATACCATATAACGTATTACGTTATAACGTTATACCATATAACGTTATACTATATAACTTAATACGTTATAACGTTATACCATATAACGTATTACGTTATAACGTTATACTGTAAAACGTCATACGTTGTAACGATATTCCATATAACGTTATACTATATAACGTAATACGTTATAACGTTATACCATATAACGTTATACTATATAACTTAATGCGTTGTAACGATATACCATATAACGTTATACCATATAACGTAATACATTATAACGTTATACCATGTAACGTTATACTATATAACGTAATACGTTATAACGTTATACTATATAACGTAATACGTTATAACGTTATACTATATAACGTAATACGTTATAACGTTATACTATATAACGTTATACTATATAACTTAATGCGTTATAACGATATACCATATAACGTTATACCATATAACGTTATACTGTATAACGTAATACGTTATAACTTTATACCATATAACATATTACGTTATAACGTTACACCTTATAACGTTATACTATATGACTTAATACGTTATAACGTTATACCGTATAACGTATTACGTTATAACGTTATACCATATAACGTAATACGTTGTAACGTTATACCATATAACGTATTACGTTATAACGTTATACTATATAACGCAATACGTTGTAACGTTATACCATATAACGTATTACATTATAACGTTATACTATATAACGTAATACGTTATAACGTTGTACCATATAACGTATTACGTTATAACCTTATACTATATAATGTAATACGTTGTAACGTTATACCATATAACGTATTACGTTATAACGTTATACCATGTAACGTTATACTATATAACGTAATACGTTATAACGTTATACCGTATAACGTATTACGTTATAACGTTATACCATGTAACGTTATACTATATAACGTAATCCGTTATAACGTTATACCATATAACGTATTACGTTATAACGTTATACCAAATAACGTTATACTATATAACTTAATACGTTATAACGTTATACCATATAACGTATTACGTTATAACGTTATACTTTAAAACGTCATACGTTGTAACGATATTCCATATAACGTTATACTATATAACGTAATACGTTATAACGTTATACCATATAACGTTATACTATATAACTTAATGCGTTGTAACGATATACCATATAACGTTATACCATATAACGTAATACATTATAACGTTATACCATGTAACGTTATACTATATAACGTAATACGTTATAACGTTATACTATATAACGTAATACGTTATAACGTTATACTATATAACATATTACGTTATAACGTTATACCTTATAATGTTATACTATATAACTTTATACGTTATAACGTTATACTATATAACGGAATACGTTGTAACATTATACCATATGACGTATTACGTTATAACGTTATACTATATAACTTTATACGTTATAACGTTATACTATATAACGTAATACGTTGTAACATTATACCATATGACGTATTACGTTATAACGTTATACTATATAACGTAATACGTTATAACGTTATACTATATAACTTAATGCGTTATAACGATATACCATATAACGTTATACCATATAACGTTATACTATATAACGTAATACGTTATAACGTTATACCATATAACGTATTACGTTATAACGTTATAAAATATAACGTATTACGTTATAACATTATACCATATAACGTATTACGTTATAACGTTATACCATATAACGTTATACTATATAACTTAATACGTTATAACGTTATACCATATAACGTATTACGTTATAACGTTATACTGTAAAACTTCATACGTTGTAACGATATTCCATATAACGTTATACTATATAACGTAATACGTTATAACGTTATACCATATAACGTTATACTATATAACTTAATGCGTTGTAACGATATACCATATAACGTTATACCATATAACGTAATACATTATAACGTTATACCATGTAACGTTATACTATATAACGTAATACGTTATAACGTTATACTATATAACGTAATACGTTATAACGTTATACTATATAACGTTATACTATATAACTTAATGCGTTATAACGATATACCATATAACGTTATACCATATAACGTTATACTGTATAACGTAATACGTTATAACTTTATACCATATAACATATTACGTTATAACGTTACACCTTATAACGTTATACTATATGACTTAATACGTTATAACGTTATACCGTATAACGTATTACGTTATAACGTTATACCATATAACGTAATACGTTGTAACGTTATACCATATAACGTATTACGTTATAACGTTATACTATATAACGCAATACGTTGTAACGTTATACCATATAACGTATTACATTATAACGTTATACTATATAACGTAATACGTTATAACGTTGTACCATATAACGTATTACGTTATAACCTTATACTATATAATGTAATACGTTGTAACGTTATACCATATAACGTATTACGTTATAACGTTATACCAAATAACGTTATACTATATAACGTAATACGTTGTAACGTTATACCGCATAACGTATTACGCTATAACGTTATACTATATCACGTAATACGTTGTAACGTTATACCATATAACGTATAACGTTATAACGTTATACTATATAACGCAATACGTTATAACGTTATACCATATAACGTATTACATTATAACGTTATACTATATAACGTAATACGTTATAACGTTATACCATATAACGTATTACGTTATAACGTTACACCATATAACGTATTACGTTATAACGTTATACCATATAACGTTATACCATATAACGTTATACTATATAACGTAATACGTTATAACGTTATACCATATAACGTTATACTATATAACTTAATGCGTTATAACGATATACCATATAACGCTATACCATATAACTTTATACTATATAACGTAATACGTTATAAATTTATACCATATAACATATTACGTTATAACGTTATACCTTAGAACGTTATACTATATAACTTAATACGTTATAACGTTATACCTTATAACGTATTACGCTATAACGTTATACTATATAACATAATACGTTGTAACGTTATAGCATATAGCGTATTACGTTATAACGTTATACTATATAACGCAATACGTTGTAACGTTATACCATATAACGTATTACGTTATAACGTTACACCATATAACGTATTATGTCATAACGTTATACCATATAACGTTATACTATATAACGTAATACGTTATAACGTTATACCATATAACATATTACGTTATAACGTTATACCTTATAACGATATACTATATAACTTCATACGTTATAACGTTATACTATATAACGTAATACGTTATAACGTTATACTATATAACGTAATACGTTATAACGTTATACTATATAACATATTACGTTATAACGTTATACCTTATAATGTTATACTATATAACTTTATACGTTATAACGTTATACTATATAACGGAATACGTTGTAACATTATACCATATGACGTATTACGTTATAGCGTTATACTATATAACTTTATACGTTATAACGTTATACTATATAACGTAATACGTTGTAACATTATACCATATGACGTATTACGTTATAACGTTATACTATATAACGTAATACGTTATAACGTTATACTATATAACTTAATGCGTTATAACGATATACCATATAACGTTATACCATATAACGTTATACTATATAACGTAATACGTTATAACGTTATACCATATAACGTATTACGTTATAACGTTATAAAATATAACGTATTACGTTATAACATTATACCATATAACGTATTACGTTATAACGTTATACCATATAACGTTATACTATATAACTTAATACGTTATAACGTTATACCATATAACGTATTACGTTATAACGTTATACTGTAAAACGTCATACGTTGTAACGATATTCCATATAACGTTATACTATATAACGTAATACGTTATAACGTTATACCATATAACGTTATACTATATAACTTAATGCGTTGTAACGATATACCATATAACGTTATACCATATAACGTAATACATTATAACGTTATACCATGTAACGTTATACTATATAACGTAATACGTTATAACGTTATACTATATAACGTAATACGTTATAACGTTATACTATATAACGTTATACTATATAACTTAATGCGTTATAACGATATACCATATAACGTTATACCATATAACGTTATACTGTATAACGTAATACGTTATAACTTTATACCATATAACATATTACGTTATAACGTTACACCTTATAACGTTATACTATATGACTTAATACGTTATAACGTTATACCGTATAACGTATTACGTTATAACGTTATACCATATAACGTAATACGTTGTAACGTTATACCATATAACGTATTACGTTATAACGTTATACTATATAACGCAATACGTTGTAACGTTATACCATATAACGTATTACATTATAACGTTATACTATATAACGTAATACGTTATAACGTTGTACCATATAACGTATTACGTTATAACCTTATACTATATAATGTAATACGTTGTAACGTTATACCATATAACGTATTACGTTATAACGTTATACCAAATAACGTTATACTATATAACGTAATACGTTGTAACGTTATACCGCATAACGTATTACGCTATAACGTTATACTATATCACGTAATACGTTGTAACGTTATACCATATAACGTATAACGTTATAACGTTATACTATATAACGCAATACGTTATAACGTTATACCATATAACGTATTACATTATAACGTTATACTATATAACGTAATACGTTATAACGTTATACCATATAACGTATTACGTTATAACGTTACACCATATAACGTATTACGTTATAACGTTATACCATATAACGTTATACCATATAACGTTATACTATATAACGTAATACGTTATAACGTTATACCATATAACGTTATACTATATAACTTAATGCGTTATAACGATATACCATATAACGCTATACCATATAACTTTATACTATATAACGTAATACGTTATAGCGTTATGCCATATAACGTTATACTATATAACTTAATACGTTATAACGTTATACTGTATAACGTAATACGTTGTAACGTTATACCATATGACGTATTACGTTATAACGTTATACTATATAACGTAATACGCTATAACGTTATACCATATAACGTTATACTATATAACTTAATGCGTTATAACGTTACGCCATATAACGTATTACGTTATAACGTTGTACCATATAACGTTATACTACATAACTTAATACGTTATAACGTTATACCATATAACGTATTACGTTATAACGTTATACCATTTAACGTTATACTATATAACGTAATACGTTATAACGTTATACCATATAACGTATTACGTTATAACGTTATACCATGTAACGTTATACTACATAACGTAATACGTTATAACGTTATACCATATAACGTATTACGTTATAACGTTACACCATATAACGTATTACGTTATAACGTTATACCAAATAACGTTATACTATATAACGTGATACGTTGTATCGTTATACCGCATAACGTATTACGCTATAACGTTATAATATATAACGTAATACGTTGTAACGTTATACCATATAACGTATAACGTTATAACGTTATACTATATAACGCAATACGTTGTAACGTTATACCATATAACGTTATACTATATAACGTAATACGTTATAACGTTATACCATATAACATATTACGTTATAACGTTATACCTTATAACGATATACTATATAACTTTATACGTTATAACGTTATACTATATAACGTAATACGTTGTAACGTTATAACATATGACGTATTAAGTTATAACGTTATACCATATAACGTTATACTATATAACGTAATACGTTATAACGTTATACCATATAACATATTACGTTATAACGTTATACCTTATAACGATATACTATATAACTTTATACGTTATAACGTTATACTATATAACGTAATACGTTGTAACGTTATACCATATGACGTATTAAGTTATAACGTTATTCCATATAACGTTTTACTATATAACGTATTACGTTATAACGTTATACCATATAACGTATTATGTGATAACGTTATACCATATAACGTTATTCTATATAACATAATACGTTATAACGTTATACCATATAACGTATTACGTTATAACGTTGTACCATATAAAGTATTACGTTATAACCTTATACCATATAACGTTATACCACATAACGTTATACTATATAACGTAATACGTTATAGCGTTATGCCATATAACGTTATACTATATAACTTAATACGTTATAACGTTATACTGTATAACGTAATACGTTGTAACGTTATACCATATAACGTATTACGTTATAACGTTACACCATATAACGTATTATGTCATAACGTTATACCATATAACGTTATACTATATAACGTAATACGTTACAACGTTATACCATATAACATATTACGTTATAACGTTATACCTTATAACGATATACTATATAACTTTATACGTTATAACGTTATACTATATAACGTAATACGTTGTAACGTTATACCATATGACGTAATACGTTGTAACGTTATACCATATAACGTATTACGTTATAACGTTATACCATGTAACGTTATACTATATAACGTAATACGTTATAACGTTATACCATATAACGTATTACGTTATAACGTTATACCATGTAACGTCATACTACATAACGTAATACGTTATAACGTTATACCATATAACGTATTACGTTATAACGTTACACCATATAACGTATTACGTTATAACGTTATACCAAATAACGTTATACTATATAACGTAATACGTTGTATCGTTATACCGCATAACGTATTACGCTATAACGTTATAATATATAACGTAATACGTTGTAACGTTATACCATATAACGTATAACGTTATAACGTTATACTATATAACGCAATACGTTGTAACGTTATACCATATAGCGTATTACATTATAACGTTATACTATATAACGTAATACGTTATAACGTTATGCCATATAACTTATTGCGTTATAACGTTATACCATATAACGTTATACTATATAACTTAATACGTTATAACGTTATGCCATATAACGTATTCCGCTATAACGTTATACTATATAACATAATACGTTGTAAAGTTATACCATATAACGTATTACGTTATAACGTTATACTATATAACGTAATACGTTGTAACGTTATACCATATAACGTATTACGTTATAACGTTATAAAATATAACGTATTACGTTATAACATTATACCATATAACGTATTACGTTATAACGTTATACCATATAACGTTATACTATATAACTTAATACGTCATAACGTTATACCATATAACGTATTACGTTATAACGTTATACTTTATAACGTCATACGTTGTAACGTTATTCCATATAACGTTATACTATATAACGTAATACGTTATAGCGTTATGCCATATAACGTTATACTATATAACTTAATACGTTATAACGTTATACTATATAACGTAATACGTTGTAACGTTATACCATATGACGTATTACGTTATAAGGTTATACTTTATAACGTAATTCGTTATAACGTTACACCATATAACGTATTACGTTATAACGTTGTACCATATAAAGAATTACGTTATAACGTTATACCATATAATGTTATACCATATAACGTTATACTATATAACGTAATACGTTACAACGTTACACCATATAACGTTATACTATATAACTTAATGCGTTATAACGATATACCATATAACGTTATTCTATATAACATAATACGTTATAACGTTATACCATATAACGTATTACGTTATAACGTTGTACCATATAAAGTATTACGTTATAACCTTATACCATATAACGTTATACCACATAACGTTATACTATATAACGTAATACGTTATAGCGTTATGCCATATAACGTTATACTATATAACTTAATACGTTATAACGTTATACTATATAACTTAATACGTTATAACGTTATACCTTATAACGTATTACGCTATAACGTTATACTATATAACATAATATGTTGTAACGTTATACCATATAGCGTATTACGTTATAACGTTATACTGTATAACGTAATACGTTGTAACGTTATACTATATAACGTAATACGTTGTAACGTTATACCGTATAACGTGTTACATTATAACGTTATACTATATAACGTAATACGTTATAACGTTATACCATATAACATATTACGTTATAACGTTATACCTTATAACGTTATACTATATAACTTTATACGTTATAACGATATACTATATAACGTAATACGTTGTAACGATATACCATATGACGTATTACGTTATAACGGTATTCCATATAACGTTTTACTATATAACGTAATACGTTATAACGTTATACCATATAACGTATTATGTTATAACGTTATACCATATAACGTTATTCTATATAACATAAGACGTTATAACGTTATACCATATAACGTATTACGTTATAACGTTGTACCATATAAAGTATTACGTTATAACCTTATACCATATAACGTTATACCACATAACGTTATACTATATAACGTAATACGTTATAGCGTTATGCCATATAACGTTATACTATATAACTTAATACGTTATAACGTTATACTATATAACGTAATACGTTGTAACGTTATACCATATGACGTATTACGTTATAACGTTATACTATACAACGTAATACGTTATAACGTTATACCATATAACGCTATACTATATAACTTAATGCGTTATAACGTTACGCCATATAACGTATTACGTTATAACTTTGTACCATATAACGTTATACTATATAACTTAATACGTTATAACGTTATACCATATAACGTAATAAGTTATAACGTTATACCATATAACGTATTACGTTATAACGTTACACCATATAACGTATTACGTTATAACGTTATACCATATAACGTTATACTATATAACGTAATACGTTATAACGTTATACCATATAACATATTACGTTATAACGTTATACCTTATAACGTTATACTATATAACTTTATAGGTTATAACGTTATACTATATAACGTAATACGTTGCAACGTTATACTATATAACTTAAGGATTTATAACGATATACCATATAACGTTATACCATATAACGTTATACTATATAACTTGATACGTTATAACGTTATACCATATATCGTATTACGTTATAACGTTATAAAATATAACGTATTACGTTATAACATTATACCATATAACGTATTACGTTATAACTTTATACCATATAACGTTATACTATATAACTTAATACGTTATAACGTTATACCATATAACGTATTACGTTATAACGTTATACTTTATAACGTCATACGTTGTAACGTTATTCCATATAACGTTATACTATATAACGTAATACGTTATAACGCTTTACCATATTACGTTATACTATATAACTTAATGCGTTGTAACGATATACCATATAACGTTATACCATATAACGTAATACGTTATAACGTTATACCATGTAACGTTATACTATATAACGTAATACGTTATAACGTTATACCATATAACGTATTACGTTATAACGTTATACCATATAACATATTACGTTATAACGTTATACCTTATAACGTTATACTATATAACTTTATACGTTATAACGTTATACTATCTAACGTAATACGTTGTAACGTTGTACCATATAAAGTATTACGTTATAACCTTATACCATATAACGTTATACCACATAACGTTATACTATATAACGTAATACGTTATAGCGTTATGCCATATAACGTTATACTATATAACTTAATACGTTATAACGTTATACTGTATAACGTAATACGTTGTAACGTTATACCATATAACGTATTACGTTATAACGTTACACCATATAACGTATTATGTCATAACGTTATACCATATAACGTTATACTATATAACGTAATACGTTATAACGTTATACCATATAACATATTACGTTATAACGTTATACCTTATAACGATATACTATATAACTATATACGTTATAACGTTATACTATATAACGTAATACGTTGTAACGTTATACCATATGACGTAATACGTTGTAACGTTATACCATATAACGTATTACGTTATAACGTTATACCATGTAACGTTATACTATATAACGTAATACGTTATAACGTTATACCATATAACGTATTACGTTATAACGTTATACCATGTAACGTCATACTACATAACGTAATACGTTATAACGTTATACCATATAACGTATTACGTTATAACGTTACACCATATAACGTATTACGTTATAACGTTATACCAAATAACGTTATACTATATAACGTAATACGTTGTATCGTTATACCGCATAACGTATTACGCTATAACGTTATAATATATAACGTAATACGTTGTAACGTTATACCATATAACGTATAACGTTATAACGTTATACTATATAACGCAATACGTTGTAACGTTATACCATATAGCGTATTACATTATAACGTTATACTATATAACGTAATACGTTATAACGTTATGCCATATAACTTATTGCGTTATAACGTTATACCATATAACGTTATACTATATAACTTAATGCGTTATAACGATATACCATATAACGCTATACCATATAACTTTATACTATATAACGTAATACGTTATAGCGTTATGCCATATAACGTTATACTATATAACTTAATACGTTATAACGTTATACTGTATAACGTAATACGTTGTAACGTTATACCATATGACGTATTACGTTATAACGTTATACTATATAACGTAATACGCTATAACGTTATACCATATAACGTTATACTATATAACTTAATGCGTTATAACGTTACGCCATATAACGTATTACGTTATAACGTTGTACCATATAACGTTATACTACATAACTTAATACGTTATAACGTTATACCATATAACGTATTACGTTATAACCTTATACTATATAACGTAATACGTTGTAACGTTATACCATATAACGTATTACGTTATAACGTTATACCATTTAACGTTATACTATATAACGTAATACGTTATAACGTTATACCATATAACGTATTACGTTATAACGTTATACCATGTAACGTTATACTACATAACGTAATACGTTATAACGTTATACCATATAACGTATTACGTTATAACGTTACACCATATAACGTATTACGTTATAACGTTATACCAAATAACGTTATACTATATAACGTGATACGTTGTATCGTTATACCGCATAACGTATTACGCTATAACGTTATAATATATAACGTAATACGTTGTAACGTTATACCATATAACGTATAACGTTATAACGTTATACTATATAACGCAATACGTTGTAACGTTATACCATATAACGTTATACTATATAACGTAATACGTTATAACGTTATACCATATAACATATTACGTTATAACGTTATACCTTATAACGATATACTATATAACTTTATACGTTATAACGTTATACTATATAACGTAATACGTTGTAACGTTATAACATATGACGTATTAAGTTATAACGTTATACCATATAACGTTATACTATATAACGTAATACGTTATAACGTTATACCATATAACATATTACGTTATAACGTTATACCTTATAACGATATACTATATAACTTTATACGTTATAACGTTATACTATATAACGTAATACGTTGTAACGTTATACCATATGACGTATTAAGTTATAACGTTATTCCATATAACGTTTTACTATATACCGTATTACGTTATAACGTTATACCATATAACGTATTATGTGATAACGTTATACCATATAACGTTATTCTATATAACATAATACGTTATAACGTTATACCATATAACGTATTACGTTATAACGTTGTACCATATAAAGTATTACGTTATAACCTTATACCATATAACGTTATACCACATAACGTTATACTATATAACGTAATACGTTATAGCGTTATGCCATATAACGTTATACTATATAACTTAATACGTTATAACGTTATACTGTATAACGTAATACGTTGTAACGTTATACCATATAACGTATTACGTTATAACGTTACACCATATAACGTATTATGTCATAACGTTATACCATATAACGTTATACTATATAACGTAATACGTTACAACGTTATACCATATAACATATTACGTTATAACGTTATACCTTATAACGATATACTATATAACTTTATACGTTATAACGTTATACTATATAACGTAATACGTTGTAACGTTATACCATATGACGTAATACGTTGTAACGTTATACCATATAACGTATTACGTTATAACGTTATACCATGTAACGTTATACTATATAACGTAATACGTTATAACGTTATACCATATAACGTATTACGTTATAACGTTATACCATGTAACGTCATACTACATAACGTAATACGTTATAACGTTATACCATATAACGTATTACGTTATAACGTTACACAATATAACGTATTACGTTATAGCGTTATACCAAATAACGTTATACTATATAACGTAATACGTTGTATCGTTATACCGCATAACGTATTACGCTATAACGTTATAATATATAACGTAATACGTTGTAACGTTATACCATATAACGTATAACGTTATAACGTTATACTATATAACGCAATACGTTGTAACGTTATACCATATAGCGTATTACATTATAACGTTATACTATATAACGTAATACGTTATAACGTTATGCCATATAACTTATTGCGTTATAACGTTATACCATATAACGTTATACTATATAACTTAATACGTTATAACGTTATGCCATATAACGTATTCCGCTATAACGTTATACTATATAACATAATACGTTGTAAAGTTATACCATATAACGTATTACGTTATAACGTTATACTTTATAACGTCATACGTTGTAACGTTATTCCATATAACGTTATACTATATAACGTAATACGTTATAGCGTTATGCCATATAACGTTATACTATATAACTTAATACGTTATAACGTTATACTATATAACGTAATACGTTGTAACGTTATACCATATGACGTATTACGTTATAAGGTTATACTTTATAACGTAATTCGTTATAACGTTACACCATATAACGTATTACGTTATAACGTTGTACCATATAAAGAATTACGTTATAACGTTATACCATATAATGTTATACCATATAACGTTATACTATATAACGTAATACGTTACAACGTTACACCATATAACGTTATACTATATAACTTAATGCGTTATAACGATATACCATATAACGTTATTCTATATAACATAATACGTTATAACGTTATACCATATAACGTATTACGTTATAACGTTGTACCATATAAAGTATTACGTTATAACCTTATACCATATAACGTTATACCACATAACGTTATACTATATAACGTAATACGTTATAGCGTTATGCCATATAACGTTATACTATATAACTTAATACGTTATAACGTTATACTATATAACTTAATACGTTATAACGTTATACCTTATAACGTATTACGCTATAACGTTATACTATATAACATAATATGTTGTAACGTTATACCATATAGCGTATTACGTTATAACGTTATACTGTATAACGTAATACGTTGTAACGTTATACTATATAACGTAATACGTTGTAACGTTATACCGTATAACGTGTTACATTATAACGTTATACTATATAACGTAATACGTTATAACGTTATACCATATAACATATTACGTTATAACGTTATACCTTATAACGTTATACTATATAACTTTATACGTTATAACGATATACTATATAACGTAATACGTTGTAACGATATACCATATGACGTATTACGTTATAACGGTATTCCATATAACGTTTTACTATATAACGTAATACGTTATAACGTTATACCATATAACGTATTATGTTATAACGTTATACCATATAACGTTATTCTATATAACATAAGACGTTATAACGTTATACCATATAACGTATTACGTTATAACGTTGTACCATATAAAGTATTACGTTATAACCTTATACCATATAACGTTATACCACATAACGTTATACTATATAACGTAATACGTTATAGCGTTATGCCATATAACGTTATACTATATAACTTAATACGTTATAACGTTATACTATATAACGTAATACGTTGTAACGTTATACCATATGACGTATTACGTTATAACGTTATACTATACAACGTAATACGTTATAACGTTATACCATATAACGCTATACTATATAACTTAATGCGTTATAACGTTACGCCATATAACGTATTACGTTATAACGTTGTACCATATAACGTTATACTATATAACTTAATACGTTATAACGTTATACCATATAACGTAATAAGTTATAACGTTATACCATATAACGTATTACGTTATAACGTTACACCATATAACGTATTACGTTATAACGTTATACCATATAACGTTATACTATATAACGTAATACGTTATAACGTTATACCATATAACATATTACGTTATAACGTTATACCTTATAACGTTATACTATATAACTTTATAGGTTATAACGTTATACTATATAACGTAATACGTTGCAACGTTAAACTATATAACTTAAGGATTTATAACGATATACCATATAACGTTATACCATATAACGTTATACTATATAACTTGATACGTTATAACGTTATACCATATATCGTATTACGTTATAACGTTATAAAATATAACGTATTACGTTATAACATTATACCATATAACGTATTACGTTATAACTTTATACCATATAACGTTATACTATATAACTTAATACGTTATAACGTTATACCATATAACGTATTACGTTATAACGTTATACTTTATAACGTCATACGTTGTAACGTTATTCCATATAACGTTATACTATATAACGTAATACGTTATAACGCTTTACCATATTACGTTATACTATATAACTTAATGCGTTGTAACGATATACCATATAACGTTATACCATATAACGTAATACGTTATAACGTTATACCATGTAACGTTATACTATATAACGTAATACGTTATAACGTTATACCATATAACGTATTACGTTATAACGTTATACCATATAACATATTACGTTATAACGTTATACCTTATAACGTTATACTATATAACTTTATACGTTATAACGTTATACTATCTAACGTAATACGTTGTAACGTTGTACCATATAAAGTATTACGTTATAACCTTATACCATATAACGTTATACCACATAACGTTATACTATATAACGTAATACGTTATAGCGTTATGCCATATAACGTTATACTATATAACGTAATACGTTATAACGTTATACCATATAACATATTACGTTATAACGTTATACCTTATAACGATATACTATATAACTATATACGTTATAACGTTATACTATATAACGTAATACGTTGTAACGTTATACCATATGACGTAATACGTTGTAACGTTATACCATATAACGTATTACGTTATAACGTTATACCATGTAACGTTATACTATATAACGTAATACGTTATAACGTTATACCATATAACGTATTACGTTATAACGTTATACCATGTAACGTCATACTACATAACGTAATACGTTATAACGTTATACCATATAACGTATTACGTTATAACGTTACACCATATAACGTATTACGTTATAACGTTATACCAAATAACGTTATACTATATAACGTAATACGTTGTATCGTTATACCGCATAACGTATTACGCTATAACGTTATAATATATAACGTAATACGTTGTAACGTTATACCATATAACGTATAACGTTATAACGTTATACTATATAACGCAATACGTTGTAACGTTATACCATATAGCGTATTACATTATAACGTTATACTATATAACGTAATACGTTATAACGTTATGCCATATAACTTATTGCGTTATAACGTTATACCATATAACGTTATACTATATAACTTAATACGTTATAACGTTATACCATATAACGTATTCCGCTATAACGTTATACTATATAACATAATACGTTGTAAAGTTATACCATATAACGTATTACGTTATAACGTTATACTTTATAACGTCATACGTTGTAACGTTATTCCATATAACGTTATACTATATAACGTAATACGTTATAACGTTATACCATATGACGTAATACGTTGTAACGTTATACCATATAACGTATTACGTTATAACGTTATACCATGTAACGTTATACTATATAACGTAATACGTTGTAACGTTATACCATATAACGTATTACGTTATAACGTTATAAAATATAACGTATTACGTTATAACATTATACCATATAACGTATTACGTTATAACGTTATACCATATAACGTTATACTATATAACTTAATACGTCATAACGTTATACCATATAACGTATTACGTTATAACGTTATACTTTATAACGTCATACGTTGTAACGTTATTCCATATAACGTTATACTATATAACGTAATACGTTATAGCGTTATGCCAGATAACGTTATACTATATAACTTAATACGTTATAACGTAATACTATATAACGTAATACAATGTAACGTTATACCATATGACGTATTACGTTATAAGGTTATACTTTATAACGTAATTCGTTATAACGTTACACCATATAACGTATTACGTTATAACGTTGTACCATATAAAGAATTACGTTATAACGTTATACCATATAATGTTATACTATATAACTTAATACGTTATAACGTTATACCATATAACGTATTACGTTATAACGTTATACTTTATAACGTCATACGTTGTAACGTTATACCATATAACGTATAACGTTATAACGTTATACTATATAACGCAATACGTTGTAACGTTATTCCATATAACGTTATACTATATAACGTAATACGTTATAGCGTTATGCCAGATAACGTTATACTATATAACTTAATACGTTATAACGTAATACTATATAACGTAATACAATGTAACGTTATACCATATGACGTATTACGTTATAAGGTTATACTTTATAACGTAATTCGTTATAACGTTACACCATATAACGTATTACGTTATAACGTTGTACCATATAAAGAATTACGTTATAACGTTATACCATATAATGTTATACTATATAACTTAATACGTTATAACGTTATACCATATAACGTATTACGTTATAACGTTATACCTTATAACGTTATACTATATAACTTTATACGTTATAACGATATACTATATAACGTAATACGTTGTAACGATATACCATATGACGTATAACGTTATAACGTTATACTATATAACGTAATACGTTGTAACGTTATACCGTATAACGTGTTACATTATAACGTTATACTATATAACGTAATACGTTATAACGTTATACCATATAACATATTACGTTATAACGTTATACCTTATAACGTTATACTATATAACTTTATACGTTATAACGATATACTATATAACGTAATACGTTGTAACGATATACCATATGACGTATTACGTTATAACGGTATTCCATATAACGTTTTACTATATAACGTAATACGTTATAACGTTATACCATATAACGTATTATGTTATAACGTTATACCATATAACGTTATTCTATATAACATAAGACGTTATAACGTTATACCATATAACGTATTACGTTATAACGTTGTACCATATAAAGTATTACGTTATAACCTTATACCATATAACGTTATACCACATAACGTTATACTATATAACGTAATACGTTATAGCGTTATGCCATATAACGTTATACTATATAACTTAATACGTTATAACGTTATACTATATAACGTAATACGTTGTAACGTTATACCATATAACGTATTACGTTATAACGTTATACCATGTAACGTTATACTATATAACGTAATACGTTATAACGTTATACCATATAACGTATTACGTTATAACGTTATACCATGTAACGTCATACTACATAACGTAATACGTTATAACGTTATACCATATAACGTATTACGTTATAACGTTACACCATATAACGTATTACGTTATAACGTTATACCAAATAACGTTATACTATATAACGTAATACGTTGTATCGTTATACCGCATAACGTATTACGCTATAACGTTATAATATATAACGTAATACGTTGTAACGTTATACCATATAACGTATAACGTTATAACGTTATACTATATAACGCAATACGTTGTAACGTTATACCATATAGCGTATTACATTATAACGTTATACTATATAACGTAATACGTTATAACGTTATGCCATATAACTTATTGCGTTATAACGTTATACCATATAACGTTATACTATATAACTTAATGCGTTATAACGATATACCATATAACGCTATACCATATAACTTTATACTATATAACGTAATACGTTATAGCGTTATGCCATATAACGTTATACTATATAACTTAATACGTTATAACGTTATACTGTATAACGTAATACGTTGTAACGTTATACCATATGACGTATTACGTTATAACGTTATACTATATAACGTAATACGCTATAACGTTATACCATATAACGTTATACTATATAACTTAATGCGTTATAACGTTACGCCATATAACGTATTACGTTATAACGTTGTACCATATAACGTTATACTACATAACTTAATACGTTATAACGTTATACCATATAACGTATTACGTTATAACCTTATACTATATAACGTAATACGTTGTAACGTTATACCATATAACGTATTACGTTATAACGTTATACCATTTAACGTTATACTATATAACGTAATACGTTATAACGTTATACCATATAACGTATTACGTTATAACGTTATACCATGTAACGTTATACTACATAACGTAATACGTTATAACGTTATACCATATAACGTATTACGTTATAACGTTACACCATATAACGTATTACGTTATAACGTTATACCAAATAACGTTATACTATATAACGTGATACGTTGTATCGTTATACCGCATAACGTATTACGCTATAACGTTATAATATATAACGTAATACGTTGTAACGTTATACCATATAACGTATAACGTTATAACGTTATACTATATAACGCAATACGTTGTAACGTTATACCATATAACGTTATACTATATAACGTAATACGTTATAACGTTATACCATATAACATATTACGTTATAACGTTATACCTTATAACGATATA
Organism: Bombus flavifrons; assembly: GCF_040668555.2. Taxonomy (NCBI): domain Eukaryota; kingdom Metazoa; phylum Arthropoda; class Insecta; order Hymenoptera; family Apidae; genus Bombus; species Bombus flavifrons. The sequence goes on from NC_138451.1 coordinate 5,122,860, forward strand.
CTATATAACTTTATACGTTATAACGTTATACTATATAACGTAATACGTTGTAACGTTATAACATATGACGTATTAAGTTATAACGTTATACCATATAACGTTATACTATATAACGTAATACGTTATAACGTTATACCATATAACATATTACGTTATAACGTTATACCTTATAACGATATACTATATAACTTTATACGTTATAACGTTATACTATATAACGTAATACGTTGTAACGTTATACCATATGACGTATTAAGTTATAACGTTATTCCATATAACGTTTTACTATATACCGTATTACGTTATAACGTTATACCATATAACGTATTATGTGATAACGTTATACCATATAACGTTATTCTATATAACATAATACGTTATAACGTTATACCATATAACGTATTACGTTATAACGTTGTACCATATAAAGTATTACGTTATAACCTTATACCATATAACGTTATACCACATAACGTTATACTATATAACGTAATACGTTATAGCGTTATGCCATATAACGTTATACTATATAACTTAATACGTTATAACGTTATACTGTATAACGTAATACGTTGTAACGTTATACCATATAACGTATTACGTTATAACGTTACACCATATAACGTATTATGTCATAACGTTATACCATATAACGTTATACTATATAACGTAATACGTTACAACGTTATACCATATAACATATTACGTTATAACGTTATACCTTATAACGATATACTATATAACTTTATACGTTATAACGTTATACTATATAACGTAATACGTTGTAACGTTATACCATATGACGTAATACGTTGTAACGTTATACCATATAACGTATTACGTTATAACGTTATACCATGTAACGTTATACTATATAACGTAATACGTTATAACGTTATACCATATAACGTATTACGTTATAACGTTATACCATGTAACGTCATACTACATAACGTAATACGTTATAACGTTATACCATATAACGTATTACGTTATAACGTTACACCATATAACGTATTACGTTATAACGTTATACCAAATAACGTTATACTATATAACGTAATACGTTGTATCGTTATACCGCATAACGTATTACGCTATAACGTTATAATATATAACGTAATACGTTGTAACGTTATACCATATAACGTATAACGTTATAACGTTATACTATATAACGCAATACGTTGTAACGTTATACCATATAGCGTATTACATTATAACGTTATACTATATAACGTAATACGTTATAACGTTATGCCATATAACTTATTGCGTTATAACGTTATACCATATAACGTTATACTATATAACTTAATGCGTTATAACGATATACCATATAACGCTATACCATATAACTTTATACTATATAACGTAATACGTTATAGCGTTATGCCATATAACGTTATACTATATAACTTAATACGTTATAACGTTATACTGTATAACGTAATACGTTGTAACGTTATACCATATGACGTATTACGTTATAACGTTATACTATATAACGTAATACGCTATAACGTTATACCATATAACGTTATACTATATAACTTAATGCGTTATAACGTTACGCCATATAACGTATTACGTTATAACGTTGTACCATATAACGTTATACTACATAACTTAATACGTTATAACGTTATACCATATAACGTATTACGTTATAACCTTATACTATATAACGTAATACGTTGTAACGTTATACCATATAACGTATTACGTTATAACGTTATACCATTTAACGTTATACTATATAACGTAATACGTTATAACGTTATACCATATAACGTATTACGTTATAACGTTATACCATGTAACGTTATACTACATAACGTAATACGTTATAACGTTATACCATATAACGTATTACGTTATAACGTTACACCATATAACGTATTACGTTATAACGTTATACCAAATAACGTTATACTATATAACGTGATACGTTGTATCGTTATACCGCATAACGTATTACGCTATAACGTTATAATATATAACGTAATACGTTGTAACGTTATACCATATAACGTATAACGTTATAACGTTATACTATATAACGCAATACGTTGTAACGTTATACCATATAACGTTATACTATATAACGTAATACGTTATAACGTTATACCATATAACATATTACGTTATAACGTTATACCTTATAACGATATACTATATAACTTTATACGTTATAACGTTATACTATATAACGTAATACGTTGTAACGTTATAACATATGACGTATTAAGTTATAACGTTATACCATATAACGTTATACTATATAACGTAATACGTTATAACGTTATACCATATAACATATTACGTTATAACGTTATACCTTATAACGATATACTATATAACTTTATACGTTATAACGTTATACTATATAACGTAATACGTTGTAACGTTATACCATATGACGTATTAAGTTATAACGTTATTCCATATAACGTTTTACTATATACCGTATTACGTTATAACGTTATACCATATAACGTATTATGTGATAACGTTATACCATATAACGTTATTCTATATAACATAATACGTTATAACGTTATACCATATAACGTATTACGTTATAACGTTGTACCATATAAAGTATTACGTTATAACCTTATACCATATAACGTTATACCACATAACGTTATACTATATAACGTAATACGTTATAGCGTTATGCCATATAACGTTATACTATATAACTTAATACGTTATAACGTTATACTGTATAACGTAATACGTTGTAACGTTATACCATATAACGTATTACGTTATAACGTTACACCATATAACGTATTATGTCATAACGTTATACCATATAACGTTATACTATATAACGTAATACGTTACAACGTTATACCATATAACATATTACGTTATAACGTTATACTTTATAACGTCATACGTTGTAACGTTATACCATATAACGTATAACGTTATAACGTTATACTATATAACGTAATACGTTGTAACGTTATACCGTATAACGTGTTACATTATAACGTTATACTATATAACGTAATACGTTATAACGTTATACCATATAACATATTACGTTATAACGTTATACCTTATAACGTTATACTATATAACTTTATACGTTATAACGATATACTATATAACGTAATACGTTGTAACGATATACCATATGACGTATTACGTTATAACGGTATTCCATATAACGTTTTACTATATAACGTAATACGTTATAACGTTATACCATATAACGTATTATGTTATAACGTTATACCATATAACGTTATTCTATATAACATAAGACGTTATAACGTTATACCATATAACGTATTACGTTATAACGTTGTACCATATAAAGTATTACGTTATAACCTTATACCATATAACGTTATACCACATAACGTTATACTATATAACGTAATACGTTATAGCGTTATGCCATATAACGTTATACTATATAACTTAATACGTTATAACGTTATACTATATAACGTAATACGTTGTAACGTTATACCATATGACGTATTACGTTATAACGTTATACTATACAACGTAATACGTTATAACGTTATACCATATAACGCTATACTATATAACTTAATGCGTTATAACGTTACGCCATATAACGTATTACGTTATAACGTTGTACCATATAACGTTATACTATATAACTTAATACGTTATAACGTTATACCATATAACGTAATAAGTTATAACGTTATACCATATAACGTATTACGTTATAACGTTACACCATATAACGTATTACGTTATAACGTTATACCATATAACGTTATACTATATAACGTAATACGTTATAACGTTATACCATATAACATATTACGTTATAACGTTATACCTTATAACGTTATACTATATAACTTTATAGGTTATAACGTTATACTATATAACGTAATACGTTGCAACGTTAAACTATATAACTTAAGGATTTATAACGATATACCATATAACGTTATACCATATAACGTTATACTATATAACTTGATACGTTATAACGTTATACCATATATCGTATTACGTTATAACGTTATAAAATATAACGTATTACGTTATAACATTATACCATATAACGTATTACGTTATAACTTTATACCATATAACGTTATACTATATAACTTAATACGTTATAACGTTATACCATATAACGTATTACGTTATAACGTTATACTTTATAACGTCATACGTTGTAACGTTATTCCATATAACGTTATACTATATAACGTAATACGTTATAACGCTTTACCATATTACGTTATACTATATAACTTAATGCGTTGTAACGATATACCATATAACGTTATACCATATAACGTAATACGTTATAACGTTATACCATGTAACGTTATACTATATAACGTAATACGTTATAACGTTATACCATATAACGTATTACGTTATAACGTTATACCATATAACATATTACGTTATAACGTTATACCTTATAACGTTATACTATATAACTTTATACGTTATAACGTTATACTATCTAACGTAATACGTTGTAACGTTGTACCATATAAAGTATTACGTTATAACCTTATACCATATAACGTTATACCACATAACGTTATACTATATAACGTAATACGTTATAGCGTTATGCCATATAACGTTATACTATATAACGTAATACGTTATAACGTTATACCATATAACATATTACGTTATAACGTTATACCTTATAACGATATACTATATAACTATATACGTTATAACGTTATACTATATAACGTAATACGTTGTAACGTTATACCATATGACGTAATACGTTGTAACGTTATACCATATAACGTATTACGTTATAACGTTATACCATGTAACGTTATACTATATAACGTAATACGTTATAACGTTATACCATATAACGTATTACGTTATAACGTTATACCATGTAACGTCATACTACATAACGTAATACGTTATAACGTTATACCATATAACGTATTACGTTATAACGTTACACCATATAACGTATTACGTTATAACGTTATACCAAATAACGTTATACTATATAACGTAATACGTTGTATCGTTATACCGCATAACGTATTACGCTATAACGTTATAATATATAACGTAATACGTTGTAACGTTATACCATATAACGTATAACGTTATAACGTTATACTATATAACGCAATACGTTGTAACGTTATACCATATAGCGTATTACATTATAACGTTATACTATATAACGTAATACGTTATAACGTTATGCCATATAACTTATTGCGTTATAACGTTATACCATATAACGTTATACTATATAACTTAATACGTTATAACGTTATACCATATAACGTATTCCGCTATAACGTTATACTATATAACATAATACGTTGTAAAGTTATACCATATAACGTATTACGTTATAACGTTATACTTTATAACGTCATACGTTGTAACGTTATTCCATATAACGTTATACTATATAACGTAATACGTTATAACGTTATACCATATGACGTAATACGTTGTAACGTTATACCATATAACGTATTACGTTATAACGTTATACCATGTAACGTTATACTATATAACGTAATACGTTGTAACGTTATACCATATAACGTATTACGTTATAACGTTATAAAATATAACGTATTACGTTATAACATTATACCATATAACGTATTACGTTATAACGTTATACCATATAACGTTATACTATATAACTTAATACGTCATAACGTTATACCATATAACGTATTACGTTATAACGTTATACTTTATAACGTCATACGTTGTAACGTTATTCCATATAACGTTATACTATATAACGTAATACGTTATAGCGTTATGCCAGATAACGTTATACTATATAACTTAATACGTTATAACGTAATACTATATAACGTAATACAATGTAACGTTATACCATATGACGTATTACGTTATAAGGTTATACTTTATAACGTAATTCGTTATAACGTTACACCATATAACGTATTACGTTATAACGTTGTACCATATAAAGAATTACGTTATAACGTTATACCATATAATGTTATACTATATAACTTAATACGTTATAACGTTATACCATATAACGTATTACGTTATAACGTTATACTTTATAACGTCATACGTTGTAACGTTATACCATATAACGTATAACGTTATAACGTTATACTATATAACGCAATACGTTGTAACGTTATTCCATATAACGTTATACTATATAACGTAATACGTTATAACGTTATACCATATAACGTTATATTATATAACTTAATGCGTTGTAACGATATACCATATAACGTTATACCATAAAACGTAATACGTTATAACGTTATACCATGTAACGTTATACTATATAACGTAATACGTTATAACGTTATACTATATAACGTAATACGTTATAACGTTATACTATATAACGTAATACGTTCTAACGTTATACCATATAACATATTACGTTATAACGTTATACCTTATAACGTTATACTATATAACTTTATACGTTATAACGTTATACTATATAACGTAATACGTTGTAACATTATACCATATGACGTATTACGTTATAACGTTATACTATATAACGTAATACGTTATAACGTTATACTATATAACTTAATGCGTTATAACGATATACCATATAACGTTATAGCATATAACGTTATACTATATATCGTAATACGTTATAACGTTATACCATATAACGTATTATGTTATAACGTTATACCATATAACGTTATTCTATATAACATAATACGTTATAACGTTATACCATATAACGTATTACGTTATAACGTTGTACCATATAAAGTATTACGTTATAACCTTATACCATATAACGTTATACCACATAACGTTATACTATATAACGTAATACGTTATAGCGTTATGCCATATAACGTTATACTATATAACTTAATACGTTATAATGTTATACTATATAACGTAATACGTTGTAACGTTATACCATATGACGTATTACGTTATAACGTTATACTATATAACGTAATACGTTATAACGTTATACCATATAACGCTATACTATATAACTTAATGCGTTATAACGTTACGCCATATAACGTATTACGTTATAACGTTGTACCATATAAAGTATTACGTTATAACCTTATACCATATAACGTTATACCACATAACGTTATACTATATAACGTAATACGTTATAGCGTTATGCCATATAACGTTATACTATATAACTTAATACGTTATAACGTTATACTATATAACGTAATACGTTGTAACGTTATACCATATAACGTATTACGTTATAACGTTATACCATGTAACGTTATACTATATAACGTAATACGTTATAACGTTATACCATATAACGTATTACGTTATAACGTTATACCATGTAACGTTATACTACATAACGTAATACGTTATAACGTTATACCATATAACGTATTACGTTATAACGTTACACCATATAACGTATTACGTTATAACGTTATACCAAATAACGTTATACTATATAACGTAATACGTTGTATCGTTATACCGCATAACGTATTACGCTATAACGTTATAATATATAACGTAATACGTTGTAACGTTATACCATATAACGTATAACGTTATAACGTTATACTATATAACGCAATACGTTGTAACGTTATACCATATAGCGTATTACATTATAACGTTATACTATATAACGTAATACGTTATAACGTTATGCCATATAACTTATTGCGTTATAACGTTATACCATATAACGTTATACTATATAACTTAATACGTTATAACGTTATACCATATAACGTATTCCGCTATAACGTTATACTATATAACATAATACGTTGTAAAGTTATACCATATAACGTATTACGTTATAACGTTATACTATATAACGTAATACGTTGTAACGTTATACCATATTACGTATTACGTTATAACGTTATAAAATATAACGTATTACGTTATAACATTATACCATATAACGTATTACGTTATAACGTTATACCATATAACGTTATACTATATAACTTAATACGTCATAACGTTATACCGTATAACGTATTACGTTATAACGTTATACTTTATAACGTCATACGTTGTAACGTTATTCCATATAACGTTATACTATATAACGTAATACGTTATAGCGTTATGCCATATAACGTTATACTATATAACTTAATACGTTATAACGTTATACTATATAACGTAATACGTTGTAACGTTATACCATATGACGTATTACGTTATAAGGTTATACTTTATAACGTAATTCGTTATAACGTTACACCATATAACGTATTACGTTATAACGTTGTACCATATAAAGAATTACGTTATAACGTTATACCATATAATGTTATACCATATAACGTTATACTATATAATGTAATACGTTACAACGTTACACCATATAACGTTATACTATATAACTTAATGCGTTATAACGATATACCATATAACGTTATGCCATATAACGTAATACTATATAACGTAATACGTTATAACGTTATACCATATAACATATTACGTTATTACGTTATACCATATAACGTTATACTATATAACTTAATACGTTATAACGTTATACCTTATAACGTATTACGCTATAACGTTATACTATATAACATAATATGTTGTAACGTTATACCATATAGCGTATTACGTTATAACGTTATACTGTATAACGTAATACGTTGTAACGTTATACTATATAACGTAATACGTTGTAACGTTATACCGTATAACGTGTTACATTATAACGTTATACTATATAACGTAATACGTTATAACGTTATACCATATAACATATTACGTTATAACGTTATACCTTATAACGTTATACTATATAACTTTATACGTTATAACGATATACTATATAACGTAATACGTTGTAACGATATACCATATGACGTATTACGTTATAACGGTATTCCATATAACGTTTTACTATATAACGTAATACGTTATAACGTTATACCATATAACGTATTATGTTATAACGTTATACCATATAACGTTATTCTATATAACATAATACGTTATAACGTTATACCATATAACGTATTACGTTATAACGTTGTACCATATAAAGTATTACGTTATAACCTTATACCATATAACGTTATACCACATAACGTTATACTATATAACGTAATACGTTATAGCGTTATGCCATATAACGTTATACTATATAACTTAATACGTTATAACGTTATACTATATAACGTAATACGTTGTAACGTTATACCATATGACGTATTACGTTATAACGTTATACTATATAACGTAATACGTTATAACGTTATACCATATAACGCTATACTATATAACTTAATGCGTTATAACGTTACGCCATATAACGTATTACGTTATAACGTTGTACCATATAACGTTATACTATATAACTTAATACGTTATAACGTTATACCATATAACGTAATAAGTTATAACGTTATACCATATAACGTATTACGTTATAACGTTACACCATATAACGTATTACGTTATAACGTTATACCATATAACGTTATACTATATAACGTAATACGTTATAACGTTATACCATATAACATATTACGTTACAACGTTATACCTTATAACGTTATACTATATAACTTTATAGGTTATAACGTTATACTATATAACGTAATACGTTGCAACGTTATACTATATAACTTAAGGCTTTATAACGATATACCATATAACGTTATACCATATAACAATATACTATATAACTTGATACGTTATAACGTTATACCATATAACGTATTACGTTATAACGTTATAAAATATAACGTATTACGTTATAACATTATACCATATAACGTATTACGTTATAACTTTATACCATATAACGTTATACTATATAACTTAATACGTTATAACGTTATACCATATAACGTATTACGTTATAACGGTATTCCATATAACGTTTTACTATATAACGTAATACGTTATAACGTTATACCATATAACGTATTACGTTATAACGTTATACCATATAACGTTATTCTATATAACATAATACGTTATAACGTTATACCATATAACGTATTACGTTATAACGTTGTACCATATAAAGTATTACGTTATAACCTTATACTATATAACGTTATACCATATAACGTTATACTATATAACGTAATACGTTATAACGTTATGACATATAACGTTATACTATATAACATAATACGTTATAACGTCATACTATATAACGTAATACGTTGTAACGTTATACCATATGACGTATTACGTTATAACGTTATACTATATAACGTAATACGTTAAAACGTTATACCATATAACGTTATACTATATAACTTAATGCGTTATAACGATATACCATATAACATTATACCATATAACGTTATACTATATAACTTAATACGTTATAACGTTATACCATATAGCATATTACGTTATAACGTTATACCTTATAACGTTATACTATATAACGTAATACGTTATAACGTTATACTATATAACGTATTACGTTATATCGTTACACCATATAACGTATTACGTTATAACGTTATACCATGTAACGTTATACTATATAACGTAATACGTTATAACGTTGTACCATAAAAAGTATTACGTTATAACGTTATACCATATAACGTTATACCATATAACGTTATACTATATAACGTAATACGTTATAACGTTATACCATATAACGTATTACGTTATAACGTTATACCATATAACGTTATTCTATATAACATAATACGTTATAACGTTATACCATATAACGTATTACGTTATAACGTTGTACCATATAAAGTATTACGTTATAACGGTATTCCATATAACGTTTTACTATATAACGTAATACGTTATAACGTTATACCATATAACGTATTACGTTATAACGTTATACCATATAACGTTATTCTATATAACATAATACGTTATAACGTTATACCATATAACGTATTACGTTATAACGTTGTACCATATAACGTATTACGTTATAACTTTATACCATATAACGTTATACTATATAACTTAATACGTTATAACGTTATACCATATAACGTATTACGTTATAACGGTATTCCATATAACGTTTTACTATATAACGTAATACGTTATAACGTTATACCATATAACGTATTACGTTATAACGTTATACCATATAACGTTATTCTATATAACATAATACGTTATAACGTTATACCATATAACGTATTACGTTATAACGTTGTACCATATAAAGTATTACGTTATAACCTTATACTATATAACGTTATACCATATAACGTTATACTATATAACGTAATACGTTATAACGTTATGACATATAACGTTATACTATATAACATAATACGTTATAACGTCATACTATATAACGTAATACGTTGTAACGTTATACCATATGACGTATTACGTTATAACGTTATACTATATAACGTAATACGTTAAAACGTTATACCATATAACTTATTGCGTTATAACGTTATACCATATAACGTTATACTATATAACTTAATACGTTATAACGTTATACCATATAACGTATTCCGCTATAACGTTATACTATATAACATAATACGTTGTAAAGTTATACCATATAACGTATTACGTTATAACGTTATACTATATAACGTAATACGTTGTAACGTTATACCATATTACGTATTACGTTATAACGTTATAAAATATAACGTATTACGTTATAACATTATACCATATAACGTATTACGTTATAACGTTATACCATATAACGTTATACTATATAACTTAATACGTCATAACGTTATACCGTATAACGTATTACGTTATAACGTTATACTTTATAACGTCATACGTTGTAACGTTATTCCATATAACGTTATACTATATAACGTAATACGTTATAGCGTTATGCCATATAACGTTATACTATATAACTTAATACGTTATAACGTTATACTATATAACGTAATACGTTGTAACGTTATACCATATGACGTATTACGTTATAAGGTTATACTTTATAACGTAATTCGTTATAACGTTACACCATATAACGTATTACGTTATAACGTTGTACCATATAAAGAATTACGTTATAACGTTATACCATATAATGTTATACCATATAACGTTATACTATATAATGTAATACGTTACAACGTTACACCATATAACGTTATACTATATAACTTAATGCGTTATAACGATATACCATATAACGTTATGCCATATAACGTAATACTATATAACGTAATACGTTATAACGTTATACCATATAACATATTACGTTATTACGTTATACCATATAACGTTATACTATATAACTTAATACGTTATAACGTTATACCTTATAACGTATTACGCTATAACGTTATACTATATAACATAATATGTTGTAACGTTATACCATATAGCGTATTACGTTATAACGTTATACTGTATAACGTAATACGTTGTAACGTTATACTATATAACGTAATACGTTGTAACGTTATACCGTATAACGTGTTACATTATAACGTTATACTATATAACGTAATACGTTATAACGTTATACCATATAACATATTACGTTATAACGTTATACCTTATAACGTTATACTATATAACTTTATACGTTATAACGATATACTATATAACGTAATACGTTGTAACGATATACCATATGACGTATTACGTTATAACGGTATTCCATATAACGTTTTACTATATAACGTAATACGTTATAACGTTATACCATATAACGTATTATGTTATAACGTTATACCATATAACGTTATTCTATATAACATAATACGTTATAACGTTATACCATATAACGTATTACGTTATAACGTTGTACCATATAAAGTATTACGTTATAACCTTATACCATATAACGTTATACCACATAACGTTATACTATATAACGTAATACGTTATAGCGTTATGCCATATAACGTTATACTATATAACTTAATACGTTATAACGTTATACTATATAACGTAATACGTTGTAACGTTATACCATATGACGTATTACGTTATAACGTTATACTATATAACGTAATACGTTATAACGTTATACCATATAACGCTATACTATATAACTTAATGCGTTATAACGTTACGCCATATAACGTATTACGTTATAACGTTGTACCATATAACGTTATACTATATAACTTAATACGTTATAACGTTATACCATATAACGTAATAAGTTATAACGTTATACCATATAACGTATTACGTTATAACGTTACACCATATAACGTATTACGTTATAACGTTATACCATATAACGTTATACTATATAACGTAATACGTTATAACGTTATACCATATAACATATTACGTTACAACGTTATACCTTATAACGTTATACTATATAACTTTATAGGTTATAACGTTATACTATATAACGTAATACGTTGCAACGTTATACTATATAACTTAAGGCTTTATAACGATATACCATATAACGTTATACCATATAACAATATACTATATAACTTGATACGTTATAACGTTATACCATATAACGTATTACGTTATAACGTTATAAAATATAACGTATTACGTTATAACATTATACCATATAACGTATTACGTTATAACTTTATACCATATAACGTTATACTATATAACTTAATACGTTATAACGTTATACCATATAACGTATTACGTTATAACGGTATTCCATATAACGTTTTACTATATAACGTAATACGTTATAACGTTATACCATATAACGTATTACGTTATAACGTTATACCATATAACGTTATTCTATATAACATAATACGTTATAACGTTATACCATATAACGTATTACGTTATAACGTTGTACCATATAAAGTATTACGTTATAACCTTATACTATATAACGTTATACCATATAACGTTATACTATATAACGTAATACGTTATAACGTTATGACATATAACGTTATACTATATAACATAATACGTTATAACGTCATACTATATAACGTAATACGTTGTAACGTTATACCATATGACGTATTACGTTATAACGTTATACTATATAACGTAATACGTTAAAACGTTATACCATATAACGTTATACTATATAACTTAATGCGTTATAACGATATACCATATAACATTATACCATATAACGTTATACTATATAACTTAATACGTTATAACGTTATACCATATAGCATATTACGTTATAACGTTATACCTTATAACGTTATACTATATAACGTAATACGTTATAACGTTATACTATATAACGTATTACGTTATATCGTTACACCATATAACGTATTACGTTATAACGTTATACCATGTAACGTTATACTATATAACGTAATACGTTATAACGTTGTACCATAAAAAGTATTACGTTATAACGTTATACCATATAACGTTATACCATATAACGTTATACTATATAACGTAATACGTTATAACGTTATACCATATAACGTATTACGTTATAACGTTATACCATATAACGTTATTCTATATAACATAATACGTTATAACGTTATACCATATAACGTATTACGTTATAACGTTGTACCATATAAAGTATTACGTTATAACGGTATTCCATATAACGTTTTACTATATAACGTAATACGTTATAACGTTATACCATATAACGTATTACGTTATAACGTTATACCATATAACGTTATTCTATATAACATAATACGTTATAACGTTATACCATATAACGTATTACGTTATAACGTTGTACCATATAAAGTATTACGTTATAACGGTATTCCATATAACGTTTTACTATATAACGTAATACGTTATAACGTTATACCATATAACGTATTACGTTATAACGTTATACCATATAACGTTATTCTATATAACATAATACGTTATAACGTTATACTATATAACGTAATACGTTATAACGTTATACCATATAACGTTATACCATATAACGTTATACTATATAACGTAATACGTTATAACGTTATACCATATAACGTTATACTATATAACTTAATTCGTTATAACGTTATACTATATAACGTATTACGCTATAACGTTATACTATATAACATAATACGTTGTAACGTTATACCATAGAACGTATTACATTATAACGTTATACTATATAACGTAATACGTTATAACGTTATACCATATAACGTATTACGTTATAACGTTACACCATATAACGTATTACGTTATAACGTTATACCATATAACGTTATACTATATAATGTAATACGTTATAACGTTATACCATATAACGTATTACGTTATAACGTTATACCATATAACGTTATTCTATATAACATAATACGTTATAACGTTATACCATATAACGTATTACGTTATAACGTTGTACCATATAAAGTATTACGTTATAACCTTATACCATATAACGTTATACCATATAACGTTATACTATATAACGTAATACGTTATAGCGTTATGCCATATAACGTTATACTATATAACTTAATACGTTATAACGTTATACTATATAACGTAATACGTTGTAACGTTATACCATATGACCTGTTACGTTATAACGTTATACTATAGAACGTAATACGTTATAACGTTATACCATATAACGTTATACTATATAACTTAATGCGTTATAACGTTACGCCATATAACGTATTACGTTATAACGTTGCACCATATAACGTATTACGTTATAACGTTACACCATATAACGTATTACGTTATAACATTATACCATATAACGTATTACGTTATAACGTTATACCTTATAACGTTATACTATATAACGTAATACGTTATAACGTTATACCATATAACGTTATACTAGATTACGTAATACGTTATAACGTTATGCCATATAACGTATTACGTTATAACGGTATTCCATATAACGTTATACTATATAACGTAATACGTTATAACGTTATGCCATATAACGTGTTACGTTATAACGTTGTACCATATAACGTATTACGTTATAACGTTACACCATATAACGTATTACGTTATAGCGTTATGCCAAATAACGTTATACTATATAACGTAATACGTTGTAACGTTATACCATATAACGTATTACGTTATAACGTTACACCATATAACGTATTACGTTATAACGTTATACCAAATAACGTTATACTATATAAAGTAACACGTTATAACGTTATACCATATAACGTATTACGTTATAACGTTATACCTTATAACGTTATACTATATAACTTAATACGTTATAACGTTATACCATATACCGTATTACGTTATAACGTTATACTTTATAACGTCATACGTTGTATCGTTATACCATATAACGTTATACTATATAACGTAATACGTTATAACGTTATACCATAAAACGTTATACTATATAACTTAATGCGTTATAACGATATACCATAAACGTTATACCATATAACGTTATACTATATAACGTAATACTTTATAACGTTATACCATATAACATATTACGTTATAACGTTATACCTTATAACGTTATACTATATAACTTAATACGTTATAACGTTATACTATATAACGTAATACGTTGTAACGTTATACCATATGACGTATTACGTTATAACGTTACACCATATAACGTATTACGTCATAACGTTATACCATATAACGTTATACTATATAATGTAATACGTTATAACGTTATACCGTATAACATATTACGTTATAACGTTATACCTTATAACGTTATACTATATAACTTAATACGTTATAACGTTATACTATATAACGTAATACGTTGTAACGTTATACCATATGACGTATTACGTTATAACGTTATACTATATATCGTAATACGTTATAACGTTATTCCATATAACGTATTACGTTATAACGTCGTTCCATATAACGAATTACGTTATAACGTTATACCATATAACGTTATACTATACAACGTGATACGTTATAACCTTATGCCATATAACGTATTACGTTATAACGGTATTCCATATAACGTTTTACTATATAACGTAATACGTTGTAACGTTATACCATAGAACGTATTACGTTATAACGTTATACTATATAACGTAATACGTTATAACGTTATACCATATAACGTATTACGTTATAACGTTACACCATATAACGTATTACGTTATAACGTTATACCATATAACGTTATACTATATAATGTAATACGTTATAACGTTATACCGTATAACATATTACGTTATAACGTTATACCTTATAACGTTATACTATATAACTTAATACGTTATAACGTTATACTATATAACGTAATACGTTGTAACGTTATACCATATGACGTATTACGTTATAACGTTATACTATATATCGTAATACGTTATAACGTTATTCCATATAACGTATTACGTTATAACGTCGTTCCATATAACGAATTACGTTATAACGTTATACCATATAACGTTATACTATACAACGTGATACGTTATAACCTTATGCCATATAACGTATTACGTTATAACGGTATTCCATATAACGTTTTACTATATAACGTAATACGTTATAACGTTATACCATATAACGTATTACGTTATAACGTTATACCATATAACGTTATTCTATATAACATAATACGTTATAACGTTATACCATATAACGTATTACGTTATAACGTTGTACCATATAAAGTATTACGTTATAACCTTATACTATATAACGTTATACCATATAACGTTATACTATATAACGTAATACGTTATAACGTTATGACATATAACGTTATACTATATAACATAATACGTTATAACGTCATACTATATAACGTAATACGTTGTAACGTTATACCATATGACGTATTACGTTATAACGTTATACTATATAACGTAATACGTTAAAACGTTATACCATATAACGTTATACTATATAACTTAATGCGTTATAACGATATACCATATAACATTATACCATATAACGTTATACTATATAAGTTAATACGTTATAATGTTATACCATATAGCATATTACGTTATAACGTTATACCTTATAACGTTATACTATATAACGTAATACGTTATAACGTTATACTATATAACGTATTACGTTATAACGTTACACCATATAACGTATTACGTTATAACGTTATACCATGTAACGTTATACTATATAACGTAATACGTTATAACGTTGTACCATAAAAAGTATTACGTTATAACGTTATACCATATAACGTTATACCATATAACGTTATACTATATAACGTAATACGTTATAACGTTATACCATATAACGTTACACCATATAACGTTATACTATATAACGTAATACGTTATAACGTTATACCATATAACGTTATACTATATAACTTAATTCGTTATAACGTTATACTATATAACGTATTACGCTATAACGTTATACTATATAACATAATACGTTGTAACGTTATACCATAGAACGTATTACATTATAACGTTATACTATATAACGTATTACGTTATAACGTTATACCATGTAACGTTATACTATATAACGTAATACGTTATAACGTTGTACCATAAAAAGTATTACGTTATAACGTTATACCATATAACGTTATACCATATAACGTTATACTATATAACGTAATACGTTATAACGTTATACCATATAACGTTACACCATATAACGTTATACTATATAACGTAATACGTTATAACGTTATACCATATAACGTTATACTATATAACTTAATTCGTTATAACGTTATACTATATAACGTATTACGCTATAACGTTATACTATATAACATAATACGTTGTAACGTTATACCATAGAACGTATTACATTATAACGTTATACTATATAACGTAATACGTTATAACGTTATACCATATAACGTATTACGTTATAACGTTACACCATATAACGTATTACGTTATAACGTTATACCATATAACGTTATACTATATAATGTAATACGTTATAACGTTATACCATATAACGTATTACGTTATAACGTTATACCATATAACGTTATTCTATATAACATAATACGTTATAACGTTATACCATGTAACGTATTACGTTATAACGTTGTACTATATAACGTAATACGTTGTAACGTTATACCATATGACCTGTTACGTTATAACGTTATACTATAGAACGTAATACGTTATAACGTTATACCATATAACGTTATACTATATAACTTAATGCGTTATAACGTTACGCCATATAACGTATTACGTTATAACGTTGCACCATATAACGTATTACGTTATAACGTTACACCATATAACGTATTACGTTATAACATTATACCATATAACGTATTACGTTATAACGTTATACCTTATAACGTTATACTATATAACGTAATACGTTATAACGTTATACCATATAACGTATTACGTTATAACGTTATACCATATAACGTTATACTATATAACTTAATACGTTATAACGTTATACCGTATAACGTATTACGCTATAACGTTATACTATATAACATAATACGTTGTAACGTTATACCCTATAGCGTATTACGTTATAACGTTATACTATATAACGTAATACGTTGTAACGTTATACCGCATAACGTATTACGCTATAACGTTATTCTATATAACGTAATACGTTGTAACGTTATACCATATAACGTATAACGTTATAATGTTATACTATATAACGCAATACGTTGTAACGTTATACCATATAACGTATTACATTATAACGTTATACTATATAACGTATTACGTTATAACGTTGTACCATATAACGTATTACGTTATAACGTTACACCATATAACGTTTTACGTTATAACGTTATACCAAATAACGTTATACTATATAACGTAATACGTTGTAACGTTATACCATATAACGTATTACGTTATAACGTTACACCATATAACGTATTACGTTATAACGTTATACTTTATAACGCCATACGTTGTAACGTTATACCATATAACGTTATACTATATAACGTAATACGTTATAACGTTATACCATGTAACATATTACGTTATAACGTTATACCTTATAACATTATACTATATAACTTAATACGTTATAACCTTATACCGTATAACGTATTACGCTATAACGTTATACTATATAACATAATACGTTGTAACGTTATACCATATAGCGTATTACGTTATAACGTTATACTATATAACGTAAAACGTTGTAACGTTATACCGCATAACGTATTACGCTATAACGTTATACTATGTAACGTAATACGTTGTAACGTTATAACGTTATACTATATAATTTAATACGTTTTAACGTTATACCATATAACCTGTTACGTTATAACGTTATACTTTATATCGTCATACGTTGTAACGTTATACCATATAACGTTATACTATATAACGTAATACGTTATAACGTTATGCCATTTAACTTATTGCGTTATAACGTTATACCATATAACGTTATACTATATAACTTAATACGTTATAACGATATACCATATAACGTATTACGCTATAACGTTATATTATATAACGTAATACGTTGTAACGTTATACCATATAACGTATTACGTTATAACGTCATACCATATAACGTATTACGTTATAACGTTATACCATATAACGTATTACGTTATAACGTTATACCATGTAACATATTACGTTATAACGTTATACCTTATAACATTATACTATATAACTTAATACGTTATAACCTTATACCGTATAACGTATTACGCTATAACGTTATACTATATAACATAATACGTTGTAACGTTATACCATATAGCGTATTACGTTATAACGTTATACTATATAACGTAATACGTTGTAACGTTATACCGCATAACGTATTACGCTATAACGTTATACTATGTAACGTAATACGTTATAACGTTATGCCATATAACTTATTGCGTTATAACGTTATACCATATAACGTTATACTATATAACTTAATACGTTATAACGATATACCATATAACGTATTACGCTATAACGTTATATTATATAACGTAATACGTTGTAACGTTATACCATATAACGTATTACGTTATAACGTTATACCATATAACGTATTACGTTATAACGTTATACCATATAACGTATTACGTTATAACGTTATACCATGTAACATATTACGTTATAACGTTATACCTTATAACATTATACTATATAACTTAATACGTTATAACCTTATACCGTATAACGTATTACGCTATAACGTTATACTATATAACATAATACGTTGTAACGTTATACCATATAGCGTATTACGTTATAACGTTATACTATATAACGTAATACGTTGTAACGTTATACCGCATAACGTATTACGCTATAACGTTATACTATGTAACGTAATACGTTGTAACGTTATAACGTTATACTATATAATTTAATACGTTTTAACGTTATACCATATAACCTGTTACGTTATAACGTTATACTTTATATCGTCATACGTTGTAACGTTATACCATATAACGTTATACTATATAACGTAATACGTTATAGCGTTATACCATATAACGTTATACTATATAACTTAATGCGTTATAACGATATACCATATAACGTTATACCATATAACGTTATACCATATAACGTTATACTATGTAACGTAATACGTTATAACGTTATGCCATATAACTTATTGCGTTATAACGTTATACCATATAACGTTATACTATATAACTTAATACGTTATAACGATATACCATATAACGTATTACGCTATAACGTCATACTTTATAACGCCATACGTTGTAACGTTATACCATATAACGTTATACTATATAACGTAATACGTTATAACGTTATACCATGTAACATATTACGTTATAACGTTATACCTTATAACATTATACTATATAACTTAATACGTTATAACCTTATACCGTATAACGTATTACGCTATAACGTTATACTATATAACATAATACGTTGTAACGTTATACCATATAGCGTATTACGTTATAACGTTATACTATATAACGTAATACGTTGTAACGTTATACCGCATAACGTATTACGCTATAACGTTATACTATGTAACGTAATACGTTGTAACGTTATAACGTTATACTATATAATTTAATACGTTTTAACGTTATACCATATAACCTGTTACGTTATAACGTTATACTTTATATCGTCATACGTTGTAACGTTATACCATATAACGTTATACTATATAACGTAATACGTTATAGCGTTATACCATATAACGTTATACTATATAACTTAATGCGTTATAACGATATACCATATAACGTTATACCATATAACGTTATACTATATAACGTAATACGTTATAACGTTATGCCATATAACTTATTGCGTTATAACGTTATACCATATAACGTTATACTATATAACTTAATACGTTATAACGATATACCATATAACGTATTACGCTATAACGTTATATTATATAACGTAATACGTTGTAACGTTATACCATATAACGTATTACGTTATAACGTTATACCATATAACGTATTACGTTATAACGTTATACCATATAACGTAGTACGTTATAGCGTTATAACATGTAACAGTATACTGTATAACGTAATACGTTATATCGTTATTCCACATAACGTATTACGTTATAACGTTGTACCATATAACGTATTCCGTTATAACGTTATACGATATAACGTTATACTAGATTACGTAATACGTTATAACGTTATGCCATATAACGTATTACGTTATAACGTTGTACCATATAACGTATTACGTTATAACGTTACACCATATAACGTATTACGTTATAACGTTATGCCAAATAACGTTATACTATATAACGTAATACGTTGTAACGTTATACCATATAACGTATTACGTTATAACGTTACACCATATAACGTATTACGTTATAACGTTATACCAAATAACGTTATACTATATAAAGTAACACGTTATAACGTTATACCATATAACATATTACGTTATAACGTTATACCTTATAACGTTATACTATATAACTTAATACGTTATAACGTTATACCATATACCGTATTACGTTATAACGTTATACTTTATAACGTCATACGTTGTAACATTATACCATATAACGTTATACTATATAACGTAATACGTTATAACGTTATACCATAAAACGTTATACTATATAACTTAATGCGTTAAAACGATATACCTTATAACGTTATACCATATAACGTTATCCTATATAACGTAATACTTTATAACGTTATACCATATAACATATTACGTTATAACGTTATACCTTATAACGTTATACTATATAACTTAATTCGTTATAACGTTGTACCATATAACGTATTCCGTTATAACGTTATACCATATACCGTTATACTAGATTACGTAATACGTTATAACGTTATGCCATATAACGTATTACGTTATAACGTTGTACCATATAACGTATTACGTTATAACGTTACACCATATAACGTATTACGTTATAACGTTATGCCAAATAACGTTATACTATATAACGTAATACGTTGTAACGTTATACCATATAACGTATTACGTTATAACGTTACACCATATAACGTATTACGTTATAACGTTATACCAAATAACGTTATACTATATAAAGTAATACGTTATTACGTTATGCCATATAACGTATTACGTTATAACGTTGTACCATATAACGTATTACGTTATAACGTTACACCATATAACGTATTACGTTATAACGTTATGCCAAATAACGTTATACTATATAACGTATTACGCTATAACGTTATACTATATAACATAATACGTTGTAACGTTATACCATAGAACGTATTACATTATAACGTTATACTATATAACGTAATACGTTATAACGTTATACCATATAACGTATTACGTTATAACGTTACACCATATAACGTATTACGTTATAACGTTACACCATATAACGTATTACGTTATAACGTTATACCATATAACGTTACACATATAATGTAATACGTTATAACGTTATACCATATAACATATTACGTTATAACGTTATACCTTATAACGTTATACTATATAACTTAATACGTTATAACGTTATACTATATAACGTAATACGTTGTAACGTTATACCATATGACGTATTACGTTATAACGTTATACTATATATCGTAATACGTTATAACGTTATACCATATAACGTTATACGATATAACTTAATGCGTTATAACGATATACCATATAACGTTATACCATATAACGTTATACTATATAACGTAATACGATATAACGTTATACCATATAACATATTACGTTATAACGTTACACCTTATAACGTTATTCTATATAACTTAATACGTTATAACGTTATACCGTATAACGTATTACGTTATAACGTTATACCACATAACGTAATACGTTGTAACGTTATACCATATAACGTATTACGTTATAACGTTACACCATATAACGTATTACGTTATAACGTTATACCAAATAACGTTATACTATATAAAGTAACACGTTATAACGTTATACCATATAACATATTACGTTATAACGTTATACCTTATAACGTTATACTATATAACTTAATACGTTATAACGTTATACCATATACCGTATTACGTTATAACGTTATACTTTATAACGTCATACGTTGTAACATTATACCATATAACGTTATACTATATAACGTAATACGTTATAACGTTATACCATAAAACGTTATACTATATAACTTAATGCGTTAAAACGATATACCATATAACGTTATACCATATAACGTTATCCTATATAACGTAATACTTTATAACGTTATACCATATAACATATTACGTTATAACGTTATACCTTATAACGTTATACTATATAACTTAATTCGTTATAACGTTGTACCATATAACGTATTCCGTTATAACGTTATACCATATACCGTTATACTAGATTACGTAATACGTTATAACGTTATGCCATATAACGTATTACGTTATAACGTTGTACCATATAACGTATTACGTTATAACGTTACACCATATAACGTATTACGTTATAACGTTATGCCAAATAACGTTATACTATATAACGTAATACGTTGTAACGTTATACCATATAACGTATTACGTTATAACGTTACACCATATAACGTATTACGTTATAACGTTATACCAAATAACGTTATACTATATAAAGTAATACGTTATTACGTTATGCCATATAACGTATTACGTTATAACGTTGTACCATATAACGTATTACGTTATAACGTTACACCATATAACGTATTACGTTATAACGTTATGCCAAATAACGTTATACTATATAACGTATTACGCTATAACGTTATACTATATAACATAATACGTTGTAACGTTATACCATAGAACGTATTACATTATAACGTTATACTATATAACGTAATACGTTATAACGTTATACCATATAACGTATTACGTTATAACGTTACACCATATAACGTATTACGTTATAACGTTACACCATATAACGTATTACGTTATAACGTTATACCATATAACGTTACACATATAATGTAATACGTTATAACGTTATACCATATAACATATTACGTTATAACGTTATACCTTATAACGTTATACTATATAACTTAATACGTTATAACGTTATACTATATAACGTAATACGTTGTAACGTTATACCATATGACGTATTACGTTATAACGTTATACTATATATCGTAATACGTTATAACGTTATACCATATAACGTTATACGATATAACTTAATGCGTTATAACGATATACCATATAACGTTATACCATATAACGTTATACTATATAACGTAATACGATATAACGTTATACCATATAACATATTACGTTATAACGTTACACCTTATAACGTTATTCTATATAACTTAATACGTTATAACGTTATACCGTATAACGTATTACGTTATAACGTTATACCACATAACGTAATACGTTATAACGTTATTCCATATAACGTATTACGTTATAACGTTGTTCCATATAACGAATTACGTTATAACGTTATACCATATAACGTTATACTATACAACGTGATACGTTATAACCTTATGCCATATAACGTATTACGTTATAACGGTATTCCATATAACGTTTTACTATATAACGTAATACGTTATAACGTTATACCATATAACGTATTACGTTATAACGTTATACCATATAACGTTATTCTATATAACATAATACGTTATAACGTTATACCATATAACGTATTACGTTATAACGTTGTACCATATAAAGTATTACGTTATAACCTTATACTATATAACGTTATACCATATAACGTTGTACTATATAACGTAATACGTTATAACGTTATGACATATAACGTTATACTATATAACTTAATACGTTATAACGTCCTACTATATAACGTAATACGTTGTAACGTTATACCATATGACGTATTACGTTATAACGATATACTATATAACGTAATACGTTAAAACGTTATATCATATAACGATATACTATATAACTTAATGCGTTATAACGATATACCATATAACATTATACCATATAACGTTATACTATATAACTTAATATGTTATAACGTTATACCATATAGCATATTACGTTATAACGTTATACCTTATAACGTTATACTATATAACGTAATACGTTATAACGTTGTAACATATAAAGTATTACGTTATAACGTTATACCATATAACGTTATACCATATAACGTTATACTATATAACGTAATACGTTATAACGTTATTCCATATAACGTATTACGTTATAACTTTGTTCCATATAACGAATTACGTTATAACATTATACCATATAACGTTACACTATACAACGTGTTACGTTATAACCTTATGCCACATAACGTATTACGTTATAACGGTATTCCATATAACGTTTTACTATATAACGTAATACGTTATAACGTTGTACCATATCACGTATTCCGTTATAACGTTATACTATATAACGTTATACTATATAACTTAATACGTTATAACGTTACACCATATAACGTATTACGTTATAACGTTATACCAAATAACGTTATACTATATAACGTAATATGTTCTAACGTTATACCATATAACGTATTACGTTATAACGTTACACCATATAACGTATTACGTTATAACGTTATACCAAATAACGTTATACTATATAACGTAATACGTTATAACGTTATACCATATA
This sequence comes from Bombus flavifrons, assembly GCF_040668555.2. Classification (NCBI taxonomy): domain Eukaryota; kingdom Metazoa; phylum Arthropoda; class Insecta; order Hymenoptera; family Apidae; genus Bombus; species Bombus flavifrons. The sequence goes on from NC_138451.1 coordinate 5,149,783, forward strand.
ACGTATTACGTTATAACATTATATCATATAACGAATTACGTTATAACGTTATACTTTATACCATATAACGTTATACTATATAACGTAATACGTTATAACGTTATACCATACAACGTTATACTATATAACTTAATGCGTTATAACGATATACCATATAACGTTATACCATATAACGTTATACTAAATAACGTAATACGTTATAACGTTATACCATATAACATATTACGTTATAACGTTATACCTTATAACGTTATGCTATATAACTTAATACGTTATAACGTTATACCGTATAACGTATTACGCTATAACGTTATGCTATATAACGTAATACGTTGTAACGTTATACCATATAACGTATAACGTTATAACGTTATACTATATAACGTAATACGTTGTAACGTTATACCATATAGCGTATTACGTTATAACGTTATTCTATATAACGTAATACGTTGTAACGTTATACCGCATAACGTATTACGCTATAACGTTATACTATATAACGTAATACGTTGTAACGTTATACCATATAACGTATAATGTTATAACGTTATACTATATAACGTAATACGTTGTAACGTTATACCATATGACGTATTACGTTATAACGTCATACTATATAACGTAATACGTTATAAGGTTATACTATATAACGTTATACTATATAACTTAATGCGTTATAACGATATACCTTATAACGTTATACCATATAACGTTATACTATATAACGTAATACGTTATAACGTTATACCATATAACGTATTACGTTATAACGTTATACCATATAACGTAATACGTTATAACGTTATACCATATAACGTATTACGTTATAACGTTATACCATATAACGTAATACGTTATAACGTTATAACATGTAACAGTATACTATATAACGTAATACGTTATATCGTTATTCCACATAACGTATTACGTTATAACGTTGTACCATAACACGTATTCCGTTATAACGTTATACCATATAACGTTATACTATATAACGTAATACGTTATAACGTTATTCCATATAACGTATTACGTTATAACTTTGTTCCATATAACGAATTACGTTATAACGTTATACCATATAACGTTACACTATACAACGTGTTACGTTATAACCTTATGCCATATAACGTATTACGTTATAACGGTATTCCATATTACGTTTTACTATATAACGTAATACGTTATAACGTTATACCATATAACGTATTACGTTATAACGTTACACCATATAACGTATTACGTTATTACGTTATACCATGTAACGTTATACTACATAACGTAATACGATGTAACGTTATACCATATAACGTATGACGTTATAACGTTATACCATATAACGTATTACGCTATAACGTCATACCATGTAACGTAATACGTTATAACGTTATAACATGTAACAGTATACTGTATAACGTAATACGTTATATCGTTATTCCACATAACGTATTACGTTATAACGTTGTACCATATCACGTATTCCGTTATAACGTTATACCATATAACGTTATACTAGATTACGTAATACCTTATAACGTTATGCCATATAACGTATTACGTTATAACGGTATTCCATATAACGTTATTCTATATAACGTAATATGTTGTAACGTAATACCATATAACGTATTACGTTATAACGTTATACCAAATAACGTTATACTATATAACGTAATACGTTATAACGTTATACCATATAACGTTATACCATATAACGTTATACTATATAACGTAATACGTTATAACGTTATACCATATAACGTATTACGTTATAACGTTATACCATATAACGTAATACGTTATAACGTTGTACCATATAACGTATTACGTTATAACGTTACACCACATAACGTATTACGTTATAACGTTATACCAAATAACGTTATACTATATAACGTAATATGTTGTAACGTAATACCATATAACGTATTACGTTATAACGTTACACCATATAACGTATTACGTTATAACGTTATACCAAATAACGTTATACTATATAACGTAATACGTTATAACGTTATACCATGTAACGTATTACGTTATAACATTATATCATATAACGAATTACGTTATAACGTTATACTTTATAACGTCATACGTTGTAACGTTATACCATATAACGTTATACTATATAACGTAATACGTTATAACGTTATACCATATAACGTTATACCATATAACGTTATACTATATAACGTAATACGTTGTAACGTTATACCATATGTCGTATTACGTTATAACGTCATACTATATAACGTAATACGTTATAAGGTTATACTATATAACGTTATACTATATAACTTAATGCGTTATAACGATATATCATATAACGTTATACCATATAACGTTATACTATATAACGTAATAAGTTATAACGTTATACCATATAACGTATTACGTTATAACGTTATAAAATATAACGTATTACGTTATAACATTATGCCATATAACGTATTACGTTATAACGTTATACTTTATAACGTCATACGTTGTAACGTTATTCCATATAACGTTATACTATATAACGTAATACGTTATAACGTTATACCATATAGCGTTATACTATATAACTTAATGCGTTGTAACGATATACCATATAACGTTATACCAGATAACGTAATACGTTATAACGTTATACCATGTAACGTTATACTATATAACGTAATACGTTATAACCTTATACCATATAACGTATTACGTTATAACGTTGTACCATAGAAAGTATTAAATTATAACGTTATACCATATAACGTTATGCCATATAACGTTATACTATATAACGTAATACGTTATATCGTTATGCCATATAACGTATTACGTTATATCGTTATACCATATAACGTATTACGTTATAACGTTATACCATATAACGTAATACGTTATAACGTTATAACATGTAACTATATACTATATAACGTAATACGTTATATCGTTATTCCACATAACGTATTACGTTATAACGTTGTACCATAACACGTATTCCGTTATAACGTTATACCATATAACGTTATACTAGATTACGTAATACGCTATATCGTTATGCCATATAACGTATTACGTTATAACGGTATTCCATATAACGTTATACTATATAACGTAATACGTTATAACGTTACGCCATATAACGTATTACGTTATAACGTTATACCAAATAACGTTATACTATATAACGTAATACGTTATAACGTTATACCATATAACGTATTACGTTATAACATTATACCATATAACGAATTACGTAACAACGTTATACTTTATAACGTCATACGTTGTAACGTTATACCATATAACGTTATACTATATAACGCAATACGTTATAACGTTATACCATATAACGTAATACGTTATAACGTTATACCATATAGCGTTATACTATATAACTTAATGCGTTGTAACGATATACCATATAACGTTATACCAGATAACGTAATACGTTATAACGTTATACCATATAGCGTTATACTATATAACTTAATGCGTTGTAACGATATACCATATAACGTTATACCATATAACGTAATACGTTATAACGTTATAACATGTAACAGTATACTATATAACGTAATACGTTATATCGTTATTCCACATAACGTATTACGTTATAACGTTGTACCATAACACGTATTCCGTTATAACGTTATACCATATAACGTTATACTAGATTACGTAATACGCTATATCGTTATGCCATATAACGTATTACGTTATAACGGTATTCCATATAACGTTATACTATATAACGTAATACGTTATATCGTTATGCCATATAACGTATTACGTTATAACGTTATACCATATAACGTATTACGTTATAACGTTATACCATATAACGTAATACGTTATAACGTTATAACATGTAACTATATACTATATAACGTAATACGTTATATCGTTATTCCACATAACGTATTACGTTATAACGTTGTACCATAACACGCATTCCGTTATAACGTTATACCATATAACGTTATACTAGATTACGTAATACGCTATATCGTTATGCCATATAACGTATTACGTTATAACGGTATTCCATATAACGTTATACTATATAACGTAATACGTTATAACGTTACGCCATATAACGTATTACGTTATAACGTTATACCAAATAACGTTATACTATATAACGTAATACGTTCTAACGTTATACCATATAACGTGTTACGTTATAACATTATACCATATAACGTATTACGTTATAACGTTATGCCATATAACGTTGTACTATATAACGTAATACGTTATAACGTTATACCATATATCGTAATACGTTATAACGTTATACCATATAACGTATTACGTTATAACGTTACACCATATAACGTATTACGTTATAACGTTATGCCATATAACGTTGTACTATATAACGTAATACGTTATAACGTTATACCATATATCATATTACGTTATAACGTTATACCTTATAACGTTATACTATATAACTTTATACGTTATAACGTTATACTATATAACGTAATACGTTGTAACGTTATACCATATGACGTATTACGTTATAACGTCATACTATGTAACGTAATACGTTATAAGGTTATACTATATAACGTTATACTATATAACTTAATGCGTTATAACGATATACCATATAACGTTATACCATATAACGTTATACTATATAACGTAATACGTTATAACGTTATACCATATAACGTATTACGTTATAACGTTATAAAATATAACGTTATACTATATAACGTAATACGTTATAACGTTATACCATATAGCGTTATACGATATAACTTAATGCGTTGTAACGATATACCATATAACGTTATACCATATAACGTAATACGTTATAACGTTATACCATGTAACGTTATACTATATAACGTAATACGTTATAACGTTATACTATATAACGTATTACGTTATAACGTTGTACCATATAAAGTATTACGTTATAACGTTATACTATATAACGTAATACGTTATAACGTTATACCATATAACGTTATACTATATAATTTAATGCGTTATAACGTTATACCATATAACGTTATACCATATAACGTTATACTATATAACGTAATACGTTATAACGTTATACTATATAACGTAATACGTTGTAACGTTATACCATATGACGTATTACGTTATAACGTTATACTATATAACGTAATACGTTATAACGTTATACCATATAACGTTATACTATATAATTTAATGCGTTATAACGATATACCATATAACGTTATACCATATAACGTTATACTATATAACGTACTACGTTATAACGTTATACCATATAACGTTATACTATATAACGTAATACGTTATAACGTTATACCATATAACATATTACGTTATAACGTTACACCTTATAACGTTATACTATATAACTTAATACGTTATAACGTTATACCGTATAACGTATTACGTTATAACGTTATACCATATAACGTAATACGCTATTACGTTATACCATATAACATATTACGTTATAACGTTATACCTTACATCGTTACACTATACAACGTAATACGTTAAAACGTTATACCATATAACGTATTACGTTATAACGTTATATCATGTAACGTTATACTATATAACATAATACGTTATAACGTTATACCATATAACGTACTACGTTATAACGTTGTACCATATAAAGTATTACGTTATAACCTTATACCATATAACGTTATACCATATAACGTTACACTATATAACGTAATACGTTATAACGTTATGCCATATAACGTATTACTTTATAACGTTATACTTTATAACGTCATACGTTGTAACGTTATACCATATAACGTTATACTATATAACGTAATACGTTATAACGTTATACCATATAACGTTATACCATATAACGTAATACGTTATAACGTTATACCATGTAACGTTATACTATATAACGTAATACGTTATAACGTTATACTATATAACGTATTACGTTATAACGTTGTACCATATGACGTATTACTTTATAACGTCATACTATATAACGTAATACGTTATAAGGTTATACTATATAACGTTATACTATATAACTTAATGCGTTATAACGATATACCATATAACGTTATACCATATAACGTTATACTATATAACGTAATACGTTATAACGTTATACCATATAACGTATTACGTTATAACGTTATAAAATATAACGTTATACTATATAACGTAATACGTTATAACGTTATACCATATAGCGTTATACTATATAACTTAATGCGTTGTAACGATATACCATATAACGTTATACCATATAACGTAATACGTTATAACGTTATACCATGTAACGTTATACTATATAACGTAATACGTTATAACGTTATACTATATAACGTATTACGTTATAACGTTGTACCATATAAAGTATTACGTTATAACGTTATACCATATAACGTTATACCATATAACGTTATACTATATAACGTAATACGTTATAACGTTATACTATATAACGTAATACGTTGTAACGTTATACCATATGACGTATTACGTTATAACGTTATACTATATAACGTAATACGTTATAACGTTATACCATATAACGTTATACTATATAATTTAATGCGTTATAACGATATACCATGTAACGTTATACCATATAACGTTATACTATATAACGTACTACGTTATAACGTTATACCATATAACGTTATACTATATAACGTAATACGTTATAACGTTATACCATATAACATATTACGTTATAACGTTACACCTTATAACGTTATACTATATAACTTAATACGTTATAACGTTATACCGTATAACGTATTACGTTATAACGTTATACCATATAACGTAATACGCTATAACGTTATACCATATAACATATTACGTTATAACGTTATACCTTACAACGTTACACTATACAACGTAATACGTTAAAACGTTATACCATATAACGTATTACGTTATAACGTTATATCATGTAACGTTATACTATATAACATAATACGTTATAAAGTTATACCATATAACGTACTACGTTATAACGTTGTACCACATAAAGTATTACGTTATAACCTTATACCATATAACGTTATACCATATAACGTTACACTATATAACGTAATACGTTATAACGTTATGCCATATAACGTATTACTTTATAACGTTATACTTTATAACGTCATACGTTGTAACGTTATACCATATAACGTTATACTATAAAACGTAATACGTTATAACGTTATACCATATAACGTTATACTATATAACGTATTGCGTTATAACGATATACCATATAACGTTATACTATATAAGGTAATACGTTATAACGATATGCCATATAACGTTGTACCATATAGCGTTATACTATATAACGTAATACGTTTTAACGTTATACCATATAACGTCATACCATATAACGTTATACTATATAACGTAATACGTTATTACGTTATACCATATAACGTTATACTATATAACGTAATACGTTATTACGTTATACCATATAACGTTATGCTATATAACGTAATGCGTTATAACGATATACCATATTACGTTATACTATATAACGTAATACGTTATAACGATATGACATATAACGTTGTACCATATAGCGTTATACTATATAACGTAATAAGTTGTAACGTTATACCATATGACGTATTACGTTATAACGTTATACTATATAACGTAATACGTTATAACGTTATACCATATAACGTTAAACTATATAACTTAATGCGTTATAACGATATACCATATAACATTATACCATATAACGTTATACTATATAACGTAATACGTTATAACGTTATACCATATAACATATTACGTTATAACGTTATACCTTATAACGTTACACTATTTAACGTAATACGTTATAACGTTATACCATATAACGTTATACTATATAACTTAATGCGTTATAACGATATACCATATAACGTTATACCATATAACGTTACACTATATAACGTAATACGTTATAACGTTATACCATATAACATATTACGTTATAACGTTATACCGTATAACGTTATACTATATAACTTAATACGTTATAACGTTATACCGTATAACGTATTAATCTATAACGTTATACTCTATAACATAATACGTTGTAACGTTATACCATATAGCGTGTTACGTTATAACGTTATACTATATAACGTAATACGTTGTAACGTTATACCACATAACGTATTACGTTATAACGTTATACTATATAACGCAATACGTTGTAACGTTATACCATATAACGTATTACATTATAACGTTACACCATATAACGTATTACGTTATAACGTTATACCATATAACGTTATACTATATACCTTAATGCGTTATAACGATATACCATATAATGTTATACCATATAACGTTACACTATATAACGTAATACGTTAAAACGTTATACCATATAACGTATTACGTTATAACGTTATATCATGTAACGTTATACTATATAACATAATACGTTATAACGTTATACCATATAACGTACTACGTTATAACGTTGTACCATATAAAGTATTACGTTATAACCTTATACCATATAACGTTATACCATATAACGTTACACTATATAACGTAATACGTTGTAACGTTATACCGTATAACGTATTACGCTATAACGTTATACTATATAACGTAATACGTTATATCGTTATTCCACATAACGTATTACGTTATAACGTTGTACCATAACACGTATTCCGTTATAACGTTATACCATATAACGTTATACTAGATTACGTAATACGCTATATCGTTATGCCATATAACGTATTACGTTATAACGGTATTCCATATAACGTTATACTATATAACGTAATACGTTATATCGTTATGCCATATAACGTATTACGTTATAACGTTATACCATATAACGTATTACGTTATAACGTTATACCATATAACGTAATACGTTATAACGTTATAACATGTAACTATATACTATATAACGTAATACGTTATATCGTTATTCCACATAACGTATTACGTTATAACGTTGTACCATAACACGTATTCCGTTATAACCATATACCATATAACGTTATACTAGATTACGTAATACGCTATATCGTTATGCCATATACCGTATTACGTTATAACGGTATTCCATATAACGTTATACTATATAACGTAATACGTTATATCGTTATGCCATATAACGTATTACGTTATAACGTTATACCATATAACGTATTACGTTATAACGTTATACCATATAACGTAATACGTTATAACGTTATAACATGTAACTATATACTATATAACGTAATACGTTATATCGTTATTCCACATAACGTATTACGTTATAACGTTGTACCATAACACGCATTCCGTTATAACGTTATACCATATAACGTTATACTAGATTACGTAATACGCTATATCGTTATGCCATATAACGTATTACGTTATAACGGTATTCCATATAACGTTATACTATATAACGTAATACGTTATAACGTTACGCCATATAACGTATTACGTTATAACGTTATACCAAATAACGTTATACTATATAACGTAATACGTTCTAACGTTATACCATATAACGTGTTACGTTATAACATTATACCATATAACGTATTACGTTATAACGTTATGCCATATAACGTTGTACCATAACACGTATTCCGTTATAACGTTATACCATATAACGTTATACTATATAACGTAATACGTTATAACGTTATTCCATATAACGTATTACGTTATAACTTTGTTCCATATAACGAATTACGTTATAACGTTATACCATATAACGTTACACTATACAACGTGTTACGTTATAACCTTATGCCATATAACGTATTACGATATAACGGTATTCCATATTACGTTTTACTATATAACGTAATACGTTATAACGTTATACCATATAACGTATTACGTTATAACGTTACACCATATAACGTATTACGTTATTACGTTATACCATGTAACGTTATACTACATAACGTAATACGATGTAACGTTATACCATATAACGTATGACGTTATAACGTTATACCATATAACGTATTACGCTATAACGTCATACCATGTAACGTAATACGTTATAACGTTATAACATGTAACAGTATACTGTATAACGTAATACGTTATATCGTTATTCCACATAACGTATTACGTTATAACGTTGTACCATATCACGTATTCCGTTATAACGTTATACCATATAACGTTATACTAGATTACGTAATACCTTATAACGTTATGCCATATAACGTATTACGTTATAACGGTATTCCATATAACGTTATTCTATATAACGTAATATGTTGTAACGTAATACCATATAACGTATTACGTTATAACGTTATACCAAATAACGTTATACTATATAACGTAATACGTTATAACGTTATACCATATAACGTTATACCATATAACGTTATACTATATAACGTAATACGTTATAACGTTATACCATATAACGTATTACGTTATAACGTTATACCATATAACGTAATACGTTATAACGTTGTACCATATAACGTATTACGTTATAACGTTACACCACATAACGTATTACGTTATAACGTTATACCAAATAACGTTATACTATATAACGTAATATGTTGTAACGTAATACCATATAACGTATTACGTTATAACGTTACACCATATAACGTATTACGTTATAACGTTATACCAAATAACGTTATACTATATAACGTAATACGTTATAACGTTACACCATGTAACGTATTACGTTATAACATTATATCATATAACGAATTACGTTATAACGTTATACTTTATAACGTCATACGTTGTAACGTTATACCATATAACGTTATACTATATAACGTAATACGTTATAACGTTATACCATATAACGTTATACCATATAACGTTATACTATATAACGTAATACGTTGTAACGTTATACCATATGTCGTATTACGTTATAACGTCATACTATATAACGTAATACGTTATAAGGTTATACTATATAACGTTATACTATATAACTTAATGCGTTATAACGATATATCATATAACGTTATACCATATAACGTTATACTATATAACGTAATAAGTTATAACGTTATACCATATAACGTATTACGTTATAACGTTATAAAATATAACGTATTACGTTATAACATTATGCCATATAACGTATTACGTTATAACGTTATACTTTATAACGTCATACGTTGTAACGTTATTCCATATAACGTTATACTATATAACGTAATACGTTATAACGTTATACCATATAGCGTTATACTATATAACTTAATGCGTTGTAACGATATACCATATAACGTTATACCAGATAACGTAATACGTTATAACGTTATACCATGTAACGTTATACTATATAACGTAATACGTTATAACCTTATACCATATAACGTATTACGTTATAACGTTGTACCATAGAAAGTATTAAATTATAACGTTATACCATATAACGTTATGCCATATAACGTTATACTATATAACGTAATACGTTATATCGTTATGCCATATAACGTATTACGTTATAACGTTATACCATATAACGTATTACGTTATAACGTTATACCATATAACGTAATACGTTATAACGTTATAACATGTAACTATATACTATATAACGTAATACGTTATATCGTTATTCCACATAACGTATTACGTTATAACGTTGTACCATAACACGTATTCCGTTATAACGTTATACCATATAACGTTATACTAGATTACGTAATACGCTATATCGTTATGCCATATAACGTATTACGTTATAACGGTATTCCATATAACGTTATACTATATAACGTAATACGTTATAACGTTACGCCATATAACGTATTACGTTATAACGTTATACCAAATAACGTTATACTATATAACGTAATACGTTATAACGTTATACCATATAACGTATTACGTTATAACATTATACCATATAACGAATTACGTAACAACGTTATACTTTATAACGTCATACGTTGTAACGTTATACCATATAACGTTATACTATATAACGCAATACGTTATAACGTTATACCATATAACGTAATACGTTATAACGTTATACCATATAGCGTTATACTATATAACTTAATGCGTTGTAACGATATACCATATAACGTTATACCAGATAACGTAATACGTTATAACGTTATACCATATAGCGTTATACTATATAACTTAATGCGTTGTAACGATATACCATATAACGTTATACCATATAACGTAATACGTTATAACGTTATAACATGTAACAGTATACTATATAACGTAATACGTTATATCGTTATTCCACATAACGTATTACGTTATAACGTTGTACCATAACACGTATTCCGTTATAACGTTATACCATATAACGTTATACTAGATTACGTAATACGCTATATCGTTATGCCATATAACGTATTACGTTATAACGGTATTCCATATAACGTTATACTATATAACGTAATACGTTATATCGTTATGCCATATAACGTATTACGTTATAACGTTATACCATATAACGTATTACGTTATAACGTTATACCATATAACGTAATACGTTATAACGTTATAACATGTAACTATATACTATATAACGTAATACGTTATATCGTTATTCCACATAACGTATTACGTTATAACGTTGTACCATAACACGTATTCCGTTATAACGTTATACCATATAACGTTATACTAGATTACGTAATACGCTATATCGTTATGCCATATAACGTATTACGTTATAACGGTATTCCATATAACGTTATACTATATAACGTAATACGTTATATCGTTATGCCATATAACGTATTACGTTATAACGTTATACCATATAACGTATTACGTTATAACGTTATACCATATAACGTAATACGTTATAACGTTATAACATGTAACTATATACTATATAACGTAATACGTTATATCGTTATTCCACATAACGTATTACGTTATAACGTTGTACCATAACACGCATTCCGTTATAGCGTTATACCATATAACGTTATACTAGATTACGTAATACGCTATATCGTTATGCCATATAACGTATTACGTTATAACGGTATTCCATATAACGTTATACTATATAACGTAATACGTTATAACGTTACGCCATATAACGTATTACGTTCTAACGTTATACCAAATAACGTTATACTATATAACGTAATACGTTCTAACGTTATACCATATAACGTGTTACGTTATAACATTATACCATATAACGTATTACGTTATAACGTTATGCCATATAACGTTGTACTATATAACGTAATACGTTATAACGTTATACCATATATCGTAATACGTTATAACGTTATACCATATAACGTATTACGTTATAACGTTACACCATATAACGTATTACGTTATAACGTTATGCCATATAACGTTGTACTATATAACGTAATACGTTATAACGTTATACCATATATCATATTACGTTATAACGTTATACCTTATAACGTTATACTATATAACTTTATACGTTATAACGTTATACTATATAACGTAATACGTTGTAACGTTATACCATATGACGTATTACGTTATAACGTCATACTATGTAACGTAATACGTTATAAGGTTATACTATATAACGTTATACTATATAACTTAATGCGTTATAACGATATACCATATAACGTTATACCATATAACGTTATACTATATAACGTAATACGTTATAACGTTATACCATATAACGTATTACGTTATAACGTTATAAAATATAACGTTATACTATATAACGTAATACGTTATAACGTTATACCATATAGCGTTATACGATATAACTTAATGCGTTGTAACGATATACCATATAACGTTATACCATATAACGTAATACGTTATAACGTTATACCATGTAACGTTATACTATATAACGTAATACGTTATAACGTTATACTATATAACGTATTACGTTATAACGTTGTACCATATAAAGTATTACGTTATAACGTTATACTATATAACGTAATACGTTATAACGTTATACCATATAACGTTATACTATATAATTTAATGCGTTATAACGTTATACCATATAACGTTATACCATATAACGTTATACTATATAACGTAATACGTTATAACGTTATACTATATAACGTAATACGTTGTAACGTTATACCATATGACGTATTACGTTATAACGTTATACTATATAACGTAATACGTTATAACGTTATACCATATAACGTTATACTATATAATTTAATGCGTTATAACGATATACCATATAACGTTATACCATATAACGTTATACTATATAACGTACTACGTTATAACGTTATACCATATAACGTTATACTATATAACGTAATACGTTATAACGTTATACCATATAACATATTACGTTATAACGTTACACCTTATAACGTTATACTATATAACTTAATACGTTATAACGTTATACCGTATAACGTATTACGTTATAACGTTATACCATATAACGTAATACGCTATTACGTTATACCATATAACATATTACGTTATAACGTTATACCTTACATCGTTACACTATACAACGTAATACGTTAAAACGTTATACCATATAACGTATTACGTTATAACGTTATATCATGTAACGTTATACTATATAACATAATACGTTATAACGTTATACCATATAACGTACTACGTTATAACGTTGTACCATATAAAGTATTACGTTATAACCTTATACCATATAACGTTATACCATATAACGTTACACTATATAACGTAATACGTTATAACGTTATGCCATATAACGTATTACTTTATAACGTTATACTTTATAACGTCATACGTTGTAACGTTATACCATATAACGTTATACTATATAACGTAATACGTTATAACGTTATACCATATAACGTTATACCATATAACGTAATACGTTATAACGTTATACCATGTAACGTTATACTATATAACGTAATACGTTATAACGTTATACTATATAACGTATTACGTTATAACGTTGTACCATATGACGTATTACTTTATAACGTCATACTATATAACGTAATACGTTATAAGGTTATACTATATAACGTTATACTATATAACTTAATGCGTTATAACGATATACCATATAACGTTATACCATATAACGTTATACTATATAACGTAATACGTTATAACGTTATACCATATAACGTATTACGTTATAACGTTATAAAATATAACGTTATACTATATAACGTAATACGTTATAACGTTATACCATATAGCGTTATACTATATAACTTAATGCGTTGTAACGATATACCATATAACGTTATACCATATAACGTAATACGTTATAACGTTATACCATGTAACGTTATACTATATAACGTAATACGTTATAACGTTATACTATATAACGTATTACGTTATAACGTTGTACCATATAAAGTATTACGTTATAACGTTATACCATATAACGTTATACCATATAACGTTATACTATATAACGTAATACGTTATAACGTTATACTATATAACGTAATACGTTGTAACGTTATACCATATGACGTATTACGTTATAACGTTATACTATATAACGTAATACGTTATAACGTTATACCATATAACGTTATACTATATAATTTAATGCGTTATAACGATATACCATGTAACGTTATACCATATAACGTTATACTATATAACGTACTACGTTATAACGTTATACCATATAACGTTATACTATATAACGTAATACGTTATAACGTTATACCATATAACATATTACGTTATAACGTTACACCTTATAACGTTATACTATATAACTTAATACGTTATAACGTTATACCGTATAACGTATTACGTTATAACGTTATACCATATAACGTAATACGCTATAACGTTATACCATATAACATATTACGTTATAACGTTATACCTTACAACGTTACACTATACAACGTAATACGTTAAAACGTTATACCATATAACGTATTACGTTATAACGTTATATCATGTAACGTTATACTATATAACATAATACGTTATAAAGTTATACCATATAACGTACTACGTTATAACGTTGTACCACATAAAGTATTACGTTATAACCTTATACCATATAACGTTATACCATATAACGTTACACTATATAACGTAATACGTTATAACGTTATGCCATATAACGTATTACTTTATAACGTTATACTTTATAACGTCATACGTTGTAACGTTATACCATATAACGTTATACTATAAAACGTAATACGTTATAACGTTATACCATATAACGTTATACTATATAACGTATTGCGTTATAACGATATACCATATAACGTTATACTATATAAGGTAATACGTTATAACGATATGCCATATAACGTTGTACCATATAGCGTTATACTATATAACGTAATACGTTTTAACGTTATACCATATAACGTCATACCATATAACGTTATACTATATAACGTAATACGTTATTACGTTATACCATATAACGTTATACTATATAACGTAATACGTTATTACGTTATACCATATAACGTTATGCTATATAACGTAATGCGTTATAACGATATACCATATTACGTTATACTATATAACGTAATACGTTATAACGATATGACATATAACGTTGTACCATATAGCGTTATACTATATAACGTAATAAGTTGTAACGTTATACCATATGACGTATTACGTTATAACGTTATACTATATAACGTAATACGTTATAACGTTATACCATATAACGTTAAACTATATAACTTAATGCGTTATAACGATATACCATATAACATTATACCATATAACGTTATACTATATAACGTAATACGTTATAACGTTATACCATATAACATATTACGTTATAACGTTATACCTTATAACGTTACACTATTTAACGTAATACGTTATAACGTTATACCATATAACGTTATACTATATAACTTAATGCGTTATAACGATATACCATATAACGTTATACCATATAACGTTACACTATATAACGTAATACGTTATAACGTTATACCATATAACATATTACGTTATAACGTTATACCGTATAACGTTATACTATATAACTTAATACGTTATAACGTTATACCGTATAACGTATTAATCTATAACGTTATACTCTATAACATAATACGTTGTAACGTTATACCATATAGCGTGTTACGTTATAACGTTATACTATATAACGTAATACGTTGTAACGTTATACCGTATAACGTATTACGCTATAACGTTATACTATATAACGTAATACGTTGTAACGTTATACCACATAACGTATTACGTTATAACGTTATACTATATAATGCAATACGTTGTAACGTTATACCATATAACGTTATACTATATAACTTAATGCGTTATAACGATATACCATATAATGTTATACCATATAACGTTACACTATATAACGTAATACGTTAAAACGTTATACCATATAACGTATTACGTTATAACGTTATATCATGTAACGTTATACTATATAACATAATACGTTATAACGTTATACCATATAACGTACTACGTTATAACGTTGTACCATATAAAGTATTACGTTATAACCTTATACCATATAACGTTATACCATATAACGTTACACTATATAACGTAATACGTTATAACGTTATGCCATATAACGTATTACTTTATAACGTTATACTTTATAACGTCATACGTTGTAACGTTATACCATATAACGTTATACTATATAACGTAATACGTTATAACGTTATACCATATAACGTTATACTATATAACGTATTGCGTTATAACGATATACCATATAACGTTATACTATATAACGTAATACGTTATAACGATATGCCATATAACGTTGTACCATATAGCGTTATACTATATAACGTAATACGTTTTAACGTTATACCATATAACGTCATACCATATAACGTTATACTATATAACGTAATACGTTATCACGTTATACCATATAACGTTATACTATATAACGTAATACGTTATTACGTTATACCATATAACGTTATACTATATAACGTAATGCGTTATAACGATATACCATATAACGTTATACTATATAACGTAATACGTTATAACGATATGCCATATAACGTTGTACCATATAGCGTTATACTATATAACGTAATACGTTGTAACGTTATACCATATGACGTATTACGTTATAACGTTATACTATATAACGTAATACGTTATAACGTTATACCATATAACGTTATACTATATAACTTAATGCGTTATAACGATATACCATATAACATTATACCATATAACGTTATACTATATAACGTAATACGTTATAACGTTATACCATATAACATGTTACGTTATAACGTTATACCTTATAACGTTACACTATTTAACGTAATACGTTATAACGTTATACCATATAACGTTATACTATATAACTTAATGCGTTATAACGATATACCATATAACGTTATACCATATAACGTTACACTATATAACGTAATACGTTATAACGTTATACCATATAACATATTACGTTATAACGTTATACCTTATAACGTTATACTATATAACTTAATACGTTATAACGTTATACCGTATAACGTATTAATCTATAACGTTATACTCTATAACATTATACGTTGTAACGTTATACCACATAGCGTATTACGTTATAACGTTATACTATATAACGTAATACGTTGTAACGTTATACCGTATAACGTATTACGCTATAACGTTATACTATATAACGTACTACGTTGTAACGTTATACCACATAACGTATTACGTTATAACGTTATACTATATAACGCAATACGTTGTAACGTTATACCATATAACGTATTACATTATAACGTTACACCATATAACGTATTACGTTATAACGTTATACCATATAACGTTATACTATATACCTTAATGCGTTATAACGATATACCATATAATGTTATACCATATAACGTTACACTATATAACGTAATACGTTAAAACGTTATACCATATAACGTATTACGTTATAACGTTATATCATGTAACGTTATACTATATAACATAATACGTTATAACGTTATACCATATAACGTACTACGTTATAACGTTGTACCATATAAAGTATTACGTTATAACCTTATACCATATAACGTTATACCATATAACGTTACACTATATAACGTAATACGTTGTAACGTTATACCGTATAACGTATTACGCTATAACGTTATACTATATAACGTAATACGTTATATCGTTATTCCACATAACGTATTACGTTATAACGTTGTACCATAACACGTATTCCGTTATAACGTTATACCATATAACGTTATACTAGATTACGTAATACGCTATATCGTTATGCCATATAACGTATTACGTTATAACGGTATTCCATATAACGTTATACTATATAACGTAATACGTTATATCGTTATGCCATATAACGTATTACGTTATAACGTTATACCATATAACGTATTACGTTATAACGTTATACCATATAACGTAATACGTTATAACGTTATAACATGTAACTATATACTATATAACGTAATACGTTATATCGTTATTCCACATAACGTATTACGTTATAACGTTGTACCATAACACGTATTCCGTTATAACCATATACCATATAACGTTATACTAGATTACGTAATACGCTATATCGTTATGCCATATACCGTATTACGTTATAACGGTATTCCATATAACGTTATACTATATAACGTAATACGTTATATCGTTATGCCATATAACGTATTACGTTATAACGTTATACCATATAACGTATTACGTTATAACGTTATACCATATAACGTAATACGTTATAACGTTATAACATGTAACTATATACTATATAACGTAATACGTTATATCGTTATTCCACATAACGTATTACGTTATAACGTTGTACCATAACACGCATTCCGTTATAACGTTATACCATATAACGTTATACTAGATTACGTAATACGCTATATCGTTATGCCATATAACGTATTACGTTATAACGGTATTCCATATAACGTTATACTATATAACGTAATACGTTATAACGTTACGCCATATAACGTATTACGTTATAACGTTATACCAAATAACGTTATACTATATAACGTAATACGTTCTAACGTTATACCATATAACGTGTTACGTTATAACATTATACCATATAACGTATTACGTTATAACGTTATGCCATATAACGTTGTACTATATAACGTAATACGTTATAACGTTATACCATATATCGTAATACGTTATAACGTTATACCATATAACGTATTACGTTATAACGTTACACCATATAACGTATTACGTTATAACGTTATGCCATATAACGTTGTACTATATAACGTAATACGTTATAACGTTATACCATATATCATATTACGTTATAACGTTATACCTTATAACGTTATACTATATAACTTTATACGTTATAACGTTATACTATATAACGTAATACGTTGTAACGTTATACCATATGACGTATTACGTTATAACGTCATTCTATGTAACGTAATACGTTATAAGGTTATACTATATAACGTTATACTATATAACTTAATGCGTTATAACGATATACCATATAACGTTATACTATATAACGTAATACGTTATAACGTTATACCATATAACGTATTACGTTATAACGTTATAAAATATAACGTTATACTATATAACGTAATACGTTATAACGTTATACCATATAGCGTTATACGATATAACTTAATGCGTTGTAACGATATACCATATAACGTTATACCATATAACGTAATACGTTATAACGTTATACCATGTAACGTTATACTATATAACGTAATACGTTATAACGTTATACTATATAACGTATTACGTTATAACGTTGTACCATATAAAGTATTACGTTATAACGTTATACTATATAACGTAATACGTTATAACGTTAAACCATATAACGTTATACTATATAATTTAATGCGTTATAACGTTATACCATATATCATATTACGTTATAACGTTATACCTTATAACGTTATACTATATAACTTTATACGTTATAACGTTATACTATATAACGTAATACGTTGTAACGTTATACCATATGACGTATTACGTTATAACGTTATACTATATAACGTAATACGTTATAACGTTATACTATATAACGTATTACGTTATAACGTTGTACCATATAAAGTATTACGTTATAACGTTATACTATATAACGTAATACGTTATAACGTTATACCATATAACGTTATACTATATAATTTAATGCGTTATAACGTTATACCATATAACGTTATACCATATAACGTTATACTATATAACGTAATACGTTATAACGTTATACTATATAACGTACTACGTTATAACGTTATACCATATAACGTTATACTATATAACGTAATACGTTATAACGTTATACCATATAACATATTACGTTATAACGTTACACCTTATAACGTTATACTATATAACTTAATACGTTATAACGTTATACCGTATAACGTATTACGTTATAACGTTATACCATATAACGTAATACGCTATTACGTTATACCATATAACATATTACGTTATAACGTTATACCTTACATCGTTACACTATACAACGTAATACGTTAAAACGTTATACCATATAACGTATTACGTTATAACGTTATATCATGTAACGTTATACTATATAACATAATACGTTATAACGTTATACCATATAACGTACTACGTTATAACGTTGTACCATATAAAGTATTACGTTATAACCTTATACCATATAACGTTATACCATATAACGTTACACTATATAACGTAATACGTTATAACGTTATGCCATATAACGTATTACTTTATAACGTTATACTTTATAACGTCATACGTTGTAACGTTATACCATATAACGTTATACTATATAACGTAATACGTTATAACGTTATACCATATAACGTTATACCATATAACGTAATACGTTATAACGTTATACCATGTAACGTTATACTATATAACGTAATACGTTATAACGTTATACTATATAACGTATTACGTTATAACGTTGTACCATATGACGTATTACGTTATAACGTCATACTATATAACGTAATACGTTATAAGGTTATACTATATAACGTTATACTATATAACTTAATGCGTTATAACGATATACCATATAACGTTATACCATATAACGTTATACTATATAACGTAATACGTTATAACGTTATACCATATAACGTATTACGTTATAACGTTATAAAATATAACGTTATACTATATAACGTAATACGTTATAACGTTATACCATATAGCGTTATACTATATAACTTAATGCGTTGTAACGATATACCATATAACGTTATACCATATAACGTAATACGTTATAACGTTATACCATGTAACGTTATACTATATAACGTAATACGTTATAACGTTATACTATATAACGTATTACGTTATAACGTTGTACCATATAAAGTATTACGTTATAACGTTATACCATATAACGTTATACTATATAACGTAATACGTTATAACGTTATACTATATAACGTAATACGTTGTAACGTTATACCATATGACGTATTACGTTATAACGTTATACTATATAACGTAATACGTTAAAACGTTATACCATATAACGTATTACGTTATAACGTTATATCATGTAACGTTATACTATATAACATAATACGTTATAAAGTTATACCATATAACGTACTACGTTATAACGTTGTACCACATAAAGTATTACGTTATAACCTTATACCATATAACGTTATACCATATAACGTTACACTATATAACGTAATACGTTATAACGTTATGCCATATAACGTATGACTTTATAACGTTATACTTTATAACGTCATACGTTGTAACGTTATACCATATAACGTTATACTATAAAACGTAATACGTTATAACGTTATACCATATAACGTTATACTATATAACGTATTGCGTTATAACGATATACCATATAACGTTATACTATATAAGGTAATACGTTATAACGATATGCCATATAACGTTGTACCATATAGCGTTATACTATATAACGTAATACGTTTTAACGTTATACCATATAACGTCATACCATATAACGTTATACTATATAACGTAATACGTTATTACGTTATACCATATAACGTTATACTATATAACGTAATACGTTATTACGTTATACCATATAACGTTATGCTATATAACGTAATGCGTTATAACGATATACCATATTACGTTATACTATATAACGTAATACGTTATAACGATATGACATATAACGTTGTACCATATAGCGTTATACTATATAACGTAATAAGTTGTAACGTTATACCATATGACGTATTACGTTATAACGTTATACTATATAACGTAATACGTTATAACGTTATACCATATAACGTTAAACTATATAACTTAATGCGTTATAACGATATACCATATAACATTATACCATATAACGTTATACTATATAACGTAATACGTTATAACGTTATACCATATAACATATTACGTTATAACGTTATACCTTATAACGTTACACTATTTAACGTAATACGTTATAACGTTATACCATATAACGTTATACTATATAACTTAATGCGTTATAACGATATACCATATAACGTTATACCATATAACGTTACACTATATAACGTAATACGTTATAACGTTATGCCATATAACATATTACGTTATAACGTTATACCTTATAACGTTATACTATATAACTTAATACGTTATAACGTTATACCGTATAACGTATTAATCTATAACGTTATACTCTATAACATAATACGTTGTAACGTTATACCATATAGCGTGTTACGTTATAACGTTATACTATATAACGTAATACGTTGTAACGTTATACCGTATAACGTATTACGCTATAACGTTATACTATATAACGTAATACGTTATTACGTTATACCATATAACGTTATACTATATAACGTAATACGTTATTACGTTATACCATATAACGTTATGCTATATAACGTAATGCGTTATAACGATATACCATATTACGTTATACTATATAACGTAATACGTTATAACGATATGACATATAACGTTGTACCATATAGCGTTATACTATATAACGTAATAAGTTGTAACGTTATACCATATGACGTATTACGTTATAACGTTATACTATATAACGTAATACGTTATAACGTTATACCATATAACGTTAAACTATATAACTTAATGCGTTATAACGATATACCATATAATGTTATACCATATAACGTTACACTATATAACGTAATACGTTAAAACGTTATACCATATAACGTATTACGTTATAACGTTATATCATGTAACGTTATACTATATAACATAATACGTTATAACGTTATACCATATAACGTACTACGTTATAACGTTGTACCATATAAAGTATTACGTTATAACCTTATACCATATAACGTTATACCATATAACGTTACACTATATAACGTAATACGTTATAACGTTATGCCATATAACGTATTACTTTATAACGTTATACTTTATAACGTCATACGTTGTAACGTTATACCATATAACGTTATACTATATAACGTAATACGTTATAACGTTATACCATATAACGTTATACTATATAACGTATTGCGTTATAACGATATACCATATAACGTTATACTATATAACGTAATACGTTATAACGATATGCCATATAACGTTGTACCATATAGCGTTATACTATATAACGTAATACGTTTTAACGTTATACCATATAACGTCATACCATATAACGTTATACTATATAACGTAATACGTTATCACGTTATACCATATAACGTTATACTATATAACGTAATACGTTATTACGTTATACCATATAACGTTATACTATATAACGTAATGCGTTATAACGATATACCATATAACGTTATACTATATAACGTAATACGTTATAACGATATGCCATATAACGTTGTACCATATAGCGTTATACTATATAACGTAATACGTTGTAACGTTATACCATATGACGTATTACGTTATAACGTTATACTATATAACGTAATACGTTATAACGTTATACCATATAACGTTATACTATATAACTTAATGCGTTATAACGATATACCATATAACATTATACCATATAACGTTATACTATATAACGTAATACGTTATAACGTTATACCATATAACATGTTACGTTATAACGTTATACCTTATAACGTTACACTATTTAACGTAATACGTTATAACGTTATACCATATAACGTTATACTATATAACTTAATGCGTTATAACGATATACCATATAACGTTATACCATATAACGTTACACTATATAACGTAATACGTTATAACGTTATACCATATAACATATTACGTTATAACGTTATACCTTATAACGTTATACTATATAACTTAATACGTTATAACGTTATACCGTATAACGTATTAATCTATAACGTTATACTCTATAACATTATACGTTGTAACGTTATACCACATAGCGTATTACGTTATAACGTTATACTATATAACGTAATACGTTGTAACGTTATACCGTATAACGTATTACGCTATAACGTTATACTATATAACGTACTACGTTGTAACGTTATACCACATAACGTATTACGTTATAACGTTATACTATATAACGCAATACGTTGTAACGTTATACCATATAACGTATTACATTATAACGTTACACCATATAACGTATTACGTTATAACGTTATACCATATAACGTTATACTATATACCTTAATGCGTTATAACGATATACCATATAACGTTATACCATATAACGTTATACTATATAACGTAATACGTTATAACGTTATACCATGTAACGTATTACGTTATAACGTTGTACCATATAATGTATTACGTTATAACGTTATACCATTTAACGTTATACCATATAACGTTATACTATATAACGTAACACGTTATAACGTTATGCCATATAACTTATTGCGTTATAACGTTATACCGTATAACGTTATACTATATAACTTAATACGTTATAACGTTATACCATATAACGTATTACGCTATAACGTTATACTATATAACGTAATACGTTGTAACGTTATACCATATAACGTATTACGTTATAACGTTATACCAAATAACGTTTTACTATATTACTTAGTGCGTTATAACGATACACCATATAAAGTTATACCATATAACGTTATACTATATAACGTAATACGTTATAACGTTATACCATATAACGTTACACTATATAACGTATTGCGTTATAACGATATACCATACAACGTTATACTATATAACGTAATACGTTATAACGATATGCCATATTACGTTGTACCATATAGCGTTATACTATATACCGTAATACGTTTTAACGTTATACCATATAACGTCATAACATATAACGTTATACTATATAACGTAATACGTTATTACGTTATACCATATAACGTTATACTATATAACGTAATGCGTTATAACGATATACCATATAACGTTATACTATATAACGTAATGCGTTATAACGATATACCATACAACGTTATACTATATAACGTAATACGTTATAACGATATGCCATATAACGTTGTACCATATAGCGTTATACTATATAACGTAATACGTTATATCGTTATTCCACATAACGTATTACGTTATAACGTTACACCATATAACGTATTACGTTATAACGTTATACCAAATACCGATATACTATACAACGTAATACTTTGTAACGTTATACCATATGACGTATTACGTTATAACGTTATACTATATAACGTAATACGTTATAACGTTATACCATATAACGTTATACTATATAACTTAAAGCGTTATAACGATATACCATATAACATTATACCATATAACGTTATACCATATAACGTAATACGTTATAACGTTATAACATGTAACAGTATACTGTATAACGTAATACGTTATATCGTTATTCCACATAACGTATTACGTTATAACGTTGTACCATATCACGTATTCCGTTATAACGTTATACCATATAACGTTATAGTACATTACGTAATACGTTATAACGTTATGCCATATAACGTATTACGTTATAACGGTATTCCATATAACGTTATTCTATATAACGTAATACGTTATAACGTTACGCCATATAACGTATTACGTTATAACGTTGTACCATATAACGTATTACGTTATAACGTTACACCATATAACGTATTACGTTATAACGTTATACCAAATAACTTTATACTATATACCTTAATGCGTTATAACGATATACCATATAACGTTATACCATATAACGTTATACTATATAACGTAATACGTTATAACGTTATACCATATAACGTATTACGTTATAACGTTGTACCATATAATGTATTACGTTATAACGTTATACCATTTAACGTTATACCATATAACGTTATACTATATAACGTAACACGTTATAACGTTATGCCATATAACTTATTGCGTTATAACGTTATACCGTATAACGTTATACTATATAACTTAATACGTTATAACGTTATACCATATAACGTATTACGCTATAACGTTTTACTATATAACGTAATACGTTGTAACGTTATACCATATAACGTATTACGTTATAACGTTATACCAAATAACGTTTTACTATATTACTTAGTGCGTTATAACGATACACCATATAAAGTTATACCATATAACGTTATACTATATAACGTAATACGTTATAACGTTATACCATATAACGTTACACTATATAACGTATTGCGTTATAACGATATACCATACAACGTTATACTATATAACGTAATACGTTATAACGATATGCCATATAACGTTGTACCATATAGCGTTATACTATATACCGTAATACGTTTTAACGTTATACCATATAACGTCATACCATATAACGTTATACTATATAACGTAATACGTTATTACGTTATACCATATAACGTTATACTATATAACGTAATGCGTTATAACGATATACCATATAACGTTATACTATATAACGTAATGCGTTATAACGATATACCATACAACGTTATACTATATAACGTAATACGTTATAACGATATGCCATATAACGTTGTACCATATAGCGTTATACTATATAACGTAATACGTTATATCGTTATTCCACATAACGTATTACGTTATAACGTTACACCATATAACGTATTACGTTATAACGTTATACCAAATACCGATATACTATACAACGTAATACTTTGTAACGTTATACCATATGACGTATTACGTTATAACGTTATACTATATAACGTAATACGTTATAACGTTATACCATATAACGTTATACTATATAACTTAAAGCGTTATAACGATATACCATATAACATTATACCATATAACGTTATACCATATAACGTAATACGTTATAACGTTATAACATGTAACAGTATACTGTATAACGTAATACGTTATATCGTTATTCCACATAACGTATTACGTTATAACGTTGTACCATATCACGTATTCCGTTATAACGTTATACCATATAACGTTATAGTACATTACGTAATACGTTATAACGTTATGCCATATAACGTATTACGTTATAACGGTATTCCATATAACGTTATTCTATATAACGTAATACGTTATAACGTTACGCCATATAACGTATTACGTTATAAC
Organism: Bombus flavifrons; assembly: GCF_040668555.2. Classification (NCBI taxonomy): domain Eukaryota; kingdom Metazoa; phylum Arthropoda; class Insecta; order Hymenoptera; family Apidae; genus Bombus; species Bombus flavifrons. Next base: position 5,178,217 of record NC_138451.1, read on the forward strand.
GTTGTACCATATAACGTATTACGTTATAACGTTACACCATATAACGTATTACGTTATAACGTTATACCAAATAACGTTATACTATATAACGTAATACGTTATAACGTTATACCATATAACGTATTACGTTATAACATTATATCATATAACGAATTACGTTATACTTTATAACGTCATACGTTGTAACGTTATACCATATAGCGTTATACTATATAACGTAATACGTTATAACCTTATACCATATAACGTTATACTATATAACTTAATGCGTTATAACGATATACCATATAACGTTATACCATATAACGTTATACTAAATAACGTAATACGTTATAACGTTATACCATATAACATATTACGTTATAACGTTATACCTTATAACGTTATGCTATATAACTTAATGCGTTATAACGATATACCATATAACGTTATACCATATAACGTTATACTAAATAACGTAATACGTTATAACGTTATACTAAATAACGTAATACGTTATAACGTTATACCATATAACATATTACGTTATAACGTTATACCTTATAACGTTATGCTATATAACTTAATACGTTATAACGTTATACCGTATAACGTATTACGCTATAACGTTATACTATATAATGTAATACGTTGTAACGTTATACCGCATAACGTATTAGGCTATAACGTTATACTATATAATGTAATACGTTGTAACGTTATACCATATAGCGTTATACTATATAACTTAATGCGTTGTAACGATATACCATATAACGTTGTACTATATAGCGTAATACGTTATAACCTTATACCATATAACATATTACGTTATAACGTTACACCTTATAACGTTATACTATATAACTTTATACGTTATAACGTTATACTATATAACGTAATACGTTGTAACGTTATAGCATATAACGTATTACGTTATAACGTTACACCATATAACGTATTACGTTATAACGTTATAAAATATAACGTATTACGTTATAACATTATGCCATATAACGTATTACGTTATAACGTTATACTTTATAACGTCATACGTTGTAACGTTATACCATATAACGTTGTACTATATAACGTAATATGTTGTAACGCTATACCATATAACGTATTACGTTATAACGTTACACCATATAACGTATTACGTTATAACGTTATACCAAATAACGTTATACTATATAACGTAATACGTTATAACGTTATAACATATAACGAAATACGTTACAATGTTATACTTTATAACGTCATACGTTGTAACGTTATACCATATAACGTTATACTATATAACGTAATACGTTATAACGTTATACCGTATAACGTATTAATCTATAACGTTATACTATATAACATAATACGTTGTAACGTTATACCATATAGCGTATTACGTTATAACGTTATGCTATATAACGTAATACGTTGTAACGTTATACCGTATAACGTATTACGCTATAACGTTATACTATATAACTTAATACGTTGTAACGTTATACCATATAACGTATTACGTTATAACGTTATACTATATAACGCAATACGTTGTAACGTTATACCGTATAACATATTACATTATAACGTTATACTATATAACGTAATAGGTTATAACGTTGTACCATATACCGTATTACGTTATAACGTTACACCATATAACGTATTACGTTATAACGTTATACCACATAACGTTATACCATATAACGTTATACTATATAACTTAATACGTTACAACGTTATACTATATAACGTATTACGTTATAACGTTATACTTTATAACGTCATACGTTGTAACGTTATACCATATAACGTTATACTACATAACGTAATACGTTATAACGTTATTCCATATAACGTTATACCATTTAACGTAATGCGTTATAACGATGTACCACATAACGTTATACTATATAACGTAATACGTTATAACGATATGCCATATCGTTATACCATATAGCGTTATACTATATAACGTAATACGTTATAACGTTATATCACATAACGTCATACCATATAACGTTATACTATATAATGTAATATGTTATAACGTTATACCATATAACGTATTACGTTATAACTTTTTCCCATATAAAGTATTACGTTATAACGTTATACCATATAACGTTATACTATATAACGTAATACGTTATAACGTTATGCCATATAACGTATTACGTTATAACGGTATTCCATATAACATTATACTATATAACGTAATACGTTATAACGCTATACCATATAACGTATTACGTTATAACGTTGCACCATATAACGTTACACCATATAACGCAAAATATTATAATTTTATATCATATAACGTTATACCATATATCGTCATACCATATACCGTAATACGTTATAACGTTACACCATATAACGTATTACGTTATAACGTTATACCACATAACGTTATACCAGATAACGTTATACTATATAACTTAATACGTTACAACGTTATACTATATAACGTATTACGTTATAACGTTATACTTTATAACGTCATACGTTGTAACGTTATACCATATAACGTTATACTACATAACGTAATACGTTATAACGTTATTCCATATAACGTTATACCATTTAACGTAATGCGTTATAACGATGTACCACATAACGTTATACTATATAACGTAATACGTTATAACGATATGCCATATCGTTATACCATATAGCGTTATACTATATAACGTAATACGTTATAACGTTATATCACATAACGTTATACCATACAACGTTATACTATATAACGTAATACGTTATAACGTTATACAATGTAACGTTATACTATAAAACGTTATACGTTATAACGTTATACCATATAACGTATTACGTTATAACGTTGTACCATATAAAGCATTACGTTATAACGTTATACCATATAACGTTATACTATATAACGTAATACGTTATAACGTTATGCCATATAACGTATTACGTTGTGACGGTATACCATATAACGTTATACTATAATACGTAATACGTTATAACGTTATGCCATATAACGTATTACGCTATAACATTAAACCATATAACGGATTACGTTATAACGTTATACCAAATAACGTTATACTATATAACGTAATACGTTATAACGTTATACCATATAACGTATTACGTTATAACGTTATAAATTATAACGTATTACGTTATAACATTATACCATGTAACGTTATACTATATAGCGTAATACGTTTTAACGTTATACCATTTAACGTATTACGTTATAACATTATACCATATAACGTATTACGTTATAACGTTATACCATATAACGTTAATCTATATAACGTAATACGTTATAACGTTATACCATATAACGTATTACGATATAACGTTACACCATATAACGTATTACGTTATAACGTTATACCAAATAACGTTATACTATATAACGTAATACGTTATAACGTTATACCATATAACGTATTACGTTATAACATTATACCATATAACGTATTACGTTATAACGTTATACCATATAACGTTATACTATATAACGTAATACGTTATAACGTTATACCATATAACGTTATACTATATAACTTAATGCGTTATAACGATATACCATATAACATTATACCATATAACGTTATACTATATAACGTAATACGTTATAACGTTATACCATATAACATATTACGTTATAACGTTATACCTTATAACGTTACACTATTTAACGTAATACTTTATAACGTTATACCATATAACGTTATACTATATAACTTAATGCGTTATAACGATATACCATATAACGTTATACCATATAACGTTACAGTATATAACGTAATACGTTATAACGTTATACCATATAACATATTACGTTATAACGTTATACCTTATAACGTTATACTATATAACTTAATACGTTATAACGTTATACCGTATAACGTATTAATCTATAACGTTATACTCTATAACATAATACGTTGTAATGTTATACCATATAGCGTATTACGTTATAACGTTATACTATATAACGTAATACGTTGTAACGTTATACCGTATAACGTATTACGCTATAACGTTATACTATATAACGTAATACGTTGTAACGTTATACCATATAACGTATTACGTTATAACGTTATACTATATAACGCAATACGTTGTAACGTTATACCATATAACGTATTACATTATAACGTTACACCATATAACGTATTACGTTATAACGTTATACCATATAACGTTATACTATATAACTTAATACGTTATAACGTTATACCATATAACGTATTACGCTATAACGTTATACTATATAACGTAATACGTTGTAACGTTATACCATATAACGTATTATGTTATAACGTTATACAATATAACGTAATACATTATAACGTTATACCATGTAACAGTATACTATATAACGTAATACGTTATATCGTTATTCCACATAACGTATTACGTTATAACGTTACACCATATAACGTATTACGTTATAACGTTATACCAAATACCGATATACTATACAACGTAATACTATGTAACGTTATACCATATAACGTGTTACGTTATAACTTTACACCATATAACGTATTACGTTATAACGTTATACCAAATAACGTTTTACTATATAACTTAGTGCGTTATAACGATACACCATATAAAGTTATACCATATAACGTTATACTATATAACGTAATACGTTATAACGTTATACCATATAACGTTATACTATATAACGTATTGCGTTATAACGATATACCATACAACGTTATACTATATAAAGTAATACGTTATAACGATATGCCATATAACGTTGTGCCATATAGCGTTATACTATATACCGTAATACGTTTTAACGTTATACCATATAACGTCATACCATATAACGTTATACTATATAACGTAATACGTTATTACGTTATACCATATAACGTTATACTATATAACGTAATGCGTTATAACGATATACCATATAACGTTATACTATATAACGTAATACGTTATAACGATATGCCATATAACGTTGTACCATATAGCGTTATACTATATAACGTAATACGTTGTAACGTTATAACATATGACGTATTACGTTATAACGTTATACCATATAACGTTATACTATATAACTTAATGCGTTATAACGATATACCATATAACATTATACCATATAACGTTATACTATATAACGTTATACGTTATAACGTTATACCATATAACATATTACGTTATAACGTTATACCTTATAACGTTACACTATATAACGTTATACGTTATAACGTTATACCATATAACGTTATACTATATAACTTAATGCGTTATAACGATATACCATATAACGTTATACCATATAACGTTATACTATATAACGTAATATGTTATAACGTTATACCATATAACGTATTACGTTATAACTTTTTCCCATATAAAGTATTACGTTATAACGTTATACCATATAACGTTATACTATATAACGTAATAAGTTATAACGTTATGCCATATAACCTATTACGTTATAACGGTATTCCATATAACGTTATACTATATAACGTAATACGTTATAACGCTATACCATATAACGTATTACGTTATAACGTTGCACCATATAACGTTACACCATATAACGTAAAATATTATAATTTTATATCATATAACGTTATACCATATAACGTCATACCATATACCGTAATACGTTTTAACGTTATACCATACAACGTTATACTATATAACGTAATACGTTATAACGTTATACAATGTAACGTTATACTATAAAACGTTATACGTTATAACGTTATACCATATAACGTATTACGTTATAACGTTGTACCATATAAAGCAGTACGTTATAACGTTATACCACATAACGTTATACTATATAACGTAATACGTTATAACGTTATGCCATATAACGTATTACGTTGTGACGGTATACCATATAACGTTATACTATATTACGTAATACGTTATAACGTTATGCCATATAACGTATTACGCTATAACATTAAACCATATAACGGATTACGTTATAACGTTATACCAAATAACGTTATACTATATAACGTAATACGTTATAACGTTATACCATATAACGTATTACGTTATAACGTTATAAATTATTACGTATTACGTTATAACATTATACCATATAACGTTATACTATATAGCGTAATACGTTTTAACGTTATACCATTTAACGTATTACGTTATAACATTATACCATATAACGTATTACGTTATAACGTTATACCATATAACGTTAATCTATATAACGTAATACGTTATAACGTTATACCATATAACGTATTACGTTATAACGTTACACCATATAACGTTATACTATATAACTTAATGCGTTATAACGATATACCATATAACATTATATCATATAACGTTATACTATATAACGTAATACGTTATAACGTTATACCATATAACATATTACGTTATAACGTTATACCTTATAACGTTACACTATTTAACGTAATACGTTATAACGTTATACCATATAACGTTATACTATATAACTTAATGCGTTATAACGATATACCATATAACGTTATACCTTATAACGTTATACTATATAACTTAATACGTTATAACGTTATACCGTATAACGTATTAATCTATAACGTTATACTATATAACATAATACGTTGTAACGTTATACCATATAGCGTATTACGTTATAACGTTATACTATATAACGTAATACGTTGTAACGTTATACCGTATAACGTATTACGCTATAACGTTATACTATATAACGTAATACGTTGTAACGTTATACCATATAACGTATTACGTTATAACGTTATACTATATAACGCAATACGTTGTAACGTTATAGCATATAACGTATTACATTATAACGTTACACCATATAAGGTATTACGTTATAACGTTATACCATATAACGTTATACTATATAACGTAATACGTTATAACGTTATACCATATAACATATTACGTTATAACGTTATATCTTATAACGTTACACTATATAACGTTATACGTTATAACGTTATATCATATAACGTTATACTATATAACTTAATGCGTTATAACGATATACCATATAACGTTATACCATATAACGTTACACTATATAACGTAATACTTTATAACGTTATACCATATAACATATTACGTTATAACGTTATACCTTATAACGTTATACTATATAACTTAATACGTTATAACGCTATACCGTATAACGTATTAATCTATAACGTTATACTATATAACATAATACGTTGTAACGTTATACCATATAGCGTATTACGTTATAACGTTATACTATATAACGTAATACGTTGTAACGTTATACCGTATAACGTATTACGCTATAACGTTATACTATATAACGTAATACGTTGTAACGTTATACCATATAACGTATTACGTTATAACGTTATACTATATAACGCAATACGTTGTAACGTTATACCATATTAGGTATTACATTATAACGTTACACCATATAACGTATTACGTTATAACGTTATACCATATAACGTTATACTATATACCTTAATGCGTTATAACGATATACCATATAACGTTATACCATATAACGTTATACTATATAACGTAATACGTTATAACGATATACCATATAACGCATTACGTTATAACGTTGTACCATATAATGTATTACGTTATAACGTTATACCATTTAACGTTATACCATATAACGTTATACTATATAACGTAACACGTTATAACGTTATGCCATATAACTTATTGCGTTATAACGTTATACCATATAACGTTATACTATATAACTTAATACGTTATAACGTTATACCATAAAACGTATTACGCTATAACGTTATACTATATAACGTAATACGTTGTAACGTTATACCATATAACGTATTATGTTATAACGTTATACAATATAACGTAATACATTATAACGTTATACCATGTAACAGTATACTATATAACGTAATACGTTATATCGTTATTCCACATAACGTATTACGTTATAACGTTACACCATATAACGTATTACGTTATAACGTTATACCAAATACCGATATACTATTCAACGTAATACTTTGTAACGTTATACCATATAACGTGTTACGTTATAACTTTACACCATATAACGTATTACGTTATAACGTTATACCAAATAACGTTTTACTATATAACTTAGTGCGTTATAACGATAGACCATATAAAGTTATACCATATAACGTTATACTATATAACGTAATACGTTATAACGTTATACCATATAACGTTATACTATATAACGTATTGCGTTATAACGATATACCATACAACGTTATACTATATAAAGTAATACGTTATAACGATATGCCATATAACGTTGTACCATATAGCGTTATACTATATACCGTAATACGTTTTAACGTTATACCATATAACGTCATACCATATAACGTTATACTATATAACGTAATACGTTATTACGTTATACCATATAATGTTATACTATATAACGTAATGCGTTATAACGATATACCATATAACGTTATACTATATAACGTAATACGTTATAACGATATGCCATATAACGTTGTACCATATAGCGTTATACTATATAACGTAATACGTTGTAACGTTATAACATATGACGTATTACGTTATAACGTTATACTATATAACGTAATACGTTATAACGTTATACCATATAACATATTACGTTATAACGTTATACCTTATAACGTTACACTATATAACGTTATACGTTATAACGTTATACCATATAACGTTATACTATATAACTTAATGCGTTATAACGATATACCATATAACGTTATACCATATAACGTTATACTATATAACGTAATATGTTATAACGTTATACCATATAACGTATTACGTTATAACTTTTTCCCATATAAAGTATTACGTTATAACGTTATACCATATAACGTTATACTATATAACGTAATACGTTATAACGTTATGCCATATAACGTATTACGTTATAACGGTATTCCATATAACGTTATACTATATAACGTAATACGTTATAACGCTATACCATATAACGTATTACGTTATAACGTTGCACCATATAACGTTACACCATATAACGTAAAATATTATAATTTTATATCATATAACGTTATACCATATATCGTCATACCATATACCGTAATACGTTATAACGTTATACCATACAACGTTATACTATATAACGTAATACGTTATAACGTTATACAATGTAACGTTATACTATAAAACGTTATATGTTATAACGTTATACCATATAACGTATTACGTTATAACGTTGTACCATATAAAGCATTACGTTATAACGTTATACCATATAACGTTATACTATATAACGTAATACGTTATAACGTTATGCCATATAACGTATTACGTTGTGACGGTATACCATATAACGTTATACTATATTACGTAATACGTTATAACGTTATGCCATATAACGTATTACGCTATAACATTAAACCATATAACGGATTACGTTATAACGTTATACCAAATAACGTTATACTATATAACGTAATACGTTATAACGTTATACCATATAACGTATTACGTTAAAACATTATACCATATAACGTTATACTATATAGCGTAATACGTTTTAACGTTATACCATTTAACGTATTACGTTATAACATTATACCATATAACGTATTACGTTATAACGTTATACCATATAACGTTAATCTATATAACGTAATACGTTATAACGTTATACCATATAACGTATTACGTTATAACGTTACACCATATAACGTATTACGTTATAACGTTATACCAAATAACGTTATACTATATAACGTAATACGTTATAACGTTATACCATATAACGTATTACGTTATAACATTATACCATATAACGTATTACGTTATAACGTTATACCATATAACGTTATACTATATAACGTAATACGTTATAACGTTATACCATATAACGTTATACTATATAACTTAATGCGTTATAACGATATACCATATAACATTATACCATATAACGTTATACTATATAACGTAATACGTTATAACGTTATACCATATAACATATTACGTTATAACGTTATACCTTATAACGTTACACTATTTAACGTAATACGTTATAACGTTATACCATATAACGTTATACTATATAACTTAATGCGTTATAACGATATACCATATAACGTTATACCATATAACGTTACACTATATAACGTAATACGTTATAACGTTATACCATATAACATATTACGTTATAACGTTATACCTTATAACGTTATAATATATAACTTAATACGTTATAACGTTATACCATATAACGTATTACGTTATAACATTATACCATATAACGTATTACGTTATAACGTTATACCATATAACGTTATACTATATAACGTAATACGTTATAACGTTATACCATATAACGTTATACTATATAACTTAATGCGTTATAACGATATACCATATAACATTATACCATATAACGTTATACTATATAACGTAATACGTTATAACGTTATACCATATAACATATTACGTTATAACGTTATACCTTATAACGTTACACTATTTAACGTAATACGTTATAACGTTATACCATATAACGTTATACTATATAACTTAATGCGTTATAACGATATACCATATAACGTTATACCATATAACGTTACACTATATAACGTAATACGTTATAACGTTATACCATATAACATATTACGTTATAACGTTATAACTTATAACGTTATAATATATAACTTAATACGTTATAACGTTATACCGTATAACGTATTAATCTATAACGTTATACTCTATAACATAATACGTTGTAACGTTATACCATATAGCGTATTACGTTATAACGTTATACTATGTAACGTAATACGTTGTAACGTTATACCGTATAACGTATTACGCTATAACGTTATACTATATAACGTAATACGTTGTAACGTTATACCATATAACGTATTACGTTATAACGTTATACTATATAACGCAATACGTTGTAACGTTATACCATATAACGTATTACATTATAACGTTACACCATATAACGTATTACGTTATAACGTTATACCATATAACGTTATACTATATACCTTAATGCGTTATAACGATATACCATATAACGTTATACCATATAACGTTATACTATATAACGTAATACGTTATAACGTTATACCATATAAAGCATTACGTTATAACGTTGTACCATATAATGTATTACGTTATAACGTTATACCATTTAACGTTATACCATATAACGTAATACTATATAACGTAACACGTTATAACGTTATGCCATATAACTTATTGCGTTATAACGTTATACCATATAACGTTATACTATATAACTTAATACGTTATGACGTTATACCATAAAACGTATTACGCTATAACGTTATACTATATAACGTAATACGTTGTAACGTTATACCATATAACGTATTATGTTATAACGTTATACAATATAACGTAATACATTATAACGTTATACCATGTAACAGTATACTATATAACGTAATACGTTATATCGTTATTCCACATAACGTATTACGTTATAACGTTACACCATATAACGTATTACGTTATAACGTTATACCAAATACCGATATACTATACAACGTAATACTTTGTAACGTCATACCATATAACGTGTTACGTTATAACTTTACACCATATAACGTATTACGTTATAACGTTATACCAAATAACGTTTTACTATATAACTTAGTGCGTTATAACGATACACCATATAAAGTTATACCATATAACGTTATACTATATAACGTAATACGTTATAACGTTATACCATATAACGTTATACTATATAACGTATTGCGTTATAACGATATACCATACAACGTTATACTATATAAAGTAATACGTTATAACGATATGCCATATAACGTTGTACCATATAGCGTTATACTATATACCGTAATACGTTTTAACGTTATACCATATAACGTCATACCATATAACGTTATACTATATAACGTAATACGTTATTACGTTATACCATATAATGTTATACTATATAACGTAATGCGTTATAACGATATACCATATAACGTTATACTATATAACGTAATACGTTATAACGATATGCCATATAACGTTGTACCATATAGCGTTATACCATATAACGTATTACATTATAACGTTACACCATATAACGTATTACGTTATAACGTTATACCATATAACGTTATACTATATACCTTAATGCGTTATAACGATATACCATATAACGTTATACCATATAACGTTATACTATATAACGTAATACGTTATAACGTTATACCATATAAAGCATTACGTTATAACGTTGTACCATATAATGTATTACGTTATAACGTTATACCATTTAACGTTATACCATATAACGTTATACTATATAACGTAACACGTTATAACGTTATGCCATATAACTTATTGCGTTATAACGTTATACCATATAACGTTATACTATATAACTTAATACGTTATAACGATATACCATAAAACGTATTACGCTATAACGTTATACTATATAACGTAATACGTTGTAACGTTATACCATATAACGTATTATGTTATAACGTTATACAATATAACGTAATACATTATAACGTTATACCATGTAACAGTATACTATATAACGTAATACGTTATATCGTTATTCCACATAACGTATTACGTTATAACGTTACACCATATAACGTATTACGTTATAACGTTATACCAAGTACCGATATACTATACAACGTAATACTTTGTAACGTTATACCATATAACGTGTTACGTTATAACTTTACACCATATAACGTATTACGTTATAACGTTATACCAAATAACGTTTTACTATATAACTTAGTGCGTTATAACGATACACCATATAAAGTTATACCATATAACGTTATACTATATAACGTAATACGTTATAACGTTATACCATATAACGTTATACTATATAACGTATTGCGTTATAACGATATACCATACAACGTTATACTATATAAAGTAATACGTTATAACGATATGCCATATAACGTTGTACCATATAGCGTTATACTATATACCGTAATACGTTTTAACGTTATACCATATAACGTCATACCATATAACGTTATACTATATAACGTAATACGTTATTACGTTATACCATATAATGTTATACTATATAACGTAATGCGTTATAACGATATACCATATAACGTTATACTATATAACTTAATGCGTTATAACGATATACCATATAACATTATACCATATAACGTTATACTATATAACGTAATACGTTATAACGTTATACCATATAACATATTACGTTATAACGTTATACCTTATAACGTTACACTATTTAACGTAATACGTTATAACGTTATACCATATAACGTTATACTATATAACTTAATGCGTTATAACGATATACCATATAACGTTATACCATATAACGTTACACTATATAACGTAATACGTTATAACGTTATACCATATAACATATTACGTTATAACGTTATACCTTATAACGTTATAATATATAACTTAATACGTTATAACGTTATACCATATAACGTATTACGTTATAACATTATACCATATAACGTATTACGTTATAACGTTATACCATATAACGTTATACTATATAACGTAATACGTTATAACGTTATACCATATAACGTTATACTATATAACTTAATGCGTTATAACGATATACCATATAACATTATACCATATAACGTTATACTATATAACGTAATACGTTATAACGTTATACCATATAACATATTACGTTATAACGTTATACCTTATAACGTTACACTATTTAACGTAATACGTTATAACGTTATACCATATAACGTTATACTATATAACTTAATGCGTTATAACGATATACCATATAACGTTATACCATATAACGTTACACTATATAACGTAATACGTTATAACGTTATACCATATAACATATTACGTTATAACGTTATACCTTATAACGTTATAATATATAACTTAATACGTTATAACGTTATACCATATAACGTATTACGTTATAACATTATACCATATAACGTATTACGTTATAACGTTATACCATATAACGTTATACTATATAACGTAATACGTTATAACGTTATACCATATAACGTTATACTATATAACTTAATGCGTTATAACGATATACCATATAACATTATACCATATAACGTTATACTATATAACGTAATACGTTATAACGTTATACCATATAACATATTACGTTATAACGTTATACCTTATAACGTTACACTATTTAACGTAATACGTTATAACGTTATACCATATAACGTTATACTATATAACTTAATGCGTTATAACGATATACCATATAACGTTATACCATATAACGTTACACTATATAACGTAATACGTTATAACGTTATACCATATAACATATTACGTTATAACGTTATAACTTATAACGTTATAATATATAACTTAATACGTTATAACGTTATACCGTATAACGTATTAATCTATAACGTTATACTCTATAACATAATACGTTGTAACGTTATACCATATAGCGTATTACGTTATAACGTTATACTATGTAACGTAATACGTTGTAACGTTATACCGTATAACGTATTACGCTATAACGTTATACTATATAACGTAATACGTTGTAACGTTATACCATATAACGTATTACGTTATAACGTTATACTATATAACGCAATACGTTGTAACGTTATACCATATAACGTATTACATTATAACGTTACACCATATAACGTATTACGTTATAACGTTATACCATATAACGTTATACTATATACCTTAATGCGTTATAACGATATACCATATAACGTTATACCATATAACGTTATACTATATAACGTAATACGTTATAACGTTATACCATATAAAGCATTACGTTATAACGTTGTACCATATAATGTATTACGTTATAACGTTATACCATTTAACGTTATACCATATAACGTTATACTATATAACGTAACACGTTATAACGTTATGCCATATAACTTATTGCGTTATAACGTTATACCATATAACGTTATACTATATAACTTAATACGTTATGACGTTATACCATAAAACGTATTACGCTATAACGTTATACTATATAACGTAATACGTTGTAACGTTATACCATATAACGTATTATGTTATAACGTTATACAATATAACGTAATACATTATAACGTTATACCATGTAACAGTATACTATATAACGTAATACGTTATATCGTTATTCCACATAACGTATTACGTCATAACGTTACACCATATAACGTATTACGTTATAACGTTATACCAAATACCGATATACTATACAACGTAATACTTTGTAACGTCATACCATATAACGTGTTACGTTATAACTTTACACCATATAACGTATTACGTTATAACGTTATACCAAATAACGTTTTACTATATAACTTAGTGCGTTATAACGATACACCATATAAAGTTATACCATATAACGTTATACTATATAACGTAATACGTTATAACGTTATACCATATAACGTTATACTATATAACGTATTGCGTTATAACGATATACCATACAACGTTATACTATATAAAGTAATACGTTATAACGATATGCCATATAACGTTGTACCATATAGCGTTATACTATATACCGTAATACGTTTTAACGTTATACCATATAACGTCATACCATATAACGTTATACTATATAACGTAATACGTTATTACGTTATACCATATAATGTTATACTATATAACGTAATGCGTTATAACGATATACCATATAACGTTATACTATATAACGTAATACGTTATAACGATATGCCATATAACGTTGTACCATATAGCGTTATACCATATAACGTATTACATTATAACGTTACACCATATAACGTATTACGTTATAACGTTATACCATATAACGTTATACTATATACCTTAATGCGTTATAACGATATACCATATAACGTTATACCATATAACGTTATACTATATAACGTAATACGTTATAACGTTATACCATATAAAGCATTACGTTATAACGTTGTACCATATAATGTATTACGTTATAACGTTATACCATTTAACGTTATACCATATAACGTTATACTATATAACGTAACACGTTATAACGTTATGCCATATAACTTATTGCGTTATAACGTTATACCATATAACGTTATACTATATAACTTAATACGTTATAACGATATACCATAAAACGTATTACGCTATAACGTTATACTATATAACGTAATACGTTGTAACGTTATACCATATAACGTATTATGTTATAACGTTATACAATATAACGTAATACATTATAACGTTATACCATGTAACAGTATACTATATAACGTAATACGTTATATCGTTATTCCACATAACGTATTACGTTATAACGTTACACCATATAACGTATTACGTTATAACGTTATACCAAGTACCGATATACTATACAACGTAATACTTTGTAACGTTATACCATATAACGTGTTACGTTATAACTTTACACCATATAACGTATTACGTTATAACGTTATACCAAATAACGTTTTACTATATAACTTAGTGCGTTATAACGATACACCATATAAAGTTATACCATATAACGTTATACTATATAACGTAATACGTTATAACGTTATACCATATAACGTTATACTATATAACGTATTGCGTTATAACGATATACCATACAACGTTATACTATATAAAGTAATACGTTATAACGATATGCCATATAACGTTGTACCATATAGCGTTATACTATATACCGTAATACGTTTTAACGTTATACCATATAACGTCATACCATATAACGTTATACTATATAACGTAATACGTTATTACGTTATACCATATAATGTTATACTATATAACGTAATGCGTTATAACGATATACCATATAACGTTATACTATATAACGTAATACGTTATAACGATATGCCATATAACGTTGTACCATATAGCGTTATACTATATAACGTAATACGTTGTAACGTTATAACATATAACGTATTACGTTATAACGTTATACCATATAACGTTATACTATATACCTTAATGCGTTATAACGATATACCATATAACGTTATACCATATAACGTTATACTATATAACGTAATACGTTATAACGTTATACCATATAAAGCATTACGTTATAACGTTGTACCATATAATGTATTACGTTATAACGTTATACCATTTAACGTTATACCATATAACGTTATACTATATAACGTAACACGTTATAACGTTATGCCATATAACTTATTGCGTTATAACGTTATACCATATAACGTTATACTATATAACTTAATACGTTATAACGTTATACCATAAAACGTATTACGCTATAACGTTATACTATATAACGTAATACGTTGTAACGTTATACCATATAACGTATTATGTTATAACGTTATACAATATAACGTAATACATTATAACGTTATACCATGTAACAGTATACTATATAACGTAATACGTTATATCGTTATTCCACATAACGTATTACGTTATAACGTTACACCATATAACGTATTACGTTATAACGTTATACCAAATACCGATATACTATACAACGTAATACTTTGTAACGTTATACCATATAACGTGTTACGTTATAACTTTACACCATATAACGTATTACGTTATAACGTTATACCAAATAACGTTTTACTATATAACTTAGTGCGTTATAACGATACACCATATAAAGTTATACCATATAACGTTATACTATATAACGTAATACGTTATAACGTTATACCATATAACGTTATACTATATAACGTATTGCGTTATAACGATATACCATACAACGTTATACTATATAAAGTAATACGTTATAACGATATGCCATATAACGTTGTACCATATAGCGTTATACTATATACCGTAATACGTTTTAACGTTATACCATATAACGTCATACCATATAACGTTATACTATATAACGTAATACGTTATTACGTTATACCATATAATGTTATACTATATAACGTAATGCGTTATAACGATATACCATATAACGTTATACTATATAACGTAATACGTTATAACGATATGCCATATAACGTTGTACCATATAGCGTTATACTATATAACGTAATACGTTGTAACGTTATAACATATGACGTATTACGTTATAACGTTATACTATATAACGTAATACGTTATAACGTTATGCCATATAACGTTATACTATATAACTTAATGCGTTATAACGATATACCATATAACATTATACCATATAACGTTATACTATATAACGTAATACGTTATAACGTTATACCATATAACATATTACGTTATAACGTTATACCTTATAACGTTACACTATATAACGTTATACGTTATAACGTTATACCATATAACGTTATACTATATAACTTAATGCGTTATAACGATATACCATATAACGTTATACCATATAACGTTATACTATATCACGTAATATGTTATAACGTTATACCATATAACGTATTACGTTATAACTTTTTCCCATATAAAGTATTACGTTATAACGTTATACCATATAACGTTATACTATATAACGTAATACGTTATAACGTTATGCCATATAACGTATTACGTTATAACGGTATTCCATATAACGTTATACTATATAACGTAATACGTTATAACGCTATACCATATAACGTATTACGTTATAACGTTGCACCATATAACGTTACACCATATAACGTAAAATATTATAATTTTATATCATATAACGTTATACCATATATCGTCATACCATATACCGTAATACGTTATAACGTTATACCATACAACGTTATACTATATAACGTAATACGTTATAACGTTATACAATGTAACGTTATACTATAAAACGTTATATGTTATAACGTTATACCATATAACGTATTACGTTATAACGTTGTACCATATAAAGCATTACGTTATAACGTTATACCATATAACGTTATACTATATAACGTAATACGTTATAACGTTATGCCATATAACGTATTACGTTGTGACGGTATACCATATAACGTTATACTATATTACGTAATACGTTATAACGTTATGCCATATAACGTATTACGCTATAACATTAAACCATATAACGGATTACGTTATAACGTTATACCAAATAACGTTATACTATATAACGTAATATGTTATAACGTTATACCATATAACGTATTACGTTAAAACATTATACCATATAACGTTACACTATATAGCGTAATACGATATAACGTTATACCATATAACGTATTACGTTATAACATTATACCATATAACGTATTACGTTATAACGTTATACCATATAACGTTATACTATATAACGTAATACGTTATAACGTTATACCATATAACGTTATACTATATAACTTAATGCGTTATAACGATATACCATATAACATTATACCATATAACGTTATACTATATAACGTAATACGTTATAACGATATACCATATAACATATTACGTTATAACGTTATACCTTATAACGTTACACTATTTAACGTAATACGTTATAACGTTATACCATATAACGTTATACTATATAACTTAATGCGTTATAACGATATACCATATAACGTTATACCATATAACGTTACACTATATAACGTAATACGTTATAACGTTATACCATATAACATATTACGTTATAACGTTATACCTTATAACGTTATAATATATAACTTAATACGTTATAACGTTATACCATATAACGTATTACGTTATAACATTATACCATATAACGTATTACGTTATAACGTTATACCATATAACGTTATACTATATAACGTAATACGTTATAACGTTATACCATATAACGTTATACTATATAACTTAATGCGTTATAACGATATACCATATAACATTATACCATATAACGTTATACTATATAACATAACACGTTGTAACGTTATACCATATAGCGTATTACGTTATAACGTTATACTATGTAACGTAATACGTTGTAACGTTATACCGTATAACGTATTACGCTATAACGTTATACTATATAACGTAATACGTTGTAACGTTATACCATATAACGTATTACGTTATAACGTTATACTATATAACGTAATACGTTATAACGTTATACCATATAACGTTATACTATATAACTTAATGCGTTATAACGATATACCATATAACATTATACCATATAACGTTATACTATATAACGTAATACGTTATAACGTTATACCATATAACATATTACGTTATAACGTTATACCTTATAACGTTACACTATATAACGTTATACGTTATAACGTTATACCATATAACGTTATACTATATAACTTAATGCGTTATAACGATATACCATATAACGTTATACCATATAACGTTACACTATATAACGTAATAATTTATAACGTTATACCATATAACATATTACGTTATAACGTTATACCTTATAACGTTATACTATATAACGTAATACGTTGTAACGTTATACCGTATAACGTATTACGCTATAACGTTATACTATATAACTTAATACGTTGTAACGTTATACCATATAACGTATTACGTTATAACGTTATACTATATAACGTAATACGTTATAACGTTATACCATATAACGTATTACGTTATAACGTTACACTATATAACGTATTACGTTATAACGTTATACCACATAACGTTATACCATATAACGTTATACTATATAACTTAATACGTTACAACGTTATACTATATAACGTATTACGTTATAACGTTATACTTTATAACGTCATACGTTGTAACGTTATACCATATAACGTTATACTACATAACGTAATACGTTATAACGTTATTCCATATAACGTTATACTATATAACGTAATGCGTTATAACGATATACCACATAACGTTATACTATATAACGTAATACGTTATAACGTTATACCATATAACGTATTACGTTATAACGTTATAAAATATAACGTATTACGTTATAACATTATACCATATAACGTACTACGTTATAACGTTATACCATATAACGTTATACTATATAACGTAATACGTTATAACGTTATACCATATCACGTTATACTATATAACTTAATGCGTTATAACGATATACCATATAACGTTATACCATATAACGTCATACTATATAACGTAATACGTTATAACGTTACACCATATAACGTATTACGTTACAACGTTACACCATATAACGTATTACGTTATAACGTTATACCATATAACGTTATACTATATAACGTAATACGTTATAACGTTATACCATATAACGTTATACTATATAACTTAATGCGTTATAACGATATACCATATAACGTTATACCATATAACGTAATACTATATAACGTAATACGTTATAACGTTATACCATATAACGTATTACGTTATAACGTTACACCTTATAACGTTATACTATATAACTTAATACGTTATAACGTTATACCGTATAACGTATTACGTTATAACGTTATACCATATAACGTTATACTATATAACTTAATGCGTTATAACGATATACCACATAACGTTATACTATATAACGTAATACGTTATAACGATATGCCATATCGTTATACCATATAGCGTTATACTATATAACGTAATACGTTATAACGTTATATCACATAACGTCATACCATATAACGTTATACTATATAACGTAATATGTTATAACGTTATACCATATAACGTATTACGTTATAACGTTGTACCATATAAAGCATTACGTTATAACGTTATACCATATAACGTTATACTATATAACGTAATACGTTATAACGTTATGCCATATAACGTATTACGTTGTGACGGTATACCATATAACGTTATACTATATTACGTAATACGTTATAACGTTATGCCATATAACGTATTACGCTATAACATTAAACCATATAACGGATTACGTTATAACGTTATACCAAATAACGTTATACTATATAACGTAATATGTTATAACGTTATACCATATAACGTATTACGTTAAAACATTATACCATATAACGTTATACTATATAGCGTAATACGTTTTAACGTTATACCATTTAACGTATTACGTTATAACATTATACCATATAACGTATTACGTTATAACGTTATACCATATAACGTTAATCTATATAACGTAATACGTTATAACGTTATACCATATAACGTATTACGTTATAACGTTACACCATATAACGTATTACGTTATAACGTTATACCAAATAACGTTATACTATATAACGTAATACGATATAACGTTATACCATATAACGTATTACGTTATAACATTATACCATATAACGTATTACGTTATAACGTTATACCATATAACGTTATACTATATGACGTAATACGTTATAACGTTATACCATATAACGTTATACTATATAACTTAATGCGTTATAACGATATACCATATAACATTATACCATATAACGTTATACTATATAACGTAATACGTTATAACGATATACCATATAACATATTACGTTATAACGTTATACCTTATAACGTTACACTATTTAACGTAATACGTTATAACGTTATACCATATAACGTTATACTATATAACTTAATGCGTTATAACGATATACCATATAACGTTATACCATATAACGTTACACTATATAACGTAATACGTTATAACGTTATACCATATAACATATTACGTTATAACGTTATACCTTATAACGTTATAATATATAACTTAATACGTTATAACGTTATACCATATAACGTATTACGTTATAACATTATACCATATAACGTATTACGTTATAACGTTATACCATATAACGTTATACTATATAACGTAATACGTTATAACGTTATACCATATAACGTTATACTATATAACTTAATGCGTTATAACGATATACCATATAACATTATACCATATAACGTTATACTATATAACATAACACGTTGTAACGTTATACCATATAGCGTATTACGTTATAACGTTATACTATGTAACGTAATACGTTGTAACGTTATACCGTATAACGTATTACGCTATAACGTTATACTATATAACGTAATACGTTGTAACGTTATACCATATAACGTATTACGTTATAACGTTATACTATATAACGCAATACGTTGTAACGTTATACCATATAACGTATTACATTATAACGTTACACCATATAACGTATTACGTTATAACGTTATACCATATAACGTTATACCATATAACATATTACGTTATAACGTTATACCTTATAACGTTATAATATATAACTTAATACGTTATAACGTTATACCATATAACGTATTACGTTATAACGTTATACCATATAACGTTATACCATATAACGTTATACTATATAACGTAACACGTTATAACGTTATGCCATATAACTTATTGCGTTATAACGTTATACCATATAACGTTATACTATATAACTTAATACGTCATAACGTTATACCATATAACGTATTACGCTATAACGTTATATTATATAACGCAATACGTTGTAACGTTATACCATATAACGTATTACGTTATAACGTTATACAATATGACGTAATACATTATAACGTTATACCATGTAACAGTGTACTATATAACGTAATACGTTATATCGTTATTCCACATAACGTATTACGTTATAACGTTACACCATATAACGTATTACGTTATAACGTTATACCAAATACCGATATACTATACAACGTAATACTTTATAACGTTATACCATATAACGTGTTACGTTATAACTTTACACCATATAACGTATTACGTTATAACGTTATACCAAATAACGTTTTACTATATAACATAGTGCGTTATAACGATACACCATATAAAGTTATACCATATAACGTTATACTATATAACGTAATACGTTATAACGTTATACCATATAACGTTATACTATATAACGTATTGCGTTATAACGATATACCATACAACGTTATACTATATAAAGTAATACGTTATAACGATATGCCATATAACGTTGTACCATATAGCGTTATACTATATACCGTAATACGTTTTAACGTTATACCATATAACGTCATACCATATAACGTTATACTATATAACGTAATACGTTATTACGTTATACCGTATAACGTTATACTATATAACGTAATGCGTTATAACGATATACCATATAACGTTATACTATATAAAGTAATACGTTATAACGATATGCCATATAACGTTGTAACATATAGCGTTATACTATATAACGTAATACGTTGTAACGTTATACCATATGACGTATTACGTTATAACGTTATACTATATAACGTAATACGTTATAACGTTATACCATATAACGTTATACTATATAACTTAATGCGTTATAACGATATACCATATAACATTATACCATATAACGTTATACTATATAACGTAATACGTTATAACGTTATACCATATAACATATTACGTTATAACGTTATACCTTATAACGTTACACTATATAACGTTATACGTTATAACGTTATACCATATAACGTTATACTATATAACTTAATGCGTTATAACGATATACCATATAACGTTATACCATATAACGTTACACTATATAACGTAATAATTTATAACGTTATACCATATAACATATTACGTTATAACGTTATACCTTATAACGTTATACTATATAACGTAATACGTTGTAACGTTATACCGTATAACGTATTACGCTATAACGTTATACTATATAACGTAATACGTCATAACGTTATACCATATAACGTATTACGTTATAACGTTACACTATATAACGTATTACGTTATAACGTTATACCACATAACGTTATACCATATAACGTTATACTATATAACTTAATACGTTACAACGTTATACTATATAACGTATTACGTTATAACGTTATACTTTATAACGTCATACGTTGTAACGTTATACCATATAACGTTATACTACATAACGTAATACGTTATAACGTTATTCCATATAACGTTATACTATATAACGTAATGCGTTATAACGATATACCACATAACGTTATACTATATAACGTAATACGTTATAACGTTATACCATATAACGTATTACGTTATAACGTTATAAAATATAACGTATTACGTTATAACATTATACCATATAACGTACTACGTTATAACGTTATACCATATAACGTTATACTATATAACGTAATACGTTATAACGTTATACCATATCACGTTATACTATATAACTTAATGCGTTATAACGATATACCATATAACGTTATACCATATAACGTCATACTATATAACGTAATACGTTATAACGTTACACCATATAACGTATTACGTTACAACGTTACACCATATAACGTATTACGTTATAACGTTATACCATATAACGTTATACTATATAACGTAATACGTTATAACGTTATACCATATAACGTTATACTATATAACTTAATGCGTTATAACGATATACCATATAACGTTATACCATATAACGTAATACTATATAACGTAATACGTTATAACGTTATACCATATAACGTATTACGTTATAACGTTACACCTTATAACGTTATACTATATAACTTAACACGTTATAACGTTATACCGTATAACGTATTACGTTATAACGTTATACCATATAACGTTATACTATATAACTTAATACGTTATAACGATATACCACATAACGTTATACTATATAACGTAATACGTTATAACGATATGCCATATCGTTATACCATATAGCGTTATACTATATAACGTAATACGTTATAACGTTATATCACATAACGTCATACCATATAACGTTATACTATATAACGTAATATGTTATAACGTTATACCATATAACGTATTACGTTATAACGTTACACCATATAACGTATTACGTTATAACGTTATACCACATAACGTTATACCATATAACGTTATACTATATAACTTAATACGTTACAACGTTATACTATATAACGTATTACGTTATAACGTTATACTTTATAACGTCATACGTTGTAACGTTATACCATATAACGTTATACTATATAACGTAATACGTTATAACGTTATTCCATATAACGTTATACTATATAACGTAATGCGTTATAACGATATACCACATAACGTTATACTATATAACGTAATACGTTATAACGATATGCCATATCGTTATACCATATAGCGTTATACTATATAACGTAATACGTTATAACGTTATATCACATAACGTCATACCATATAACGTTATACTATATAACGTAATATGTTATAACGTTATACCATATAACGTATTACGTTATAACATTTTCCCATATAAAGTATTACGTTATAACGGTATTCCATATAACGTTATACTATATAACGTAATACGTTATAACGCTATACCATATAACGTATTACGTTATAACG
Organism: Bombus flavifrons; assembly: GCF_040668555.2. Lineage (NCBI taxonomy): Eukaryota > Metazoa > Arthropoda > Insecta > Hymenoptera > Apidae > Bombus > Bombus flavifrons. Next base: position 5,204,420 of record NC_138451.1, read on the forward strand.
TTGCACCATATAACGTTACACCATATAACGTAAAATATTATAATTTTATATCATATAACGTTATACCATATATCGTCATACCATATACCGTAATACGTTATAACGTTATACCATACAACGTTATACTATATAACGTAATACGTTATAACGTTATACAATGTAACGTTATACTATAAAACGTTATACGTTATAACGTTATACCATATAACGTATTACGTTATAACGTTGTACCATATAAAGCATTACGTTATAACGTTATACCATATAACGTTATACTATATAACGTAATACGTTATAACGTTATGCCATATAACGTATTACGTTGTGACGGTATACCATATAACGTTATACTATATTACGTAATACGTTATAACGTTATGCCATATAACGTATTACGCTATAACATTAAACCATATAACGGATTACGTTATAACGTTATAACAAATAACGTTATACTATATAACGTAATACGTTATAACGTTATACCATATAACGTATTACGTTATAACGTTATACCATATAACGTATTACGTTATAACGTTACACCATATAACGTATTACGTTATAACGTTATACCAAATAACGTTATACTATATAACGTAATACGTTATAACGTTATACCATATAACGTATTACGTTATAACATTATACCATATAACGTATGACGTTATAACGTTATACCATATAACGTTATACTATATAACGTAATACGTTATAACGTTATACCATATAACGTATTACGTTATAACGTTATAAAATATAACGTATTACGTTATAACATTATACCATATAACGTACTACGTTATAACGTTATACCATATAACGTTAAACTATATAACGTAATACGTTATAACGTTATACCATATCACGTTATACTATATAACTTAATGCGTTATAACGATATACCATATAACGTTATACCATATAACGTCATACTATATAACGTAATACGTTATAACGTTACACCATATAACGTATTACGTTACTACGTTACACCATATAACGTATTACGTTATAACGTTATACCATATAACGTTATACTATATAACGTAATACGTTATAACGTTATACCATATAACGTTAAACTATATAACGTAATACGTTATAACGTTATACCATATCACGTTATACTATATAACTTAATGCGTTATAACGATATACCATATAACGTTATACCATATAACGTCATACTATATAACGTAATACGTTATAACGTTACACCATATAACGTATTACGTTACTACGTTACACCATATAACGTATTACGTTATAACGTTATACCATATAACGTTATACTATATAACGTAATACGTTATAACGTTATACCATATAACGTTATACTATATAACTTAATGCGTTATAACGATATACCATATAACGTTATACCATATAACGTAATACTATATAACGTAATACGTTATAACGTTATACCATATAACGTATTACGTTATAACGTTACACCTTATAACGTTATACTATATAACTTAATACGTTATAACGTTATACCGTATAACGTATTACGTTATAACGTTATACCATATAACGTTATACTATATAACTTAATGCGTTATAACGATATACCATATAACGTTATACCATATAACGTAATACTATATAATGTAATACGTTATAACGTTATACCATATAACGTATTACGTTATAACGTTACACCTTATAACGTTATACTATATAACGTAATACGTTATAACGTTATACCATATAACGTTATACTATATAACTTAATGCGTTATAACGATATACCATATAACGTTATACCATATAACGTAATACTATATAACGTAATACGTTATAACGTTATACCATATAACGTATTACGTTATAACGTTACACCTTATAACGTTATACTATATAACGTATTGCGTAATAACGATATACCATACAACGTTATACTATATAACGTAATACGTTATAACGATATGCCATATAACGTTGTACCATATAGCGTTATACTATATACCGTAATACGTTTTAACGTTATACCATATAACGTCATACCATATAACGTTATACTATATAACGTAATACGTTATTACGTTATACCATATAACGTTATACTATATAACGTAATGCGTTATAACGATATACCATATAACGTTATACTATATAACGTAATACGTTATAACGATATGCCATATAACGTTGTACCATATAGCGATATACTATATAACGTAATATGTTATAACGTTATACCATATAACGTATTGCGTTATAACTTTTTCCCATATAAAGTATTACGTTATAACGTTATACCATATAACGTTATACTATATAACGTAATACGTTATAACGTTATGCCATATAACGTATTACGTTATAACGGTATTCCATATAACGTTATACTATATAACGTAATACGTTATAACGCTATACCATATAACGTATTACGTTATAACGTTGCACCATATAACGTTACACCATATAACGTAAAATATTATAATTTTATATCATATAACGTTATACCATATATCGTCATACCATATACCGTAATACGTTATAACGTTATACCATACAACGTTATACTATATAACGTAATACGTTATAACGTTATATCATGTTACGTTATACTATATAACGTAATACGTTATAAAGTTATACCATATAACGTTATACTATATAACGTAATGCGTTATAACGATATACCATATAACATTATACTATATAACTTAATGCGTTATAACGATATACCATATAACGTTATACCATATAACGTAATACTATATAACGTACTACGTTATAACGTTATACCATATAACGTTAATCTATATAACGTAATACGTTATAACGATATGCCATATTACGTTGTACCATATAGCGTTATACTATATAACGTAATACGTTTTAACGTTATACCATATAACGTCATACCATATAACGTTATACTATATAACGTAATACGTTATAACGTTATACCATTTAACGTATTACGTTATAACATTATACCATATAACGTATTACGTTATAACGTTATACCATATAACGTTAATCTATATAACGTAATACGTTATAACGTTATACCATATAACGTATTACGTTATAACATTATACCATATAACGTATTACGTTATAACATTATACCATATAACGTTATACTATATAACGTAATACGTTATAACGTTATACCATATAACGTATTACGTTATATCGTTATACTTTATAACGTCACACGTTATAACGTTATACCAAATAACGTTATACCATATAAAGTAATACGTTATAACGTTATACCATATAACGTATTACGTTATAACATTATACCATATAACGGACAACGCTATAACGTTATACCACATAACGTATTACGTTATAACGTTACACCATATAACGTATTACGTTATAACGTTATACCAAATACGTTATACTATATAACGTAATACGTTATAACGTTATACCATATAACGTATTACGTTATAAAATTATACCATATAACGTATTACGTTATAACGTTGTACCATATAACGTTATACTATATAACTTAATACGTTATAACGTTATACCATATAACGTATTACGTTACAACGTTATACCATATAACGTCATACCATATAACGTTATACTATATAACGTAATACGTTATAACGTTATACCATATAACGTCATACCATATAACGTTATACTATATAACGTAATACGTTGTAACTTTATACAATGTAGCGTTATACTATATAACGTTATACGTTATAACGTTATACCATATAACGTATTACGTTATAACGTTTTCCCATATAAAGTATTACGTTATAACGTTATACCATATAACGTTATACTATATAACGTATTACGTTATAACGTTATACCATATAACGTTAATCTATATAACGTAGTACGTTATAACGTTATACCATATTACGTCATACCATATAACGTTATACTATATAACGTAATACGTTATAACGTTATACCATATAACGTCATACCATATAACGTTATACTATATAACGTATTACGTTATAACGTTATACCATTTAACGTATTACGTTATAACATTATACCATATAACGTATTACGTTATAACGTTATACCATATAACGTTAATCTATATAACGTAATACGTTATAACGTTATGCCATATAACGTATTACGTTATAACGTTATACCATATAACGTTATACTATATATCTTAATACGTTATAACGTTATGCCATATAACGTATTACGTTATAACGTTATACTTTATAACGTCATACGTTGTAACGTTATACCATATAACGTTATACTATATAATGTAATACGTTATAACGTTGTACCATATAGAGTTATACTATATAACGTAATACGTTATAACGTTATACCATATAACGTCATACCATATAACGTTGTACTAGATAACGTAATATGTTATAACGTTATACCATATAACGTAATACGTTATAACGTTATACCATATAACGTTATACTATATAACTTAATGCGTTATAACTATATACCATATAACGTTATACCAAATAACGTTATACTATACAACGTAATACGTTATAACGTTATGCCATATAACGTATTACGTTGTAACGGTATACCACATAACGTTATACTATATTACGTAATACGTTATAACGTTATACCATATAATGTCATACCATATAACGTTATACTATATAACGTAATGCGTTGTAACTTTATACAATGTAACGTTATACTATATAACGTTATACGTTATAACGTTATACCATATAACGTATTACGTTATAACGTTTTCCCATATAAAGTATTACGTTATAACGTTATACCATATACCGTTATACTATATAACGTATTACGTTATAACGCTATGCCATATAACGTATTACGTTATAACGGTATTCCATATTACGTTATACTATATAACGTAATACGTTATAACGCTATACCATATAACTTATTACGTTATAACGTTGCACCATATAACGTTACACCACATAAGGTAAAATATTATAACTTTATATCATATAACGTTATACCATATATCGTCATACCGTATACCGTAATATGTTATAACGTTATACCATACAACGTTATACTATATAACGTAATACGTTATAACGTCATACAATGTAACGTTATACTATATAACGTTATGCGTTATAACGTTATACCATATAACGTTATACTATAAAACGTAATACGTTATAACGTTATGCCATATAAAGTTGTACCATATAGAGTTATACTATATAACGTAGTACGTTATAACGTTATACCATATTACGTCATACCATATAACGTTATACTATATAACGTAATACGTTATAACGTTATACCATATAACGTCATACCATATAACGTTATACTATATAACGTATTACGTTATAACGTTATACCATATAACGTATTACGTTATAACATTATACCATATAACGTATTACGTTATAACGTTATACCATATAACGTTAATCTATATAACGTAATACGTTATAACGTTATGCCATATAACGTATTACGTTATAACGTTATACCATATAACGTTATACTATATATCTTAATACGTTATGACGTTATGCCATATAACGTATTACGTTATAACGTTATACTTTATAACGTCATACGTTGTAACGTTATACCATATAACGTTATACTATATAATGTAATACGTTATAACGTTGTACCATATAGAGTTATACTATATAACGTAATACGTTATAACGTTATACCATATAACGTCATACCATATAACGTTGTACTAGATAACGTAATATGTTATAACGTTATACCATATAACGTAATACGTTATAACGTTATACCATATAACGTTATACTATATAACTTAATGCGTTATAACTATATACCATATAACGTTATACCAAATAACGTTATACTATACAACGTAATACGTTATAACGTTATACCATATAACGTATTACGTTATAAAATTATACCATATAACGTATTACGTTATAACGTTGCACCATATAAAGTATTACGTTATAACGTTGTACCATATAACGTTATACTATATAACGTAATACGTTATAACGTTATACCATATAATGTATTACGTTATAACATTATACCATATAATGTATTACGTTATAACGTTATACCATATAACGTTATACCATATAACGTATTACGTTATAACGTTACACCATATAACGTATTACGTTATATCGTTATACTTTATAACGTCACACGTTATAACGTTATACCAAATAACGTTATACCATATAAAGTAATACGTTATAACGTTATACCATATAACGTATTACGTTATAACATTATACCATATAACGGACAACGTTATAACGTTATACCATATAACGTATTACGTTATAACGTTACACCATATAACGTATTACGTTATAACGTTATACCAAATACGTTATACTATATAACGTAATACGTTATAACGTTATACCATATAACGTATTACGTTATAAAATTATACCATATAACGTATTACGTTATAACGTTGTACCATATAACGTTATACTATATAACTTAATACGTTATAACGTTATACCATATAACGTATTACGTTACAACGTTATACCATATAACGTCATACCATATAACGTTATACTATATAACGTAATACGTTATAACGTTATACCATATAACGTCATACCATATAACGTTATACTATATAACGTAATACGTTGTAACTTTATACCATATAACGTCATACCATATAACGTTATACTATATAACGTAATACGTTATAACGTTATACCATATAACGTATTACGTTATAACGTTATAAAATATAACGTATTACGTTATAACATTATACCATATAACGTACTACGTTATAACGTTATACCATATAACGTTAAACTATATAACGTAATACGTTATAACGTTATACCATATCACGTTATACTATATAACTTAATGCGTTATAACGATATACCATATAACGTTATACCATATAACGTCATACTATATAACGTAATACGTTATAACGTTACACCATATAACGTATTACGTTACAACGTTACACCATATAACGTATTACGTTATAACGTTATACCATATAACGTTAATCTATATAACGTAGTACGTTATAACGTTATACCATATTACGTCATACCATATAACGTTATACTATATAACGTAATACGTTATAACGTTATACCATATAACGTCATACCATATAACGTTATACTATATAACGTAATACGTTATAACGTTATACCATATAACGTATTACGTTATAACGTTATAAAATATAACGTATTACGTTATAACATTATACCATATAACGTACTACGTTATAACGTTATACCATATAACGTTAAACTATATAACGTAATACGTTATAACGTTATACCATATCACGTTATACTATATAACTTAATGCGTTATAACGATATACCATATAACGTTATACCATATAACGTCATACTATATAACGTAATACGTTATAACGTTACACCATATAACGTATTACGTTACAACGTTACACCATATAACGTATTACGTTATAACGTTATACCATATAACGTTATACTATATAACGTAATACGTTATAACGTTATACCATATAACGTTATACTATATAACTTAATGCGTTATAACGATATACCATATAACGTTATACCATATAACGTAATACTATATAACGTAATACGTTATAACGTTATACCATATAACGTATTACGTTATAACGTTACACCTTATAACGTTATACTATATAACTTAATACGTTATAACGTTATACCGTATAACGTATTACGTTATAACGTTATACCATATAACGTCATACTATATAACGTAATACGTTATAACGTTACACCATATAACGTATTACGTTACAACGTTACACCATATAACGTAATACGTTATAACGTTATACCATATAACGTTATACTATATAACTTAATGCGTTATAACGATATACCATATAACGTTATACCATATAACGTAATACTATATAACGTAATACGTTATAACGTTATACCATATAACGTATTACGTTATAACGTTACACCTTATAACGTTATACTATATAACGTATTGCGTAATAACGATATACCATACAACGTTATACTATATAACGTAATACGTTATAACGATATGCCATATAACGTTGTACCATATAGCGTTATACTATATACCGTAATACGTTTTAACGTTATACCATATAACGTCATACCATATAACGTTATACTATATAACGTAATACGTTATTACGTTATACCATATAACGTTATACTATATAACGTAATGCGTTATAACGATATACCATATAACGTTATACTATATAACGTAATACGTTATAACGATATGCCATATAACGTTGTACCATATAGCGATATACTATATAACGTAATACGTTGTAACGTTATACCATATGACGTATTACGTTATAACGTTATACTATATAACGTAATACGTTATAACGTTATACCATATAACGTTATACTATATAACTTAATGCGTTATAACGATATACCATATAACGTATTACGTTATAACGTTATACTTTATAACGTCATACGTTGTAACGTTATACCATATAACGTTATACTACATAACGTAATACGTTATAACGTTATTCCATATAACGTTATACTATATAACGTAATGCGTTATAACGATATACCACATAACGTTATACTATATAACGTAATACGTTATAACGATATGCCATATCGTTATACCATATAGCGTTATACTATACAACGTAATACGTTATAACGTTATATCACATAACGTCATACCATATAACGTTATACTATATAACGTAATATGTTATAACGTTATACCATATAACGTATTGCGTTATAACTTTTTCCCATATAAAGTATTACGTTATAACGTTATACCATATAACGTTATACTATATAACGTAATACGTTATAACGTTATGCCATATAACGTATTACGTTATAACGGTATTCCATATAACGTTATACTATATAACGTAATACGTTATAACGCTATACCATATAACGTATTACGTTATAACGTTGCACCATATAACGTTACACCATATAACGTAAAATATTATAATTTTATATCATATAACGTTATACCATATATCGTCATACCATATACCGTAATACGTTATAACGTTATACCATACAACGTTATACTATATAACGTAATACGTTATAACGTTATATCATGTTACGTTATACTATATAACGTAATACGTTATAAAGTTATACCATATAACGTTATACTATATAACGTAATGCGTTATAACGATATACCATATAACATTATACTATATAACGTAATACGTTATAACGATATGCCATATAACGTTGTACCATATAGCGTTATACTATATAACGTAATACGTTTTAACGTTATACCATATAACGTCATACCATATAACGTTATACTATATAACGTAATACGTTATAACGTTATACCATTTAACGTATTACGTTATAACATTATACCATATAACGTACTACGTTATAACGTTATACCATATAACGTTAATCTATATAACGTAATACGTTATAACGATATGCCATATTACGTTGTACCATATAGCGTTATACTATATAACGTAATACGTTTTAACGTTATACCATATAACGTCATACCATATAACGTTATACTATATAACGTAATACGTTATAACGTTATACCATTTAACGTATTACGTTATAACATTATACCATATAACGTATTACGTTATAACGTTATACTTTATAACGTCATACGTTGTAACGTTATACCATATAACGTTATACTACATAACGTAATACGTTATAACGTTATTCCATATAACGTTATACTATATAACGTAATGCGTTATAACGATATACCACATAACGTTATACTATATAACGTAATACGTTATAACGATATGCCATATCGTTATACCATATAGCGTTATACTATACAACGTAATACGTTATAACGTTATATCACATAACGTCATACCATATAACGTTATACTATATAACGTAATATGTTATAACGTTATACCATATAACGTATTGCGTTATAACTTTTTCCCATATAAAGTATTACGTTATAACGTTATACCATATAACGTTATACTATATAACGTAATACGTTATAACGTTATGCCATATAACGTATTACGTTATAACGGTATTCCATATAACGTTATACTATATAACGTAATACGTTATAACGCTATACCATATAACGTATTACGTTATAACGTTGCACCATATAACGTTACACCATATAACGTAAAATATTATAATTTTATATCATATAACGTTATACCATATATCGTCATACCATATACCGTAATACGTTATAACGTTATACCATACAACGTTATACTATATAACGTAATACGTTATAACGTTATATCATGTTACGTTATACTATATAACGTAATACGTTATAAAGTTATACCATATAACGTTATACTATATAACGTAATGCGTTATAACGATATACCATATAACATTATACTATATAACGTAATACGTTATAACGATATGCCATATAACGTTGTACCATATAGCGTTATACTATATAACGTAATACGTTTTAACGTTATACCATATAACGTCATACCATATAACGTTATACTATATAACGTAATACGTTATAACGTTATACCATTTAACGTATTACGTTATAACATTATACCATATAACGTACTACGTTATAACGTTATACCATATAACGTTAATCTATATAACGTAATACGTTATAACGATATGCCATATTACGTTGTACCATATAGCGTTATACTATATAACGTAATACGTTTTAACGTTATACCATATAACGTCATACCATATAACGTTATACTATATAACGTAATACGTTATAACGTTATACCATTTAACGTATTACGTTATAACATTATACCATATAACGTATTACGTTATAACGTTATACCATATAACGTTAATCTATATAACGTAATACGTTATAACGTTATACCATATAACGTATTACGTTATAACATTATACCATATAACGTATTACGTTATAACATTATACCATATAACGTTATACTATATAACGTAATACGTTATAACGTTATACCATATAACGTATTACGTTATATCGTTATACTTTATAACGTCACACGTTATAACGTTATACCAAATAACGTTATACCATATAAAGTAATACGTTATAACGTTATACCATATAACGTATTACGTTATAACATTATACCATATAACGGACAACGTTATAACGTTATACCATATAACGTATTACGTTATAACGTTACACCATATAACGTATTACGTTATAACGTTATACCAAATACGTTATACTATATAACGTAATACGTTATAACGTTATACCATATAACGTATTACGTTATAAAATTATACCATATAACGTATTACGTTATAACGTTGTACCATATAACGTTATACTATATAACGTAATACGTTATAACGTTATACCATATAACGTCATACCATATAACGTTATACTATATAACGTAATACGTTGTAACTTTATACAATGTAACGTTATACTATATAACGTTATACGTTATAACGTTATACCATATAACGTATTACGTTATAACGTTTTCCCATATAAAGTATTACGTTATAACGTTATACCATATAACGTTATACTATATAACGTAATACGTTATAACGTTATGCCATATAACGTATTACGTTATAACGGTATTCCATATAACGTTATACTATATAACGTAATACGTTACAACGCTATACCATATAACTTATTACGTTATAACGTTGCACCATATAACGTTACACCATATAACGTAAAATATTATAACTTTATATCATATAATGTTATACCATATATCGTAATACCGTATACCGTAATACGTTATAACGTTATACCATACAACGTTATACTATATAACGTAATACGTTATAACGTTATACAATGTAACGTTATACTATATAACGTTATGCGTTATAACGTTATACCATATAACGTATTACGTTATAACGTTATACCATATAACGTTAATCTATATAACGTAGTACGTTATAACGTTATACCATATTACGTCATACCATATAACGTTATACTATATAACGTAATACGTTATAACGTTATACCATATAACGTCATACCATATAACGTTATACTATATAACGTATTACGTTATAACGTTATACCATTTAACGTATTACGTTATAACATTATACCATATAACGTATTACGTTATAACGTTATACCATATAACGTTAATCTATATAACGTAATACGTTATAACGTTATGCCATATAACGTATTACGTTATAACGTTATACCATATAACGTTATACTATATATCTTAATACGTTATAACGTTATGCCATATAACGTATTACGTTATAACGTTATACTTTATAACGTCATACGTTGTAACGTTATACCATATAACGTTATACTATATAATGTAATACGTTATAACGTTGTACCATATAGAGTTATACTATATAACGTAATACGTTATAACGTTATACCATATAACGTCATACCATATAACGTTGTACTAGATAACGTAATATGTTATAACGTTATACCATATAACGTAATACGTTATAACGTTATACCATATAACGTTATACTATATAACTTAATGCGTTATAACTATATACCATATAACGTTATACCAAATAACGTTATACTATACAACGTAATACGTTATAACGTTATGCCATATAACGTATTACGTTGTAACGGTATACCACATAACGTTATACTATATTACGTAATACGTTATAACGTTATACCATATAATGTCATACCATATAACGTTATACTATATAACGTAATGCGTTGTAACTTTATACAATGTAACGTTATACTATATAACGTTATACGTTATAACGTTATACCATATAACGTACTACGTTATAACGTTATACCATATAACGTTAAACTATATAACGTAATACGTTATAACGTTATACCATATCACGTTATACTATATAACTTAATGCGTTATAACGATATACCATATAACGTTATACCATATAACGTCATACTATATAACGTAATACGTTATAACGTTACACCATATAACGTATTACGTTACAACGTTACACCATATAACGTATTACGTTATAACGTTATACCATATAACGTTAATCTATATAACGTAGTACGTTATAACGTTATACCATATTACGTCATACCATATAACGTTATACTATATAACGTAATACGTTATAACGTTATACCATATAACGTCATACCATATAACGTTATACTATATAACGTAATACGTTATAACGTTATACCATATAACGTATTACGTTATAACGTTATAAAATATAACGTATTACGTTATAACATTATACCATATAACGTACTACGTTATAACGTTATACCATATAACGTTAAACTATATAACGTAATACGTTATAACGTTATACCATATCACGTTATACTATATAACTTAATGCGTTATAACGATATACCATATAACGTTATACCATATAACGTCATACTATATAACGTAATACGTTATAACGTTACACCATATAACGTATTACGTTACAACGTTACACCATATAACGTATTACGTTATAACGTTATACCATATAACGTTATACTATATAACGTAATACGTTATAACGTTATACCATATAACGTTATACTATATAACTTAATGCGTTATAACGATATACCATATAACGTTATACCATATAACGTAATACTATATAACGTAATACGTTATAACGTTATACCATATAACGTATTACGTTATAACGTTACACCTTATAACGTTATACTATATAACTTAATACGTTATAACGTTATACCGTATAACGTATTACGTTATAACGTTATACCATATAACGTCATACTATATAACGTAATACGTTATAACGTTACACCATATAACGTATTACGTTACAACGTTACACCATATAACGTAATACGTTATAACGTTATACCATATAACGTTATACTATATAACTTAATGCGTTATAACGATATACCATATAACGTTATACCATATAACGTAATACTATATAACGTAATACGTTATAACGTTATACCATATAACGTATTACGTTATAACGTTACACCTTATAACGTTATACTATATAACGTATTGCGTAATAACGATATACCATACAACGTTATACTATATAACGTAATACGTTATAACGATATGCCATATAACGTTGTACCATATAGCGTTATACTATATACCGTAATACGTTTTAACGTTATACCATATAACGTCATACCATATAACGTTATACTATATAACGTAATACGTTATTACGTTATACCATATAACGTTATACTATATAACGTAATGCGTTATAACGATATACCATATAACGTTATACTATATAACGTAATACGTTATAACGATATGCCATATAACGTTGTACCATATAGCGATATACTATATAACGTAATACGTTGTAACGTTATACCATATGACGTATTACGTTATAACGTTATACTATATAACGTAATACGTTATAACGTTATACCATATAACGTTATACTATATAACTTAATGCGTTATAACGATATACCATATAACGTATTACGTTATAACGTTATACTTTATAACGTCATACGTTGTAACGTTATACCATATAACGTTATACTACATAACGTAATACGTTATAACGTTATTCCATATAACGTTATACTATATAACTTAATGCGTTATAACGATATACCATATAACGTTATACCATATAACGTAATACTATATAACGTAATACGTTATAACGTTATACCATATAACGTATTACGTTATAACGTTACACCTTATAACGTTATACTATATAACGTATTGCGTAATAACGATATACCATACAACGTTATACTATATAACGTAATACGTTATAACGATATGCCATATAACGTTGTACCATATAGCGTTATACTATATACCGTAATACGTTTTAACGTTATACCATATAACGTCATACCATATAACGTTATACTATATAACGTAATACGTTATTACGTTATACCATATAACGTTATACTATATAACGTAATGCGTTATAACGATATACCACATAACGTTATACTATATAACGTAATACGTTATAACGATATGCCATATCGTTATACCATATAGCGTTATACTATACAACGTAATACGTTATAACGTTATATCACATAACGTCATACCATATAACGTTATACTATATAACGTAATATGTTATAACGTTATACCATATAACGTATTGCGTTATAACTTTTTCCCATATAAAGTATTACGTTATAACGTTATACCATATAACGTTATACTATATAACGTAATACGTTATAACGTTATGCCATATAACGTATTACGTTATAACGGTATTCCATATAACGTTATACTATATAACGTAATACGTTATAACGCTATACCATATAACGTATTACGTTATAACGTTGCACCATATAACGTTACACCATATAACGTAAAATATTATAATTTTATATCATATAACGTTATACCATATATCGTCATACCATATACCGTAATACGTTATAACGTTATACCATACAACGTTATACTATATAACGTAATACGTTATAACGTTATATCATGTTACGTTATACTATATAACGTAATACGTTATAAAGTTATACCATATAACGTTATACTATATAACGTAATGCGTTATAACGATATACCATATAACATTATACTATATAACGTAATACGTTATAACGATATGCCATATAACGTTGTACCATATAGCGTTATACTATATAACGTAATACGTTTTAACGTTATACCATATAACGTCATACCATATAACGTTATACTATATAACGTAATACGTTATAACGTTATACCATTTAACGTATTACGTTATAACATTATACCATATAACGTACTACGTTATAACGTTATACCATATAACGTTAATCTATATAACGTAATACGTTATAACGATATGCCATATTACGTTGTACCATATAGCGTTATACTATATAACGTAATACGTTTTAACGTTATACCATATAACGTCATACCATATAACGTTATACTATATAACGTAATACGTTATAACGTTATACCATTTAACGTATTACGTTATAACATTATACCATATAACGTATTACGTTATAACGTTATACCATATAACGTTAATCTATATAACGTAATACGTTATAACGTTATACCATATAACGTATTACGTTATAACATTATACCATATAACGTATTACGTTATAACATTATACCATATAACGTTATACTATATAACGTAATACGTTATAACGTTATACCATATAACGTATTACGTTATATCGTTATACTTTATAACGTCACACGTTATAACGTTATACCAAATAACGTTATACCATATAAAGTAATACGTTATAACGTTATACCATATAACGTATTACGTTATAACATTATACCATATAACGGACAACGTTATAACGTTATACCATATAACGTATTACGTTATAACGTTACACCATATAACGTATTACGTTATAACGTTATACCAAATACGTTATACTATATAACGTAATACGTTATAACGTTATACCATATAACGTATTACGTTATAAAATTATACCATATAACGTATTACGTTATAACGTTGTACCATATAACGTTATACTATATAACGTAATACGTTATAACGTTATACCATATAACGTCATACCATATAACGTTATACTATATAACGTAATACGTTGTAACTTTATACAATGTAACGTTATACTATATAACGTTATACGTTATAACGTTATACCATATAACGTATTACGTTATAACGTTTTCCCATATAAAGTATTACGTTATAACGTTATACCATATAACGTTATACTATATAACGTAATACGTTATAACGTTATGCCATATAACGTATTACGTTATAACGGTATTCCATATAACGTTATACTATATAACGTAATACGTTACAACGCTATACCATATAACTTATTACGTTATAACGTTGCACCATATAACGTTACACCATATAACGTAAAATATTATAACTTTATATCATATAATGTTATACCATATATCGTAATACCGTATACCGTAATACGTTATAACGTTATACCATACAACGTTATACTATATAACGTAATACGTTATAACGTTATACAATGTAACGTTATACTATATAACGTTATGCGTTATAACGTTATACCATATAACGTATTACGTTATAACGTTATACCATATAACGTTAATCTATATAACGTAGTACGTTATAACGTTATACCATATTACGTCATACCATATAACGTTATACTATATAACGTAATACGTTATAACGTTATACCATATAACGTCATACCATATAACGTTATACTATATAACGTATTACGTTATAACGTTATACCATTTAACGTATTACGTTATAACATTATACCATATAACGTATTACGTTATAACGTTATACCATATAACGTTAATCTATATAACGTAATACGTTATAACGTTATGCCATATAACGTATTACGTTATAACGTTATACCATATAACGTTATACTATATATCTTAATACGTTATAACGTTATGCCATATAACGTATTACGTTATAACGTTATACTTTATAACGTCATACGTTGTAACGTTATACCATATAACGTTATACTATATAATGTAATACGTTATAACGTTGTACCATATAGAGTTATACTATATAACGTAATACGTTATAACGTTATACCATATAACGTCATACCATATAACGTTGTACTAGATAACGTAATATGTTATAACGTTATACCATATAACGTAATACGTTATAACGTTATACCATATAACGTTATACTATATAACTTAATGCGTTATAACTATATACCATATAACGTTATACCAAATAACGTTATACTATACAACGTAATACGTTATAACGTTATGCCATATAACGTATTACGTTGTAACGGTATACCACATAACGTTATACTATATTACGTAATACGTTATAACGTTATACCATATAATGTCATACCATATAACGTTATACTATATAACGTAATGCGTTGTAACTTTATACAATGTAACGTTATACTATATAACGTTATACGTTATAACGTTATACCATATAACGTATTACGTTATAACGTTTTCCCATATAAAGTATTACGTTATAACGTTATACCATATAACGTTATACTATATAACGTATTACGTTATAACGCTATGCCATATAACGTATTACGCTATAACGGTATTCCATATTACGTTATACTATATAACGTAATACGTTATAACGCTATACCATATAACTTATTACGTTATAAGGTTGCACCATATAACGTTACACCACATAAGGTAAAATATTATAACTTTATATCATATAACGTTATACCATATATCGTCATACCGTATACCGTAATATGTTATAACGTTATACCATACAACGTTATACTATATAACGTAATACGTTATAACGTTATACAATGTAACGTTATACTATATAACGTTATGCGTTATAACGTTATACCATATAACGTTATACTATATAACGTAATACGTTATAACGTTATGCCATATAACGTTGTACCATATAGAGTTATACTATATAACGTAGTACGTTATAACGTTATACCATATTACGTCATACCATATAACGTTATACTATATAACGTAATACGTTATAACGTTATACCATATAACGTCATACCATATAACGTTATACTATATAACGTATTACGTTATAACGTTATACCATTTAACGTATTACGTTATAACATTATACCATATAACGTATTACGTTATAACGTTATACCATATAACGTTAATCTATATAACGTAATACGTTATAACGTTATGCCATATAACGTATTACGTTATAACGTTATACCATATAACGTTATACTATATATCTTAATACGTTATGACGTTATGCCATATAACGTATTACGTTATAACGTTATACTTTATAACGTCATACGTTGTAACGTTATACCATATAACGTTATACTATATAATGTAATACGTTATAACGTTGTACCATATAGAGTTATACTATATAACGTAATACGTTATAACGTTATACCATATAACGTCATACCATATAACGTTGTACTAGATAACGTAATATGTTATAACGTTATACCATATAACGTAATACGTTATAACGTTATACCATATAACGTTATACTATATAACTTAATGCGTTATAACTATATACCATATAACGTTATACCAAATAACGTTATACTATACAACGTAATACGTTATAACGTTATGCCATATAACGTATTACGTTGTAACGGTATACCACATAACGTTATACTATATTACGTAATACGTTATAACGTTATACCATATAATGTCATACCATATAACGTTATACTATATAACGTAATGCGTTGTAACTTTATACAATGTAACGTTATACTATATAACGTTATACGTTATAACGTTATACCATATAACGTATTACGTTATAACGTTTTCCCATATAAAGTATTACGTTATAACGTTATACCATATAACGTTATACTATATAACGTATTACGTTATAACGCTATGCCATATAACGTATTACGTTATAACGGTATTCCATATTACGTTATACTATATAACGTAATACGTTATAACGCTATACCATATAACTTATTACGTTATAACGTTGCACCATATAACGTTACACCACATAAGGTAAAATATTATAACTTTATATCATATAACGTTATACCATATATCGTCATACCGTATACCGTAATATGTTATAACGTTATACCATACAACGTTATACTATATAACGTAATACGTTATAACGTTATACAATGTAACGTTATACTATATAACGTTATGCGTTATAACGTTATACCATATAACGTTATACTATATAACGTAATACGTTATAACGTTATGCCATAGAACGTTGTACCATATAGAGTTATACTATATAACGTAGTACGTTATAACGTTATACCATATTACGTCATACCATATAACGTTATACTATATAACGTAATACGTTATAACGTTATACCATATAACTTCATACCATATAACGTTATACTATATAACGTATTACGTTATAACGTTATACCATTTAACGTATTACGTTATAACATTATACCATATAACGTATTACGTTATAACGTTATACCATATAACGTTAATCTATATAACGTAATACGTTATAACGTTATGCCATATAACGTATTACGTTATAACGTTATACCATATAACGTTATACTATATATCTTAATACGTTATGACGTTATGCCATATAACGTATTACGTTATAACGTTATACTTTATAACGTCATACGTTGTAACGTTATACCATATAACGTTATACTATATAATGTAATACGTTATAACGTTGTACCATATAGAGTTATACTATATAACGTAATACGTTATAACGTTATACCATATAACGTCATACCATATAACGTTGTACTAGATAACGTAATATGTTATAACGTTATACCATATAACGTAATACGTTATAACGTTATACCATATAACGTTATACTATATAACTTAATGCGTTATAACTATATACCATATAACGTTATACCAAATAACGTTATACTATACAACGTAATACGTTATAACGTTATACCATATAACGTATTACGTTATAAAATTATACCATATAACGTATTACGTTATAACGTTGCACCATATAAAGTATTACGTTATAACGTTGTACCATATAACGTTATACTATATAACGTAATACGTTATAACGTTATACCATATAACGTATTACGTTATAACATTATACCATATAATGTATTACGTTATAACGTTATACCATATAACGTTATACCATATAACGTATTACGTTATAGCGTTACACCATATAACGTATTACGTTATAACGTTATACCAAATAACGTTATACTATATAACGTAATACGTTATAACGTTATACCATATAACGTATTACGTTATAACATTATACCATATAATGTATTACGTTATAACATTATACCATATAATGTATTACGTTATAACGTTATACCATATAACGTTATACTATATAACGTAATACGTTATAACGTAATACCATATAAAGTATTACGTTATATCGTTATAAAATATAACGTATTACGTTATAACACTATACCATATAGCGTATTACGTTATATCGTTATACTTTATAACGTCACACGTTATAACGTTATACCAAATAACGTTATACTATATAAAGTAATACGTTATAACGTTATACCATATAACGTATTACGTTATAACATTATACCATATAACGGATTACGTTATAACGTTATACCATATAACGTCATACCATATAACGTTATACTATATAACGTAATACGTTATAACGTTATACCATATAACGTCTTACCATATAACGTTATAGTATATGACGTAATATGTTATAACGTTATACCATATAACGTATTACGTTATAACGTTTTCCCATTTAAAGTATTACGTTATAACGTTATACCATATAACGTTATACTATATAACGTAATACGTTATAACGTTATGCCATATAACGTATTACGTTGTAACGGTATTCCATATAACGAATTACGTTTTAACGTTATACGATATAACGTTATTCTATATAACGTAATACGTTATAACGTTATACCATATAACGTTACACCATATAACGTACAATATTATAACTTTATATCATATAACGTTATACCATATATCGTCATACCATATACCGTAATACGTTATAACGTTATACCATATAACGTTATACTATATAACGTAATACGTTATAACGTTATACCATATACCGTATTACGTTATAACGTTATACCATATACCGTATTACGTTATAACGTTATACCATATAACGTATTACGTTATAACATTATACCATATAATGTATTACGTTATAACGTTATACCATATAACGTTATACCATATAACGTATTACGTTATAACGTTACACCATATAACGTATTACGTTATAACGTTATACCAAATAACGTTATACTATATAACGTAATACGTTATAACGTTATACCATATAACGTATTACGTTATAACGTTACACCATATAACGTATTACGTTATAACGTTATACCAAATAACGTTATACTATATAACGTAATACGTTATAACGTTATACCATATAACGTATTACGTTATAACATTATACCATATAATGTATTACGTTATAACATTATACCATATAATGTATTACGTTATAACGTTATACCATATAACGTTATACTATATAACGTAATACGTTATAACGTTACACCATATAACGTACAATATTATAACTTTATATCATATAACGTTATACCATATATCGTCATACCATATACCGTAATACGTTATAACGTTATACCATATAACGTTATACTATATAACGTAATACGTTATAACGTTATACCATATGGCGTATTACGTTATAACGTTATACCATATAACGTATTACGTTATAACGTTATACCATATAACGTTATACTATATAACTTAATACGTTATAACGTTATACCATATACCGTATTACGTTATAACGTTATACCATATACCGTATTACGTTATAACGTTATACCATATAACGTATTACGTTATAACATTATACCATATAATGTATTACGTTATAACGTTATACCATATAACGTTATACCATATAACGTATTACGTTATAACGTTACACCATATAACGTATTACGTTATAACGTTATACCAAATAACGTTATACTATATAACGTAATACGTTATAACGTTATACCATATAACGTATTACGTTATAACGGTATTCCATATAACGTTATACTATATAACGTAATACGTTATAACGCTATACCATATAACGTATTACGTTATAACGTTGCACCATATAACGTTACACCATATAACGTAAAATATTATAATTTTATATCATATAACGTTATACCATATATCGTCATACCATATACCGTAATACGTTATAACGTTATACCATACAACGTTATACTATATAACGTAATACGTTATAACGTTATATCATGTTACGTTATACTATATAACGTAATACGTTATAAAGTTATACCATATAACGTTATACTATATAACGTAATGCGTTATAACGATATACCATATAACATTATACTATATAACGTAATACGTTATAACGATATGCCATATAACGTTGTACCATATAGCGTTATACTATATAACGTAATACGTTTTAACGTTATACCATATAACGTCATACCATATAACGTTATACTATATAACGTAATACGTTATAACGTTATACCATTTAACGTATTACGTTATAACATTATACCATATAACGTACTACGTTATAACGTTATACCATATAACGTTAATCTATATAACGTAATACGTTATAACGATATGCCATATTACGTTGTACCATATAGCGTTATACTATATAACGTAATACGTTTTAACGTTATACCATATAACGTCATACCATATAACGTTATACTATATAACGTAATACGTTATAACGTTATACCATTTAACGTATTACGTTATAACATTATACCATATAACGTATTACGTTATAACGTTATACCATATAACGTTAATCTATATAACGTAATACGTTATAACGTTATACCATATAACGTATTACGTTATAACATTATACCATATAACGGACAACGTTATAACGTTATACCATATAACGTATTACGTTATAACGTTACACCATATAACGTATTACGTTATAACGTTATACCAAATACGTTATACTATATAACGTAATACGTTATAACGTTATACCATATAACGTATTACGTTATAAAATTATACCATATAACGTATTACGTTATAACGTTGTACCATATAACGTTATACTATATAACTTAATACGTTATAACGTTATACCATATAACGTATTACGTTACAACGTTATACCATATAACGTCATACCATATAACGTTATACTATATAACGTAATACGTTATAACGTTATACCATATAACGTCATACCATATAACGTTATACTATATAACGTAATACGTTGTAACTTTATACAATGTAACGTTATACTATATAACGTTATACGTTATAACGTTATACCATATAACGTATTACGTTATAACGTTTTCCCATATAAAGTATTACGTTATAACGTTATACCATATAACGTTATACTATATAACGTAATACGTTATAACGTTATGCCATATAACGTATTACGTTATAACGGTATTCCATATAACGTTATACTATATAACGTAATACGTTACAACGCTATACCATATAACTTATTACGTTATAACGTTGCACCATATAACGTTACACCATATAACGTAAAATATTATAACTTTATATCATATAACGTTATACCATATATCGTAATACCGTATACCGTAATACGTTATAACGTTATACCATACAACGTTATACTATATAACGTAATACGTTATAACGTTATACAATGTAACGTTATACTATATAACGTTATGCGTTATAACGTTATACCATATAACGTATTACGTTATAACGTTATACCATATAACGTTAATCTATATAACGTAGTGCGTTATAACGTTATACCATATTACGTCATACCATATAACGTTATACTATATAACGTAATACGTTATAACGTTATACCATATAACGTCATACCATATAACGTTATACTATATAACGTATTACGTTATAACGTTATACCATTTAACGTATTACGTTATAACATTATACCATATAACGTATTACGTTATAACGTTATACCATATAACGTTAATCTATATAACGTAATACGTTATAACGTTATGCCATATAACGTATTACGTTATAACGTTATACCATATAACGTTATACTATATATCTTAATACGTTATAACGTTATGCCATATAACGTATTACGTTATAACGTTATACTTTATAACGTCATACGTTGTAACGTTATACCATATAACGTTATACTATATAATGTAATACGTTATAACGTTGTACCATATAGAGTTATACTATATAACGTAATACGTTATAACGTTATACCATATAACGTCATACCATATAACGTTGTACTAGATAACGTAATATGTTATAACGTTATACCATATAACGTAATACGTTATAACGTTATACCATATAACGTTATACTATATAACTTAATGCGTTATAACTATATACCATATAACGTTATACCAAATAACGTTATACTATACAACGTAATACGTTATAACGTTATGCCATATAACGTATTACGTTGTAACGGTATACCACATAACGTTATACTATATTACGTAATACGTTATAACGTTATACCATATAATGTCATACCATATAACGTTATACTATATAACGTAATGCGTTGTAACTTTATACAATGTAACGTTATACTATATAACGTTATACGTTATAACGTTATACCATATAACGTATTAGGTTATAACGTTTTCCCATATAAAGTATTACGTTATAACGTTATACCATATAACGTTATACTATATAACGTATTACGTTATAACGCTATGCCATATAACGTATTACGTTATAACGGTATTCCATATTACGTTATACTATATAACGTAATACGTTATAACGCTATACCATATAACTTATTACGTTATAACGTTGCACCATATAACGTTACACCACATAAGGTAAAATATTATAACTTTATATCATATAACGTTATACCATATATCGTCATACCGTATACCGTAATATGTTATAACGTTATACCATACAACGTTATACTATATAACGTAATACGTTATAACGTTATACAATGTAACGTTATACTATATAACGTTATGCGTTATAACGTTATACCATATAACGTTATACTATATAACGTAATACGTTATAACGTTATGCCATATAACGTTGTACCATATAGAGTTATACTATATAACGTAGTACGTTATAACGTTATACCATATTACGTCATACCATATAACGTTATACTATATAACGTAATACGTTATAACGTTATACCATATAACGTCATACCATATAACGTTATACTATATAACGTATTACGTTATAACGTTATACCATTTAACGTATTACGTTATAACATTATACCATATAACGTATTACGTTATAACGTTATACCATATAACGTTAATCTATATAACCTAATACGTTATAACGTTATGCCATATAACGTATTACGTTATAACGTTATACCATATAACGTTATACTATATATCTTAATACGTTATGACGTTATGCCATATAACGTATTACGTTATAACGTTATACTTTATAACGTCATACGTTGTAACGTTATACCATATAACGTTATACTATATAATGTAATACGTTATAACGTTGTACCATATAGAGTTATACTATATAACGTAATACGTTATAACGTTATACCATATAACGTCATACCATATAACGTTGTACTAGATAACGTAATATGTTATAACGTTATACCATATAACGTAATACGTTCTAACGTTATACCATATAACGTTATACTATATAACTTAATGCGTTATAAATATATACCATATAACGTTATACCAAATAACGTTATACTATACAACGTAATACGTTATAACGTTATACCATATAACGTATTACGTTATAAAATTATACCATATAACGTATTACGTTATAACGTTGCACCATATAAAGTATTACGTTATAACGTTGTACCATATAACGTTATACTATATAACGTAATACGTTATAACGTTATACCATATAACGTATTACGTTATAACATTATACCATATAATGTATTACGTTATAACGTTATACCATATAACGTATTACGTTATAACGTTACACCATATAACGTATTACGTTATAACGTTATACCAAATAACGATATACTATATAACGTAATACGTTATAACGTTATACCATATAACGTATTACGTTATAACATTATACCATATAATGTATTACGTTATAACATTATACCATATAATGTATTACGTTATAACGTTATACCATATAACGTTATACTATATAACGTAATACGTTATAACGTAATACCATATAAAGTATTACGTTATATCGTTATAAAATATAACGTATTACGTTATAACACTATACCATATAGCGTATTACGTTATATCGTTATACTTTATAACGTCACACGTTATAACGTTATACCAAATAACGTTATACTATATAAAGTAATACGTTATAACGTTATACCATATAACGTATTACGTTATAACATTATACCATATAACGGATTACGTTATAACGTTATACCATATAACGTCATACCATATAACGTTATACTATATAACGTAATACGTTATAACGTTATACCATATATAACGTCTTACCATATAACGTTATAGTATATGACGTAATATGTTATAACGTTATACCATATAACGTATTACGTTATAACGTTTTCCCATTTAAAGTATTACGTTATAACGTTATACCATATAACGTTATACTATATAACGTAATACGTTATAACGTTATGCCATATAACGTATTACGTTGTAGCGGTATTCCATATAACGAATTACGTTTTAACGTTATACGATATAACGTTATTCTATATAACGTAATACGTTATAACGTTATACCATATAACGTTACACCATATAACGTACAATATTATAACTTTATATCATATAACGTTATACTATATATCGTCATACCATATACCGTAATACGTTATAACGTTATACCATATAACGTTATACTATATAACGTAATACGTTATAACGTTATACCATATACCGTATTACGTTATAACGTTATACCATATACCGTATTACGTTATAACGTTATACCATATAACGTATTACGTTATAACATTATACCATATAATGTATTACGTTATAACGTTATACCATATAACGTTATACCATATAACGTATTACGTTATAACGTTACACCATATAACGTATTACGTTATAACGTTATACCAAATAACGTTATACTATATAACGTAATACGTTATAACGTTATACCATATAACGTATTACGTTATAACGTTACACCATATAACGTATTACGTTATAACGTTATACCAAATAACGTTATACTATATAACGTAATACGTTATAACGTTATACCATATAACGTATTACGTTATAACATTATACCATATAATGTATTACGTTATAACATTATACCATATAATGTATTACGTTATAACGTTATACCATATAACGTTATACTATATAACGTAATACGTTATAACGTTACACCATATAACGTACAATATTATAACTTTATATCATATAACGTTATACCATATATCGTCATACCATATACCGTAATACGTTATAACGTTATACCATATAACGTTATACTATATAACGTAATACGTTATAACGTTATACCATATGGCGTATTACGTTATAACGTTATACCATATAACGTATTACGTTATAACGTTATACCATATAACGTTATACTATATAACTTAATACGTTATAACGTTATACCATATACCGTATTACGTAATAACGTTATACCATATACCGTATTACGTTATAACGTTATACCATATAACGTATTACGTTATAACATTATACCATATAATGTATTACGTTATAACGTTATACCATATAACGTTATACCATATAACGTATTACGTTATAACGTTACACCATATAACGTATTACGTTATAACGTTATACCAAATAACGTTATACTATATAACGTAATACGTTATAACGTTATACCATATAACGTATTACGTTATAACATTATACCATATAATGTATTACGTTATAACATTATACCATATAATGTATTACGTTATAACGTTATACCATATAACGTTATACTATATAACGTAATACGTTATAACGTTATACCATATAAAGTATTACGTTATATCGTTATAAAATATAACGTATTACGTTATAACACTATACCATATAACGTATTACGTTATATCGTTATACTTCATAACGTCACACGTTATAACGTTATACCAAATAACGTTATAACGTCACACGTTATAACGTTATACCAAATAACGTTATACTATATAAAGTAATACGTTATATCGTTATACTTTATAACGTCATACGTTGTAACGTTATACCATATAACGTTATACTATATAACGTAATACGTTATAACGCTATACCTTATAACCTTATACCATATAACATATTACGTTATAACGTTATACCTTATAACGTTATACTATATAACGTAATACGTTA
Source organism: Bombus flavifrons (assembly GCF_040668555.2). Classification (NCBI taxonomy): domain Eukaryota; kingdom Metazoa; phylum Arthropoda; class Insecta; order Hymenoptera; family Apidae; genus Bombus; species Bombus flavifrons. The sequence goes on from NC_138451.1 coordinate 5,233,259, forward strand.
TAACGTTATACCACATAACGTAATACGTTATAACGTTATACCTTGTAACGTTATACTATATAACGTAATACGTTATAACGTTATACCATATAACGTATTACGTTATAACTTTACACTATATAACGTAATATGTTGTAACGTTATACCATATAACGTTATACTATATAACGTAATACGTTATAACGTTATACCATATAACGGTATACTATATAACGTAATGCGTTATAACGATATACCATATAACGTATTACGTTATAACGTTCTACCGTATAACGAATTACGTTATAACGTCATACCATATAACGTTATTCTATATAACGTAATATGTTATAACGTTATACCATATAACGTATTACGTTATAACGTTTTCCCATTTAAAATATTACGTTATAACGTTATACCATATAACGTTATACTATATAACGTAATACGTTATAACGTTATGCCATATAACGTATTACGTTGTAACGGTATTCCATATAACGTTATCCTATATAACGTAATACGTTATAACGTTATACCATATTACGTATTACGTTATAACGTTGCACCATATAACGTATTACGTTATAACGTTATACCAAATAACATTATACTATATAACGTAATACTTTATAATATTATACCATATAACGTATTACGTTATAACATTATACCATATAACGTATTACGTTATAACGTTATACCATATAACGTAATACTATATAACGTAATACGTTATAACGTTATTCCATATAACGTATTACGTTATAACGTTGTTCCATATAACGAATTACGTCATAACGTTATACCATATAACGTTATACTATATAACGTAATACGTTATAACGTTATGCCATATAACGTATTACGTTGTAACGGTATTCCATATAACGAATTACGTTTTAACGTTATACGATATAACGTTATTCTATATAACGTAATACGTTATAACGTTATACCATATAACGTATTACGTTATAACGTTGCACCATATAACGTATTACGTTATAACGTTATACCAAATAACATTATACTATATAACGTAATACGTTATAACGTTATACCATATAACGTATTACGTTATAACATTATACCATATAACGTATTACGTTATAACATTATACCATATAACGTATTACGTTATAACATCATACCATATAACGTTATACTATATAACGTAATACGTTATAGCGTTATACCATATAACGTATTACGTTATAACATTATAGCATATAACGTATTACGTTATAACGTTATTCCATATAACGTATTACGTTATAACGTTGTTCCATATAACGAATTACGTCATAACGTTATACCATATAACGTTATACTATATAACGTAATACGTTATAACGTTATGCCATATAACGTATTACGTTATAACGTCATACCATATAACGCTATTCTATATAACGTAATATGGTATAACGTTATACCATATAACGTATTACGTTATAACGTTTTCCCATTTAAAGTATTACGTTATAACGTTATACCATATAACGTTATACTATATAACGTAATACGTTATAACGTTATACCATATGGCGTATTACGTTATAACGTTATACCATATAACGTATTACGTTATAACGTTATACCATATAACGTTATACTATATAACTTAATACGTTATAACGTTATACCATATACCGTATTACGTTATAACGTTATACCATATACCGTATTACGTTATAACGTTATACCAAATAACATTATACTATATAACGTAATACGTTATAACGTTATACCATATAACGTATTACGTTATAACGTTTTCCTATATAAAGTATTACGTTATAACGTTATGCCATATAACGTTATACTATATAAATTAATACGTTATAACGTTATGCCATATAACGTATTACGTTATAACGTTATACTTTATAACGTCATACGTTGTAACGTTATACCATATAACGTTATACTATATAACGTAATACGTTATAACGCTATACCTTATAACCTTATACCATATAACATATTACGTTATAACGTTATACCTTATAACGTTATACTATATAACGTAATACGTTATAACGTTATACCACATAACGTAATACGTTATAACGTTATACCATGTAACGTTATACTATATAACGTAATACGTTATAACGTTATACCATATAACGTATTACGTTATAACTTTACACTATATAACGTAATATGTTGTAACGTTATACCATATAACGTTATACTATATAACGTAATACGTTATAACGTTATACCATATAACGGTATACTATATAACGTAATGCGTTATAACGATATACCATATAACGTATTACGTTATAACGTTCTACCGTATAACGAATTACGTTATAACGTCATACCATATAACGTTATTCTATATAACGTAATATGTTATAACGTTATACCATATAACGAATTACGTTATAACGTTTTCCCATTTAAAATATTACGTTATAACGTTATACCATATAACGTTATACTATATAACGTAATACGTTATAACGTTATGCCATATAACGTATTACGTTGTAACGGTATTCCATATAACGTTATCCTATATAACGTAATACGTTATAACGTTATACCATATTACGTATTACGTTATAACGTTGCACCATATAACGTATTACGTTATAACGTTATACCAAATAACATTATACTATATAACGTAATACTTTATAATATTATACCATATAACGTATTACGTTATAACATTATACCATATAACGTATTACGTTATAACGTTATACCATATAACGTAATACTATATAACGTAATACGTTATAACGTTATTCCATATAACGTATTACGTTATAACGTTGTTCCATATAACGAATTACGTCATAACGTTATACCATATAACGTTATACTATATAACGTAATACGTTATAACGTTATGCCATATAACGTATTACGTTATAACGTCATACCATATAACGTTATTCTATATAACGTAATATGTTATAACGTTATACCATATAACGTATTACGTTATAACGTTTTCCCATTTAAAGTATTACGTTATAACGTTATACCATATAACGTTATACTATATAACGTATTACGTTATAACGTTTTCCCATTTAAAGTATTACGTTATAACGTTATACCATATATCGTTATACTATATAACGTAATACGTTATAACGTTATGCCATATAACGTATTGCGTTGTAACGGTATTCCATATAACGTTATCCTATATAACGTAATACGTTATAACGTTATGCCATATAACGTATTACGTTGTAACGGTATTCCATATAACGAATTACGTTTTAACGTTATACGATATAACGTTATTCTATATAACGTAATACGTTATAACGTTATACCATATAACGTATTACGTTATAACATTGTACCATATAACGTATTACGTTATAACGTTATACCATATAACGTAATACTATATAACGTTATACTATACAACGTAATGCGCTATAACGTTATGCCATATAACGTATTACGTTATAACGTTCTACCATATAACGAATTACGTTATAACGTTGTACCATATAACGTTATATTATATAACTTAATACGTTATAACGTTATACCATATAACGTATTACGTAATAACGTTCTACCATATAACGAATTACGTTATAACGTTATAACATGTAACGTTATACTATATAACGTAATACGTTATAACGTTATACCGTATAACGTATTACGTAATAACGTTCTACCATATAACGAATTACGTTATAACGTCATACCATATAACGTTATACTATATAACGTAATATGTTATAACGTTATACCATATAACGTATTACGTTATAACGTTTTCCGATATAAAGTATTACGTAATAACGTTATACCATATAACGTTATACCATATAACGTTGTACTATACAACGTAATACGCTATAACGTTATGCCATATAACGTATTACGTTATAACGTTCTACCATATAACGAATTACGTTATAACGTTGTACCATATAACGTTATATTATATAACTTAATACGTTATAACGTTATACCATATAACGTATTACGTAATAACGTTCTACCATATAACGAATTACGTTATAACGTCATACCATATAACGTTATACTATATAACGTAATATGTTATAACTTTATACCATATAACGTATTACGTTATAACGTTTTCCCATTTAAAGTATTAGGTTATAACGTTATACCATATAACGTTATACTATATAACGTAATACGTTATAACGTTATGCCATATAACGTATTACGTTGTAACGTTATACCATATAACGTATTACGTTATAACATTATAGCATATAACGTATTACGTTATAACATTATATCTTATAACGTATTACGTTATAACATCATACCATATAACGTTATACTATATAACGTAATACGTTATAACGTTATGCCATATAACGTATTACGTTGTAACGGTATTCCATATAACGAATTACGTTTTAACGTTATACCATGTAACGTTATACTATATAACGTAATACGTTATAACGTTATTCCATATAACGTATTACGTTATAACGTTGTTCCATATAACGAATTACGTCATAACGTTATACCATATAACGTTATACTATATAACGTAATACGTTATAACGTATTACCATATAACGTATTACGTTATAACATTATACCATATAACGTATTACGTTATAACATTATACCATATAACGTATTACGTTATAACATCATACCATATAACGTATTACGTTATAACATCATACCATATAACGTTATACTATATAACGTAATACGTTATAACGTTATACCATATAACGTATTACGTTATAACGTTGCACCATATAACGTATTACGTTATAACGTTATACCATATAATGTATTACGTTATAACGTTATACCATATAACGTAATACTATATAACGTAATACGTTATAACGTTATACCATATAACGTTACACCATATAACGTACAATATTATAACTTTATATCATATAACGTTATACCATATATCGTCATACCATATACCGTAATACGTTATAACGTTATACCATATAACGTTATACTATATAACGTAATACGTTATAACGTTATACCATATGGCGTATTACGTTATAACGTTATACCATATAACGTAATACGTTCTAACGTTATACCATGTAACGTTATACTATATAACGTAATACGTTATAACGTTATTCCATATAACGTATTACGTTATAACGTTGTTCCATATAACGAATTACGTCATAACGTTATACCATATAACGTTATACTATATAACGTAATACGTTATAACGTATTACCATATAACGTATTACGTTATAACATTATACCATATAACGTATTACGTTATAACATTATACCATATAACGTATTACGTTATAACATCATACCATATAACGTTATACTATATAACGTAATACGTTATAACGTTATACCATATAACGTATTACGTTATAACATTATAGCATATAACGTATTACGTTATAACGTTATTCCATATAACGTATTACGTTATAACGTTGTTCCATATAACGAATTACCTCATAACGTTATACCATATAACGTTATACTATATAACGTAATACGATATAACGTTATACCATATAACGTATTACGTTATAACATTATAGCATATAACGTATTACGTTATAACGTTATACCATATAACGTTATACCACATAACGTAATACGTTATAACGTTATACCATGTAACGTTATACTATATAACGTAATACGTTATAACGTTATACCATATAACGTATTACGTTATAACTTTACACTATATAACGTAATATGTTGTAACGTTATACCATATAAAGTTATACTATATAACGTAATACGTTATAACGTTATACCATATAACGGTATACTATATAACGTAATGCGTTATAACGATATACCATATAACGTATTAAGTTATAACGTTCTACCGTATAGCGAATTACGTTATAACGTCATACCATATAACGCTATTCTATATAACGTAATATGTTATAACGTTATACCATATAACGTATTACGTTATAACGTTTTCCCATTTAAAATATTACGTTATAACGTTATACCATATAACGTTATACTATATAACGTAATACGTTATAACGTTATGCCATATAACGTATTACGTTGTAACGGTATTCCATATAACGTTATCCTATATAACGTAATACGTTATAACGTTATACCATATTACGTATTACGTTATAACGTTGCACCATATAACGTATTACGTTATAACGTTATACCAAATAACATTATACTATATAACGTAATACTTTATAATATTATACCATATAACGTATTACGTTATAACATTATACCATATAACGTATTACGTTATAACGTTATACCATATAACGTAATACTATATAACGTAATACGTTATAACGTTATACCATATAACGTATTACGTTATAACGTTTTCCCATTTAAAGTATTACGTTATAACGTTATACCATATAACGTTATACTTTATAACGTAATACGTTATAACGTTATGCCATATAACGTATTGCGTTGTAACGGTATTCCATATAACGTTATCCTATATAACGTAATACGTTATAACGTTATACCATATAACGTCATACCATATAACGTTATACTATATAACGTAATATGTCATAACGTTATACCATATAACGTATTACGTTATAACGTTTTCCTATATAAAGTATTACGTTATAACGTTATGCCATATAACGTTATACTATATAAATTAATACGTTATAACGTTATGCCATATAACGTATTACGTTATAACGTTATACTTTATAACGTCATACGTTGTAACGTTATACCATATAACGTTATACTATATAACGTAATACGTTATAACGCTATACCTTATAACCTTATACCATATAACATATTACGTTATAACGTTATACCTTATAACGTTATACTATATAACGTAATACGTTATAACGTTATACCATATAACGAATTACGTTATAACGTTATATCATGTAACGTTATACTATATAACGTAATATGTTATAACGTTATACCATATAACGTATTACGTTATAACGTTTTCCCACTTAAAGTATTACGTTATAACGTTATACCATATAACGTTATACTATATAACGTAATACGTTATAACGTTATGCCATATAACGTATTACGTTGTAACGGTATTCCATATAACGAATTACGTTTTAACGTTATACGATATAACGTTATTCTATATAACGTAATACGTTATAACGTTATACCATATAACGTATTACGTTATAACGTTGCACCATATAACGTATTACGTTATAACGTTATACCAAATAACATTATACTATATAACGTAATACGTTATAACGTTATACCATATAACGTATTACGTTATAACGTTATACCATATAACGTTATACTATATAACGTAATACGTTATAACGTTATGCCATATAACGTATTACGTTGTAACGGTATTCCATATAACGAATTACGTTTTAACGTTATACGATATAACGTTATTCTATATAACGTAATATGTTGTAACGTTATACCATATAACGTTATACTATATAACGTAATACGTTATAACGTTATACCATATAACGGTATACTATATAACGTAATGCGTTATAACGATATACCATATAACGTATTACGTTATAACGTTCTACCGTATAACGAATTACGTTATAACGTCATACCATATAACGTTATTCTATATAACGTAATATGTTATAACGTTATACCATATAACGTATTACGTTATAACGTTTTCCCATTTAAAATATTACGTTATAACGTTATACCATATAACGTTATACTATATAACGTAATACGTTATAACGTTATGCCATATAACGTATTACGTTGTAACGGTATTCCATATAACGAATTACGTTTTAACGTTATACGATATAACGTTATTCTATATAACGTAATACGTTATAACGTTATACCATATAACGTATTACGTTATAACATTGTACCATATAACGTATTACGTTATAACGTTATACCATATAACGTAATACTATATAACGTTATACTATACAACGTAATACGCTATAACGTTATGCCATATAACGTATTACGTTATAACGTTCTACCATATAACGAATTACCTTATAACGTTGTACCATATAACGTTATATTATATAACTTAATACGTTATAACGTTATACCATATAACGTCATACCATATAACGTTATACTATATAACGTAATATGTCATAACGTTATACCATATAACGTATTACGTTATAACGTTTTCCTATATAAAGTATTACGTTATAACGTTATGCCATATAACGTTATACTATATAAATTAATACGTTATAACGTTATGCCATATAACGTATTACGTTATAACGTTATACTTTATAACGTCATACGTTGTAACGTTATACCATATAACGTTATACTATATAACGTAATACGTTATAACGCTATACCTTATAACCTTATACCATATAACATATTACGTTATAACGTTATACCTTATAACGTTATACTATATAACGTAATACGTTATAACGTTATACCATATAACGAATTACGTTATAACGTTATATCATGTAACGTTATACTATATAACGTAATATGTTATAACGTTATACCATATAACGTATTACGTTATAACGTTTTCCCACTTAAAGTATTACGTTATAACGTTATACCATATAACGTTATACTATATAACGTAATACGTTATAACGTTATGCCATATAACGTATTACGTTGTAACGGTATTCCATATAACGAATTACGTTTTAACGTTATACGATATAACGTTATTCTATATAACGTAATACGTTATAACGTTATACCATATAACGTATTACGTTATAACGTTGCACCATATAACGTATTACGTTATAACGTTATACCAAATAACATTATACTATATAACGTAATACGTTATAACGTTATACCATATAACGTATTACGTTATAACGTTATGCCATATAACGTATTGCGTTGTAACGGTATTCCATATAACGTTATCCTATATAACGTAATACGTTATAACGTTATACCATATAACGTCATACCATATAACGTTATACTATATAACGTAATATGTCATAACGTTATACCATATAACGTATTACGTTATAACGTTTTCCTATATAAAGTATTACGTTATAACGTTATGCCATATAACGTTATACTATATAAATTAATACGTTATAACGTTATGCCATATAACGTATTACGTTATAACGTTATACTTTATAACGTCATACGTTGTAACGTTATACCATATAACGTTATACTATATAACGTAATACGTTATAACGCTATACCTTATAACCTTATACCATATAACATATTACGTTATAACGTTATACCTTATAACGTTATACTATATAACGTAATACGTTATAACGTTATACCATATAACGAATTACGTTATAACGTTATATCATGTAACGTTATACTATATAACGTAATATGTTATAACGTTATACCATATAACGTATTACGTTATAACGTTTTCCCACTTAAAGTATTACGTTATAACGTTATACCATATAACGTTATACTATATAACGTAATACGTTATAACGTTATGCCATATAACGTATTACGTTGTAACGGTATTCCATATAACGAATTACGTTTTAACGTTATACGATATAACGTTATTCTATATAACGTAATACGTTATAACGTTATACCATATAACGTATTACGTTATAACGTTGCACCATATAACGTATTACGTTATAACGTTATACCAAATAACATTATACTATATAACGTAATACGTTATAACGTTATACCATATAACGTATTACGTTATAACGTTATACCATATAACGTTAAACTATATAACGTAATACGTTATAACGTTATGCCATATAACGTATTACGTTGTAACGGTATTCCATATAACGAATTACGTTTTAACGTTATACGATATAACGTTATTCTATATAACGTAATACGTTATAACGTTATACCATATAACGTATTACGTTATAACGTTATACCAAATAACATTATACTATATAACGTAATACGTTATAACGTTATACCATATAACGTATTACGTTATAACGTTTTCCTATATAAAGTATTACGTTATAACGTTATGCCATATAACGTTATACTATATAAATTAATACGTTATAATGTTATGCCATATAACGTATTACGTTATAACGTTATACTTTATAACGTCATACGTTGTAACGTTATACCATATAACGTTATACTATATAACGTAATACGTTATAACGCTATACCTTATAACCTTATACCATATAACATATTACGTTATAACGTTATACCTTATAACGTTATACTATATAACGTAATACGTTATAACGTTATACCACATAACGTAATACGTTATAACGTTATACCATGTAACGTTATACTATATAACGTAATACGTTATAACGTTATACCATATAACGTATTACGTTATAACTTTACACTATATAACGTAATATGTTGTAACGTTATACCATATAACGTTATACTATATAACGTAATACGTTATAACGTTATACCATATAACGGTATACTATATAACGTAATGCGTTATAACGATATACCATATAACGTATTACGTTATAACGTTCTACCGTATAACGAATTACGTTATAACGTCATACCATATAACGTTATTCTATATAACGTAATATGTTATAACGTTATACCATATAACGTATTACGTTATAACGTTTTCCCATTTAAAATATTACGTTATAACGTTATACCATATAACGTTATACTATATAACGTAATACGTTATAACGTTATGCCATATAACGTATTACGTTGTAACGGTATTCCATATAACGTTATCCTATATAACGTAATACGTTATAACGTTATACCATATTACGTATTACGTTATAACGTTGCACCATATAACGTATTACGTTATAACGTTATACCAAATAACATTATACTATATAACGTAATACTTTATAATATTAAACCATATAACGTATTACGTTATAACATTATACCATATAACGTATTACGTTATAACGTTATACCATATAACGTAATACTATATAACGTAATACGTTATAACGTTATACCATATAACGTATTACGTTATAACGTTTTCCCATTTAAAGTATTACGTTATAACGTTATACCATATAACGTTATACTATATAACGTAATACGTTATAACGTTATGCCATATAACGTATTGCGTTGTAACGGTATTCCATATAACGTTATCCTATATAACGTAATACGTTATAACGTTATGCCATATAACGTATTACGTTGTAACGGTATTCCATATAACGAATTACGTTTTAACGTTATACGATATAACGTTATTCTATATAACGTAATACGTTATAACGTTGTACCATATAACGTATTACGTTATAACATTGTACCATATAACGTATTACGTTATAACGTTATACCATATAACGTAATACTATATAACGTTATACTATACAACGTAATACGCTATAACGTTATACCATATAACGTATTACGTTATAACATTATACCATATAACGTATTACGTTATAACATCATACCATATAACGTTATACTATATAACGTAATACGTTATAACGTTATACCATATAACGTATTACGTTATAACATTATAGCATATAACGTATTACGTTATAACATTATACCATATAACGTATTACGTTATAACATCATACCATATAACGTTATACTATATAACGTAATACGTTATAACGTTATGCCATATAACGTATTACGTTGTAACGGTATTCCATATAACGAATTACGTTTTAACGCTATACGATATAACGTTACTCTATATAACGTAATACGTTATAACGTTATACCATATAACGTATTACGTTATAACGTTGCACCATATAACGTATTACGTTATAACGTTATACCATATAATGTATTACGTAATAACGTTATACCATATAACGTAATACTATATAACGTAATACGTTATAACGTTATACCACATAACGTTACACCATATAACGTACAATATTATAACTTTATATCATATAACGTTATACCATATATCGTCATACCATATACCGTAATACGTTATAACGTTATACCATATAACGTTATACTATATAACGTAATACGTTATAACGTTATACCATATGGCGTATTACGTTATAACGTTATACCATATAACGTAATACGTTCTAACGTTATACCATGTAACGTTATACTATATAACGTAATACGTTATAACGTTATTCCATATAACGTATTACGTTATAACGTTGTTCCATATAACGAATTACGTCATAACGTTATACCATATAACGTTATACTATATAACGTAATACGTTATAACGTATTACCATATAACGTATTACGTTATAACATTATACCATATAACGTATTACGTTATAACATTATACCATATAACGTATTACGTTATAACATCATACCATATAACGTTATACTATATAACGTAATACGTTATATCGTTATACCATATAACGTATTACGTTATAACATTATAGCATATAACGTATTACGTTATAACGTTATTCCATATAACGTATTACGTTATAACGTTGTTCCATATAACGAATTACCTCATAACGTTATACCATATAACGTTATACTATATAACGTAATACGATATAACGTTATACCATATAACGTATTACGTTATAACATTATAGCATATAACGTATTACGTTATAACGTTATACCATATAACGTTATACCACATAACGTAATACGTTATAACGTTATACCATGTAACGTTATACTATATAACGTAATACGTTATAACGTTATACCATATAACGTATTACGTTATAACTTTACACTATATAACGTAATATGTTGTAACGTTATACCATATAACGTTATACTATATAACGTTATACGTTATAACGTTATACCATATAACGGTATACTATATAACGTAATGCGTTATAACGATATACCATATAACGTATTACGTTATAACGTTCTACCGTATAACGAATTACGTTATAACGTCATACCATATAACGTTATTCTATATAACGTAATATGTTATAACGTTATACCATATAACGTATTACGTTATAACGTTTTCCCATTTAAAATATTACGTTATAACGTTATACCATATAACGTTATACTATATAACGTAATACGTTATAACGTTATGCCATATAACGTATTACGTTGTAACGGTATTCCATATAACGTTATCCTATATAACGTAATACGTTATAACGTTATACCATATTACGTATTACGTTATAACGTTGCACCATATAACGTATTACGTTATAACGTTATACCAAATAACATTATACTATATAACGTAATACTTTATAATATTATACCATATAACGTATTACGTTATAACATTATACCAAATAACGTATTACGTTATAACGTTATACCATATAACGTATTACGTTATAACGTTTTCCCATTTAAAGTATTACGTTATAACGTTATACCATATAACGTTATACTATATAACGTAATACGTTATAACGTTATGCCATATAACGTATTGCGTTGTAACGGTATTCCATATAACGTTATCCTATATAACGTAATACGTTATAACGTTATACAATATAACGTATTACGTTATAACGTTTTCCTATATAAAGTATTACGTTATAACGTTATGCCATATAACGTTATACTATATAAATTAATACGTTATAATGTTATGCCATATAACGTATTACGTTATAACGTTATACTTTATAACGTCATACGTTGTAACGTTATACCATATAACGTTATACTATATAACGTAATACGTTATAACGCTATACCTTATAACCTTATACCATATAACATATTACGTTATAACGTTATACCTTATAACGTTATACTATATAACGTAATACGTTATAACGTTATACCACATAACGTAATACGTTATAACGTTATACCATGTAACGTTATACTATATAACGTAATACGTTATAACGTTATACCATATAACGTATTACGTTATAACTTTACACTATATAACGTAATATGTTGTAACGTTATACCATATAACGTTATACTATATAACGTAATACGTTACAACGTTATACCATATAACGGTATACTATATAACGTAATGCGTTATAACGATATACCATATAACGTATTACGTTATAACGTTCTACCGTATAACGAATTACGTTATAACGTCATACCATATAACGTTATTCTATATAACGTAATATGTTATAACGTTATACCATATAACGTATTACGTTATAACGTTTTCCCATTTAAAATATTACGTTTTAACGCTATACGATATAACGTTACTCTATATAACGTAATACGTTATAACGTTATACCATATAACGTATTACGTTATAACGTTGCACCATATAACGTATTACGTTATAACGTTATACCATATAATGTATTACGTAATAACGTTATACCATATAACGTAATACTATATAACGTAATACGTTATAACGTTATACCACATAACGTTACACCATATAACGTACAATATTATAACTTTATATCATATAACGTTATACCATATATCGTCATACCATATACCGTAATACGTTATAACGTTATACCATATAACGTTATACTATATAACGTAATACGTTATAACGTTATACCATATGGCGTATTACGTTATAACGTTATACCATATAACGTAATACGTTCTAACGTTATACCATGTAACGTTATACTATATAACGTAATACGTTATAACGTTATTCCATATAACGTATTACGTTATAACGTTGTTCCATATAACGAATTACGTCATAACGTTATACCATATAACGTTATACTATATAACGTAATACGTTATAACGTATTACCATATAACGTATTACGTTATAACATTATACCATATAACGTATTACGTTATAACATTATACCATATAACGTATTACGTTATAACATCATACCATATAACGTTATACTATATAACGTAATACGTTATATCGTTATACCATATAACGTATTACGTTATAACATTATAGCATATAACGTATTACGTTATAACGTTATTCCATATAACGTATTACGTTATAACGTTGTTCCATATAACGAATTACCTCATAACGTTATACCATATAACGTTATACTATATAACGTAATACGATATAACGTTATACCATATAACGTATTACGTTATAACATTATAGCATATAACGTATTACGTTATAACGTTATACCATATAACGTTATACCACATAACGTAATACGTTATAACGTTATACCATGTAACGTTATACTATATAACGTAATACGTTATAACGTTATACCATATAACGTATTACGTTATAACTTTACACTATATAACGTAATATGTTGTAACGTTATACCATATAACGTTATACTATATAACGTTATACGTTATAACGTTATACCATATAACGGTATACTATATAACGTAATGCGTTATAACGATATACCATATAACGTATTACGTTATAACGTTCTACCGTATAACGAATTACGTTATAACGTCATACCATATAACGTTATTCTATATAACGTAATATGTTATAACGTTATACCATATAACGTATTACGTTATAACGTTTTCCCATTTAAAATATTACGTTATAACGTTATACCATATAACGTTATACTATATAACGTAATACGTTATAACGTTATGCCATATAACGTATTACGTTGTAACGGTATTCCATATAACGTTATCCTATATAACGTAATACGTTATAACGTTATACCATATTACGTATTACGTTATAACGTTGCACCATATAACGTATTACGTTATAACGTTATACCAAATAACATTATACTATATAACGTAATACTTTATAATATTATACCATATAACGTATTACGTTATAACATTATACCAAATAACGTATTACGTTATAACGTTATACCATATAACGTATTACGTTATAACGTTTTCCCATTTAAAGTATTACGTTATAACGTTATACCATATAACGTTATACTATATAACGTAATACGTTATAACGTTATGCCATATAACGTATTGCGTTGTAACGGTATTCCATATAACGTTATCCTATATAACGTAATACGTTATAACGTTATACAATATAACGTATTACGTTATAACGTTTTCCTATATAAAGTATTACGTTATAACGTTATGCCATATAACGTTATACTATATAAATTAATACGTTATAATGTTATGCCATATAACGTATTACGTTATAACGTTATACTTTATAACGTCATACGTTGTAACGTTATACCATATAACGTTATACTATATAACGTAATACGTTATAACGCTATACCTTATAACCTTATACCATATAACATATTACGTTATAACGTTATACCTTATAACGTTATACTATATAACGTAATACGTTATAACGTTATACCACATAACGTAATACGTTATAACGTTATACCATGTAACGTTATACTATATAACGTAATACGACGTAATTACTACGTTTATAACGTAATATTTTAAATGGGAAAACGTTATAACGTAATACGTTATATGGTATAACGTTATAACATATTACGTTATATAGAATAACGTTATATGGTATGACGTTATAACGTAATTCGTTATACGGTAGAACGTTATAACGATATACCATATAACGTATTACGTTATAACGTTCTACCGTATAACGAATTACGTTATAACGTCATACCATATAACGTTATTCTATATAACGTAATATGTTATAACGTTATACCATATAACGTATTACGTTATAACGTTTTCCCATTTAAAATATTACGTTATAACGTTGTACCATATAACGTTATACTATATAACGTAATACGTTATAACGTTATGCCATATAACGTATTACGTTGTAACGGTATTCCATATAACGTTATCCTATATAACGTAATACGTTATAACGTTATACCATATTACGTATTACGTTATAACGTTGCACCATATAACGTATTACGTTATAACGTTATACCAAATAACATTATACTATATAACGTAATACTTTATAATATTAAACCATATAACGTATTACGTTATAACATTATACCATATAACGTATTACGTTATAACGTTATACCATATAACGTAATACTATATAACGTAATACGTTATAACGTTATACCATATAACGTATTACGTTATAACGTTTTCCCATTCAAAGTATTACGTTATAACGTTATACCATATAACGTTATACTATATAACGTAATACGTTATAACGTTATGCCATATAACGTATTGCGTTGTAACGGTATTCCATATAACGTTATCCTATATAACGTAATACGTTATAACGTTATGCCATATAACGTATTACGTTGTAACGGTATTCCATATAACGAATTACGTTTTAACGTTATACGATATAACGTTATACTATACAACGTAATACGCTATAACGTTATGCCATATAACGTATTACGTTATAACGTTCTACCATATAACGAATTACGTTATAACGTTGTACCATATAACGTTATATTATATAACTTAATACGTTATAACGTTATACCATATAACGTATTACGTAATAACGTTCTACCATATAACGAATTACGTTATAACGTTATAACATGTAACGTTATACTATATAACGTAATACGTTATAACGTTATACCGTATAACGTATTACGTAATAACGTTCTACCATATAACGAATTACGTTATAACGTCATACCATATAACGTTATACTATATAACGTAATATGTTATAACGTTATACCATATAACGTATTACGTTATAACGTTTTCCCATATAAAGTATTACGTAATAACGTTATACCATATAACGTTATACCATATAACGTTATACTATACAACGTAATACGCTATAACGTTATGCCATATAACGTATTACGTTATAACGTTCTACCATATAACGAATTACGTTATAACGTTGTACCATATAACGTTATATTATATAGCTTAATACGTTATAACGTTATAACATATAACGTATTACGTAATAACGTTCTACCATATAACGAATTACGTTATAACGTCATACCATATAACTTTATACTATATAACGTAATATGTTATAACGTTATACCATATAACGTATTACGTTATAACGTTTTCCCATTTAAAGTATTACGTTATAACGTTATACCATATAACGTTATACTATATAACGTAATACGTTATAACGTTATGCCATATAACGTATTACGTTGTAACGGTATTCCATATAACGAATTACGTTTTAACGTTATACGATATAACGTTATTCTATATAACGTAATACGTTATAACGTTATACCATATAACGTATTACGTTATAACATTATACCATATAACGTATTACGTTATAACATCATACCATATAACGTTATACTATATAACGTAATACGTTATAACGTTATACCATATAACGTATTACGTTATAACATTATAGCATATAACGTATTACGTTATAACATTATACCATATAACGTATTACGTTATAACATCATACCATATAACGTTATACTATATAACGTAATACGTTATAACGTTATGCCATATAACGTATTACGTTGTAACGGTATTCCATATAACGAATTACGTTTTAACGCTATACGATATAACGTTACTCTATATAACGTAATACGTTATAACGTTATACCATATAACGTATTACGTTATAACGTTGCACCATATAACGTATTACGTTATAACGTTATACCATATAATGTATTACGTTATAACGTTATACCATATAACGTAATACTATATAACGTAATACGTTATAACGTTATACCACATAACGTTACACCATATAACGTACAATATTATAACTTTATATCATATAACGTTATACCATATATCGTCATACCATATACCGTAATACGTTATAACGTTATACCATATAACGTTATACTATATAACGTAATACGTTATAACGTTATACCATATGGCGTATTACGTTATAACGTTATACCATATAACGTAATACGTTCTAACGTTATACCATGTAACGTTATACTATATAACGTAATACGTTATAACGTTATTCCATATAACGTATTACGTTATAACGTTGTTCCATATAACGAATTACGTCATAACGTTATACCATATAACGTTATACTATATAACGTAATACGTTATAACGTATTACCATATAACGTATTACGTTATAACATTATACCATATAACGTATTACGTTATAACATTATACCATATAACGTATTACGTTATAACATCATACCATATAACGTTATACTATATAACGTAATACGTTATAACGTTATACCATATAACGTATTACGTTATAACATTATAGCATATAACGTATTACGTTATAACGTTATTCCATATAACGTATTACGTTATAACGTTGTTCCATATAACGAATTACCTCATAACGTTATACCATATAACGTTATACTATATAACGTAATACGATATAACGTTATACCATATAACGTATTACGTTATAACATTATAGCATATAACGTATTACGTTATAACGTTATACCATATAACGTTATACCACATAACGTAATACGTTATAACGTTATACCATGTAACGTTATACTATATAACGTAATACGTTATAACGTTATACCATATAACGTATTACGTTATAACTTTACACTATATAACGTAATATGTTGTAACGTTATACCATATAACGTTATACTATATAACGTAATACGTTATAACGTTATACCATATAACGGTATACTATATAACGTAATGCGTTATAACGATATACCATATAACGTATTACGTTATAACGTTCTACCGTATAACGAATTACGTTATAACGTCATACCATATAACGTTATTCTATATAACGTAATATGTTATAACGTTATACCATATAACGTATTACGTTATAACGTTTTCCCATTTAAAATATTACGTTATAACGTTATACCATATAACGTTATACTATATAACGTAATACGTTATAACGTTATGCCATATAACGTATTACGTTGTAACGGTATTCCATATAACGTTATCCTATATAACGTAATACGTTATAACGTTATACCATATTACGTATTACGTTATAACGTTGCACCATATAACGTATTACGTTATAACGTTATACCAAATAACATTATACTATATAACGTAATACTTTATAATATTATACCATATAACGTATTACGTTATAACATTATACCAAATAACGTATTACGTTATAACGTTATACCATATAACGTAATACTATATAACGTAATACGTTATAACGTTATACCATATAACGTATTACGTTATAACGTTTTCCCATTTAAAGTATTACGTTATAACGTTATACCATATAACGTTATACTATATAACGTAATACGTTATAACGTTATGCCATATAACGTATTGCGTTGTAACGGTATTCCATATAACGTTATCCTATATAACGTAATACGTTATAACGTTATACCATATAACGTCATACCATATAACGTTATACTATATAACGTAATATGTCATAACGTTATACCATATAACGTATTACGTTATAACGTTTTCCTATATAAAGTATTACGTTATAACGTTATGCCATATAACGTTATACTATATAAATTAATACGTTATAACGTTATGCCATATAACGTATTACGTTATAACGTTATACTTTATAACGTCATACGTTGTAACGTTATACCATATAACGTTATACTATATAACGTAATACGTTATAACGCTATACCTTATAACCTTATACCATATAACATATTACGTTATAACGTTATACCTTATAACGTTATACTATATAACGTAATACGTTATAACGTTATACCATATAACGAATTACGTTATAACGTTATATCATGTAACGTTATACTATATAACGTAATATGTTATAACGTTATACCATTTAACGTATTACGTTATAACGTTTTCCCATTTAAAGTATTACGTTATAACGTTATACCATATAACGTTATACTATATAACGTAATACGTTATAACGTTATGCCATATAACGTATTACGTTGTAACGGTATTCCATATAACGAATTACGTTTTAACGTTATACGATATAACGTTATTCTATATAACGTAATACGTTATAACGTTATACCATATAACGTATTACGTTATAACGTTGCACCATATAACGTATTACGTTATAAAGTTATACCAAATAACATTATACTATATAACGTAATACGTTATAACGTTATACCATATAACGTATTACGTTATAACATTATACCATATAACGTATTACGTTATAACGTTATAGTATATAACGTAATACTATATAACGTAATACGTTATAACGTTATGCCATATAACGTATTACGTTGTAACGGTATTCCATATAACGTTATCCTATATAACGTAATACGTTATAACGTTATACCATATTACGTATTACGTTATAACGTTGCACCATATAACGTATTACGTTATAACGTTATACCAAATAACATTATACTATATAACGTAATACTTTATAACGTTATACCATATAACGTATTACGTTATAACATTATACCATATAACGTATTACGTTATAACGTTATACCATATAACGTAATACTATATAACGTAATACGTTATAACGTTATACCATATAACGTTACACCATATAACGTACAATATTATAACTTTATATCATATAACGTTATACCATATATCGTCATAGCATATACCGTAATACGTTATAACGTTATACCATATAACGTTATACTATACAACGTAATACGTTATAACGTTATACAATGTAAAGTTATACTATATAACGTAATACGTTATAACGTTATACAATGTAACGTTATACTATATAACGTATTTCGTTATAACGTTACACCATGTAACGTATTACGTTATAACGTTATACCAAATAACGTTATACTATATAACGTAATACGTTATAACGTTATACAATGTAACGTTACACTATATAACGTAATGCGTTATAACGATATACCATATAACGTATTACGTTATAACGTTCTACCGTATAACGAATTACGTTATAACGTCATACCATAAAACGTTATTCTATGTAACGTAATGCGTTATAACGATATACCATATAACGTATTACGTTATAACGTTCTACCGTATAACGAATTACGTTATAACGTCATACCATATAACGTATCACGTTATAACATCATACCATATAACGTTATACTATATAAAGTAATACGTTATAACGTTATACCATATAACGTATTACGTTATAACATTATAGCATATAACGTATTACGTTATAACGTTATTCCACATAACGTAATACTATATAACGTAATACGTTATAACGTTATACCATATAACGTTACACCATATAACGTACAATATTATAACTTTATATCATAAAACGTTATACCATATATCGTCATACCATATACCGTAATACGTTATAACGTTATACCATATAACGTTATACTATATAACGTAATACGTTCTAACGTTATACCATATGGCGTATTACGTTATAACGTTATACCATATAACGTAATACGTTCTAACGTTATACCATGTAACGTTATACTATATAACGTAATACGTTATAACGTTATTCCATATAACGTATTACGTTATAACGTTGTTCCATATAACGAATTACGTCATAACGTTATACCATATAACGTTATACTATATAACGTAATACGTTATAACGTATTACCATATAACGTATTACGTTATAACATTATACCATATAACGTATTACGTTATAACATTATACCATATAACGTATTACGTTATAACATCATACCATATAACGTTATACTATATAACGTAATACGTTATAACGTTATACCATATAACGTATTAAGTTATAACATTATAGCATATAACGTATTACGTTATAACGTTATTCCATATAACGTATTACGTTATAACGTTGTTCCATATAACGAATTACGTCATAACGTTATACCGTATAACGTTATACTATATAACGTAATACGATATAACGTTATACCATATAACGTATTACGTTATAACATTATAGCATATAACGTATTACGTTATAACGTTATACCATATAACGTTATGCTATATAACGTAATACGTTATAACGTTATACCATATAACGGTATACTATATAACGTAATGCGTTATAACGATATACCATATAACGTATTACGTTTTAACGTTCTACCGTATAACGAATTACGTTATAACGTCATACCATATAACGTTATTCTATGTAACGTAATATGTTATAACGTTATACCATATAACGTATTACGTTATAACGTTTTCCCATTTAAAGTATTACGTTCTAACGTTATACCATGTAACGTTATACTATATAACGTAATACGTTATAACGTTATACAATGTAACGTTATACTATATGACGTAATGCGTTATAACGATATACCATATAACGTATTACGTTATAACGTTCTACCGTATAACGAATTACGTTATAACGTCATACCATAAAACGTTATTCTATATAACGTAATGCGTTATAACGATATACCATATAACGTATTACGTTATAACGTTCTACCGTATAACGAATTACGTTATAACGACATACCATATAACGTTATTCTATATAACGTAATATGTTATAACGTTATACCATATAACGTATTACGTTATAACGTTTTCCCATTTAAAGTATTACGTTATAACGTTATACCATATAACGTTATACTATATAACGTAATACGTTATAACGTTATGCCATATAACGTATTACGTTGTAACGGTATTCCATATAACGTTATCCTATATAACGTAATACGTTATAACGTTATACCATATTACGTATTACGTTATAACGTTGCACCATATAACGTATTACGTTATAACGTTATACCAAATAACATTATACTATATAACGTAATACTTTATAACGTTATACCATATAACGTATTACGTTATAACATTATACCATATAACGTATTACGTTATAACGTTATACCATATAACGTTACACCATATAACGTACAATATTATAACTTTATATCATATAACGTTATACCATATAACGTATTACGTTATAACATTATAGCATTTAACGTATTACGTTATAACGTTATTCCACATAACGTAATACTATATAACGTAATACGTTATAACGTTATACCATATAACGTTACACCATATAACGTACAATATTATAACTTTATATCATAAAACGTTATACCATATATCGTCATACCATATACCGTAATACGTTATAACGTTATACCATATAACGTTATACTATATAACGTAATACGTTCTAACGTTATACCATATGGCGTATTACGTTATAACGTTATACCATATAACGTAATACGTTCTAACGTTATACCATGTAACGTTATACTATATAACGTAATACGTTATAACGTTATTCCATATAACGTATTACGTTATAACGTTGTTCCATATAACGAATTACGTCATAACGTTATACCATATAACGTTATACTATATAACGTAATACGTTATAACGTATTACCATATAACGTATTACGTTATAACATTATACCATATAACGTATTACGTTATAACATTATACCATATAACGTATTACGTTATAACATCATACCATATAACGTTATACTATATAACGTAATACGTTATAACGTTATACCATATAACGTATTAAGTTATAACATTATAGCATATAACGTATTACGTTATAACGTTATTCCATATAACGTATTACGTTATAACGTTGTTCCATATAACGAATTACGTCATAACGTTATACCATATAACGTTATACTATATAACGTAATACGATATAACGTTATACCATATAACGTATTACGTTATAACATTATAGCATATAACGTATTACGTTATAACGTTATTCCATATAACGTATTACGTTATAACGTTGTTCCATATAACGAATTACGTCATAACGTTATACCATATAACGTTATACTATATAACGTAATACGATATAACGTTATACCATATAACGTATTACGTTATAACATTATAGCATATAACGTATTACGTTATAACGTTATACCATATAACGTTATACTATATAACGTAATACGTTATAACGTTATACCATATAACGTACTATGTTATAACATTATAGCATATAACGTATTACGTTATAACGTTATTCCATATAACGTATTACGTTATAACGTTGTTCCATATAACGAATTACGTCATAACGTTATACCATGTAACGTTATACTATATAACGTAATACGTTATAACGTTATACCATATAACGTATTACGTTATAACTTTACACTATATAACGTAATATGTTGTAACGTTATACCATATAACGTTATACTATATAACGTAATACGTTATAACGTTATACCATATAACGGTATACTATATAACGTAATGCGTTATAACGATATACCATATAACGTATTACGTTATAACGTTCTACCGTATAACGAATTACGTTATAACGTCATACCATATAACGTTATTCTATGTAACGTAATATGTTATAACGTTATACCATATAACGTATTACGTTATAACGTTTTCCCATTTAAAGTATTACGTTATAACGTTATACCATATAACGTTATACTATATAACGTAATACGTTATAACGATATACCATATAACGTATTACGTTATAACGTTCTACCGTATAACGAATTACGTTATAACGACATACCATATAACGTAATACGTTCTAACGTTATACCATGTAACGTTATACTATATAACGTAATACGTTATAACGTTATACAATGTAACGTTATACTATATGACGTAATGCGTTATAACGATATACCATATAACGTATTACGTTATAACGTTCTACCGTATAACGAATTACGTTATAACGTCATACCATAAAACGTTATTCTATATAACGTAATGCGTTATAACGATATACCATATAACGTATTACGTTATAACGTTCTACCGTATAACGAATTACGTTATAACGACATACCATATAACGTTATTCTATATAACGTAATATGTTATAACGTTATACCATATAACGTATTACGTTATAACGTTTTCCCATTTAAAGTATTACGTTATAACGTTATACCATATAACGTTATACTATATAACGTTATACGTTATAACGTTATGCCATATAACGTATTACGTTGTAACGGTATTCCATATAACGTTATCCTATATAACGTAATACGTTATAACGTTATACCATATTACGTATTACGTTATAACGTTGCACCATATAACGTATTACGTTATAACGTTATACCAAATAACATTATACTATATAACGTAATACTTTATAACGTTATACCATATAACGTATTACGTTATAACATTATACCATATAACGTATTACGTTATAACGTTATACCATATAACGTTACACCATATAACGTACAATATTATAACTTTATATCATATAACGTTATACCATATATCGTCATAGCATATACCGTAATACGTTATAACGTTATACCAAATAACGTTATACTATATAACGTAAAACGTTATAACGTTATACAATGTAACGTTATACTATATAACGTAATACGTTATAACGTTATACAATGTAACGTTATACTATATAACGTATTTCGTTATAACGTTACACCATGTAACGTATTACGTTATAACGTTATACCAAATAACGTTATACTATATAACGTAATACGTTATAACGTTATACCATATGACGTATTACGTTATAACGTTATACCATATAACGTAATACGTTCTAACGTTATACCATGTAACGTTATACTATATAACGTAATACGTTATAACGTTATACAATGTAACGTTATACTATATAACGTAATGCGTTATAGCGATATACCATATAACGTATTACGTTATAACGTTCTACCGTATAACGAATTACGTTATAACGTCATACCATAAAACGTTATTCTATATAACGTAATGCGTTATAACGATATACCATATAACGTATTACGTTATAACGTTCTACCGTATAACGAATTACGTTATCACGTCATACCATATAACGTTATTCTATATAACGTAATATGTTATAACGTTATACCATATAACGTATTACGTTATAACGTTTTCCCATTTAAAGTATTACGATATAACGTTATACCATATAACGTTATACTATATAACGTAATACGTTATAACGTTATGCCATATAACGTATTACGTTGTAACGGTTTTCCATATAACGAATTACGTTTTAACGTTATACGATATAACGTTATTCTATATAACGTAATACGTTATAACGTTATACCATATAACGTATTACGTTATAACGTTGCACCATATAACGTATTACGTTATAACGTTATACCAAATAACATTATACTATATAACGTAATACGTTAAAACGTTATACCATATAACGTATTACGTTATAACATTATACCATATAATGTATTACGTTATAACGTTATACCATATAACGTAATACTATATAACGTAATACGTTATAACGTTATACCATATAACGTTACACCATATAACGTACAATATTATAGCTTTATATCATATAACGTTATACCATATATCGTCATACCATATACCGTAATACGTTATAACGTTACACCATATAACGTTATACTATATAACGTAATACGTTATAACGTTATACCATATGGCGTATTACGTTATAACGTTATACCATATAACGTAATACGTTCTAACGTTATACCATGTAACGTTATACTATATAACGTAATACGTTATAACGTTATTCCATATAACGAATTACGTCATAACGTTATACCATATAACGTTATACTATATAACGTAATACGTTATAACGTATTACCATATAACGTATTACGTTATAACATTATACCATATAACGTATTACGTTATAACATTATAGCATATAACGTATTACGTTATAACGTTATTCCATATAACGTGTTACGTTATAACGTTGTTCCATATAACGAATTACCTCATAACGTTATACCATATAACGTTATACTATATAACGTAATACGATATAACGTTATACCATATAACGTATTACGTTATAACATTATAGCACATAACGTATTACGTTACAACGTTATACCATATAACGTTATACCATATAACGTAATACGTTATAACGTTATACCATGTAACGTTATACTATATAACGTAATACGTTATAACGTTATACCATATAACGTATTACGTTATAACTTTACACTATATAACGTAATATGTTGTAACGTTATACCATATAACGTTATACTATATAACGTAATACGTTATAACGTTATACCATATAACGGTATACTATATAACGTAATGCGTTATAACGATATACCATATAACGTATTACGTTATAACGTTCTACCGTATAACGAATTACGTTATAACGTCATACCATATAACGTTATTCTATATAACGTAATATGTTATAACGTTATACCATATAACGTATTACGTTATAACGTTTTCCCATTTAAAGTATTACGTTATAACGTTATACCATATAACGTTATACTATATAACGTAATACGTTATAACGTTATGCCATATAACGTATTACGTTGTAACGGTATTCCATATAACGTTATCCTATATAACGTAATACGTTATAACGTTATACCATATTACGTATTGCGTTATAACGTTGCACCATATAACGTATTACGTTATAACGTTATACCAAATAACATTATACTATATAACGTAATACTTTATAATATTATACCATATAACGTATTACGTTATAACATTATACCATATAACGTATTACGTTATAACGTTATACCATATAACGTAATACTATATAACGTAATACGTTATAACGTTATACCATGTAACGTATTACGTTATAACGTTTTCCCATTTAAAGTATTACGTTATAACGTTATACCATATAACGTTATACTATATAACGTAATACGTTATATCGTTATGCCATATAACGTATTACGTTGTAACGGTATTCCATATAACGAATTACGTTTTAACGTTATACGATATAACGTTATTCTATATAACGTAATACGTTATAACGTTATACCATATAACATATTACGTTATAACGTTATACCTTATAACGTTATACTATATAACGTAATACGTTATAACGTTATACCATATAACGAATTACGTTATAACGTTATATCATGTAACGTTATACTATATAACGTTATACGTTATAACGTTATACCGTATAACGTATTACGTAATAACGTTCTACCATATAACGAATCACGTTATAACGTCATACCATATAACGTTATACTATACAACGTAATACGCTATAACGTTATGCTATATAACGTACTACGTTATAACGTTCTACCATATAACGAATTACGTTATAACGTTGTACCATATAACATTATATTATATAACTTAATACGTTATAACGTTATACCATATAACGTATTACGTAATAACGTTCTACCATATAACGAATTACGTTATAACGTCATACCATATAACGTTATACTATATAACGTAATATGTTATAACGTTATACCATATAACGTATTACGTTATAACGTTTTCCCATTTAAAGTATTACGTTATAACGTTATACCATATAACGTTATACTATATAACGTAATACGTTATAGCGTTATACCATATAACGTATTACGTTATAACATTATAGCATATAACGTATTACGTTATAACGTTATTCCATATAACGTATTACGTTATAACGTTGTTCCATATAACGAATTACGTCATAACGTTATACGATATAACGTTATTCTATATAACGTAATACGTTATAACGTTATACCATATAACGTATTACGTTATAACGTTGCACCATATAACGTATTACGTTATAACGTTATACCAAATAACATTATACTATATAACGTAATACGTTATAACGTTATACCATATAACGTATTACGTTATAACATTGTACCATATAACGTATTACGTTATAACGTTATACCATATAACGTAATACTATATAACGTAATACGTTATAACGTTATACCATATAACGTTACACCATATAACGTACAATATTATAACTTTATATCATATAACGTTATACCATATATCGTCATACCATATACCGTAATACGTTATAACGTTATACCATATAACGTTATACTATATAACGTAATACGTTATAACGTTATACCATATAACGTATTACGTTATAACATTATAGCATATAACGTATTACGTTATAACATTATACCATATAACGTATTACGTTATAACATCATACCATATAACGTTATACTATATAACGTAATACGTTATAGCGTTATACCATATAACGTATTACGTTATAACATTATAGCATATAACGTATTACGTTATAACGTTATTCCATATATCGTATTACGTTATAACGTTGTTCCATATAACGAATTACGTCATAACGTTATACCATATAACGTTAGACTATATAACGTAATACGTTATAACGTTATACCATATAACGTATTACGTTATAACATTATAGCATATAACGTAATACGTTATAACGTTATACCATATAACGTTATACTATATAACGTAATACGTTATAACGTTATGCCACATAACGTATTACGTTGTAACGGTATTCCATATAACGTTATCCTATATAACGTAATACGTTATAACGTTATACCATATTACGTATTACGTTATAACGTTGCACCATATAACGTATTACGTTATAACGTTATACCAAATAACATTATACTATATAACGTAATACTTTATAACGTTATACCATATAACGTATTACGTTATAACATTATACCATATAACGTATTACGTTATAACGTTATACCATATAACGTAATACTATATAACGTAATACGTTATAACGTTATACCATATAACGTTACACCATATAACGTACAATATTATAACTTTATATCATATAACGTTATACCATATTTCGTCATAGCATATACCGTAATACGTTATAACGTTATACCATATAACGTTATACTATACAACGTAATACGTTATAACGTTATACAATGTAAAGTTATACTATATAACGTATTACGTTATAACATCATACCATATAACGTTATACTATATAACGTAATACGTTATAACGTTATACCATATAACGTATTACGTTATAACATTATAGCATATAACGTATTACGTTATAACGTTATTCCATATAACGTATTACGTTATAACGTTGTTCCATATAACGAATTACGTCATAACGTTATACCATATAACGTTATACTATATAACGTAATACGATATAACGTTATACCATATAACGTATTACGTTATACCATTATAGCATATATCGTATTACGTTATAACGTTATACCATATAACGTTATTCTATATAACGTAATATGTTATAACGTTATACCATATAACGTATTACGTTATAACGTTTTCCCATTTAAAGTATTACGTTATAACGTTATACCATATAACGTTATACTATATAACGTAATACGTTATAACGTTATACAATGTAACGTTATACTATATAACGTAATGCGTTATAACGATATACCATATAACGTATTACGTTATACCATTATAGCATATATCGTATTACGTTATAACGTTATACCATATAACGTTATTCTATATAACGTAATATGTTATAACGTTATACCATATAACGTATTACGTTATAACGTTTTCCCATTTAAAGTATTACGTTATAACATTATAGCATATAACGTAATACGTTATAACGTTATACCATATAACGTAATACGTTCTAACGTTATACCATGTAACGTTATACTATATAACGTAATACGTTATAACGTTATACAATGTAACGTTATACTATATAACGTAATGCGTTATAACGATATACCATATAACGTATTACGTTATAACGTTCTACCGTATAACGAATTACGTTATAACGACATACCATATAACGTTATTCTATATAACGTAATATGTTATAACGTTATACCATATAACGTATTACGTTATAACGTTTTCCCATTTAAAGTATTACGTTATAACGTTATACCATATAACGTTATACTATATAACGTAATACGTTATAACGTTATGCCATATAACGTATTACGTTGTAACGGTATTCCATATAACGAATTACGTTTTAACGTTATACGATATAACGTTATTCTATATAACGTAATACGTTATAACGTTATACCATATAACGTATTACGTTATAACGTTGCACCATATAACGTATTACGTTATAACGTTATACCAAATAACATTAGACTATATAACGTAATACGTTATAACGTTATACCATATAACGTATTACTTTATAACATTGTACCATATAACGTATTACGTTATAACGTTATACCATATAACGTAATACTATATAACGTAATACGTTATAACGTTATACCATATAACGTTACACCATATAACGTACAATATTATAACTTTATATCATATAACGTTATACCATATATCGTCATACCATATACCGTAATACGTTATAACGTTATACCATATAACGTTATACTATATAACGTAATACGTTATAACGTTATACCATATAACGTTATACTATATAACGTAATACGTTATAACGTTATGCCATATAACGTATTACGTTGTAACGGTATTCCGTATAACGTTATCCTATATAACGTAATACGTTATAACGTTATACCATATTACGTATTACGTTATAACGTTGCACCATATAACGTATTACGTTATAACGTTATACCAAATAACATTATACTATATAACGTAATACTTTATAACGTTATACCATATAACGTATTTCGTTATAACATTATACCATATAACGTATTACGTTATAACGTTATACCATATAACGTAATACTATATAACGTAATACGTTATAACGTTATACCATATAACGTTACACCATATAACGTACAATATTATAACTTTATATCATATAACGTTATACCATATATCGTCATAGCATATACCGTAATACGTTATAACGTTATACCATATAACGTTATACTATACAACGTAATACGTTATAACGTTATACAATGTAAAGTTATACTATATAACGTATTACGTTATAACATCATACCATATAACGTTATACTATATAACGTAATACGTTATAACGTTATACCATATAACGTATTACGTTATAACATTATAGCATATAACGTATTACGTTATAACGTTATTCCATATAACGTATTACGTTATAACGTTGTTCCATATAACGAATTACGTCATAACGTTATACCATATAACGTTATACTATATAACGTAATACGATATAACGTTATACCATATAACGTATTACGTTATACCATTATAGCATATATCGTATTACGTTATAACGTTATACCATATAACGTTATTCTATATAACGTAATATGTTATAACGTTATACCATATAACGTATTACGTTATAACGTTTTCCCATTTAAAGTATTACGTTATAACGTTATACCATATAACGTTATACTATATAACGTAATACGTTATAACGTTATACAATGT
This sequence comes from Bombus flavifrons, assembly GCF_040668555.2. Taxonomy (NCBI): domain Eukaryota; kingdom Metazoa; phylum Arthropoda; class Insecta; order Hymenoptera; family Apidae; genus Bombus; species Bombus flavifrons. The sequence goes on from NC_138451.1 coordinate 5,266,215, forward strand.
AACGTTATACTATATAACGTAATGCGTTATAACGATATACCATATAACGTATTACGTTATACCATTATAGCATATATCGTATTACGTTATAACGTTATACCATATAACGTTATTCTATATAACGTAATATGTTATAACGTTATACCATATAACGTATTACGTTATAACGTTTTCCCATTTAAAGTATTACGTTATAACATTATAGCATATAACGTAATACGTTATAACGTTATACCATATAACGTAATACGTTCTAACGTTATACCATGTAACGTTATACTATATAACGTAATACGTTATAACGTTATACAATGTAACGTTATACTATATAACGTAATGCGTTATAACGATATACCATATAACGTATTACGTTATAACGTTCTACCGTATAACGAATTACGTTATAACGACATACCATATAACGTTATTCTATATAACGTAATATGTTATAACGTTATACCATATAACGTATTACGTTATAACGTTTTCCCATTTAAAGTATTACGTTATAACGTTATACCATATAACGTTATACTATATAACGTAATACGTTATAACGTTATGCCATATAACGTATTACGTTGTAACGGTATTCCATATAACGAATTACGTTTTAACGTTATACGATATAACGTTATTCTATATAACGTAATACTTTATAACGTTATACCATATAACGTATTACGTTATAACATTGTACCATATAACGTATTACGTTATAACGTTATACCATATAACGTAATACTATATAACGTAATACGTTATAACGTTATACCATATAACGTTACACCATATAACGTACAATATTATAACTTTATATCATATAACGTTATACCATATATCGTCATACCATATACCGTAATACGTTATAACGTTATACCATATAACGTTATACTATATAACGTAATACGTTATAACGTTATACCATATAACGTTATACTATATAACGTAATACGTTATAACGTTATGCCATATAACGTATTACGTTGTAACGGTATTCCGTATAACGTTATCCTATATAACGTAATACGTTATAACGTTATACCATATTACGTATTACGTTATAACGTTGCACCATATAACGTATTACGTTATAACGTTATACCAAATAACATTATACTATATAACGTAATACTTTATAACGTTATACCATATAACGTATTTCGTTATAACATTATACCATATAACGTATTACGTTATAACGTTATACCATATAACGTAATACTATATAACGTAATACGTTATAACGTTATACCATATAACGTTACACCATATAACGTACAATATTATAACTTTATATCATATAACGTTATACCATATATCGTCATAGCATATACCGTAATACGTTATAACGTTATACCATATAACGTTATACTATACAACGTAATACGTTATAACGTTATACAATGTAAAGTTATACTATATAACGTATTACGTTATAACATCATACCATATAACGTTATACTATATAACGTAATACGTTATAACGTTATATCATATAACGTATTACGTTATAACATTATAGCATATAACGTATTACGTTATAACGTTATTCCATATAACGTATTACGTTATAACGTTGTTCCATATAACGAATTACGTCATAACGTTATACCATATAACGTTATACTATATAACGTAATACGATATAACGTTATACCATATAACGTATTACGTTATACCATTATAGCATATATCGTATTACGTTATAACGTTATACCATATAACGTTATTCTATATAACGTAATATGTTATAACGTTATACCATATAACGTATTACGTTATAACGTTTTCCCATTTAAAGTATTACGTTATAACGTTATACCATATAACGTTATACTATATAACGTAATACGTTATAACGTTATACAATGTAACGTTATACTATATAACGTAATGCGTTATAACGATATACCATATAACGTATTACGTTATACCATTATAGCATATATCGTATTACGTTATAACGTTATACCATATAACGTTATTCTATATAACGTAATATGTTATAACGTTATACCATATAACGTATTACGTTATAACGTTTTCCCATTTAAAGTATTACGTTATAACATTATAGCATATAACGTAATACGTTATAACGTTATACCATATAACGTAATACGTTCTAACGTTATACCATGTAACGTTATACTATATAACGTAATACGTTATAACGTTATACAATGTAACGTTATACTATATAACGTAATGCGTTATAACGATATACCATATAACGTATTACGTTATAACGTTCTACCGTATAACGAATTACGTTATAACGACATACCATATAACGTTATTCTATATAACGTAATATGTTATAACGTTATACCATATAACGTATTACGTTATAACGTTTTCCCATTTAAAGTATTACGTTATAACATTATACCATATAACGTTATACTATATAACGTAATACGTTATAACGTTATGCCATATAACGTATTACGTTGTAACGGTATTCCATATAACGAATTACGTTTTAACGTTATACGATATAACGTTATTCTATATAACGTAATACTTTATAACGTTATACCATATAACGTATTACGTTATAACGTTGCACCATATAACGTATTACGTTATAACGTTATACCAAATAACATTATACTATATAACGTAATACGTTATAACGTTATACCATATAACGTATTACGTTATAACATTGTACCATATAACGTATTACGTTATAACGTTATACCATATAACGTAATACTATATAACGTAATACGTTATAACGTTATACCATATAACGTTACACCATATAACGTACAATATTATAACTTTATATCATATAACGTTATACCATATATCGTCATACCATATACCGTAATACGTTATAACGTTATACCATATAACGTTATACTATATAACGTAATACGTTATAACGTTATACCATATAACGTTATACTATATAACGTAATACGTTATAACGTTATGCCATATAACGTATTACGTTGTAACGGTATTCCATATAACGTTATCCTATATAACGTAATACGTTATAACGTTATACCATATTACGTATTACGTTATAACGTTGCACCATATAACGTATTACGTTATAACGTTATACCAAATAACATTATACTATATAACGTAATACTTTATAACGTTATACCATATAACGTATTACGTTATAACATTATACCATATAACGTATTACGTTATAACGTTATACCATATAACGTAATACTATATAACGTAATACGTTATAACGTTATACCATATAACGTTACACCATATAACGTACAATATTATAACTTTATATCATATAACGTTATACCATATATCGTCATAGCATATACCGTAATACGTTATAACGTTATACCATATAACGTTATACTATACAACGTAATACGTTATAACGTTATACAATGTAAAGTTATACTATATAACGTATTACGTTATAACATCATACCATATAACGTTATACTATATAACGTAATACGTTATAACGTTATACCATATAACGTATTACGTTATAACATTATAGCATATAACGTATTACGTTATAACGTTATTCCATATAACGTATTACGTTATAACGTTGTTCCATATAACGAATTACGTCATAACGTTATACCATATAACGTTATACTATATAACGTAATACGATATAACGTTATACCATATAACGTATTACGTTATACCATTATAGCATATATCGTATTACGTTATAACGTTATACCATATAACGTATTACGTTATAACATTATAGCATATAACGTATTACGTTATAACGTTATTCCATATAACGTATTACGTTATAACGTTGTTCCATATAACGAATTATGTCATAACGTTATACCATATAACGTTATACTATATAACGTAATACGATATAACGTTATACCATATAACGTATTACGTTATACCATTATAGCATATATCGTATTACGTTATAACGTTATACCATATAACGTTATACTATATAACGTAATACGTTATAACGTTATACAATGTAACGTTATACTATATAACGTAATGCGTTATAACGATATACCATATAACGTATTACGCTTTACCATTATAGCATATATCGTATTACGTTATAACGTTATACCATATAACGTTATTCTATATAACGTAATATGTTATAACGTTATACCATATAACGTATTACGTTATAACGTTTTCCCATTTAAAGTATTACGTTATAACATTATAGCATATAACGTAATACGTTATAACGTTATACCATATAACGTAATACGTTCTAACGTTATACCATGTAACGTTATACTATATAACGTAATACGTTATAACGTTATACAATGTAACGTTATACTATATAACGTAATGCGTTATAACGATATACCATATAACGTATTACGTTATAAGGTTCTACCGTATAACGAATTACGTTATAACGACATACCATATAACGTTATTCTATATAACGTAATATGTTATAACGTTATACCATATAACGTATTACGTTATAACGTTTTCCCATTTAAAGTATTACGTTATAACGTTATACCATATAACGTTATACTATATAACGTAATACGTTATAACGTTATGCCATATAACGTATTACGTTGTAACGGTATTCCATATAACGAATTACGCTTTAACGTTATACGATATAACGTTATTCTATATAACGTAATACGTTATAACGTTATACCATATAACGTATTACGTTATAACGTTGCACCATATAACGTATTACGTTATAACGTTATACCAAATAACATTATACTATATAACGTAATACGTTATAACGTTATACCATATAACGTATTACGTTATAACATTGTACCATATAACGTATTACGTTATAACGTTATACCATATAACGTAATACTATATAACGTAATACGTTATAACGTTATACCATATAACGTTACACCATATAACGTACAATATTATAACTTTATATCATATAACGTTATACCATATATCGTCATACCATATACCGTAATACGTTATAACGTTATACCATATAACGTTATACTATATAACGTAATACGTTATAACGTTATACCATATGGCGTATTACGTTATAACGTTGTTCCATATAACGAATTACGTCATAACGTTATACCATATAACGTTATACTATATAACGTAATACGATATAACGTTATACCATATAACGTATTACGTTATAACATTATAGCATATAACGTATTACGTTATAACGTTATACCATATAACGTTATACCATATAACGTAATACGTTATAACGTTATACCATGTAACGTTATACTATATAACGTAATACGTTATAACGTTATACCATATAACGTATTACGTTATAACTTTACACTATATAACGTAATATGTTGCAACGTTTTACCATATAACGTAATACTATATAACGTAATACGTTATAACGTTATACCATATAACGTAATACGTTCTAACGTTATACCATGTAACGTTATACTATATAACGTAATACGTTATAACGTTATACAATGTAACGTTATACTATATAACGTAATGCGTTATAACGATATACCATATAACGTAATACGTTATAACGTTGTTCCATATAACGAATTACGTCATAACGTTATACCATATAACGTTATACTATATAACGTAATACGTTATAACGTATTACCATATAACGTATTTCGTTATAACATTATACCATATAACGTATTACGTTATAACATCATACCATATAACGTTATACTATATAACGTAATACGTTATAACGTTATACCATATAACGTATTACGTTATAACGTTTTCCCATTTAAAGTATTACGATATAACGTTATACCATATAACGTTATACTATATAACGTAATACGTTATAACGTTATGCCATATAACGTATTACGTTGTAACGGTATTCCATATAACGAATTACGTTTTAACGTTATACGATATAACGTAATACTATATAACGTAATACGTTATAACGTTATACCATATAACGTTACACCATATAACGTACAATATTATAACTTTATATCATATAACGTTATACCATATATCGTCATACCATATACCGTAATACGTTATAACGTTACACCATATAACGTTATACTATATAACGTAATACGTTATAACGTTATACCATATGGTGTATTACGTTATAACGTTATACCATATAACGTAATACGTTCTAACGTTATACCATGTAACGTTATACTATATAACGTAATACGTTATAACGTTATTCCATATAACGTATTACGTTATATAGTATTACGTTATATGGTATAACGTTATAACGTAATACATTATATGGTATAATGTTATAACGTAATACGTTATATGGTATAACGTTATAACGTATTACGTTATATAGTATAATGTTATTTGGTATAACGTTATAACGTAATACGTTATATGGTGCAACGTTATAACGTAATACGTTATATGGTATAACGATATAACGTATTACGTTATATAGAATAACGTTATATCGTATAACGTTAAAACGTAATTCGTTATATGGAATACCGTTACAACATAATACGTTATATGGCATAACGTTATAACGTATTACGTTATATAGTATAACGTTATATGGTATAACGTTATATCGTAATACTTTAAATTGGAAAACGTTATAACGTAATACGTTATATGGTATAACGTTATAACATATTACGTTATATAGAATAACGTTATATGGTATGACGTTATAACGTAATTCGTAATTTACTATATAACGTAATACGTTATAACGTTATACCATATAATGTTACACCATATAACGTACAATATTATAACATTATATCATATAACGTTATAGCATATATCGTCATACCATATACCGTAATACGTTATAACGTTATACCATATAACGTTATACTATATAACGTAATACGTTATAACGTTATACCATATGGCGTATTACGTTATAACGTTATACCATATAACGTAATACGTTCTAACGTTATACCATGTAACGTTATACTATATAACGTAATACGTTATAACGTTATTCCATATAACGTATTACGTTATAACGTTGTTCCATATAACGAATTACGTCATAACGTTATACCATATAACGTTATACTATATAACGTAATACGTTATAACGTATTACCATATAACGTATTACGTTATAACATTATAATATATAACGTATTACGTTATAACATTATACCATATAACGTATTACGTTATAACATCATACCATATAACGTTATACTATATAACGTAATACGTTATAACGTTATACCATATAACGTATTACGTTATAACATTATAGCATATAACGTATTACGTTATAACATTATACCATATAACGTATTACGTTATAACATCATACCATATAACGTTATACTATATAACGTAATACGTTATAGCGTTATACCATATAACGTATTACGTTATAACATTATAGCATATAACGTATTACGTTATAACGTTATTCCATATAACGTATTACGTTATAACGATGTTCCATATAACGAATTACGTCATAACGTTATACCATATAACGTTAGACTATATAACGTAATACGTTATAACGTTATACCATATAACGTATTACGTTATAACATTATAGCATATAACGTAATACGTTATAACGTTATACCATATAACGTTATACTATATAACGTAATATGTTATAACGTTATGCCATATAACGTATTACGTTGTAACGGTATTCCATATAACGTTATCCTATATAACGTAATACTTTATAACGTTATACCATGTTACGTATTACGTTATAACGTTGCACCATATAACGTATTACGTTATAACGTTATACCAAATAACATTATACTATATAACGTAATACTTTATAACGTTATACCATATAACGTATTACGTTATAACGTTTTCCCATTTAAAGTATTACGTTATAACATTATAGCATATAACGTAATACGTTATAACGTTATACCATATAACGTAATACGTTCTAACGTTATACCATGTAACGTTATACTATATAACGTAATACGTTATAACGTTATACAATGTAACGTTATACTATATAACGTAATGCGTTATAACGATATACCATATAACGTATTACGTTATAACGTTCTACCGTATAACGAATTACGTTATAACGACATACCATATAACGTTATTCTATATAACGTAATATGTTATAACGTTATACCATATAACGTATTACGTTATAACGTTTTCCCATTTAAAGTATTACGTTATAACATTATACCATATAACGTTATACTATATAACGTAATACGTTATAACGTTATGCCATATAACGTATTACGTTGTAACGGTATTCCATATAACGAATTACGTTTTAACGTTATACGATATAACGTTATTCTATATAACGTAATACTTTATAACGTTATACCATATAACGTATTACGTTATAACGTTGCACCATATAACGTATTACGTTATAACGTTATACCAAATAACATTATACTATATAACGTAATACGTTATAACGTTATACCATATAACGTATTACGTTATAACATTGTACCATATAACGTATTACGTTATAACGTTATACCATATAACGTAATACTATATAACGTAATACGTTATAACGTTATACCATATAACGTTACACCATATAACGTACAATATTATAACTTTATATCATATAACGTTATACCATATATCGTCATACCATATACCGTAATACGTTATAACGTTATACCATATAACGTTATACTATATAACGTAATACGTTATAACGTTATACCATATAACGTTATACTATATAACGTAATACGTTATAACGTTATGCCATATAACGTATTACGTTGTAACGGTATTCCATATAACGTTATCCTATATAACGTAATACGTTATAACGTTATACCATATTACGTATTACGTTATAACGTTGCACCATATAACGTATTACGTTATAACGTTATACCAAATAACATTATACTATATAACGTAATACTTTATAACGTTATACCATATAACGTATTACGTTATAACATTATACCATATAACGTATTACGTTATAACGTTATACCATATAACGTAATACTATATAACGTAATACGTTATAACGTTATACCATATAACGTTACACCATATAACGTACAATATTATAACTTTATATCATATAACGTTATACCATATATCGTCATAGCATATACCGTAATACGTTATAACGTTATACCATATAACGTTATACTATACAACGTAATACGTTATAACGTTATACAATGTAAAGTTATACTATATAACGTATTACGTTATAACATCATACCATATAACGTTATACTATATAACGTAATACGTTATAACGTTATACCATATAACGTATTACGTTATAACATTATAGCATATAACGTATTACGTTATAACGTTATTCCATATAACGTATTACGTTATAACGTTGTTCCATATAACGAATTACGTCATAACGTTATACCATATAACGTTATACTATATAACGTAATACGATATAACGTTATACCATATAACGTATTACGTTATACCATTATAGCATATATCGTATTACGTTATAACGTTATACCATATAACGTATTACGTTATAACATTATAGCATATAACGTATTACGTTATAACGTTATTCCATATAACGTATTACGTTATAACGTTGTTCCATATAACGAATTATGTCATAACGTTATACCATATAACGTTATACTATATAACGTAATACGATATAACGTTATACCATATAACGTATTACGTTATACCATTATAGCATATATCGTATTACGTTATAACGTTATACCATATAACGTTATACTATATAACGTAATACGTTATAACGTTATACAATGTAACGTTATACTATATAACGTAATGCGTTATAACGATATACCATATAACGTATTACGCTTTACCATTATAGCATATATCGTATTACGTTATAACGTTATACCATATAACGTTATTCTATATAACGTAATATGTTATAACGTTATACCATATAACGTATTACGTTATAACGTTTTCCCATTTAAAGTATTACGTTATAACATTATAGCATATAACGTAATACGTTATAACGTTATACCATATAACGTAATACGTTCTAACGTTATACCATGTAACGTTATACTATATAACGTAATACGTTATAACGTTATACAATGTAACGTTATACTATATAACGTAATGCGTTATAACGATATACCATATAACGTATTACGTTATAAGGTTCTACCGTATAACGAATTACGTTATAACGACATACCATATAACGTTATTCTATATAACGTAATATGTTATAACGTTATACCATATAACGTATTACGTTATAACGTTTTCCCATTTAAAGTATTACGTTATAACGTTATACCATATAACGTTATACTATATAACGTAATACGTTATAACGTTATGCCATATAACGTATTACGTTGTAACGGTATTCCATATAACGAATTACGCTTTAACGTTATACGATATAACGTTATTCTATATAACGTAATACGTTATAACGTTATACCATATAACGTATTACGTTATAACGTTGCACCATATAACGTATTACGTTATAACGTTATACCAAATAACATTATACTATATAACGTAATACGTTATAACGTTATACCATATAACGTATTACGTTATAACATTGTACCATATAACGTATTACGTTATAACGTTATACCATATAACGTAATACTATATAACGTAATACGTTATAACGTTATACCATATAACGTTACACCATATAACGTACAATATTATAACTTTATATCATATAACGTTATACCATATATCGTCATACCATATACCGTAATACGTTATAACGTTATACCATATAACGTTATACTATATAACGTAATACGTTATAACGTTATACCATATGGCGTATTACGTTATAACGTTGTTCCATATAACGAATTACGTCATAACGTTATACCATATAACGTTATACTATATAACGTAATACGATATAACGTTATACCATATAACGTATTACGTTATAACATTATAGCATATAACGTATTACGTTATAACGTTATACCATATAACGTTATACCATATAACGTAATACGTTATAACGTTATACCATGTAACGTTATACTATATAACGTAATACGTTATAACGTTATACCATATAACGTATTACGTTATAACTTTACACTATATAACGTAATATGTTGCAACGTTTTACCATATAACGTAATACTATATAACGTAATACGTTATAACGTTATACCATATAACGTAATACGTTCTAACGTTATACCATGTAACGTTATACTATATAACGTAATACGTTATAACGTTATACAATGTAACGTTATACTATATAACGTAATGCGTTATAACGATATACCATATAACGTAATACGTTATAACGTTGTTCCATATAACGAATTACGTCATAACGTTATACCATATAACGTTATACTATATAACGTAATACGTTATAACGTATTACCATATAACGTATTTCGTTATAACATTATACCATATAACGTATTACGTTATAACATCATACCATATAACGTTATACTATATAACGTAATACGTTATAACGTTATACCATATAACGTATTACGTTATAACGTTTTCCCATTTAAAGTATTACGATATAACGTTATACCATATAACGTTATACTATATAACGTAATACGTTATAACGTTATGCCATATAACGTATTACGTTGTAACGGTATTCCATATAACGAATTACGTTTTAACGTTATACGATATAACGTAATACTATATAACGTAATACGTTATAACGTTATACCATATAACGTTACACCATATAACGTACAATATTATAACTTTATATCATATAACGTTATACCATATATCGTCATACCATATACCGTAATACGTTATAACGTTACACCATATAACGTTATACTATATAACGTAATACGTTATAACGTTATACCATATGGTGTATTACGTTATAACGTTATACCATATAACGTAATACGTTCTAACGTTATACCATGTAACGTTATACTATATAACGTAATACGTTATAACGTTATTCCATATAACGTATTACGTTATATAGTATTACGTTATATGGTATAACGTTATAACGTAATACATTATATGGTATAATGTTATAACGTAATACGTTATATGGTATAACGTTATAACGTATTACGTTATATAGTATAATGTTATTTGGTATAACGTTATAACGTAATACGTTATATGGTGCAACGTTATAACGTAATACGTTATATGGTATAACGATATAACGTATTACGTTATATAGAATAACGTTATATCGTATAACGTTAAAACGTAATTCGTTATATGGAATACCGTTACAACATAATACGTTATATGGCATAACGTTATAACGTATTACGTTATATAGTATAACGTTATATGGTATAACGTTATATCGTAATACTTTAAATTGGAAAACGTTATAACGTAATACGTTATATGGTATAACGTTATAACATATTACGTTATATAGAATAACGTTATATGGTATGACGTTATAACGTAATTCGTAATTTACTATATAACGTAATACGTTATAACGTTATACCATATAATGTTACACCATATAACGTACAATATTATAACATTATATCATATAACGTTATAGCATATATCGTCATACCATATACCGTAATACGTTATAACGTTATACCATATAACGTTATACTATATAACGTAATACGTTATAACGTTATACCATATGGCGTATTACGTTATAACGTTATACCATATAACGTAATACGTTCTAACGTTATACCATGTAACGTTATACTATATAACGTAATACGTTATAACGTTATTCCATATAACGTATTACGTTATAACGTTGTTCCATATAACGAATTACGTCATAACGTTATACCATATAACGTTATACTATATAACGTAATACGTTATAACGTATTACCATATAACGTATTACGTTATAACATTATAATATATAACGTATTACGTTATAACATTATACCATATAACGTATTACGTTATAACATCATACCATATAACGTTATACTATATAACGTAATACGTTATAACGTTATACCATATAACGTATTACGTTATAACATTATAGCATATAACGTATTACGTTATAACATTATACCATATAACGTATTACGTTATAACATCATACCATATAACGTTATACTATATAACGTAATACGTTATAGCGTTATACCATATAACGTATTACGTTATAACATTATAGCATATAACGTATTACGTTATAACGTTATTCCATATAACGTATTACGTTATAACGATGTTCCATATAACGAATTACGTCATAACGTTATACCATATAACGTTAGACTATATAACGTAATACGTTATAACGTTATACCATATAACGTATTACGTTATAACATTATAGCATATAACGTAATACGTTATAACGTTATACCATATAACGTTATACTATATAACGTAATATGTTATAACGTTATGCCATATAACGTATTACGTTGTAACGGTATTCCATATAACGTTATCCTATATAACGTAATACTTTATAACGTTATACCATGTTACGTATTACGTTATAACGTTGCACCATATAACGTATTACGTTATAACGTTATACCAAATAACATTATACTATATAACGTAATACTTTATAACGTTATACCATATAACGTATTACGTTATAACATTATACCATATAACGTATAACGTTATAACGTTATACCATATAACGTAATACTATATAACGTAATACGTTATAACGTTATACCATATAACGTTACACCATATAACGTACAATATTATAACTTTATATCATATAACGTTATACCATATATCGTCATAGCATATACCGTAATACGTTATAACGTTATACCATATAACGTTATACTATACAACGTAATACGTTATAACGTTATACAATGTAAAGTTATACTATATAACGTATTACGTTATAACATCATACCATATAACGTTATACTATATAACGTAATACGTTATAACGTTATACCATATAACGTATTACGTTATAACATTATAGCATATAACGTATTACGTTATAACGTTATTCCATATAACGTATTACGTTATAACGTTGTTCCATATAACGAATTACGTCATAACGTTATACCATATAACGTTATACTATATAACGTAATACGATATAACGTTATACCATATAACGTATTACGTTATACCATTATAGCATATATCGTATTACGTTATAACGTTATACCATATAACGTTATACCATATAACGTAATACGTTATAACGTTATACCATGTAACGTTATACTATATAACGTAATACGTTATAACGTTATACCATATAACGTATTACGTTATAACTTTACACTATATAACGTAATATGTTGTAACGTTATACCATATAACGTTATACTATATAACGTAATACGTTATAACGTTATACCATATAACGGTATACTATATAACGTAATGCGTTATAACGATATACCATATAACGTATTACGTTATAACGTTCTACCGTATAACGAATTACGTTATAACGTCATACCATATAACGTTATTCTATATAACGTAATATGTTATAACGTTATACCATATAACGTATTACGTTATAACGTTTTCCCATTTAAAGTATTACGTTATAACGTTATACCATATAACGTTATACTATATAACGTAATACGTTATAACGTTATGCCATATAACGTATTACGTTGTAACGGTATTCCATATAACGTTATCCTATATAACGTAATACATTATAACGTTATACCATATAACGTAATACTATATAACGTAATACGTTATAACGTTATACCATATAACGTAATACGTTCTAACGTTATACCATGTAACGTTATACTATATAACGTAATACGTTATAACGTTATACAATGTAACGTTATACTATATAACGTAATGCGTTATAACGATATACCATATAACGTATTACGTTATAACGTTCTACCGTATAACGAATTACGTTATAACGACATACCATATAACGTTATTCTATATAACGTAATATGTTATAACGTTATACCATATAACGTATTACGTTATAACGTTTTCCCATTTAAAGTATTATGTTATAACGTTATACCATATAACGTTATACTATATAACGTAATACGTTATAACGTTATGCCATATAACGTATTACGTTGTAACGGTATTCCATATAACGAATTACGTTTTAACGTTATACGATATAACGTTATTCTATATAACGTAATACGTTATAACGTTATACCATATAACGTATTACGTAATAACGTTGCACCATATAACGTATTACGTTATAACGTTATACCAAATAACATTATACTATATAACGTAATACGTTATAACGTTATACCATATAACGTATTACGTTATAACATTGTACCATATAACGTATTACGTTATAACGTTATACCATATAACGTAATACTATATAACGTAATACGTTATAACGTTATACCATATAACGTTACACCATATAACGTACAATATTATAACTTTATATCATATAACGTTATACCATATATCGTCATACCATATACCGTAATACGTTATAACGTTATACCATATAACGTTATACTATATAACGTAATACGTTATAACGTTATACCATATGGCGTATTACGTTATAACGTTATACCATATAACGTAATACGTTCTAACGTTATACCATGTAACGTTATACTATATAACGTAATACGTTATAACGTTATTCCATATAACGTATTACGTTATAACGTTGTTCCATATAACGTATTACGTTAGAACATCATACCATATAACGTTATACTATATAACGTAATACGTTATAACGTTATACCATATAACGTATTACGTTATGACATTATAGCATATAACGTATTACGTTATAACGTTATTCCATATAACGTATTACGTTATAACGTTGTTCCATATAACGAATTACGTCATAACGTTATACCATATAACGTTATACTATATAACGTAATACGATATAACGTTATACCATATAACGCATTACGTTATAACATTATAGCATATAACGTATTACGTTATAACGTTATACCATATAACGTTATACCATATAACGTAATACGTTATAACGTTATACCATGTAACGTTATACTATATAACGTAATACGTTATAACGCTATACCATATAACGTATTACGTTATAACTTTACACTATATAACGTAATATATTGCAACGTTATACCATATAACGTTATACTATATAACGTAATACGTTATAACGTTATACCATATAACGGTATACTATATAACGTAATGCGTTATAACGATATACCATATAACGTATTACGTTATAACGTTCTACCGTATAACGAATTACGTTATAACGTCATACCATATAGCGTTATTCTATATAACGTAATATGTTATAACGTTATACCATATAACGTATTACGTTATAACATTATACCATATAACGTAATACGTTCTAACGTTATACCATGTAACGTTATACTATATAACGTAATACGTTATAACGTTATTCCATATAACGTATTACGTTATATAGTATTACGTTATATGGTATAACGTTATAACGTAATACATTATATGGTATAATGTTATAACGTAATACGTTATATGGTATAACGTTATAACGTATTACGTTATATAGTATAATGTTATTTGGTATAACGTTATAACGTAATACGTTATATGGTGCAACGTTATAACGTAATACGTTATATGGTATAACGATATAACGTATTACGTTATATAGAATAACGTTATATCGTATAACGTTAAAACGTAATTCGTTATATGGAATACCGTTACAACATAATACGTTATATGGCATAACGTTATAACGTATTACGTTATATAGTATAACGTTATATGGTATAACGTTATATCGTAATACTTTAAATTGGAAAACGTTATAACGTAATACGTTATATGGTATAACGTTATAACATATTACGTTATATAGAATAACGTTATATGGTATGACGTTATAACGTAATTCGTAATTTACTATATAACGTAATACGTTATAACGTTATACCATATAATGTTACACCATATAACGTACAATATTATAACATTATATCATATAACGTTATAGCATATATCGTCATACCATATACCGTAATACGTTATAACGTTATACCATATAACGTTATACTATATAACGTAATACGTTATAACGTTATACCATATGGCGTATTACGTTATAACGTTATACCATATAACGTAATACGTTCTAACGTTATACCATGTAACGTTATACTATATAACGTAATACGTTATAACGTTATTCCATATAACGTATTACGTTATAACGTTGTTCCATATAACGAATTACGTCATAACGTTATACCATATAACGTTATACTATATAACGTAATACGTTATAACGTATTACCATATAACGTATTACGTTATAACATTATAATATATAACGTATTACGTTATAACATTATACCATATAACGTATTACGTTATAACATCATACCATATAACGTTATACTATATAACGTAATACGTTATAACGTTATACCATATAACGTATTACGTTATAACATTATAGCATATAACGTATTACGTTATAACATTATACCATATAACGTATTACGTTATAACATCATACCATATAACGTTATACTATATAACGTAATACGTTATAGCGTTATACCATATAACGTATTACGTTATAACATTATAGCATATAACGTATTACGTTATAACGTTATTCCATATAACGTATTACGTTATAACGATGTTCCATATAACGAATTACGTCATAACGTTATACCATATAACGTTAGACTATATAACGTAATACGTTATAACGTTATACCATATAACGTATTACGTTATAACATTATAGCATATAACGTAATACGTTATAACGTTATACCATATAACGTTATACTATATAACGTAATATGTTATAACGTTATGCCATATAACGTATTACGTTGTAACGGTATTCCATATAACGTTATCCTATATAACGTAATACTTTATAACGTTATACCATGTTACGTATTACGTTATAACGTTGCACCATATAACGTATTACGTTATAACGTTATACCAAATAACATTATACTATATAACGTAATACTTTATAACGTTATACCATATAACGTATTACGTTATAACATTATACCATATAACGTATAACGTTATAACGTTATACCATATAACGTAATACTATATAACGTAATACGTTATAACGTTATACCATATAACGTTACACCATATAACGTACAATATTATAACTTTATATCATATAACGTTATACCATATATCGTCATAGCATATACCGTAATACGTTATAACGTTATACCATATAACGTTATACTATACAACGTAATACGTTATAACGTTATACAATGTAAAGTTATACTATATAACGTATTACGTTATAACATCATACCATATAACGTTATACTATATAACGTAATACGTTATAACGTTATACCATATAACGTATTACGTTATAACATTATAGCATATAACGTATTACGTTATAACGTTATTCCATATAACGTATTACGTTATAACGTTGTTCCATATAACGAATTACGTCATAACGTTATACCATATAACGTTATACTATATAATGTAATACGATATAACGTTATACCATATAACGTATTACGTTATACCATTATAGCATATATCGTATTACGTTATAACGTTATACCATATAACGTTATACCATATAACGTAATACGTTATAACGTTATACCATGTAACGTTATACTATATAACGTAATACGTTATAACGTTATACCATATAACGTATTACGTTATAACTTTACACTATATAACGTAATATGTTGTAACGTTATACCATATAACGTTATACTATATAACGTAATACGTTATAACGTTATACCATATAACGGTATACTATATAACGTAATGCGTTATAACGATATACCATATAACGTATTACGTTATAACGTTCTACCGTATAACGAATTACGTTATAACGTCATACCATATAACGTTATTCTATATAACGTAATATGTTATAACGTTATACCATATAACGTATTACGTTATAACGTTTTCCCATTTAAAGTATTACGTTATAACGTTATACCATATAACGTTATACTATATAACGTAATACGTTATAACGTTATGCCATATAACGTATTACGTTGTAACGGTATTCCATATAACGTTATCCTATATAACGTAATACATTATAACGTTATACCATATAACGTAATACTATATAACGTAATACGTTATAACGTTATACCATATAACGTAATACGTTCTAACGTTATACCATGTAACGTTATACTATATAACGTAATACGTTATAACGTTATACAATGTAACGTTATACTATATAACGTAATGCGTTATAACGATATACCATATAACGTATTACGTTATAACGTTCTACCGTATAACGAATTACGTTATAACGACATACCATATAACGTTATTCTATATAACGTAATATGTTATAACGTTATACCATATAACGTATTACGTTATAACGTTTTCCCATTTAAAGTATTACGTTATAACGTTATACCATATAACGTTATACTATATAACGTAATACGTTATAACGTTATGCCATATAACGTATTACGTTGTAACGGTATTCCATATAACGAATTACGTTTTAACGTTATACGATATAACGTTATTCTATATAACGTAATACGTTATAACGTTATACCATATAACGTATTACGTAATAACGTTGCACCATATAACGTATTACGTTATAACGTTATACCAAATAACATTATACTATATAACGTAATACGTTATAACGTTATACCATATAACGTATTACGTTATAACATTGTACCATATAACGTATTACGTTATAACGTTATACCATATAACGTAATACTATATAACGTAATACGTTATAACGTTATACCATATAACGTTACACCATATAACGTACAATATTATAACTTTATATCATATAACGTTATACCATATATCGTCATACCATATACCGTAATACGTTATAACGTTATACCATATAACGTTATACTATATAACGTAATACGTTATAACGTTATACCATATGGCGTATTACGTTATAACGTTATACCATATAACGTAATACGTTCTAACGTTATACCATGTAACGTTATACTATATAACGTAATACGTTATAACGTTATTCCATATAACGTATTACGTTATAACGTTGTTCCATATAACGTATTACGTTAGAACATCATACCATATAACGTTATACTATATAACGTAATACGTTATAACGTTATACCATATAACGTATTACGTTATGACATTATAGCATATAACGTATTACGTTATAACGTTATTCCATATAACGTATTACGTTATAACGTTGTTCCATATAACGAATTACGTCATAACGTTATACCATATAACGTTATACTATATAACGTAATACGATATAACGTTATACCATATAACGCATTACGTTATAACATTATAGCATATAACGTATTACGTTATAACGTTATACCATATAACGTTATACCATATAACGTAATACGTTATAACGTTATACCATGTAACGTTATACTATATAACGTAATACGTTATAACGCTATACCATATAACGTATTACGTTATAACTTTACACTATATAACGTAATATATTGCAACGTTATACCATATAACGTTATACTATATAACGTAATACGTTATAACGTTATACCATATAACGGTATACTATATAACGTAATGCGTTATAACGATATACCATATAACGTATTACGTTATAACGTTCTACCGTATAACGAATTACGTTATAACGTCATACCATATAGCGTTATTCTATATAACGTAATATGTTATAACGTTATACCATATAACGTATTACGTTATAACGTTTTCCCATTTAAAGTATTACGTTATAACGTTATACCATATAACGTTATACTATATAACGTAATACGTTATAACGTTATGCCATATAACGTATTACGTTGTAACGGTATTCCATATAACGTTATCCTATATAACGTAATACGTTATAACGTTATAGCATATTACGTATTACGTTATAACGTTGCACCATATAACGTATTACGTTATAACGTTATACCAAATAACATTATACTATATAACGTAATACTTTATAATATTATACCATATAACGTATTACGTTATAACATTATACCATATAACGTATAACGTTATAACGTTATACCATATAACGTAATACTATATAACGTAATACGTTATAACGTTATACCATATAACGTTACACCATATAACGTACAATATTATAACTTTATATCATATAACGTTATACCATATATCGTCATAGCATATACCGTAATACGTTATAACGTTATACCATATAACGTTATACTATACAACGTAATACGTTATAACGTTATACAATGTAAAGTTATACTATATAACGTATTACGTTATAACATCATACCATATAACGTTATACTATATAACGTAATACGTTATAACGTTATACCATATAACGTATTACGTTATAACATTATAGCATATAACGTATTACGTTATAACGTTATTCCATATAACGTATTACGTTATAACGTTGTTCCATATAACGAATTACGTCATAACGTTATACCATATAACGTTATACTATATAACGTAATACGATATAACGTTATACCATATAACGTATTACGTTATACCATTATAGCATATATCGTATTACGTTATAACGTTATACCATATAACGTTATACCATATAACGTAATACGTTATAACGTTATAACATGTAACGTTATACTATATAACGTAATACGTTATAACGTTATACCATATAACGTATTACGTTATAACTTTACACTATATAACGTAATATGTTGTAACGTTATACCATATAACGTTATACTATATAACGTAATACGTTATAACGTTATACCATATAACGGTATACTATATAACGTAATGCGTTATAACGATATACCATATAACGTATTACGTTATAACGTTCTACCGTATAACGAATTACGTTATAACGTCATACCATATAACGTTATTCTATATAACGTAATATGTTATAACGTTATACCATATAACGTATTACGTTATAACGTTTTCCCATTTAAAGTATTACGTTATAACGTTATACCATATAACGTTATACTATATAACGTAATACGTTATAACGTTATGCCATATAACGTATTACGTTGTAACGGTATTCCATATAACGTTATCCTATATAACGTAATACATTATAACGTTATACCATATAACGTAATACTATATAACGTAATACGTTATAACGTTATACCATATAACGTAATACGTTCTAACGTTATACCATGTAACGTTATACTATATAACGTAATACGTTATAACGTTATACAATGTAACGTTATACTATATAACGTAATGCGTTATAACGATATACCATATAACGTATTACGTTATAACGTTCTACCGTATAACGAATTACGTTATAACGACATACCATATAACGTTATTCTATATAACGTAATATGTTATAACGTTATACCATATAACGTATTACGTTATAACGTTTTCCCATTTAAAGTATTACGTTATAACGTTATACCATATAACGTTATACTATATAACGTAATACGTTATAACGTTATACCATATGGCGTATTACGTTATAACGTTATACCATATAACGTAATACTATATAACGTAATACGTTATAACGTTATACCATATAACGTTACACCATATAACGTAATACGTTATAACGTATTACCATATAACGTATTACGTTATAACATTATACCATATAACGTATTACGTTATAACATCATACCATATAACGTTATACTATATAACGTAATACGTTATAACGTTATACCATATAACGTATTACGTTATGACATTATAGCATATAACGTATTACGTTATAACGTTATTCCATATAACGTATTACGTTATAACGTTGTTCCATATAACGAATTACGTCATAACGTTATACCATATAACGTTATACTATATAACGTAATACGATATAACGTTATACCATATAACGTATTACGTTATAACATTATAGCATATAACGTATTACGTTATAACGTTATACCATATAACGTTATACCATATAACGTAATACGTTATAACGTTATACCATGTAACGTTATACTATATAACGTAATACGTTATAACGTTATACCATATAACGTATTACGTTATAACTTTACACTATATAACGTAATATATTGCAACGTTATACCATATAACGTTATACTATATAACGTAATACGTTATAACGTCATACCATATAGCGTTATTCTATATAACGTAATATGTTATAACGTTATACCATATAACGTATTACGTTATAACGTTTTCCCATTTAAAGTATTACGTTATAACGTTATACCATATAACGTTATACTTTATAACGTAATACGTTATAACGTTATGCCATATAACGTATTACGTTGTAACGGTATTCCATATAACGTTATCCTATATAACGTAATACGTTATAACGTTATAGCATATTACGTATTACGTTATAACGTTGCACCATATAACGTATTACGTTATAACGTTATACCAAATAACATTATACTATATAACGTAATACTTTATAATATTATACCATATAACGTATTACGTTATAACATTATACCATATAACGTATTACGTTATAACGTTATACCATATAACGTAATACTATATAACGTAATACGTTATAACGTTATACCATGTAACGTATTACGTTATAACGTTTTCCCATTTAAAGTATTACGTTATAACGTTATACCATATAACGTTATACTATATAACGTAATACGTTATAACGTTATGCCATATAACGTATTACGTTGTCACGGTATTCCATATAACGAATTACGTTTTAACGTTATACGATATAACGTTATTCTATATAACGTAATACGTTATAACGTTATACCATATAACATATTACGTTATAACGTTATACCTTATAACGTTATACTATATAACGTAATACGTTATAACGTCATACCATATAACGAATTACGTTATAACGTTATATCATGTAACGTTATACTATATAACGTAATACGTTATAACGTTATACCTGATAACGTATTACGTAATAACGTTCTACCATATAACGAATTACGTTATAACGTCATACCATATAACGTTATACTATATAACGTAATATGTTATAACGTTATACCATATAACGTATTACGTTATAACGTTTTCCCATATAAAGTATTACGTAATAACGTTATACCATATAACGTTATACCATATAACGTTATACTATACAACGTAATACGCTATAACGTTATGCCATATAACGTATTACGTTATAACGTTCTACCATATAACGAATTACGTTATAACGTTGTACCATATAACGTTATATTATATAACTTAATACGTTATAACGTTATACTATATAACGTATTACGTAATAACGTTCTACCATATAACGAATTACGTTATAACGTCATACCATATAACGTTATACTATATAACGTAATATGTTATAACGTTATACCATATAACGTATTACGTTATAACGTTTTCCCATTTAAAGTATTACGTTATAACGTTATACCATATAACGTTATACTATATAACGTAATACGTTATAACGTTATGCCATATAACGTATTACGTTATAACATTATACCATATAACGTATTACGTTATAACGTTATAGTATATAACGTAATACTATATAACGTAATACGTTATAACGTTATACCATATAACGTTACACCATATAACGTACAATATTATAACTTTATATCATATAACGTTATACCATATATCGTCATACCATATACCGTAATACGTTATAACGTTATACCTTATAACGTTATACTATATAACGTAATACGTTATAACGTTATACCATATGGCGTATTACGTTATAACGTTATACCATATAACGTAATACGTTCTAACGTTATACCATGTAACGTTATACTATATAACGTAATACGTTATAACGTTATTCCATATAACGTATTACGTTATAACATCATACCATATAACGTTATACTATATAACGTAATACGTTATAGCGTTATACCATATAACGTATTACGTGATAACATTATAGCATATAACGTATTACGTTATAACGTTATTCCATATAACGTATTACGTTATAACGTTGTTCCATATAACGAATTACGTCATAACGTTATACCATATAACGTTAGACTATATAACGTAATACGTTATAACGTTATGCCATATAACGTATTACGTTGTAACGGTATTCCATATAACGAATTACGTTTTAACGTTATACGATATAACGTTATTCTATATAACGTAATACGTTATAACGTTATACCATATAACGTATTACGTTATAACGTTGCACCATATAACGTATTACGTTATAACGTTATACCAAATAACATTATACTATATAACGTAATACGTTATAACGTTATACCATATAACGTATTACGTTATAACATTGTACCATATAACGTATTACGTTATAACGTTATACCATATAACGTAATACTATATAACGTAATACGTTATAACGTTATACCATATAACGTTACACCATATAACGTACAATATTATAACTTTATATCATATAACGTTATACCATATATCGTCATACCATATACCGTAATACGTTATAACGTTATACCATATAACGTTATACTATATAACGTAATACGTTATAACGTTATACCATATGGCGTATTACGTTATAACGTTATACCATATAACGTATTACGTTCTAACGTTATACCAGGTAACGTTATACTATATAACGTAATACGTTATAACGTTATTCCATATAACGTATTACGTTATAACGTTGTTCCATATAACGAATTACGTCATAACGTTATACCATATAACGTTATACTATATAACGTAATACGTTATAACGTATTACCATATAACGTATTACGTTATAACATTATACCATATAACGTATTACGTTATAACATTATACCATATAACGTATTACGTTATAACATCATACCATATAACGTTATACCATATAACGTAATACGTTATAACGTTATACCATATAACGTATTACGTTATAACATTATAGCATATAACGTATTACGTTATAACATTATACCATATAACGTATTACGTTATAACATCATACCATATAACGTTATACTATATAACGTAATACGTTATAGCGTTATACCATATAACGTATTACGTTATAACATTATAGCATATAACGTATTACGTTATAACGTTATTCCATATAACGTATTACGTTATAACGTTGTTCCATATAACGAATTACGTCATAACGTTATACCATATAACGTTAGACTATATAACGTAATACGTTATAACGTTATGCCATATAACGTATTACGTTGTAACGGTATTCCATATAACGTTATCCTATATAACGTAATACGTTATAACGTTATACCATATTACGTATTACGTTATAACGTTGCACCATATAACGTATTACGTTATAACGTTATACCAAATAACATTATACTATATAACGTAATACTTTATAACGTTATACCATATAACGTATTACGTTATAACATTATACCATATAACGTATTACGTTATAACGTTATACCATATAACGTAATGCTATATAACGTAATACGTTATAACGTTATACCATATAACGTTACACCATATAACGTACAATATTATAACTTTATATCATATAACGTTATACCATATATCGTCATAGCATATACCGTAATACGTTATAACGTTATACCATATAACGTTATACTATACAACGTAATACGTTATAACGTTATACAATGTAAAGTTATACAATATAACGTATTACGTTATAACATCATACCATATAACGTTATACTATATAACGTAATACGTTATAACGTTATACCATATAACGTATTACGTTATAACATTATAGCATATAACGTATTACGTTATAACGTTATTCCACATAACGTATTACGTTATAACGTTGTTCCATATAACGAATTACGTCATAACGTTATACCATATAACGTTATACTATATAACGTAATACGATATAACGTTATACCATATAACGTATTACATTATAACATTATAGCATATAACGTATTACGTTATAACGTTATACCATATAACGTTATACCATATAACGTAATACGTTATAACGTTATACCATGTAACGTTATACTATATAACGTAATACGTTATAACGTTATACCATATAACGTATTACGTTATAACTTTACACTATATAACGTAATATGTTGTAACGTTATACCATATAACGTTATACTATATAACGTAATACGTTATAACGTTGTACCATATAACGGTATACTATATAACGTAATGCGTTATAACGATATACCATATAACGTATTACGTTATAACGTTCTACCGTATAACGAATTACGTTATAGCGTCATACCATATAACGTTATTCTATATAACGTAATACGTTATAACGTTATGCCATATAACGTATTACGTTGTAACGGTATTCCATATAACGTTATCCTATATAACGTAATACGTTATAACGTTATACCATATAACGTAATACTATATAACGTAATACGTTATAACGTTATACCATATAACGTAATACGTTCTAACGTTATACCATGTAACGTTATACTATATAACGTAATACGTTATAACGTTATACAATGTAACGTTATACTATATAACGTAATGCGTTATAACGATATACCATATAACGTATTACGTTATAACGTTCTACCGTATAACGAATTACGTTATAACGTCATACCATAAAACGTTATTCTATATAACGTAATGCGTTATAACGATATACCATATAACGTATTACGTTATAACGTTCTACCGTATAACGAATTACGTTATAACGACATACCATATAACGTTATTCTATATAACGTAATATGTTATAACGTTATACCATATAACGTATTACGTTATAACGTTTTCCCATTTAAAGTATTACGTTATAACGTTATACCATATAACGTTATAGTACATAACGTAATACGTTATAACGTTATGCCATATAACGTATTACGTTGTAACGGTATTCCATATAACGAATTACGTTTTAGCGTTATACGATATAACGTTATTCTATATAACGTAATACGTTATAACGTTATACCATATAACGTATTACGTTATAACGTTGCACCATATAACGTATTACGTTATAACGTTATACCAAATAACATTATACTATATAACGTAATACGTTATAACGTTATACCATATAACGTATTACGTTATAACATTGTACCATATAACGTATTACGTTATAACATTATACCATATAACGTATTACGTTATAACATCATACCATATAACGTTATACTATATAACGTAATACGTTATAACGTTATACCATATAACGTATTACGTTATAACATTATAGCATATAACTTATTACGTTATAACGTTATTCCATATAACGTATTACGTTATAACGTTGTTCCATATAACGAATTACGTCATAACGTTATACCATATAACGTTATACTATATAACGTAATACGATATAACGTTATACCGTATAACGAATTACGTTATAACGTCATACCATAAAACGTTATTCTATATAACGTAATGCGTTATAACGATATACCATATAACGTATTACGTTATAACGTTCTACCGTATAACGAATTACGTTATAACGACATACCATATAACGTTATTCTATATAACGTAATATGTTATAACGTTATACCATATAACGTATTACGTTGTAACGGTATTCCATATAACGAATTACGTTTTAACGTTATACGATATAACGTTATTCTATATAACGTAATACGTTATAACGTTATACCATATAACGTATTACGTTATAACGTTGCACCATATAACGTATTACGTTATAACGTTATACCAAATAACATTATACTATATAACGTAATACGTTATAACGTTATACCATATGGCGTATTACGTTATAACGTTATACCATATAACGTAATACGTTATAACGTTATACCATATAACGTTATACCATATAACGTAATACGTTATAACGTTATACCATGTAACGTTATACTATATAACGTAATACGTTATAACGTTATACCATATAACGTATTACGTTATAACTTTACACTATATAACGTAATATGTTGCAACGTTATACCATATAACGTTATACCATATAACGTAATACGTTATAACGTTATACCATATAACGGTATACTATATAACGTAATGCGTTATAACGATATACCATATAACGTATTACGTTATAACGTTCTACCGTATAACGAATTACGTTATAACGTCATACCATATAACGTTATTCTATATAACGTAATATGTTATAACGTTATACCATATAACGTATTACGTTATAACGTTTTCCCATTTAAAGTATTACGTTATAACGTTATACCATATAACGTTATACTATATAACGTAATGCGTTATAACGTTATGCCATATAACGTATTACGTTGTAACGGTATTCCATATAACGTTATCCTATATAACGTAATACGTTATAACGTTATACCATATTACGTATTACGTTATAACGTTGCACCATATAACGTATTACGTTATAACCTTATACCAAATAACATTATACTATATAACGTATTACTTTATAACGTTATACCATATAACGTAATACGTTCTAACGTTATACCATGTAACGTTATACTATATAACGTAATACGTTACAACGTTATACAATGTAACGTTATACTATATAACGTAATGCGTTATAACGATATACCATATAACGTATTACGTTATAACGTTATTCCATATAACGTATTACGTTATAACGGTATTCCATATAACGAATTACGTCATAACGTTATACCATATAACGTTATACTATATAACGTAATACGTTATAACGTTATACCATATAACGTATTACGTTATAACGTTCTACCGTATAACGAATTACGTTATAACGTCATACCATATAACGTTATTCTATATAACGTAATACTTTATAACGTTATACCATATGGCGTATTACGTTATAACGTTATACCATATAACGTAATACGTTCTAACGTTATACCATGTAACGTTATACTATATAACGGAATACGTTATAACGTTATTCCATATAACGTATTACGTTATAACGTTGTTCCATATAACGAATTACGTCATAACGTTATACCATATAACGTTATACTATATAACGTAATACGTTATAACGTTATACCATATAACGTAATACGTTATAACGTTATACCTTATAACGTTATACTATATAACGTAATACGTTATAACGTTATACCATATGGCGTATTACGTTATAACGTTATACCATATAACGTAATACGTTCTAACGTTATACCATGTAACGTTATACTATATAACGTAATACGTTATAACGTTATTCCATATAACGTATTACGTTATAACATCATACCATATAACGTTATACTATATAACGTAATACGTTATAGCGTTATACCATATAACGTATTACGTGATAACATTATAGCATATAACGTATTACGTTATAACGTTATTCCATATAACGTATTACGTTATAACGTTGTTCCATATAACGAATTACGTCATAACGTTATACCATATAACGTTAGACTATATAACGTAATACGTTATAACGTTATGCCATATAACGTATTACGTTGTAACGGTATTCCATATAACGAATTACGTTTTAACGTTATACGATATAACGTTATTCTATATAACGTAATACGTTATAACGTTATACCATATAACGTATTACGTTATAACGTTGCACCATATAACGTATTACGTTATAACGTTATACCAAATAACATTATACTATATAACGTAATACGTTATAACGTTATACCATATAACGTATTACGTTATAACATTGTACCATATAACGTATTACGTTATAACGTTATACCATATAACGTAATACTATATAACGTAATACGTTATAACGTTATACCATATAACGTTACACCATATAACGTACAATATTATAACTTTATATCATATAACGTTATACCATATATCGTCATACCATATACCGTAATACGTTATAACGTTATACCATATAACGTTATACTATATAACGTAATACGTTATAACGTTATACCATATGGCGTATTACGTTATAACGTTATACCATATAACGTATTACGTTCTAACGTTATACCAGGTAACGTTATACTATATAACGTAATACGTTATAACGTTATTCCATATAACGTATTACGTTATAACGTTGTTCCATATAACGAATTACGTCATAACGTTATACCATATAACGTTATACTATATAACGTAATACGTTATAACGTATTACCATATAACGTATTACGTTATAACATTATACCATATAACGTATTACGTTATAACATTATACCATATAACGTATTACGTTATAACATCATACCATATAACGTTATACTATATAACGTAATACGTTATAACGTTATACCATATAACGTATTACGTTATAACATTATAGCATATAACGTATTACGTTATAACATTATACCATATAACGTATTACGTTATAACATCATACCATATAACGTTATACTATATAACGTAATACGTTATAGCGTTATACCATATAACGTATTACGTTATAACATTATAGCATATAACGTATTACGTTATAACGTTATTCCATATAACGTATTACGTTATAACGTTGTTCCATATAACGAATTACGTCATAACGTTATACCATATAACGTTAGACTATATAACGTAATACGTTATAACGTTATGCCATATAACGTATTACGTTGTAACGGTATTCCATATAACGTTATCCTATATAACGTAATACGTTATAACGTTATACCATATTACGTATTACGTTATAACGTTGCACCATATAACGTATTACGTTATAACGTTATACCAAATAACATTATACTATATAACGTAATACTTTATAACGTTATACCATATAACGTATTACGTTATAACATTATAGCATATAACGTATTACGTTATAACATTATACCATATAACGTATTACGTTATAACGTTGTTCCATATAACGAATTACGTCATAACGTTATACCATATAACGTTATACTATATAACGTAATACGTTATAACGTTATGCCATATAACGTATTACGTTGTAACGGTATTCCATATAACGTTATCCTATATAACGTAATACGTTATAACATTATACCATATAACGTATTACGTTATAACATTATACCATATAACGTATTACGTTATAACATCATACCATATAACGTTATACTATATAACGTAATACGTTATAACGTTATACCATATAACGTATTACGTTATAACATTATAGCATATAACGTATTACGTTATAACATTATACCATATAACGTATTACGTTATAACATCATACCATATAACGTTATACTATATAACGTAATACGTTATAACGTTATACCATATAACGTATTACGTTATAACATTATAGCATATAACGTATTACGTTATAACATTATACCATATAACGTATTACGTTATAACATCATACCATATAACGTTATACTATATAACGTAATACGTTATAGCGTTATACCATATAACGTATTACGTTATAACATTATAGCATATAACGTATTACGTTATAACGTTATTCCATATAACGTATTACGTTATAACGTTGTTCCATATAACGAATTACGTCATAACGTTATACCATATAACGTTAGACTATATAACGTAATACGTTATAACGTTATGCCATATAACGTATTACGTTGTAACGGTATTCCATATAACGTTATCCTATATAACGTAATACGTTATAACGTTATACCATATTACGTATTACGTTATAACGTTGCACCATATAACGTATTACGTTATAACGTTATACCAAATAACATTATACTATATAACGTAATACTTTATAACGTTATACCATATAACGTATTACGTTATAACATTATACCATATAACGTATTACGTTATAACGTTATACCATATAACGTAATGCTATATAACGTAATACGTTATAACGTTATACCATATAACGTTACACCATATAACGTACAATATTATAACTTTATATCATATAACGTTATACCATATATCGTCATAGCATATACCGTAATACGTTATAACGTTATACCATATAACGTTATACTATACAACGTAATACGTTATAACGTTATACAATGTAAAGTTATACAATATAACGTATTACGTTATAACATCATACCATATAACGTTATACTATATAACGTAATACGTTATAACGTTATACCATATAACGTATTACGTTATAACATTATAGCATATAACGTATTACGTTATAACGTTATTCCACATAACGTATTACGTTATAACGTTGTTCCATATAACGAATTACGTCATAACGTTATACCATATAACGTTATACTATATAACGTAATACGATATAACGTTATACCATATAACGTATTACATTATAACATTATAGCATATAACGTATTACGTTATAACGTTATACCATATAACGTAATACGTTATAACGTTATACCATGTAACGTTATACTATATAACGTAATACGTTATAACGTTATACCATATAACGTATTACGTTATAACTTTACACTATATAACGTAATATGTTGTAACGTTATACCATATAACGTTATACTATATAACGTAATACGTTATAACGTTGTACCATATAACGGTATACTATATAACGTAATGCGTTATAACGATATACCATATAACGTATTACGTTATAACGTTCTACCGTATAACGAATTACGTTATAGCGTCATACCATATAACGTTATTCTATATAACGTAATACGTTATAACGTTATGCCATATAACGTATTACGTTGTAACGGTATTCCATATAACGTTATCCTATATAACGTAATACGTTATAACGTTATACCATATAACGTAATACTATATAACGTAATACGTTATAACGTTATACCATATAACGTAATACGTTCTAACGTTATACCATGTAACGTTATACTATATAACGTAATACGTTATAACGTTATACAATGTAACGTTATACTATATAACGTAATGCGTTATAACGATATACCATATAACGTATTACGTTATAACGTTCTACCGTATAACGAATTACGTTATAACGTCATACCATAAAACGTTATTCTATATAACGTAATGCGTTATAACGATATACCATATAACGTATTACGTTATAACGTTCTACCGTATAACGAATTACGTTATAACGACATACCATATAACGTTATTCTATATAACGTAATATGTTATAACGTTATACCATATAACGTATTACGTTATAACGTTTTCCCATTTAAAGTATTACGTTATAACGTTATACCATATAACGTTATACTATATAACGTAATACGTTATAACGTTATGCCATATAACGTATTACGTTGTAACGGTATTCCATATAACGAATTACGTTTTAACGTTATACGATATAACGTTATTCTATATAACGTAATACGTTATAACGTTATACCATATAACGTATTACGTTATAACGTTGCACCATATAACGTATTACGTTATAACGTTATACCAAATAACATTATACTATATAACGTAATACGTTATAACGTTATACCATATAACGTATTACGTTATAACATTGTACCATATAACGTATTACGTTATAACATTATACCATATAACGTATTACGTTATAACATCATACCATATAACGTTATACTATATAACGTAATACGTTATAACGTTATACCATATAACGTATTACGTTATAACATTATAGCATATAACTTATTACGTTATAACGTTATTCCATATAACGTATTACGTTATAACGTTGTTCCATATAACGAATTACGTCATAACGTTATACCATATAACGTTATACTATATAACGTAATACGATATAACGTTATACCGTATAACGAATTACGTTATAACGTCATACCATAAAACGTTATTCTATATAACGTAATGCGTTATAACGATATACCATATAACGTATTACGTTATAACGTTCTACCGTATAACGAATTACGTTATAACGACATACCATATAACGTTATTCTATATAACGTAATATGTTATAACGTTATACCATATAACGTATTACGTTGTAACGGTATTCCATATAACGAATTACGTTTTAACGTTATACGATATAACGTTATTCTATATAACGTAATACGTTATAACGTTATACCATATAACGTATTACGTTATAACGTTGCACCATATAACGTATTACGTTATAACGTTATACCAAATAACATTATACTATATAACGTAATACGTTATAACGTTATACCATATGGCGTATTACGTTATAACGTTATACCATATAACGTAATACGTTATAACGTTATACCATATAACGTAATACGTTATAACGTTATACCATATAACGTTATACCATATAACGTAATACGTTATAACGTTATACCATGTAACGTTATACTATATAACGTAATACGTTATAACGTTATACCATATAACGTATTACGTTATAACTTTACACTATATAACGTAATATGTTGCAACGTTATACCATATAACGTTATACTATATAACGTAATACGTTATAACGTTATACCATATAACGGTATACTATATAACGTAATGCGTTATAACGATATACCATATAACGTATTACGTTATAACGTTCTACCGTATAACGAATTACGTTATAACGTCATACCATATAACGTTATTCTATATAACGTAATATGTTATAACGTTATACCATATAACGTATTACGTTATAACGTTTTCCCATTTAAAGTATTACGTTATAACGTTATACCATATAACGTTATACTATATAACGTAATGCGTTATAACGTTATGCCATATAACGTATTACGTTGTAACGGTATTCCATATAAGGTTATCCTATATAACGTAATACGTTATAACGTTATACCATATTACGTATTACGTTATAACGTTGCACCATATAACGTATTACGTTATAACGTTATACCAAATAACATTATACTATATAACGTAATACTTTATAACGTTATACCATATAACGTATTACGTTATAACATTATACCATATAACGTATTACGTTATAACGTTATACCATATAACGTAATTCTAAATAACGTAATAAGTTATAACGTTATACAATGTAACGTTATACTATATAACGTAATACGTTATAACGTTATACAATGTAACGTTATACTATATAACGTATTTCGTTATAACGTTACACCATGTAACGTATTACGTTATAACGTTATACCAAATAACGTTATACTGTATAACGTAATACGTTATAACGTTATACCATATGACTTATTACGTTATAACGTTATACCATATAACGTAATACGTTCTAACGTTATACCATGTAACCTTATACTATATAACGTAATACGTTACAACGTTATACAATGTAACGTTATACTATATAACGTAATGCGTTATAACGATATACCATATAACGTATTACGTTATAACGTTATTCCATATAACGTATTGCGTTATAACGGTATTCCATATAACGAATTACGTCATAACGTTATACCATATAACGTTATACTATATAACGTAATACGTTATAACGTTATACCATATAACGTATTACGTTATAACGTTCTACCGTATAACGAATTACGTTATA
Source organism: Bombus flavifrons (assembly GCF_040668555.2). Taxonomy (NCBI): domain Eukaryota; kingdom Metazoa; phylum Arthropoda; class Insecta; order Hymenoptera; family Apidae; genus Bombus; species Bombus flavifrons. The sequence goes on from NC_138451.1 coordinate 5,302,453, forward strand.
ACGTCATACCATATAACGTTATTCTATATAACGTAATACTTTATAACGTTATACCATATGGCGTATTACGTTATAACGTTATACCATATAACGTAATACGTTCTAACGTTATACCATGTAACGTTATACTATATAACGGAATACGTTATAACGTTATTCCATATAACGTATTACGTTATAACGTTGTTCCATATAACGAATTACGTCATAACGTTATACCATATAACGTTATACTATATAACGTAATACGTTATAACGTTATACCATATAACGTATTACGTTATAACATTATACCATATAACGTATTACGTTATAAAATTATACCATATAACGTATTACGTTATAACATCATACCATATAACGTTATACTATATAACGTAATACGTTATAACGTTATACCATATAACGTTATACTATATAACGTAGTGCGTTATAACGAAATACCATATAACGTATTACGTTATAACGTTCTACCGTATAACGAATTACGTTATAACGTCATACCATATAACGTTATTCTTTATAACGTAATATGTTATAACGTTATACCATATAACCTATTACGTTATAACATTTTCCCATTTAAAGTATTACGTTATAACGTTATACCATATAACGTTATACTATATAACGTAATGCGTTATAACGTTATACCATATTACGTATTACGTTATAACGTTGCACCATATAACGTATTACGTTATAACGTTATACCAAATAACATTATACTATATAACGTAATACTTTATAATATTATACCATATAACGTATTACGTTATAACATTACACCATATAACGTATTACGTTATAACGTTATACCATATAACGTAATACTATATAACGTAATACGTTATAACGTTATACCATATAACGTATTACGTTATAACGTTTTCCCATTTAAAGTATTACGTTATAAAGTTGTAAAATGTAACGTTATACTATATAACGTAATACGTTATAACGTTATACCATATAACGTATTACGTTATAACATTATAGCAAATAACGTATTACGTTATAACGTTATACCATATAACGTTATACCATATAACGTTATACTATATAACGTAATACGTTATAACGTTATGCCATATAACGTATTACGTTATAACGTTATACTTTATAACGTCATACGTTGTAACGTTATACCATATAACGTTATACTATATAACGTAATACGTTATAACGCTATACCTTATAACGTTATACCATATAACATATTACGTTATAACGTTATACCTTATAACGTTATGCCATATAACGTATTACGTTATAACGTTCTACCATATAACGAATTACGTTATAACGTTGTACCATATAACGTTATATTATATAACTTAATACGTTATAACGTTATACCACATAACGTATTACGTAATAACGTTCTACCATATAACGAATTACGTTATAACGTCATACCATATAACGTTATACTATATAACGTAATATGTTATAACGTTATACCATATAACGTATTACGTTATAACGTTTTCCCATTTAAAGTATTACGTTATAACGTTATACCATATAACGTTATACTATATAACGTAATACGTTATAACGTTATGCCATATAACGTATTACGTTGTAACGGTATTCCATATAACGAATTACGTTTTAACGTTATACGATATAACGTTATTCTATATAACGTAATACGTTATAACGTTTTACCATATAACGTATTACGTTATAACGTTGCACCATATAACGTATTACGTTATAACGTTATACCAAATAACATTATACTATATAACGTAATACGTTATAACGTTATACCATATAACGTATTACGTTATAACATTATACCATATAACGTATTACGTTATAACGTTATACCATATAACGTAATACTATATAACGTAATACGTTATAACGTTATACCATATAACGTTACACCATATAACGTACAATATTATAACTTTATATCATATAACGTTATACCATATATCGTCATAGCATATACCGTAATACGTTATAACGTTATACCATATAAGGTTATACTATACAACGTAATACGTTATAACGTTATACCAAATAACGTTATACTATATAACGTAATACGTTATAACGTTATACCATATGACGTATTACGTTATAACGTTATACCATATAACGTAATACGTGCTAACGTTATACCATGTAACGTTATACTATATAACGTATTACGTTATAACGTTCTACCGTATAACGAATTACGTTATAACGTCATACCATAAAACGTTATTCTATATAACGTAATGCGTTATAACGATATACCATATAACGTATTACGTTATAACGTTCTACCGTATAACGAATTACGTTTTAACGTTATACGATATAACGTTATTCTATATAACGTAATACGTTATAACGTTATACCATATAACGTATTACGTTATAACGTTGCACCATATAACGTATTACGTTATAACGTTATACCAAATAACATTATACTATATAACGTAATACGTTATAACGTTATACCATATAACGTATTACGTTATAACATTATACCATATAACGTATTACGTTATAACGTTATACCATATAACGTAATACTATATAACGTAATACGTTATAACGTTATACCATATAACGTTTCACCATATAACGTACAATATTATAACTTTATATCATATAACGTTATACCATATATCGTCATAGCATATACCGTAATACGTTATAACGTTATACCATATAACGTTATACTATACAACGTAATACGTTATAACGTTATACCAAATAACGTTATACTATATAACGTAATACGTTATAACGTTATACCATATAACGTTACACCATATAACGTAGAATATTATAACTTTATATCATATAACGTTATACCATATATCGTCATACCATATACCGTAATACGTTATAACGTTATACCATATAACGTTATACTATATAACGTAATACGTTATAACGTTATACCATATGGCGTATTACGTTATAACGTTATACCATATAACGTAATACGTTCTAACGTTATACCATGTAACGTTATACTATATAACGTAATACGTTATAACGTTATTCCATATAACGTATTACGTTATAACGTTGTTCCATATAACGAATTACGTCATAACGTTATTCCATATAACGTATTACGTTATAACGTTGTTCCATATAACGAATTACGTCATAACGTTATACCAGATAACGTTATACTATATAACGTAATACGATATAACGTTATACCATATAACGTATTAAGTTATAACATTATAGCATATAACGTATTACGTTATAACGTTATACCATACAACGTTATACCATATAACATAATACGTTATAACGTTATACCAAATAACATTATACTATATAACGTAATACGTTATAACGTTATACCATATAACGTATTACGTTATAACATTATACCATATAACGTATTACGTTATAACGTTGTTCCATATAACGAATTACGTCATAACGTTATACCATATAACGTTATACCATATAACGTAATACTATATAACGTAATACGTTATAACGTTATACCATATAACGTTACACCATATAACGTACAATATTATAACTTTATATCATATAACGTTATACCATATATCGTCATACCATATACCGTAATACGTTATAACGTTATACCATATAACGTTATACTATATAACGTAATACGTTATAACGTATTACCATATAACGTATTACGTTATAACATTATACCATATAACGTATTACGTTATAACATTATACCATATAACGTATTACGTTATAACATCATACCATATAACGTTATACTATATAACGTAATACGTTATAACGTTATTCTATATAACGTAATACGTTATAACGTTTTACCATATAACGTATTACGTTATAACGTTGCACCATATAACGTATTACGTTATAACGTTATACCAAATAACATTATACTATATAACGTAATACGTTATAACGTTATACCATATAACGTATTACGTTATAACATTATACCATATAACGTATTACGTTATAACGTTATACCATATAACGTAATACTATATAACGTAATACGTTATAACGTTATACCATATAACGTTACACCATATAACGTACAATATTATAACTTTATATCATATAACGTTATACCATATATTGTCATAGCATATACCGTAATACGTTATAACGTTATACCATATAACGTTATACTATACAACGTAATACGTTATAACGTTATACCATATAACGTATTACGTTATAACATTATACCATATAACATATTACGTTATAACGTTATACCATATAACGTAATACTATATAACGTAATACGTTATAACGTTATACCATATAACGTTACACCATATAACGTACAATATTATAACTTTATATCATATAACGTTATACCATATATCGTCATACCATATACCGTAATACGTTATAACGTTATACCATATAACGTTATACTATATAACGTAATACGTTATAACGTTATTCTATATAACGTAATACGTTATAACGTTTTACCATATAACGTATTACGTTATAACGTTGCACCATATAACGTATTACGTTATAACGTTATACCAAATAACATTATACTATATAACGTAATACGTTATAACGTTGTTCCATATAACGAATTACGTCATAACGTTATTCCATATAACGTATTACGTTATAACGTTGTTCCATATAACGAATTACGTCATAACGTTATACCATATAACGTTATACTATATAACGTAATACGATATAACGTTATACCATATAACGTATTAAGTTATAACATTATAGCATATAACGTATTACGTTATAACGTTATACCATACAACGTTATACCATATAACATAATACGTTATAACGTTATACCAAATAACATTATACTATATAACGTAATACGTTATAACGTTATACCATATAACGTATTACGTTATAACATTATACCATATAACGTATTACGTTATAACGTTGTTCCATATAACGAATTACGTCATAACGTTATACCATATAACGTTATACCATATAACGTAATACTATATAACGTAATACGTTATAACGTTATACCATATAACGTTACACCATATAACGTAAAATATTATAACTTTATATCATATAACGTTATACCATATATCGTCATACCATATACCGTAATACGTTATAACGTTATACCATATAACGTTATACTATATAACGTAATACGTTATAACGTATTACCATATAACGTATTACGTTATAACATTATACCATATAACGTATTACGTTATAACATTATACCATATAACGTATTACGTTATAACATCATACCATATAACGTTATACTATATAACGTAATACGTTATAACGTTATTCTATATAACGTAATACGTTATAACGTTTTACCATATAACGTATTACGTTATAACGTTATACCATATAACGTAATACTATATAACGTAATACGTTATAACGTTATACCATATAACGTTACACCATATAACGTACAATATTATAACTTTATATCATATAACGTTATACCATATATCGTCATAGCATATACCGTAATACGTTATAACGTTATACCATATAACGTTATACTATACAACGTAATACGTTATAACGTTATACCAAATAACGTTATACTATATAACGTAATACGTTATAACGTTATACCATATGACGTATTACGTTATAACGTTATACCATATAACGTAATACGTTCTAACGTTATACCATGTAACGTTATACTATATAACGTAATACGTTATAACGTTATACAATGTAACGTTATACTATATAACGTAATGCGTTATAACGATATACCATATAACGTATTACGTTATAACGTTCTACCGTATAACGAATTACGTTATAACGTCATACCATAAAACGTTATTCTATAAAACGTAATGCGTTATAACGATATACCATGTAACGTATTACGTTATAACGTTCTACCGTATAACGAATTACGTTTTAACGTTATACCAAATAACATTATACTATATAACGTAATACGTTATAACGTTATACAATGTAACGTTATACTATATAACGTAATGCGTTATAACGATATACCATATAACGTATTACGTTATAACGTTCTACCGTATAACGTATTACGTTATAACGTTATACCATATAACGTAATACTATATAACGTAATACGTTATAACGTTATACCATATAACGTTACACCATATAACGTACAATATTATAACTTTATATCATATAACGTTATACCATATATCGTCATAGCATATACCGTAATACGTTATAACGTTATACCATATAACGTTATACTATACAACGTAATACGTTATAACGTTATACCAAATAACGTTATACTATATAACGTAATACGTTATAACGTTATACCATATGACGTATTACGTTATAACGTTATACCATATAACGTAATACGTTCTAACGTTATACCATGTAACGTTATACTATATAACGTAATACGTTATAACGTTATACAATGTAACGTTATACTATATAACGTAATGCGTTATAACGATATACCATATAACGTATTACGTTATAACGTTCTACCGTATAACGAATTACGTTATAACGTCATACCATAAAACGTTATTCTATAAAACGTAATGCGTTATAACGATATACCATGTAACGTATTACGTTATAACGTTCTACCGTATAACGAATTACGTTTTAACGTTATACCAAATAACATTATACTATATAACGTAATACGTTATAACGTTATACCATATAACGTATTACGTTATAACATTATACCATATAACGTATTACGTTATAACGTTATACCATATAACGTAATACTATATAACGTAATACGTTATAACGTTATACCATATAACGATACACCATATAACGTACAATATTATAACTTTATATCATATAACGTTATACCATATATCGTCATACCATATACCGTAATACGTTATAACGTTATACCATATAACGTTATACTATATAACGTAATACGTTATAACGTTATACCATATGGCGTATTACGTTATAACGTTATACCATATAACGTAATACTATATAACGTAATACGTTATAACGTTATACCATATAACGTTACACCATATAACGTACAATATTATAACTTTATATCATATAACGTTATACCATATATCGTCATACCATATACCGTAATACGTTATAACGTTATACCATATAACGTTATACTATATAACGTAATACGTTATAACGTTATACCATATGGCGTATTACGTTATAACGTTATACCATATAACGTAATACGTTCTAACGTTATACCATGTAACGTTATACTATATAACGTAATACGTTATAACGTTATTCCATATAACGTATTACGTTATAACGTTGTTCCATATAACGAATTACGTCATAACGTTATACCATATAACGTTATACTATATAACGTAATACGTTATAACGTATTACCATATAACGTATTACGTTATAACATTATACCATATAACGTATTACGTTATAACGTTGCACCATATAACGTATTACGTTATAACGTTATACCAAATAACATTATACTATATAACGTAATACGTTATAACGTTATACCATATAACGTATTACGTTATAACATTATACCATATAACGTATTACGTTATAACGTTATACCAAATAACATTATACTATATAACGTAATACGTTATAACGTTATACCATATAACGTATTACGTTATAACATTATACCATATAACGTATTACGTTATAACGTTATACCATATATCGTCATACCATATACCGTAATACGTTATAACGTTATACCATATAACGTTATACTATATAACGTAATACGTTATAACGTTATACCATATGGCGTATTACGTTATAACGTTATACCATATAACGTAATACGTTCTAACGTTATACCATGTAACGTTATACTATATAACGTAATACGTTATAACGTTATTCCATATAACGTATTACGTTATAACGTTGTTCCATATAACGAAATACGTCATAACGTTATTCCATATAACGTATTACGTTATAACGTTGTTCCATATAACGAATTACGTCATAACGTTATACCATATAACGTTATACTATATAACGTAATACGATATAACGTTATACCATATAACGTATTAAGTTATAACATTATAGCATATAACGTATTACGTTATAACGTTATACCATATAACGTTATACCATATAACATAATACGTTATAACGTTATACCAAATAACATTATACTATATAACGTAATACGTTATAACGTTATACCATATAACGTATTACGTTATAACATTATACCATATAACGTATTACGTTATAACGTTGTTCCATATAACGAATTACGTCATAACGTTATACCATATAACGTTATACCATATAACGTAATACTATATAACGTAATACGTTATAACGTTATACCATATAACGTTACACCATATAACGTACAATATTATAACTTTATATCATATAACGTTATACCATATATCGTCATACCATATACCGTAATACGTTATAACGTTATACCATATAACGTTATACTATATAACGTAATACGTTATAACGTTATACCATATGGCGTATTACGTTACAACGTTATACCATATAACGCAATACGTTCTAACGTTATACCATGTAACGTTATACTGTATAACGTAATACGTTATAACGTTATTCCATATAACGTATTACGTTATAACGTTGTTCCATATAACGAATTACGTCATAACGTTATAACATATAACGTTATACTATATAACGTAATACGTTATAACGTATTACCATATAACGTATTACGTTATAACATTATACCATATAACGTATTACGTTATAACATTATACCATATAACGTATTACGTTATAACATCATACCATATAACGTTATACTATATAACGTAATACGTTATAACGTTATACCATATAACGTATTACGTTATAACATTATAGCATATAACGTATTACGTTATAACGTTATTCCATATAACGTATTACGTTATAACGTTGTTCCATATAACGAATTACGTCATAACGTTATACCATATAACGTTATACTATATAACGTAATACGATATAACGTTATACCATATAACGTATTACGTTATAACATTATAGCATATAACGTATTACGTTATAACGTTATACCATATAAAGTTATACCATATAACGTTATACCATATAACATAATACGTTATAACGTTATACCATGTAACGTTATACTATATAATGTAATACGTTATAACGTTATACCATATAACGTATTACGTTATAACTTTACACTATATAACGTAATATGTTGTAACGTTATACCATATAACGTTATACTATATAACGTAATACGTTATAACGTTATACCATATAACGGTATACTATATAACGTAACGCGTTATAACGATATACCATATAACGTATTACGTTATAACGTTCTACCGTATAACGAATTACGTTATAACGTCATACCATATAACGTTATTCTATATAACGTAACACGTTATAACGTTATGCCATATAACGTATTACGTTGTAACGGTATTCCATATAACGTTATCCTATATAACGTAATACGTTATAACGTTATACCATATAACGTATTACGTTATAACATTATACCATATAACGTATTACGTTATAACGTTATACCATATAACGTAATACTATATAACGTAATACGTTATAACGTTATACCATATAACGTTACACCATATAACGTACAATATTATAACTTTATATCATATAACGTTATACCATATATCGTCATAGCATATACCGTAATACGTTATAGCGTTATACCATATAACGTTATACTATATAACGTAATACGTTATAACGTTATACAATGTAACGTTATACTATATAAAGTAATACGTTATAACGTTATACAATGTAACGTTATACTATATAACGTATTTCGTTATAACGTTACACCATGTAACATATTACGTTGTAACGTTACACCAAATAACGTTATACTATATAACGTAATACGTTATAACGTTATACCATATGACGTATTACGTTATAACGTTATACCATATAACGTAATACGTTCTAACGTTATACCATGTAACGTTATACTATATAACGTAATACGTTATAACGTTATACAATGTAACGTTATACTATATAACGTATTGCGTTATAACGATATACCATATAACGTATTACGTTATAACGTTCTACCGTATAACGAATTACGTTATTACGTCATACCTTATAACGTTATTCTATATAACGTAATGCGTTATAACGATATACCATATAGCGTATTACGTTATAACGTTCTACCGTATATCGAATTACGGTATAACGTCATACCATATAACGTTATTCTATATATCGTAATATGTTATAACGTTATACCATATAACGTATTACGTTATAACGTTTTCCCATTTAAAGTATTACGTTATAACGTTATACCATATAACGTTATACTATATAACGTAATACGTTATAACGTTATGCCATATAACGTATTACGTTGTAACGGTATTCCATATAACGAATTACGTTTTAACGTTATACGATATAACGTTATTCTATATAACGTAATACGTTATAACGTTATACCATATAACGTATTACGTTATAACGTTGCACCATATAACGTATTACGTTATAACGTTATACCAAATAACATTATACTATATAACGTAATACTTATAACGTTATACCATATAACGTATTACGTTATAACATTATACCATATAACGTATTACGTTATAACGTTATACCATGTAACGTTATACTATATAACGTAATACGTTATAACGTTATACAATGTAACGTTATACTATATAACGTAATACGTTATAACGTTATACAATGTAACGTTATACTATATAACGTATTTCGTTATAACGTTACACCATGTAACGTATTACGTTATAACGTTATACCAAATAACGTTATACTATATAACGTAATACGTTATAACGTTATACCATATGACGTATTACGTTATGACGTTATACCATATAACGTAATACGTTCTAACGTTATACCATGTAACGTTATACTATATAACGTAATATATTATAACGTTATACCATATAACGTATTACGTTATAACGTTTTCCTATTTAAAGTATTACGTTATAACGTTATACCATATAACGTTATACTATATAACGTAATACGTTATAACGTTATGCCATATAACGTATTACGTTGTAACGGTATTCCATATAACGAATTACGTTTTAACGTTATACGATATAACGTTATTCTATATAACGTAAAACGTTATAACGTTATACCATATAACGTATTACGTTATAACGTTGCACCATATAACGTATTACGTTATAACGTTATACCAAATAACATTATACTATATAACGTAATACGTTATAACGTTATACCATATATCGTCATACCATATACCGTAATACGTTATAACGTTATACCATATAACGTTATACTATATAACGTAATACGTTATAACGTTATACCATATGGCGTATTACGTTATAACGTTATACCATATAACGTAATACGTTCTAACGTTATACCATGTAACGTTATACTATATAACGTAATACGTTATAACGTTATTCCATATAACGTATTACGTTATAACGTTGTTCCATATAACGAATTACGTCATAACGTTATACCATATAACGTTATACTATATAACGTAATACGTTATAACGTTATACCATATAACGTATTACGTTATAACATTATACCATATAACGTATTACGTTATAACATTATACCATATAACGTATTACGTTATAACATCATACCATATAACGTTATACTATATAACGTAATACGTTATAACGTTATACCATATAACGTATTACGTTATAACATTATAGCATATAACGTATTACGCTATAACGTTATTCCATATAACGTATTACGTTATAACGTTGTTCCATATAACGAATTACGTCATAACGTTATACCATATAACGTTATACTATATAACGTAATACGTTATAACGTTATACCATATAACGTATTACGTTATAACATTATAGCATATAACGTATTACGTTATAACGTTATACCATATAACGTTATACCATATAACGTATTACGTTATAACGTTATACCATATAACGTATTACGTTATAACGTTATACCAAATAATATTATACTATATAACGTAATTCTTTATAACGTTATACCATATAACGTATTACGTTATAACATTATACCATATAACGTATTACGTTATAACGTTATACCATATAACGTAATACTATATAACGTAATACGTTATAACGTTATACCATATAACGTTACACCATATAACGTACAATATTATAACTTTATATCATATAACGTTATACCATATATCGTCATAGCATATACCGTAATACGTTATAACGTTATACCATATAACGTTATACTATATAACGTAATACGTTATAACGTTATACAATGTAACGTTATACTATATAACGTAATACGTTATAACGTTAAACAATGTAACGTTATACTATATAACGTATTTCGTTATAACGTTACACCATGTAACGTATTACGTTATAACATTATACCAAATAACGTTATACTATATAACGTAATACGTTATAACGTTATACCATATGACGTATTACGTTATAACGTTATACCATATAACGTTATACTATATAACGTAATGCGTTATAACGATATACCATATAACTCATTACATTATAACGTTCTACCGTATAACGAATTACGTTATAACGTCATACCATATAACGTTATTCTATATAACGTAATATGTTATAACGTTATACCATATAACCTATTACGTTATAACGTTTTCCAATTTAAAGTATTACGTTATAACGTTATACCATATAACGTTATACTATATAACGTAATACGTTATAACGTTATGCCATATAACGTATTACGTTGTAACGGTATTCCATATAACGTTATCCTATATAACGTAATACGTTATAACTTTACACTATATAACGTAATACTTTATAACGTTATACCATATAACGTATTACGTTATAACATTATACCATATAACGTATTACGTTATAACGTTATACCATATAACGTAATACTATATAACGTAATACGTTATAACGTTATACCATATAACGTTACACCATATAACGTACAATATTATAACTTTATATCATATAACGTTATACCATATATCGTCATAGCATATACCGTAATACGTTATAACGTTATACCATATGACGTATTACGTTATAACGTTATACCATATAACGTAATACGTTCTAACGTTATACCATGTAACGTTATACTATATAACGTAATATGTTATAACGTTATACCATATAACGTATTACGTTATAACGTTTTCCTATTTAAAGTATTACGTTATAACGTTATACCATATAACGTTATACTATATAACGTAATACGTTATAACGTTATGCCATATAACGTATTACATTGTAACGGTATTCCATATAACGAATTACGTTTTAACGTTATACGATATAACGTTATTCTATATAACGTAATACGTTATAACGTTATACCATATAACGTATTACGTTATAACGTTGCACCAAATAACGTTATACTATATAACGTAATACGTTATAACGTTATACCATATGACGTATTACGTTATAACGTTATACCAAATAACATTATACTATATAACGTAATACGTTATAACGTTATACCATATATCGTCATACCATATACCGTAATACGTTATAACGTTATACCATATAACGTTATACTATATAACGTAATACGTTATAACGTTATACCATATGGCGTATTACGTTATAACGTTATACCATATAACGTAATACGTTCTAACGTTATACCATGTAACGTTATACTATATAACGTAATACGTTATAACGTTGTTCCATATAACGAATTACGTCATAACGTTATACCATATAACGTTATACTATATAACGTAATACGTTATAACGTTATACCATATAACGTATTACGTTATAACATTATACCATATAACGTATTACGTTATAACATTATACCATATAACGTATTACGTTATAACATCATACCATATAACGTTATACTATATAACGTAATACGTTATAACGTTATACCATATAACGTATTACGTAATAACATTATAGCATATAACGTATTACGCTATAACGTTATTCCATATAACGTATTACGTTATAACGTTGTTCCATATAACGAATTACGTCATAACGTTATACCATATAACGTATTACGTTATAACATTATAGCATATAACGTATTACGTTATAACGTTATACCAAATAACGTTATACTATATAACGTAATACGTTATAACGTTATACCATATGACGTATTACTTTATAACGTTATACCATATAACGTAATACGTTCTAACGTTATACCATGTAACGTTATACTATATAACGTAATACGTTATAACGTTATACAATGTAACGTTATACTATATAACGTAATACGTTATAACGTTATAGAATGTAACGTTATACTATATAACGTATTTCGTTATAACGTTACACCATGTAACGTATTACGTTATAACGTTATACCAAATAACGTTATACTATATAACGTAATACGTTATAACGTTATACCATATGACGTATTACGTTATAACGTTATACCATATAACGTAATACGTTCTAACGTTATACCATGTAACGTTATACTATATAACGTAATATGTTATAACGTTATACCATATAACGTATTACGTTATAACGTTTTCCTATTTAAAGTATTACGTTATAACGTTATACCATATAACGTTATACTATATAACGTAATACGTTATAACGTTATGCCATATAACGTATTACGTTGTAACGGTATTCCATATAACGTTATCCTATATAACGTAATACGTTATAACTTTACACTATATAACGTAATATGTTGTAACGTTATACCATATAACGTATTACGTTATAACATTATACCATATAACGTATTACGTTATAACGTTATACCATATAACGTAATACTATATAACGTAATACGTTATAACGTTATACCATATAACGTTACACCATATAACGTACAATATTATAACTTTATATCATATAACGTTATACCATATACCGTCATAGCATATACCGTAATACGTTATAACGTTATACCATATAACGTTATACTATATAACGTAATACGTTATAACGTTATACAATGTAACGTTATACAATATAACGTAATACGTTATAACGTTAAACAATGTAACGTTATACTATATAACGTATTTCGTTATAACGTTACACCATGTAACGTATTACGTCATAACGTTATACCAAATAACGTTATACTATATAACGTAATACGTTATAACGTTATACCATATGACGTATTACGTTATAACGTTATACCATATAACGTAATACGTTCTAACGTTATGCCATGTAACGTTATACTATATAACGTAATACGTTATAACGTTATTCCATACAAAGTATTACGTTATAGCGTTGTTCCATATAACGAATTACGTCATAACGTTATACCATATATCGTTATACTATATAACGTAATACGTCATAACGTTATACCATATAACGTATTACGTTATAACATTATACCATATAACGTATTACGTTAAACATTATACCATATAAGGTATTACGTTATAACATCATACCATATAACGTTATACTATATAACGTAATACGTTATAACGTTATACCATATAACGTATTACGTTGTAACGGTATTCCATATAACGTTATCCTATATAACGTAATACGTTATAACTTTACACTATATAACGTAATATGTTGTAACGTTATACCATATAACGTTATCCTATATAACGTAATACGTTATAACGTTATACCATATTACGTATTACGTTATAACGTTGCACCATATAACGTATTACGTTATAACGTTATACCAAATAACATTATACTATATAACGTAATACGTTATAACGTTATACAATGTAACGTTATACTATATAACGTAATACGTTATAACGTTATACAATGTAACGTTATACTATATAACGTATTTCGTTATAACGTTACACCATGTAACGTATTACGTTATAACGTTATACCCAATAACGTTATACTATATAACGTAATACGTTATAACGTTATACCATATGACGTATTACGTTATAACGTTATACCATATAACGTAATACGTTCTAACGTTATACCATGTAACGTTATTCTATATAACGTAATATGTTATAACGTTATACCATATAACGTATTACGTTATAACGTTTTCCTATTTAAAGTATTACGTTATAACGTTATACCATATAACGTTATACTATATAACGTAATACGTTATAACGTTATGCCATATAACGTATTACGTTGTAACGGTATTCCATATAACGTTATCCTATATAACGTAATACGTTATAACTTTACACTATATAACGTAATACGTTGTAACGTTATACCATATAACGTTATCCTATATAACGTAATACGTTATAACGTTATACCATATTACGTATTACGTTATAACGTTGCACCATATAACGTATTACGTTATAACGTTATACCAAATAACATTATACTATATAACGTAATACTTTATAACGTTATACTATATAACGTATTACGTTATAACATTATACCATATAACGTATTACGTTATAACGTTATACCATATAACGTAATACTATATAACGTAATACGTTATAACGTTATACCATATAACGTTACACCATATAACGTACAATATTATAACTTTATACCATATAACGTTATTCCATATATCGTCATAGCATATACCGTAATACGTTATAACGTTATACCATATAACGTTATACTATATAACGTAATACGTTATAACGTTATACAATGTAACGTTATACTATATAACGTAATACGTTATAAAGTTATACAATGTAACGTTATACTATATAACGTATTTCGTTATAACGTTACACCATGTAACGTATTACGTTATAACGTTATACCAAATAACGTTATACTATATAACGTAATACGTTATAACGTTATACCATATGATGTATTACGTTATAACGTTATACCATATAACGTAATACGTTCTAACGCTATGCCATGTAACGTTATACTATATAACGTAATACGTTATAACGTTATACAATGTAACGTTATACTATATAACGTAATACGTTACAACGTTATACAATGTAACGTTATACTATATAACGTATTTCGTTATAACGTTACACCATGTAACGTATTACGTTATAACGTTATACCAAATAACGTTATACTATATAACGTAATACGTTATAACGTTATACCATATGACGTATTACGTTATAATGTTATACCATATAACGTAATACGTTCTAACGTTATACCATGTAACGTTATACTATATAACGTAATATGTTATAACGTTATACCATATAACGTATTACGTTATAATGTTTTCCTATTTAAAGTATTACGTTATAACGTTATACCATATAACGTTATGCTATATAACGTAATACGTTATAACGTTATGCCATATAACGTATTACGTTGTAACGGTATTCCATATAACGATTTACGTTTTAACATTATACGATATAACGTTATTCTATATAACGTAATACGTTATAACGTTATACCATATAACGTATTACGTTATACCGTTGCACCATATAACGTATTACGTTATAACGTTATACCAAATAACATTATACTATATAACGCAATACGTTATAACGTTATACCATATATCGTCATACCATATACCGTAATACGTTATAACGTTATACCATATAACGTTATACTATATAACGTAATACGTTATAACGTTATACCATATGGCGTATTACGTTATAACGTTATACCATATAACGTAATACGTTCTAACGTTATACCATGTAACGTTATACTATATAACGTAATACGTTATAACGTTATTCCATATAACGTATTACGTTATAACGTTGTTCCATATAACGAATTACGTCATAACGTTATACCATATAACGTTATACTATATAACGTAATACGTTATAACGTTATACCATATAACGTATTACGTTATAACATTATACCATATAACGTATTACGTTATAACATTATACCATATAACGTATTACGTTATAACATCATACCATATAACGTTATACTATATAACGTAATACGTTATAACGTTATACCATATAACGTATTACGTTATAACATTATAGCATATAACGTATTACGCTATAACGTTATTCCATATAACGTATTACGTTATAACGTTGTTCCATATAACGAATTACGTCATAACGTTATACCATATAACGTTATACTATATAACGTAATACGTTATAACGTTATACCATATAACGTATTACGTTATAACATTATAGCATATAACGTATTACGTTATAACGTTATACCATATAACGTTATACCATATAACGTATTACGTTATAACGTTATACCATATAACGTATTACGTTATAACGTTATACCAAATAATATTATACTATATAACGTAATTCTTTATAACGTTATACCATATAACGTATTACGTTATAACATTATACCATATAACGTATTACGTTATAACGTTATACCATATAACGTAATACTATATAACGTAATACGTTATAACGTTATACCATATAACGTTACACCATATAACGTACAATATTATAACTTTATATCATATAACGTTATACCATATATCGTCATAGCATATACCGTAATACGTTATAACGTTATACCATATAACGTTATACTATATAACGTAATACGTTATAACGTTATACAATGTAACGTTATACTATATAACGTAATACGTTATAACGTTAAACAATGTAACGTTATACTATATAACGTATTTCGTTGTAACGTTACACCATGTAACGTGTTACGTTATAACGTTATACCAAATAACGTTATACTATATAACGTAATACGTTATAACGTTATACCATATGACGTATTACGTTATAACGTTATACCATATAACGTAATTCGTTCTAACGTTATGCCATGTAACGTTATACTATATAACGTAATACGTTATAACGTTACTCCATACAAAGTATTACGTTATAGCGTTGTTCCATATAACGAATTACGTCATAACGTTATACCATATATCGTTATACTATATAACGTAATACGTTATAACGTTATACCATATAACGTATTACGTTATAACATTATACCATATAACGTATTACGTTAAACATTATACCATATAACGTATTACGTTATAACATCATACCATATAACGTTATACTATATAACGTAATACGTTATAACGTTATACCATATAACGTATTACGTTATAACATTATAGCATAGAACGTATTACGTTATAATGTTATTCCATATAACGTATTACGTTATAACGTTTTTCCATACAACGAATTACGTCATAATGTTATACCATATAACGTTATACTATATAACGTAATACGTTATAACGTTATACCATATAACGTATTACGTTAGAACAGTATAGCATATAACGTATTACGTTATAACGTTACACCATATAACGTTATACCATATAACGTAGTACGTTATAACGTTATACCATATAACGTTATACCATATAACGTAATACGTTATAACGTTATACCATGTAACGTAATACTATATAACGTAATACGTTATAACGTTATTCCATATAACGTATTACGTTATATCGTTGTTCCATATAACGAATTACGTTATAACGTCATACCATATAACGTTATACTATATAACGTAATATGTTATAACGTTATACTATATAACGTAATACTATATACCGTAATACGTTATAACGTTATACGATATAACGTTATACTATATAACGTAATACGTTATAACGTTATACCATATGGCGTATTACGTTATAACGTTATACCATATAACGTAATACGTTCTAACGTTATACCATATAACGTATTACGTAATAACGTTCTACCATATAACGAATTACGTTATAACGTTATACCATATAACGTATTACGTAATAACGTTCTACCATATAACGAATTACGTTATAACGTCATACCATATAACGTTATACTATATAACGTAATATGTTATAACGTTATACTATATAACGTAATACTATATACCGTAATACGTTATAACGTTATTCCATATAACGTATTACGTTATAACGTTGTTCCATATAACGAAATACGTCATAACGTTATACCATATAACGTTATACTATATAACGTAATACGTTATAACGTTACACCATATAACGTACAATATTATAACTTTATATCATATAACGTTATACCATATATCGTCATAGCATATACCGTAATACGTTATAACGTTATACCATATAACGTTATACTATATAACGTAATACGTTATAACGTTATACAATGTAACGTTATACTATATAACGTAATACGTTATGACGTTATACAATGTAACGTTATACTATATAACGTATTTCGTTATAACGTTACACCATGTAACGTATTACGTCATAACGTTATACCATATAACGTTATACTATATAACGTAATACGTTATAACGTTACACCATATAACGTACAATGTTATAACTTTATATCATATAACGTTATACCATATATCGTCATAGCATATACCGTAATACGTTCTAACGTTATACCATGTAACGTTATACTATATAACGTAATACGTTATAACGTTATTCCATATAACGTATTACGTTATAACGTTGTTCCATATAACGAATTACGTCATAACGTTATACCATATAACGTTATACTATATAACGTAATACGTTATAACGTTACACCATATAACGTACAATGTTATAACTTTATATCATATAACGTTATACCATATATCGTCATAGCATATACCGTAATACGTTATAACGTTATACCATATAACGTTATACTATATAACGTAATACGTTATAACGTTATACAATGTAACGTTATACTATATAACGTAATACGTTATAACGTTATACAATGTAACGTTATACTATATAACGTATTTCGTTATAACGTTACACCATATAAAGTATTACGTTATAACGTTATACCATATAACGTATTACGTTATAACGTTATACAATATAACGTAATACGTTATAACGTTATACCATATACCGTATTACGTTATAACGTTATACTTTATAACGTCATACGTTGTAACGTTATACCATATGACGTTATACTATATAACGTAATACGTTATAACGTTATACCATTTAACTTATTACGTTATAACATTATACCATATAACGTATTACATTATAACGTTATACAATATAACGTTAATCTATATAACGTAATACGTTATAACGTTATACCATATAACGTATTACGTTATAACATTATACCATATAACGTATTACGTTATAACATTATACCATATAACGTATTATGTTATAACATCATACCATATAACTTATTACGTTATAACGTTATAACATATAACGTTATACTATATAACGTAATACGTTATATCGTTATACCATATAACATATTACGTTATAACGTTATACCCTATAACGTTATACTATATAACTTAATACGTTATAACGTTATACCGTATAACGTACTACGTTTTAACGTTATACCATATAACTTTATACTATATAACGTAATACGTTATAACGTTATATTAGGTGAAGTAAAAAGTTCTGAGCGCTTTTTCGCTTTATTTCGACGATGAAATTAACATAGTCAAGATTATTCGATTTAGATTAAATATGCGCCGTTTTGTTCGATTACTTTTGTCCATTTTGAAGGCAATTTCATAATTCCGCGGTTGAAGAAGTCCTCGTCCCTATTGGTAAAAAACTTGACCAGCTCATTTTCACAAGCCTCTCTTGAGGCCAGTTTTGTACCATCAAGAAAATTTTGCAAAAACTTAAAAAGGTGATAATCGCTTGGTGCCAGGTCTGGACTGTACGGCGGATGCGATAGAACCTCCCAGCCAAGCTCTCGGAGCTTCTGACGCGTCGTTAAAGATGTGTGCGGCCTGGCGTTGTCTTGATGGAACACAACACCTTTCCTATTGGCCAATTCTGGCCGCTTCTGGTCGATCGCCTGCTTCAGTCTGGTCAGTTGTTGACAATAGAGGTCCGAATTAAGTGTTTGCCCCGATGGGAGCAGCTCATAATGGATGATTCCCTTCCAATCCCACCAAACACACAATAAAACCTTCTTGGCCGTTAATCCACGCTTGGCGATCGTTTGGGCCGGCCCACCGCGATTGGACCACGATCTTTTTCGGCTGTTGTTCTCGTATGTGACCCATTTTTCATCGCCAGTCACCATCCGCTTCAAAAATGGGTCGATTTCGTTACGTCTCAACAAAGAATCGCAGGCATCAATTCGGTCCAAAAGGTTCTTTTGCGTCAATTCATGTGGCACCCATACGTCGAGCTTCTTCTTGAGACCAGCCTTATGCAAATGGTTCCAAACGGTTTTCTGGCTAATCTTCAGTTCCTGGGCAATGGAATAAGTGCTCACATGCCGGTCCGACTCGACGATTTCCATGATTTTATCCACATTTTCGACGATTGGCCTACCAGAGCGTGCCTCATCTTCGACGTCCATATTACCAGAACGGAATCGTTGGAACCACCGCTTTGCTGTTGCATTCGATACTGTACTGGGTCCATAAACAGCACAAATTTTTTTGGCCGCCTGCTCCGCCTTTTCACCTTGGTCGTAGTGGTACTGAAGAATGTATCGAATTTTCTCTTTTTTTATCTCCATTTTCGAACGCTGTAACACACAACTGGCTTCACCGAACACAAAACTGACAAAGAACCTTTTTGATGCGTAATATCACCTTGAAATCGGTGTATACTATGACTCGATGCGATGTGCACATCGTGAGATATGGCTCACTAAAGACATCTAGCGAAAAACGCTCAGAACTTTTTACTTAACCTAATACCATATAACGTATTACGTTACATCGTTATAAAATATAACGTATTACGTTATAACATTATACCATATAACGTATTACGTTATAACGTTATACCATATAACGTTATACTATATAACTTAATACGTTATAATGTTATACCATATACCGTATTACGTTATAACTTTATACTTTATAACGTCATACGTTGTAACGATATACCATATAACGTTATACTATATAACGTAATACGTTATAACGTTATACCATTTAACGTATTACGTTATAACATTATACCATATAACGTATTACGTTATAACGTTATACCATATAACGTTAATCTATATAACGTAATACGTTATAACGTTATACCATATAACGTATTACGTTATATCGTTATACTTTATAACGTCACACGTTATAACGTTATACCAAATAACGTTATACTATATAAAGTAATACGTTATAACGTTATACCATATAACGTATTACGTTATAACATTATACCATATAACGGATTACGTTATAACGTTATACCATATAACGTCATACCATATAACGTTATACTATATAACGTAATACGTTATAACGTTATACCATTTAACGTATTACCATATAACGTTATAGTATATGACGTAATACGTTATAACGTTATACCATTTAACGTATTACGTTATAACGTTATACCATATAACGTATTACGTTATAACATTATACCATATAACGGATTACGTTATAACGTTATACCATATAACGTCATACCATATAACGTTATACTATATAACGTAATACGTTATAACGTTATACCATATAACGTCATACCATATAACGTTATAGTATATGACGTAATACGTTGTAACGTTATACCATATAACGTATTACGTTATAACGTTATACTATGTAATGTAGTACGTTATAACGTTATACCATATAACGTTATACTATATAACGTAATGCGTTATAACGATATACCACATAACGTTATACTCTATAACGTAATACGTTATAACGATATGCCATATCGTTATACCATATAGCGTTATACTATATAACGTAATACGTTAAAACGTTATACCATATAACGTCATACCATATAACGTTATACCATATAACGTTATACTATATAACGTAATACGTTATAACGCTATACCTTATAACGTTATACCATATAACATATTACGTTATAACGTTATACCTTATAACGTTATACTATATAACGTAATACGTTATAACGTTATACCATATAACGTATTATGTTATAACGTTATATCATGTAACGTTATACTATATAACGTAATACGTTATAACGTTATACCATATAACGTATTACGTAATAACGTTCTACCATATAACGAATTACGTTATAACGTCATACCATATAACGTTATACTATATAACGTAATATGTTATAACGTTATACCATATAACGTATTACGTTATAACGTTTTCCCATATAACGTTATATTATACAACTTAATACGTTATAACGCTATACCATATAACGTATTACGCTATAATGTTATACTATATAACGTAATACGTTGTAACGTTATACCATATAACGTATTACGTTATAACGTTATACTATATAACGTAATACTATATAACGTAATACGTTATAACGTTATACCATATAACGTTATACTATATAACGTAATACGTTATAACGTTATACCATATAACGTCATACCATATAACGTTATAGTATATGACGTAATACGTTGTAACGTTATACCATATAACGTATTACGTTATAACGTTATACTACATAACGTAATACGTTGTAACGTTATACCATATAGAGTTATACTATGTAACGTAGTACGTTATAACGTTATACCATATAACGTTATACTATATAACGTAATGCGTTATAACGACATACCACATAACGTTATACTATATGACGTAATACGTTATAACGATATGCCATATCGTTATACCATATAGCGTTATACTATATAACATAATACGTTATAACGTTATACCATATAACGTCATACCATATAACGTTATACCATATAACGTTATACTATATAACGTAATACGTTATAACGCTATACCTTATAACGTTATACCATATAACATATTACGTTATAACGTTATACCTTATAACGTTATACTATATAACGTAATACGTTATAACGTTATACCATATAACGTATTACGTTATAACGTTATATCATGTAACGTTATACTATATAACGTAATACGTTATAACGTTATACCATATAACGTATTACGTAATAACGTTCTACCATATAACGAATTACGTTATAACGTCATACCATATAACGTTATACTATATAACGTAATATGTTATAACGTTATACCATATAACGTATTACGCTATAATGTTATACTATATAACGTAATACGTTGTAACGTTATACCATATAACGTATAACGTTATAACGTTATACTATATAACGTAATACTATATAACGTATTACGTTATAACGTTTTCCCATATAAAGTATTACGCTATAACGTTATACCATATAACGTTATACCATATAACGTTATACTATACAACGTAATACGCTATAACGTCTTGCCATATAACGTATTACGTTATAACGTTCTACCATATAACGAATTACGTTATAACGTTGTACCATATAACGTTATATTATACAACTTAATACGTTATCACGTTATACCATATAACGTATTACGCTATAATGTTATACTATATAACGTAATACGTTGTAACGTTATACCATATAACGTATTACGTTATAACGTTATACTATATAACGTAATACTATATAACGTAATAAGTTATAACGTTATACCATATAACGTATTACGTAATAACGTTCTACCATATAACGAATTACGTTATAACGTCATACCATATAACGTTATACTATATAACGTAATACTATATACCGTAATACGTTATAACGTTATACCATATAACGTTATACTATATAACGTAATACGTTATAACGTTATACCATATGGCGTATTACGTTATAACGTTATACCATACAACGTAACACGTTCTAACGTTATACCATGTAACGTTATACTATATAACGTAATACGTTATAACGTTATTCCATATAACGTATTACGTTATAACGTTGTTCCATATAACGAATTACGTCATAACGTTATACCATATAACGTTATACTATATAACGTAATACGTTATAACGTTACACCATATAACGTACAATATTATAACTTTATATCATATAACGTTATACCACATATCGTCATAGCATATACCGTAATACGTTATAACGTTATACCATATAACGTTATACTATATAACGTAATACGTTATAACGTTATACAATGTAACGTTATACTATATAACGTAATACGTTATAACGTTATACAATGTAACGTTATACTATATAACGTATTTCGTTATAACGTTACACCATGTAACGTATTACGTTATAACGTTATACCAAATAACGTTATACTATATAACGTAATACGTTATAGCGTTATACCATATGACGTATTACGTTATAACGTTATACCCTATAACGTTATACTATATAACTTAATACGTTATAACGTTATACCGTATAACGTATTACGTTATAACGTTATACCATATAACGTAATACGTTCTAACGTTATACCATATAAAGTATTACTTTATAACGTTATACCATATAACGTTATACTATATAACGTAATACGTTATAACGCTATACCATATAACGTATTACGTTATAACGTTGCACCATATAACGTTACACCATATAATGTCAAATATTATAACTTTATATCATATAACGTTATACCATATATCGTCATACCATATACCGTAATACGTTATAACGTTAAACCATACAACGTTATACAATATAACGTAATACGTTATAACGTTATACAATGTAACGTTATACTATATAACGTTATACGTTATAACGTTGTACCATATAACGTATTACGTTATAACGTTACACCATATAACGTATTACGTTATAACGTTATACCATATAACGTCATACCATATAACGTTATACTAGATAACGTAATATGTTATAACGTTATACCATATAACGTATTACGTTATAACGTTTTCCCATATAAAGTATTACTTTATAACGTTATACCATATAACGTTATACTATATAACGTAATACGTTATAACGCTATACCATATAACGTATTACGTTATAACGTTGCACCATATAACGTTACACCATATAATGTCAAATATTATAACTTTATATCATATAACGTTATACCATATATCGTCATACCATATACCGTAATACGTTATAACGTTATACCATACAACGTTATACTATATAACGTAATACGTTATAACGTTATACAATGTAACGTTATACTATATAACGTTATACGTTATAACGTTGTACCATATAACGTATTACGTTATAACGTTACACCATATAACGTATTACGTTATAACGTTATACCATATAACGTCATACCATATAACGTTATACTAGATAACGTAATATGTTATAACGTTATACCATATAACGTATTACGTTATAACGTTTTCCCATATAAAGTATTACTTTATAACGTTATACCATATAACGTTATACTATATAACGTAATACGTTATAACGCTATACCATATAACGTATTACGTTATAACGTTGCACCATATAACGTTACACCATATAATGTCAAATATTATAACTTTATATCATATAACGTTATACCATATATCGTCATACCATATACCGTAATACGTTATAACGTTATACCATACAACGTTATACCATATAACGTATTACGTTATAACGTTATACTATATATCGTAATACTATATAACGTAATAAGTTATAACGTTATACCATATAACGTATTACGTAAAAACGTTCTACCATATAACGAATTACGTTATAACGTCATACCATATAACGTTATACTATATAACGTAATATGTTATAACGTTATACAATATAACGTAATACTATATACCGTAATACGTTATAACGTTATACCATATAACGTTATACTATATAACGTAATACGTTAAACATTATACCATATAACGTATTACGTTATAACATCATACCATATAACGTTATACTATATAACGTAATACGTTATAACGTTATACCATATAACGTATTACGTTATAACATTATAGCATAGAACGTATTACGTTATAATGTTATTCCATATAACGTATTACGTTATAACGTTTTTCCATACAACGAATTACGTCATAATGTTATACCATATAACGTTATACTATATAACGTAATACGTTATAACGTTATACCATATAACGTATTACGTTAGAACAGTATAGCATATAACGTATTACGTTATAACGTTACACCATATAACGTTATACCATATAACGTAGTACGTTATAACGTTATACCATATAACGTTATACCATATAACGTAATACGTTATAACGTTATACCATGTAACGTAATACTATATAACGTAATACGTTATAACGTTATTCCATATAACGTATTACGTTATATCGTTGTTCCATATAACGAATTACGTTATAACGTCATACCATATAACGTTATACTATATAACGTAATATGTTATAACGTTATACTATATAACGTAATACTATATACCGTAATACGTTATAACGTTATACGATATAACGTTATACTATATAACGTAATACGTTATAACGTTATACCATATGGCGTATTACGTTATAACGTTATACCATATAACGTAATACGTTCTAACGTTATACCATATAACGTATTACGTAATAACGTTCTACCATATAACGAATTACGTTATAACGTTATACCATATAACGTATTACGTAATAACGTTCTACCATATAACGAATTACGTTATAACGTCATACCATATAACGTTATACTATATAACGTAATATGTTATAACGTTATACTATATAACGTAATACTATATACCGTAATACGTTATAACGTTATTCCATATAACGTATTACGTTATAACGTTGTTCCATATAACGAAATACGTCATAACGTTATACCATATAACGTTATACTATATAACGTAATACGTTATAACGTTACACCATATAACGTACAATATTATAACTTTATATCATATAACGTTATACCATATATCGTCATAGCATATACCGTAATACGTTATAACGTTATACCATATAACGTTATACTATATAACGTAATACGTTATAACGTTATACAATGTAACGTTATACTATATAACGTAATACGTTATAACGTTATACAATGTAACGTTATACTATATAACGTATTTCGTTATAACGTTACACCATGTAACGTATTACGTCATAACGTTATACCATATAACGTTATACTATATAACGTAATACGTTATAACGTTACACCATATAACGTACAATGTTATAACTTTATATCATATAACGTTATACCATATATCGTCATAGCATATACCGTAATACGTTCTAACGTTATACCATGTAACGTTATACTATATAACGTAATACGTTATAACGTTATTCCATATAACGTATTACGTTATAACGTTGTTCCATATAACGAATTACGTCATAACGTTATACCATATAACGTTATACTATATAACGTAATACGTTATAACGTTACACCATATAACGTACAATGTTATAACTTTATATCATATAACGTTATACCATATATCGTCATAGCATATACCGTAATACGTTATAACGTTATACCATATAACGTTATACTATATAACGTAATACGTTATAACGTTATACAATGTAACGTTATACTATATAACGTAATACGTTATAACGTTATACAATGTAACGTTATACTATATAACGTATTTCGTTATAACGTTACACCATATAAAGTATTACGTTATAACGTTATACCATATAACGTATTACGTTATAACGTTATACAATATAACGTAATACGTTATAACGTTATACCATATACCGTATTACGTTATAACGTTATACTTTATAACGTCATACGTTGTAACGTTATACCATATGACGTTATACTATATAACGTAATACGTTATAACGTTATACCATTTAACTTATTACGTTATAACATTATACCATATAACGTATTACATTATAACGTTATACAATATAACGTTAATCTATATAACGTAATACGTTATAACGTTATACCATATAACGTATTACGTTATAACATTATACCATATAACGTATTACGTTATAACATTATACCATATAACGTATTATGTTATAACATCATACCATATAACTTATTACGTTATAACGTTATAACATATAACGTTATACTATATAACGTAATACGTTATATCGTTATACCATATAACATATTACGTTATAACGTTATACCCTATAACGTTATACTATATAACTTAATACGTTATAACGTTATACCGTATAACGTACTACGTTATAACGTTATACCATATAACTTTATACTATATAACGTAATACGTTATAACGTTATACCATATAACGTATTACGTTACATCGTTATAAAATATAACGTATTACGTTATAACATTATACCATATAACGTATTACGTTATAACGTTATACCATATAACGTATTACGTTATAACATTATACCATATAACGGATTACGTTATAACGTTATACCATATAACGTCATACCATATAACGTTATACTATATAACGTAATACGTTATAACGTTATACCATATAACGTCATACCATATAACGTTATAGTATATGACGTAATACGTTGTAACGTTATACCATATAACGTATTACGTTATAACGTTATACTATGTAATGTAGTACGTTATAACGTTATACCATATAACGTTATACTATATAACGTAATGCGTTATAACGATATACCACATAACGTTATACTCTATAACGTAATACGTTATAACGATATGCCATATCGTTATACCATATAGCGTTATACTATATAACGTAATACGTTAAAACGTTATACCATATAACGTCATACCATATAACGTTATACCATATAACGTTATACTATATAACGTAATACGTTATAACGCTATACCTTATAACGTTATACCATATAACATATTACGTTATAACGTTATACCTTATAACGTTATACTATATAACGTAATACGTTATAACGTTATACCATATAACGTATTACGTTATAACGTTATATCATGTAACGTTATACTATATAACGTAATACGTTATAACGTTATACCATATAACGTATTACGTAATAACGTTCTACCATATAACGAATTACGTTATAACGTCATACCATATAACGTTATACTATATAACGTAATATGTTATAACGTTATACCATATAACGTATTACGTTATAACGTTTTCCCATATAACGTTATATTATACAACTTAATACGTTATAACGCTATACCATATAACGTATTACGCTATAATGTTATACTATATAACGTAATACGTTGTAACGTTATACCATATAACGTATTACGTTATAACGTTATACTATATAACGTAATACTATATAACGTAATACGTTATAACGTTATACCATATAACGTTATACTATATAACGTAATACGTTATAACGTTATACCATATAACGTCATACCATATAACGTTATAGTATATGACGTAATACGTTGTAACGTTATACCATATAACGTATTACGTTATAACGTTATACTACATAACGTAATACGTTGTAACGTTATACCATATAGAGTTATACTATGTAACGTAGTACGTTATAACGTTATACCATATAACGTTATACTATATAACGTAATGCGTTATAACGACATACCACATAACGTTATACTATATGACGTAATACGTTATAACGATATGCCATATCGTTATACCATATAGCGTTATACTATATAACATAATACGTTATAACGTTATACCATATAACGTCATACCATATAACGTTATACCATATAACGTTATACTATATAACGTAATACGTTATAACGCTATACCTTATAACGTTATACCATATAACATATTACGTTATAACGTTATACCTTATAACGTTATACTATATAACGTAATACGTTATAACGTTATACCATATAACGTATTACGTTATAACGTTATATCATGTAACGTTATACTATATAACGTAATACGTTATAACGTTATACCATATAACGTATTACGTAATAACGTTCTACCATATAACGAATTACGTTATAACGTCATACCATATAACGTTATACTATATAACGTAATATGTTATAACGTTATACCATATAACGTATTACGCTATAATGTTATACTATATAACGTAATACGTTGTAACGTTATACCATATAACGTATAACGTTATAACGTTATACTATATAACGTAATACTATATAACGTATTACGTTATAACGTTTTCCCATATAAAGTATTACGCTATAACGTTATACCATATAACGTTATACCATATAACGTTATACTATACAACGTAATACGCTATAACGTCTTGCCATATAACGTATTACGTTATAACGTTCTACCATATAACGAATTACGTTATAACGTTGTACCATATAACGTTATATTATACAACTTAATACGTTATCACGTTATACCATATAACGTATTACGCTATAATGTTATACTATATAACGTAATACGTTGTAACGTTATACCATATAACGTATTACGTTATAACGTTATACTATATAACGTAATACTATATAACGTAATAAGTTATAACGTTATACCATATAACGTATTACGTAATAACGTTCTACCATATAACGAATTACGTTATAACGTCATACCATATAACGTTATACTATATAACGTAATACTATATACCGTAATACGTTATAACGTTATACCATATAACGTTATACTATATAACGTAATACGTTATAACGTTATACCATATGGCGTATTACGTTATAACGTTATACCATACAACGTAACACGTTCTAACGTTATACCATGTAACGTTATACTATATAACGTAATACGTTATAACGTTATTCCATATAACGTATTACGTTATAACGTTGTTCCATATAACGAATTACGTCATAACGTTATACCATATAACGTTATACTATATAACGTAATACGTTATAACGTTACACCATATAACGTACAATATTATAACTTTATATCATATAACGTTATACCACATATCGTCATAGCATATACCGTAATACGTTATAACGTTATACCATATAACGTTATACTATATAACGTAATACGTTATAACGTTATACAATGTAACGTTATACTATATAACGTAATACGTTATAACGTTATACAATGTAACGTTATACTATATAACGTATTTCGTTATAACGTTACACCATGTAACGTATTACGTTATAACGTTATACCAAATAACGTTATACTATATAACGTAATACGTTATAGCGTTATACCATATGACGTATTACGTTATAACGTTATACCCTATAACGTTATACTATATAACTTAATACGTTATAACGTTATACCGTATAACGTATTACGTTATAACGTTATACCATATAACGTAATACGTTCTAACGTTATACCATATAAAGTATTACTTTATAACGTTATACCATATAACGTTATACTATATAACGTAATACGTTATAACGCTATACCATATAACGTATTACGTTATAACGTTGCACCATATAACGTTACACCATATAATGTCAAATATTATAACTTTATATCATATAACGTTATACCATATATCGTCATACCATATACCGTAATACGTTATAACGTTATACCATACAACGTTATACAATATAACGTAATACGTTATAACGTTATACAATGTAACGTTATACTATATAACGTTATACGTTATAACGTTGTACCATATAACGTATTACGTTATAACGTTACACCATATAACGTATTACGTTATAACGTTATACCATATAACGTCATACCATATAACGTTATACTAGATAACGTAATATGTTATAACGTTATACCATATAACGTATTACGTTATAACGTTTTCCCATATAAAGTATTACTTTATAACGTTATACCATATAACGTTATACTATATAACGTAATACGTTATAACGCTATACCATATAACGTATTACGTTATAACGTTGCACCATATAACGTTACACCATATAATGTCAAATATTATAACTTTATATCATATAACGTTATACCATATATCGTCATACCATATACCGTAATACGTTATAACGTTATACCATACAACGTTATACTATATAACGTAATACGTTATAACGTTATACAATGTAACGTTATACTATATAACGTTATACGTTATAACGTTGTACCATATAACGTATTACGTTATAACGTTACACCATATAACGTATTACGTTATAACGTTATACCAAATAACGTTATACTATATAACGTAATACGTTATAACGTTATACCATATAACGTATTACGTTATAAAATTATACCATATAACGTATTACGTTATAACGTTGTACCATATAAAGTATTACGTTATAACGTTATACCAAATAACGTTATACTATATAACGTAATACGATATAACGTTATACCATTTAACGTATTACGTTATAACATTATACCATATAACGTATTACGTTATAACGTTATACCATATAACGTTAATCTATATAACGTAATACGTTATAACGTTATACCATATAACGTAATACGTTATTACGTTACACCATATAACGTACAATATTATAACTTTATATCATATAACGTTATACCATATATCGTCATAGCATATACCGTAATACGTTATAACGTTATACCATATAACGTTATACTATATAACGTAATACGTTATAACGTTATACAATGTAACGTTATACTATATAACGTAATACGTTATAACGTTATACAATGTAACATTATACTATATAACGTATTTCGTTATAACGTTACACCATGTAACGTATTACGTTATAACGTTATACCAAATAACGTTATACTATATAACGTAATACGTTATAACGTTATACCATATGACGTATTACGTTATAACGTTATACCCTATAACGTTATACTATATAACTTAATACGTTATAACGTTATACCGTATAACGTATTAAGTTATAACGTTATACCATATAACGTCATACCATATAACGTTATACCATATAACGTAATACGTTCTAACGTTATACCATGTAACGTTATACTATATACCGTAATACGTTATAACGTTATACCATATAACGTTATACTATATAACGTAATACGTTATAACGTTATACAATGTAACGTTATACTATATAACGTAATACGTTATAACGTTATACAATGTAACGTTATACTATATAACGTATTTCGTTATAACGTTACACCATGTAACGTATTACGTTATAACGTTATACCAAATAACGTTATACTATATAACGTAATACGTTATAACGTTATACCATATGACGTATTACGTTATAACGTTGTACCCTATAACGTTATACTATATAACTTAATACGTTATAACGTTATACCGTATAACGTATTACGTTATAACGTTATACCATATAACGTCATACCATATAACGTTATACTATATAACGCAATATGTTATAACGTTATACCATATAACGTATTACGTTATAACGTTTTCCCATATAAATTATTACGTTATAACGTTATACTTTATAACGTCATACGTTGTAACGTTATACCATATAACGTTATACTATATAACGTAATACGTTATAACGTTATACCATTTAACGTATTACGTTATAACATTATACCATATAACGTATTACGTTATAACGTTATACAATATAACGTTAATCTATATAACGTAATACGTTATAACGTTATACCATATAACGTATTACGTTATAACATTATACCATATAACGCATTACGTTATAACATTATACCATATAACGTATTACGTTATAACATTATACCATATAACGTTATACTATATAACTTAATACGTTAAAACGTTATACCATATAACGTATTACGTTATAACGTTATACCATATAACGTCATACCATATAACGTTATACTATATAACGTAATACGTTATAACGTTATACAATGTATCGTTATACTATATAACGTTATACGTTATAATGTTATACCATATAACGTATTACGTTATAACGTTACACCATATAACGTATTACGTTATAACGTAATACCATATAACGTCATACCATATAACGTTATACTATATAACGTAATACGTTATAACGTTATACAATGTAACGTTATACTATATAACGTTATACGTTATAACGTTATACCATATAACGTATTACGTTATAACGTTACACCATATAACGTATTACGTTATAACGTTATACCCAATAACGTTATACCATATAACGTATTACGTTATAAAATTGTACCATATAACGTATTACGTTATAACGTTGTACCATATAAAGTATTACGTTATAACGTTATACCATATAACGTATTACGATATAACGTTACACCATATAACGTATTACGTTATAACGTTATACCAAATAACGTTATACTATATAACGTAATACGTTATAACGTTATAACATATAACGTATTACGTTATAACATTATACCATATAACGTATTACGTTATAACGTTATACCATATAACGTTATACTATATAACGTAATACGTTATAACGTTATACCATATAACGCCATACCATATAACGTTATACTAGATAACGTAATATGTTATAACGTTATACCATATAACGTATTACGTTATAACGTTTTCCCATATAAAGTATTACGTTATAACGTTATACCATATAACGTTATACTATATAACGTAATACGTTATAACGCTATACCATATAACGTATTACGTTATAACGTTGCACCATATAACGTTACACCATATAACGTCAAATATTATAACTTTATATCATATAACGTTATACCATATATCGTCATACCATATACCGTAATACGTTATAACGATATACCATACAACGTTATACTATATAACGTAATACGTTATAACGTTATACCATACAACGTTATACTATATAACGTAATACGTTATAACGTTATACAATGTAACGTTATACTATATAACGTTATACGTTATAACGTTGTACCATATAACGTATTACGTTATAACGTTACACCATATAACATATTACGATATAACGTTATAACAAATAACGTTATACTATATAACGTAATACGTTATAACGTTATACCATATAACGTATTACGTTATAAAATTATACCATATAACGTATTACGTTATAACGTTGTACCATATAACGTATTACGTTATAACGTTACACCATATAACATATTACGATATAACGTTATAACAAATAACGTTATACTATATAACGTAATACGTTATAACATTATACCATATAACGTATTACGTTATAACGTTATACCATATAACGTTATACTATATAACGTAATACGTTATAACGTTATACCATATAACGCCATACCATATAACGTTATACTAGATAACGTAATATGTTATAACGTTATACCATATAACGTATTACGTTATAACGTTTTCCCATATAAAGTATTACGTTATAACATTATACCATATAACGTATTACGTTATAACATTATACCATATAACGTATTAAGATATAACGTTATACCATATAACGTTATACTATATAACGTTATACGTTATAACGTTATACCATATAACGTATTACGTTATAACGTTATAAAATATAACGTATTAAGTTATAACATTATACCATATAACGTTATACTATATAGCGTAATACGTTATAACGTTATACGATATAACGCATTACGTTATAAAATTATACCATATAACGTATTACGTTATAACGTTGTACCATATAAAGTATTACGTTATAACGTTATACCATATAACGTTATACTATATAACGTAATACGATAAAACGTTATACCATTTAACGTATTACGTTATAACATTATACCATATAACGTATTACGTTATAACGTTATACCATATAACGTTAATCTATATAACGTAATACGTTATAACGTTATACCATATAACGTATTACGTTATAAAGTTACACCATATAACGTACTACGTTATAACGTTATACCAAATAACGTTATACTATATAACGTAATACGTTATAACGTTATACCATATAACGTATTACGTTATAACATTATACCATATAACGTATTACGTTATAACGTTATACCATATAACGTTATACTATATAACGTAATACGTTATAACATTATACCATATAACGTATTACGTTATAACGTTATACCATATAACGTTATACTATATAACTTAATACGTTATAACGTTATACCATATACCGTATTACGTTATAACGTTATACTTTATAACGTCATACGTTGTAACGTTATACCATATAACGTTATACTATATAACGTAATACGTTATAACGTTATACCATTTAGCGTATTACGTTATATCGTTATACTTTATGACGTCACACGTTATAACGTTATACCAAATAACGTTATACTATATAAAGTAATACGTTATAACGTTATATCATATAACTTATTACGTTATAACATTATACCATATAACGGATTACGTTATAACGTTATACCATATAACGTCATACCAGATAACGTTATACTATATAACGTAATACGTTATAACGTTATACCATATAACGTCATACCATATAACGTTATAGTATATGACGTAATACGTTGTAACGTTATACCATATAACGTATTACGTTATAACGTTATACTACATAACGTAATACGTTGTAACGTTATACCATATAGAGTTATACTATGTAACGCAGTTCGTTATAACGTTATACCATATAACGTCATACCATATAACGTTATACTATATAACGTAATACGTTATAACGTTATACCATATAACGTCATACCATATGACGTTATACTATATAACGTAATACGTTACAACGTTATACCATATAACGTAATACGTTATAACATTATACTATATAACTTATTACGTTATAACGTTATACCATATAACGTTATACTATATATCTTAATACGTTATAACGTTATGCCATATAACGTATTACGTTATAACGTTATACTTTATAACATCATACGTTGTAACGTTATACCATATAACGTTATACTATATAACGTAATACGTTATAACGTTATTCCATATAACGTTATACTATATAACGTAATGCGTTATAACGATATAACACATAACGTTATACTATATAACGTAAAACGTTATAACGATATGCCATATCGTTATACCATATAGCGTTATACTATATAACGTAATACGTTATAACGTTATACCATATAACGTCATACCATATAACGTTATACTATATAACGTAATATGTCATAACGTTATACCATATAACGTATTACGTTATAACGTTTTCCCATATAAAGTATTACGTTATAACGTTATGCCATATAACGTTATACTATATAAATTAATACGTTCTAACGTTATGCCATATAACGTATTACGTTATAACGTTATACTTTATAACGTCATACGTTGTAACGTTATACCATATAACGTTATACTATATAACGAAATACGTTATAACGCTATACCTTATAACGTTATACCATATAACATATTACGTTATAACGTTATACCTTATAACGTTATTCTATATAACGTAATACGTTATAACGTTATACCATATAACGTATTACGTTATAACGTTATATCATGTAACGTTATACTATATAACGTAATACGTTAGAACGTTATACCATATAACGTTATACTATATAACGTAATATGTTATAACGTTATACCATATAACGTATTACGTTATAACGTTTTCCCATATAAAGTATTACGTTATAACGTTATACCATATAACGTTATACCATATAACGTTATACTATACAGCGTAATACGGTATAACGTTACGCCATATAACGTATTACGTTATAACGTTCGACCATATAACGAATTACGTTATAACGTTGTACCATATAACGTTATACTATATAACGTAATACGTTGTAACGTTATACCATATAACGTATTACGTTATAACGTTATACTATATGACGTATTACGTTATAACGTTATACCCTATAACGTAATACGTTCTAACGTTATACCATGTAACGTTATACTATATAACGTAATACGTTATAACGTTATTCCATATAACGTATTACGTTATAACGTTGTTCCATATAACGAATTACGTCATAACGTTATACCATATAACGTTATACTATATAACGTAATACGTTATAACGTTATACCATATAACGTATTACGCTATAACATTATAGCATATAACGTATTACGTTATAACGTTATACCATAAAACGTTATACCATATAACGTAATACGTTATAACGTTATACCATGTAACGTTATACTATATAACGTTATACGTTATAACGTTATACCATATAACGTATTACGTTATAACATTATACCATATAACGTATTACGTTATAACATTATACCATATAACGTATTACGTTATAACATCATACCATATAACGTTATACTATATAACGTAATACGTTATAACGTTATACCATATAACGTATTACGTTATAACATTATAGCATATAACGTATTACGTTATAACGTTATTCCATATAACGTATTACGTTATAACGTTGTTCCATATAACGAATTACGTCATAACCATATACGTTATACCATATAACGTTATACTATATAACGTAATACGTTATAACGTTATACCATATAACATTATACTATATAACGTAATGCGTTAAAACGATATACCATATAACGTATTACGTTATAACGTTCTACCATATAACGATTTACGTTATAACGTCATACCATATAACGTTATTCTATATAACGTAATATGTTATAACGTTATACCATATAACGTATTACGTTATAACGTCTTACCATTTAAAGTATTACGTTATAACGTTATACCATATAACGTTATACTATATAACGTAATACGTTATAACGTTATGCCATATAACGTATTACGTTGTAACGGTATTCCATATAACGTTATTCTATATAACGTAATACGTTATAACGTTATACCATATTACGTATTACGTTATAACGTTGCACCATATAACGTATTACGTTATAACGTTATACCAAATAACAT
The DNA here is from genome assembly GCF_040668555.2 of Bombus flavifrons. Lineage (NCBI taxonomy): Eukaryota > Metazoa > Arthropoda > Insecta > Hymenoptera > Apidae > Bombus > Bombus flavifrons. The sequence goes on from NC_138451.1 coordinate 5,342,901, forward strand.
TATACTATATAACGTAATACTTTATAACGTTATACCATATAACGTATTACGTTATAACATTATACCATATAACGTATTACGTTATAACGTTATACCATTAACGTAATACTATATAACGTAATACGTTATAACATTATACCATATAACGTTACACCATATAACGTACAATATTATAACTTTATATCATATAACGTTATACCATATATCGTCATAGCATATACCGTAATACGTTATAACGTTATACCATATAACGTTATACTATATAACGTAATACGTTATAGCGTTATACAATGTAACGTTATACTATATAACGTAATACGTTATAACGTTATACAATGTAACGTTATACTATATAACGTATTTCGTTATAACGTTACACCATGTAACGTATTACGTTATAACGTTATACCAAATAACGTTATAATATATAACGTATTACGTTATAACGTTATACCATATGACGTATTACGTTATAACGTTATACCATATAACGTAATACGTTCTAACGTTATACAATGTAACGTTATACTATATAACGTAATACGTTATAACGTTATTCCATATAACGTATTACGTTATAACGTTGTTCCATATAACGAATTACGTCATAACCTTATACCATATAACGTTATACTATATAACGTAATACGTTATAACGTTATACCATATAACGTATTACGTTATAACATTATATCATATAACGTATTACGTTATAACGTTATACCATATAACGATATACTATATAACGTATTACTTTATAACGTTATACCATATAACGTTATACCATAAAACGTTATACTATATAACGTAATACGTTGTAACGTTATACAATATAACGTATTACGTTATAACGTTATACCATATAACGTAATACGTTATAACGTTATACCGTGCAACAGAATTCTATATAACGTAATACGTTATATCGTTATTCCATATAACGTATTACGTTATAACGTTGTACCATATAACGTATTCCGTTATAACGTTATACCATATAACGTTATACTATATAACATTATACGTTATAACGTTATGTCATATAACGTAATACGTTGTAACGTTATACCATATAACGTATTACGTTATAACGTTATACTATATAACTTAATACGTTATAACGTTATACCATATAACGTATTACGCTATAACGTTATACTATATAACGTAATACGTTGTAACCTTGTACCATATAACGTATTACGTTATAACGTTATACTATATAACGTAATACGTTGTAACGTTATACCATACAACGTATTACGTTATAACGTTATACCATATAACGTAATGCGTTATAACGATATACCATATAACGTTATACTATATAACGTAATACGTTGTAACGTTATACCATATAACGTATTACGTTATAACGTTATACTATATAACTTAATACGTTATAACGTTATACCATATAACGTATTACGCTATAACGTTATACTATATAACGTAATACGTTATAACGTTATACCATTAACGTAATACTATATAACGTAATACGTTATAACATTATACCATATAACGTTACACCATATAACGTACAATATTATAACTTTATATCATATAACGTTATACCATATATCGTCATAGCATATACCGTAATACGTTATAACGTTATACCATATAACGTTATACTATATAACGTAATACGTTATAGCGTTATACAATGTAACGTTATACTATATAACGTAATACGTTATAACGTTATACAATGTAACGTTATACTATATAACGTATTTCGTTATAACGTTACACCATGTAACGTATTACGTTATAACGTTATACCAAATAACGTTATAATATATAACGTAATACGTTATAACGTTATACCATATGACGTATTACGTTATAACGTTATACCATATAACGTAATACGTTCTAACGTTATACAATGTAACGTTATACTATATAACGTAATACGTTATAACGTTATTCCATATAACGTATTACGTTATAACGTTGTTCCATATAACGAATTACGTCATAACCTTATACCATATAACGTTATACTATATAACGTAATACGTTATAACGTTATACCATATAACGTATTACGTTATAACATTATATCATATAACGTATTACGTTATAACGTTATACCATATAACGTTATACTATATAACGTATTACTTTATAACGTTATACCATATAACGTTATACCATATAACGTTATACTATATAACGTAATACGTTGTAACGTTATACAATATAACGTATTACGTTATAACGTTATACCATATAACGTAATACGTTATAACGTTATACCGTGCAACAGAATTCTATATAACGTAATACGTTATATCGTTATTCCATATAACGTATTACGTTATAACGTTGTACCATATAACGTATTCCGTTATAACGTTATACCATATAACGTTATACTATATAACATTATACGTTATAACGTTATGTCATATAACGTAATACGTTGTAACGTTATACCATATAACGTATTACGTTATAACGTTATACTATATAACTTAATACGTTATAACGTTATACCATATAACGTATTACGCTATAACGTTATACTATATAACGTAATACGTTGTAACCTTGTACCATATAACGTATTACGTTATAACGTTATACTATATAACGTAATACGTTGTAACGTTATACCATACAACGTATTACGTTATAACGTTATACCATATAACGTAATGCGTTATAACGATATACCATATAACGTTATACTATATAACGTAATACGTTGTAACGTTATACCATATAACGTATTACGTTACAACGTTATACTATATAACTTAATACGTTATAACGTTATACCATATAACGTATTACGCTATAACGTTATACTATATAACGTAATACGTTGTAACGTTGTACCATATAACGTATTACGTTATAACGTTATACTATATAACGTAATACGTTGTAACGTTATACCATATAACGTATTACGTTATAACGTTATACCATATAACGTAATACGTTGTAACGTTGTACCATATAACGTATTACGTTATAACGTTATACTATATAACGTAATACGTTGTAACGTTATACCATATAACGTATTACGTTATAACGTTATACTATATAACGTAATACGTTGTAACGTTGTACCATATAACGTATTACGTTATAACGTTATACTATATAACGTAATACGTTGTAACGTTATACCATATAACGTATTACGTTATAACGTTATACCATATAACGTAATACGTTATAACGTTATACCATATAACGTTATACTATATAACATAATACGTTATAACATTATACCATATAACGTATTACGTTATAACGTTATACCATAAAGCGTAATACGTTATAACGTTATACCATGTAACGTATTACGCTATAACGTTATACTATATAACGTAATACGTTGTAACGTTGTACCATATAACGTATTCCGTTATAACGTTATACCATATAACGTTATACTATATAACATTATACGTTATAACGTTATGTCATATAACGTAATACGTTGTAACGTTATACCATATAACGTATTACGTTATAACGTTATACTATATAACTTAATACGTTATAACGTTATACCATATAACGTATTACGCTATAACGTTATACTATATAACGTAATACGTTGTAACCTTGTACCATATAACGTATTACGTTATAACGTTATACTATATAACGTAATACGTTGTAACGTTGTACCATATAACGTATTACGTTATAACGTTATACCATATAACGTAATACGTTATAACGTTATGCCATGTAACAGAATTCTATATAACGTAATACGTTATATCGTTATTCCATATAACGTATTACGTTATAACGTTGTACCATATAACGTTTTACGCTATAACGTTATACTATATAACTTAATACGTTATAACGTTATTCCATATAACGTATTACGCTATAACGTTATACTATATAACGTAATACGTTGTAACGTTGTACCATATAACGTATTACGTTATAACGTTATACTATATAACGTAATACGTTGTAACGTTATGCCATTTAACGTATTACGCTATAACGTTATACTATATAACGTAATACGTTGTAACGTTATACCATATACCGTAATACGTTATAACGTTATACTATATAAGGTAATACGTTGTAACGTTATACCATATAACGTATTACGTTATAACGTTATACCATATAACGTAATGCGTTATAACGATATACCATATAACGTTATACTATATAACTTAATACGTTATAACGTTATACCATATAACGTATTACGTTATAACGTTACACTATACAACGTAATACGTTGTAACGTTATACCATATAACGTTAAACTATATAACGTAATACGTTATAACGTTATGCCATATAACATTATACTATATAACGTAATGCGTTATAACGATATACCATATAACGTATTACGTTATAACGTAATACGTTATAACGTTATGCCATATAACGTATTACTTTAAAACGTTATACCATATAACGTTATACCATATAACGTTATACTATTTAACGTAATACGTTATAACGTTATGCCATATAACTTATTGCGTTATAACGTTATACCATATAACGTTATACTATATAACTTAATACGTTATGACGTTATACCATATAACGTATTACGCTATAACGTTATAATATATAACGTAATACGTTGTAACGTTATACCATATAACGTATTACGTTATAATGTTATACTATATAACGTAATACGTTGTAACGTTATACCATATAACGTATTACGTTATAACGTTATACCATATAACGTAATACGTTATAACGTTATACCATGTAACAGTATTCTATATAACGTAATACGTTATATCGTTATTCCATATAACGTATTACGTTATAACGTTGTACCATATAACGTATTCCGTTATAACGTTATACCATATAACGTTATACTATATAACATAATACGTTATAACGTTATGCCATATAACGTATTACGCTATAACGTTATACTATATAACGTAATACGTTGTAACGTTATACCATATACCGTAATACGTTATAACGTTATACTATATAACGTAATACGTTGTAACGTTATACCATATAACGTAATACGTTATAACATTATACCATATAACGTATTACGTTATAACGTCGTTCCATATAACGAATTACGTTATAACGTTATACCATATAACGTTATACTATATAACGTAATACGTTATAACGTTATACCATATAACGTTATACTATATAACGTAATACGTTATAACGTTATACCATATACCGTTATACTATATAACGTAATACGTTATAACGTTATGCCATATAACGCATTACGTTATAACGTAATACCATATAACGTTATACTATATAACGTAATACGTTATAACGTTATACCATATAACGTACTACGCTATAACGTTATACTATATAACGTAATACGTTGTAACGTTATACCATATATCGTTATACTATATAACATAATACGTTATAACGTTATACCATATAACGTTACACCATATAACGTAAAATATGATAACGTTATATCATATAACGTTGTACCATATATCGTCATACCATGTACCGTAATACGTTATAACGTTATACCATATAACGTATTACGTTATAACGTTATACCATATAACATATTACGTTATAACATTATACCATATAACGTATTACGTTATAACATTATACCATATAACGTATTACGTTATAACGTTATACCATCTAACGTATTACTTTATAACGTTATACCATATAACGTTATACCATATAACGCTATCCTATATAACGTAATACGTTGTAACGTTATACCATATAACGTATTACATTATAACGTTATACCATATAACGTAATACGTTATAACATTATACCATATAACGTATTACGTTATAACGTCGTTCCATATATCGAATTACGTTATAACGTTATACCATATAACGTTATACTATATAACGTAATACGTTATAACGTTATACCATATAACGTTATACTATATAACGTAATACGTTATAACGTTATACCATATACCGTTATACTATATAACGTAATACGTTATAACGTTATACCATATAACGTATTACGTTATAACATTATACCATATAACGTAATGCGTTATAACGATATACCATATAACGTTATACTATATAACGTAATACGTTATAACGTTATGCCATATAACGTATTACGTTATAACGTAATACCATATAACGTTATACTATATAACGTAATACGTTTTAACGTTATACCATATAACGTATTACGTTATAACGTTATACCATATAACGTAATACGTTTTAACGTTATACCATATAACGTTATACTATATAACATAATACGTTATAACATTATACCATATAACGTATTACGTTATAACGTTATGCCATATAACGTAATACGTTATAACGTTATACCATGTAACGTTATACTATATAACGTAATACGTTATAACGTTATACCATATATCGTTATACTATATAACATAATACGTTATAACGTTATACCATATAACGTTACACCATATAACGTAAAACATGATAACGTTATATCATATAACGTTGTACCATATATCGTCATACCATGTACCGTAATACGTTATAACGTTATACCATATAACGTATTACGTTATAACGTTATACCATATAACGTATTACGTTATAACATTATACCATATAACGTATTACGTTATAACATTATACCATATAACGTATTACGTTATAACGTTATACCATCTAACGTATTACTTTATAACGTTATACCATATAACGTTATACCATATAACGCTATCCTATATAACGTAATACGTTGTAACGTTATACCATATAACGTATTACATTATAACGTTATACCATATAACGTAATACGTTATAACATTATACCATATAACGTATTACGTTATAACGTCGTTCCATATAACGAATTACGTTATAACGTTATACCATATAACGTTATACTATATAACGTAATACGTTATAACGTTATACCATATAACGTTATACTATGTAACGTAATACATTATAACGTTATACCATATACCGTTATACTATATAACGTAATACGTTATAACGTTATACCATATAACGTATTACGTTATAACATTATACCATATAACGTATTACGTTATAACGTTATACCATATAACGTTATACTATATAACGTAATACGTTATAACGTTATACCATATAACGTTATACTATATAACGTAATACGTTATAACGTTATACCATATACCGTTATACTATATAACGTAATACGTTGTAACGTTATACCATATAACGTATTACATTATAACGTTATACCATATAACGTAATACGTTATAACATTATACCATATAACGTATTACGTTATAACGTCGTTCCATATAACGAATTACGTTATAACGTTATACCATATAACGTTATACTATATAACGTAATACGTTATAACGTTATACCATATAACGTTATACTATGTAACGTAATACGTTATAACGTTATACCATATACCGTTATACTATATAACGTAATACGTTATACCGTTATACTATATAACGTAATACGTTATAACGTTATGCCATATAACGTATTACGTTATAACGTAATACCATATAACGTTATTCTATATAACTTAATACGTTATAACGTTATACCATATAACGTACTACGCTATAACGTTATACTATATAACGTAATACGTTGTAACGTTATACCATATATCGTTATACTATATAACATAATACGTTATAACGTTATACCATATAACGTTACACCGTATAACGTAAAATATGATAACGTTATATCATATAACGTTGTACCATATATCGTCATACCATGTACCGTAATACGTTATAACGTTATACCATATAACGTATTACGTTATAACGTTATACCATATAACGTATTACGTTATAACATTATACCATATAACGTATTACGTTATAACATTATACCATATAACGTATTACGTTATAACGTTATACCATCTAACGTATTACTTTATAACGTTATACCATATAACGTTATACCATATAACGCTATCCTATATAACGTAATACGTTGTAACGTTATACCATATAACGTATTACATTATAACGTTATACCATATAACGTAATACGTTATAACATTATACCATATAACGTATTACGTTATAACGTCGTTCCATATATCGAATTACGTTATAACGTTATACCATATAACGTTATACTATATAACGTAATACGTTATAACGTTATACCATATAACGTTACACTATATAACGTAATACGTTATAACGTTATACCATATACCGTTATACTATATAACGTAATACGTTATAACGTTATACCATATAACGTATTACGTTATAACATTATACCATATAACGTAATGCGTTATAACGATATACCATATAACGTTATACTATATAACGTAATACGTTATAACGTTATGCCATATAACGTATTACGTTATAACGTAATACCATATAACGTTATACTATATAACGTAATACGTTTTAACGTTATACCATATAACGTATTACGTTATAACGTTATACCATATAACGTAATACGTTTTAACGTTATACCATATAACGTTATACTATATAACATAATACGTTATAACATTATACCATATAACGTATTACGTTATAACGTTATACCATATAACGTAATACGTTATAACGTTATACCATGTAACGTTATACTATATAACGTAATACGTTATAACGTTATACCATATATCGTTATACTATATAACATAATACGTTATAACGTTATACCATATAACGTTACACCATATAACGTAAAACATGATAACGTTATATCATATAACGTTGTACCATATATCGTCATACCATGTACCGTAATACGTTATAACGTTATACCATATAACGTATTACGTTATAACGTTATACCATATAACGTATTACGTTATAACATTATACCATATAACGTATTACGTTATAACATTATACCATATAACGTATTACGTTATAACGTTATACCATCTAACGTATTACTTTATAACGTTATACCATATAACGTTATACCATATAACGCTATCCTATATAACGTAATACGTTGTAACGTTATACCATATAACGTATTACATTATAACGTTATACCATATAACGTAATACGTTATAACATTATACCATATAACGTATTACGTTATAACGTCGTTCCATATAACGAATTACGTTATAACGTTATACCATATAACGTTATACTATATAACGTAATACGTTATAACGTTATACCATATAACGTTATACTATGTAACGTAATACGTTATAACGTTATACCATATACCGTTATACTATATAACGTAATACGTTATAACGTTATACCATATAACGTATTACGTTATAACATTATACCATATAACGTATTACGTTATAACGTTATACCATATAACGTTATACTATATAACGTAATACGTTATAACGTTATACCATATAACGTTATACTATATAACGTAATACGTTATAACGTTATACCATATACCGTTATACTATATAACGTAATACGTTGTAACGTTATACCATATAACGTATTACATTATAACGTTATACCATATAACGTAATACGTTATAACATTATACCATATAACGTATTACGTTATAACGTCGTTCCATATAACGAATTACGTTATAACGTTATACCATATAACGTTATACTATATAACGTAATACGTTATAACGTTATACCATATAACGTTATACTATGTAACGTAATACGTTATAACGTTATACCATATACCGTTATACTATATAACGTAATACGTTATACCGTTATACTATATAACGTAATACGTTATAACGTTATGCCATATAACGTATTACGTTATAACGTAATACCATATAACGTTATTCTATATAACTTAATACGTTATAACGTTATACCATATAACGTACTACGCTATAACGTTATACTATATAACGTAATACGTTGTAACGTTATACCATATATCGTTATACTATATAACATAATACGTTATAACGTTATACCATATAACGTTACACCGTATAACGTAAAATATGATAACGTTATATCATATAACGTTGTACCATATATCGTCATACCATGTACCGTAATACGTTATAACGTTATACCATATAACGTATTACGTTATAACGTTATACCATATAACGTATTACGTTATAACATTATACCATATAACGTATTACGTTATAACATTATACCATATAACGTATTACGTTATAACGTTATACCATCTAACGTATTACTTTATAACGTTATACCATATAACGTTATACCATATAACGTTATACCATATAACGCTATCCTATATAACGTAATACGTTGTAACGTTATACCATATAACGTATTACATTATAACGTTATACCATATAACGTAATACGTTATAACATTATACCATATAACGTATTACGTTATAACGTCGTTCCATATAACGAATTACGTTATAACGTTATACCATATAACGTTATACTATATAACGTAATACGTTATAACGTTATACCATATAACGTTATACTATATAACGTAATACGTTATAACGTTATACCATATACCGTTATACTATATAACGTAATTCGTTATAACGTTATACCATATAACGTATTACGTTATAACATTATACCATATAACGTATTACGTTATAACGTTATACCATATAACGTTATACTATATAACGTAATACGTTATAACGTTATACCATATAACGTTATACTATATAACGTAATACGTTATAACGTTATACCATATACCGTTATACTATATAACGTAATACGTTATAACGTTATGCCATATAACGTATTACGTTATAACGTAATACCATATAACGTTATACTATATAACTTAATACGTTATAACGTTATACCATATAACGTATTACGCTATAACGTTATACTATATAACGTAATACGTTGTAACGTTGTACCATATAACGTATTACGTTATAACGTTATACTATATAACGTAATACGTTGTAACGTTATACCATATAACGTATTACGTTATAACGTTATACCATATAACGTAATGCGTTATAACGATACACCATATAACGTTATACTATATAACGTAATACGTTATAACGTTATGCCATATAACGTATTACGTTATAACGTATTACCATATAACGTTATACTATATAACGTAATACGTTGTAACGTTATACCATATAACGTATTACGTTATAACGTTATACCATATAACGTAATACGTTATAACGTTATACCATATAACGTTATACTATATAACATAATACGTTATAACATTATACCATATAACGTATTACGTTATAACGTTATACCATATAACGTAATACGTTATAACGTTATACCATGTAACGTTATACTATATAACGTAATACGTTATAACGTTATACCATATATCGTTATACTATATAACATGATACGTTATAACGTTATACCATATAACGTTACACCATATAACGTAAAATATGATAACGTTATATCATATAACGTTGTACCATATATCGTCATACCATGTACCGTAATACGTTATAACGTTATACCATATAACGTATTACGTTATAACGTTATACCATATAACGTAATACGTTATAACATTATACCATATAACGTATTACGTTATAACATTATACCATATAACGTATTACGTTATAACGTTATACCATATAACGTTATACTATATAACTTAATACGTTATAACGTTATACCATATAACGTATTACGTTATAACATTACACTATATAACGTAATACGTTGTAACGTTATACCATATAACGTTAAACTATATAACGTAATACGTTATAACGTTATAACGTAATACCTTATATGGTGTAACGTTATATGGTATAACGTTACAACGTATTACGTTATATAGTGTTACGTTATATGGTATAACGTTATAACGTGTTACGCTATATAGTTTAACGTTAAATGGTATAACGTTTTAACGAAATACGTTATATGGTATAACGTTACAACGTATTACGTTATATAGTATAACGTTATAACGTATTAAGTTATATAGTATAACGTTATATGGTATTACGTTATAACGTAATACGTTATATGGCATAACGTTATAACTTATTACGTTATATAGTATAACGTTATAACGTCTTTAGTTATATACTATAACGTTATATGGTATTACGTTATAACGTAATACGTTATATGGCATAACGTTATAATGTATTACGTTATATAGTATAACGTTATATGGTATAACGTTATAACGTATTACGTTATATAGTAAAACGTTATATGGAATACCGTTATAAAGTAATACGTTATATGGCATAACGTTATAACGTATTACGTTATACAGTATAACGTTATATGGTATAAGGTTTTAACGTAATACGTTATATGTTATAACGTCATAACGAAATACGTTATATGGTATAACGTTATAACGTATAAAGTTATAACGAATTACGTTATATAGTATAAAGTTATATGGTATAAGGTTACACCGTAATACGTTATATGGGATAACGCTATAACGTAATACTTTATACGGTATAACGTCATAACGTATAAAGTTATAACGAATTACGTTATATAGTATAACGTTATATGGTATAAGGTTTTAACGTAATACGTTATATGCTATAACGTCATAAAGAAATACGTTATATGGTATAACGTTATAACGTAATATGCTATATGGTATAACGTTATATGGTATAACGTTATAACGTATTACGTTATATAGTATAACGTTATATGGTATAATGTTCTAACGTAATACGTTATATAGTATAACAATATATGGTATAACCTTATAGCGTAATACGTTATATAGTATAATGTTATATCGCATTACGTTATATGGTATAACGTTATGTGGCATAACGTTATAGCGTGTTACGTTATATAGTATAACGTTAGATGATATAAGTTTGTAACGTAATACGTTATATGGTATAAGGTTATAACGTAATACGTTATATGTTAAAACGTTATAATTTATTATACTATATCGTATATCGTTTAAAGGAATAACGTTATAACGTTATACGATATATGGTATAACGTTATAATGTATTACGTTATATAGTAAAACAATATTTGGTATAACGTTATAACGTAACACGTTGTATAGTATAATGTTATAACGTACAACTTTATATAGTATAACGTTATATGGTATAAGGTTATATCGTAATACGTTATATGGTACAACGTTATAACGTAATACGTTATATGGTATAACGATATAACGTAATACCTTATATGGTATAACGTTATAACATAATACGTTATATGGTATAACGTTATAACGTAATACGCTATATAGTATTGCGATATATGGTATAACGTTATAGCGTATAACGTTATATAATATAACGTTATATGGTATAACGTTATAACGTAATACGTTATATGGTATAACCTTACAAGGTATTACGTTATATAGTATAACGTTATAACACAATACGTTATATGGTATAACGTTACAACGTAATACGTTATATGGTATAACGTTACAACGTATTACGTTATATAGTATAACGTTATAACGTAATACGTTATATAGTATAACGTTATATGGTATAACGTTATAACGTATTACGTTGTATAGTATAACGTTATATAGTATAACGTTATATGGTATAACGATATAACGTAATACGTTATATGGTATAACATTATAACGTAATACGTTATATGGTATAACGTTATAACGTATTAAGTTATATAGTATAACGTTATATGGTATAACGACATAACGTAGTACGTTATATGGTATAACATTATAACGTAATACGTTATATGGTATAACGTTACAACGTATTACGTTATATAGTATAAAGTTATAACGTATTACGTTATATAGTATAACGTTATATGGTATAACGTTATAACGTATTACGTTGTATAGTATAACGTTATATAGTATAACGTTATATGGTATAACGATATAACGTAATACGTTATATGGTATAACATTATAACGTAATACGTTATATGGTATAACGTTATAACGTATTAAGTTATATAGTATAACGTTATATGGTATAACGACATAACGTAATACGTTATATGGTATAACATTATAACGTAATACGTTATATGGTATAACATTATAACGTAATACGTTATATGGTATAACGTTATAACGTATTAAGTTATATAGTATAACGTTATAACGTATTAAGTTATATAGTACAACGTTAAATGGTATAACGTTTTAACGTATTACGTTATATAGTATAACGTTAAATGGTACAACGTTTTAACGTAATACGTTATATGGTATAACCTTACAACGTATTACGTTATATAGTAAAACGTTATTTGGCATAACGTTATAACGTAATACGTTATATGGTATAACGTTACAACGTATTACGTTATATAGTATAACGTTATAACGCATTAAGTTATATAGTTTAACGTTATATGGTATAACGTTATAACGTAATACGTTATATAGTATAACGTTATATGGTATAATTTTATAACGTATTACGTTATATAGTATAACGTTATACGTTATAACATTATAAAGTATTAAGATATATAGTATAACGTTATATGCTATAACGTTATAACGTAATACGTTATATGGTATAACATTATAACTTAGTACGTTATATGATATAACGTTATAACGTATTACGCTATATAGTTTAACGTTCTATGTTATAACGTTATAACGTAATACGTTATATGGTATAACGTTACAACGTATTACGTTATATAGTATAACGTTATAACGTAATACGTTATATGGTATAACGTTATAACGTATTAAGTTATATAATATAACGTTATATGGTATAACGTTATAACGTATCACGTTATGTAGTATAACGTTATATAGTATAACGTTATAACGTATTTCGCTATATAGTTTAACGTTAAATGGTATAACGTTATAACGTGTTACGCTATATAGTTTAACGGTAAATGGTATAACGTTTTAACGAAATACGTTATATGGTATAAGGTTATAAAGTTTTAAGTTATATAGTATAAAGTCACAACGTATTACGTTATATAGTATAACGTTATAACGTATTAAGTTATATAGTATAACGTTATATGGTATTACGTTAGAACGTAATACGTTATATGGCATAACGTTATAACGTATTACGTTATAGAGTATAACGTTACAACGTATTACGTTATATAGTATAACGTTATAACGTATTAAGTTATATAGTATAACGTTATATGGTATTACGTTATAACGTAATACGTTATATGGCATAACGTTATAACTTATTACGTTCTATAGTATAACGTTATAACGTATTAAGTTATATACTATAACGTTATATGGTATTACGTTATAACGTAATACGTTATATGGCATAACGTTATAACGTATTACGTTATATAGTGTAACGTTATATGGTATAACATTATAACGTATTACGTAATATAGTAAAACAATATTTGGTATAACGTTATAACGTAATACGTTGTATAGTATAATGTTATAACGTATTACTTTATATAGTATAACGTTATATGGTATATGGTTATAACGTAATACGTTGTACGTTATAAAGTTCTATGATATAACGTTATAGCGTAATACGTTATACGGTATAACGTCACAACGTATAAAGTTATAACGAATTACGTTATATAGTATAACGTTATATGGTATAAGGTTTTAATGTAATACGTTATATAGTTTAACAATATATGGTATAACGTTATAGTGTAATACGTTATATAGTATAATGTTATATCGCATTACGTTATATGGTATAACGTTATGTGGCATAACGTTGTAGCGTATTGCGTTATATAGTATAACGTTAGATGGTATAAGGTTATAACGTAATACGTTATATGGTATAAGGTTATAACGTAATACGTTATATGTTAAAACGTTATAACTTATTACGCTATATCGTATATCGTTTAAAGGAATAACGTTATAACGTTATACGATATATGGAATAACGTTATAATGTATTACGTTATATATAGTAAAACAATATTTGGTATTACGTTATAACGTAATACGTTATATGGCATAACGTTATAACGTATTACGTTATATAGTATAACGTTATAACGTATTACGCTATGTAGTTTAACGTTAAATGGTATAACGTTTTAACGAAATACGTTATATGGTATAACGTTACAACGTTTTACGTTATATAGTATAACGTTATAACGTAATAAGTTATATGGTATAACATTATAACGTCTTATGTTATATAGTATAACGTTATATGGTATTACGTTATAACGTAATACGTTATATGGCATAACGTTATTACGTATTACGTTATATAGTATAACGTTATATGGTATAACGTTATAACGTAATACGATGTGTGGTATAACGTTACAACGTATTACGTTATATAGTATAACGTTATGACGTGTTACGTTATATAGTATATCGTTATAACGTAATAAGTTATACGGTATAACGTTATAACGTAATACGTTATACGGTATAACGTTATAACGTATTATGTTATATCGTATAACGTTATTTTTTATACCGTTATAACGTAATACGTTGTATGGTATAACGTTATAACGTATTACGTTATATTGTATAACGTTATAACGTAATACGTTATATGGTATAACGTTACAACGTATTACGTTATATAGTATTACGTTATAACGTAATAAGTTATATGGTATAACATTATAACGTATTAAGTTATATAGTATAACGTTATATGGTATTACGTTATAACGTTATACGATATATGGTATAACGTTATAATGTATTACGTAATATAGTAAAACAATATTTGGTATAACGTTATAACGTAATACGTTGTATGTTATAAAGTTCTATGATATAACGTTATAACGTATTACGTTATACGGTATAACGTCACAACGTATAACGTTATAACGAATTACGTTATATAGTATAACGTTATATGGTATAAGGTTATAACGTAATACGTTGTATGTTATAAAGTTCTATGATATAACGTTATAACGTAATACGTTATATGGTATAAAGTTATATGGTAAATCGTTATAACGTATTACGTTAGACAGTATTATGTTATATAGTATAACGTTAAATGGTATAACGTTATAACGTAATTCGTTATATGGTGTAACGCTATAACGAATTATGTCATATAGTATAACATTATATGGTATAAGGTTACACCGTTATACGTTATATGGTATAACGATATAACGTAATACTTTATACGGTATAACGTCATAACGTATAAAGTTATAACGAAATACGTTATATGGTATAACGTTATAACGTATAAAGTTGTAACGAATTACGTTATATATTATAACGTTATATGGTATAAGGTTTTAACGTAATACGTTATATGGTATAACGTCATAACGAAATACGTTATATGGTATAACGTTATAACGTATTACGTTATATAGTATAACGTTATATGGTATAATGTTCTAACGTAATACGTTATATAGTACAACAATATATTTTATAATGATATAGCGTAATACGTTATATAGTATAATGTTATATCGCATTACGTTATATGGTATAACGTTATGTGGCATAACGTTATAGCGTATTACGTTATATAGTATAACGTTAGATGGTATAAGGTTATAACGTAATACGTTGTATGGTATAAGGTTATAACGTAATACGTTATATGGTATAACGTCATGACGAAATGCGTTATATGGTATAACGCTATAACGTAATACTTTATACGGTATAACGTCATAACGTATAAAGTTATAACGAATTACGTTGTATAGTATAACGTTATATGGTATAAGGTTTTAACGTAATACGTTATATGGTATAACGTCATAACGAAATACGTTATATGGTATAACGTTATAACGTATAAAGTTATAACGAATTACGTTATATAGCATAACGTTATATGGTATAAGGTTATAACGTAATACGTTGTATGTTATAAAGTTCTATGATATAACGTTATAACGTAATACGTTATATGGTATAACGTTATATGGTATAAGGTTTTAACGTAATACGTTATATGGTATAACGTCATAACGAAATACGTTATATGGTATAACGTTATAACGTAATATGCTATATGGTATAACGTTATATGGTATAGCGTTATAAAATATTGCGTTATATAGTATAACGTTATATGGTATAATGTTCTAACGTAATACGTTATATAGTATAACAATATCTGGTATAACGATATAGAGTAATACGTTATATAGTGTAATGTTATATCGCATTACGTTATATGGTATAAAGTTATGTGGCATAACGTTATAGCGTATTACGTTATATAGTATAACGTTAGATGGTATAAGGTTATAACGTAATACGTTGTATGGTATAAGGTTATAACGTAATACGTTATATGGTATAACGTTATAACTTATTACGTTATATCGTATATCGTTTAATGGAATAACGTTATAACGTTATACGATATATGGTATAACGTTATAATGTATTACGTTATACAGTAAAACAATACATGGTATAACGGTATAACGTAATACGTTGTATAGTATAATGTTATAACGTATTACTTTATATAGTATAACGTTATATGGTATAAGGTTATATCGTAATACGTTATATGGTATAACGTTATAACGTAATACGTTGTATGTTATAAAGTTCTATGATATAACGTTATAACGTAATACGTTATATGGTATAACGTTATAACTTATTACGTTATATCGTATATCGTTTAATGGTATAACGTTATAACGTTATACGATATATGGTATAACGTTATAATGTATTACGTTATATAGTAAAACAATACATGGTATAACGGTATAACGTAATACGTTGTATAGTATAATGTTATAACGTATTACTTTATATAGTATAACGTTATATGGTATAAGGTTATATCGTAATACGTTATATGGTATAACGTTATAGCGTAATACGTTATATGGTATAACGTTATAACGTAACACCTTATATGGTATAACGTTATAACATAATACGTTATATGGTATAACGTTATAACGTAATACGCTATATAGTATTGCGATATATGGTATAACGTTATAGCGTATAACGTTATATAGTATAACGTTATATGGTATATGGTTATAACGTAATACGTTGTATGGTATAAAGTTCTATGATATAACGTTATAACGTAATACGTTATATGGTATAACGTCACAATGTATAACGTTATAACGAATTACGTTATGTAGTATAACGTTATATGGTATAAGGTTTTAACGTAATACGTTATATGGTATAACGTCATAGCGAAATACGTTATATGGTATAACGTTATAACGTAATATGCTATATGGTAAAACATTATAACGTATGACGTAATATCGTATATCATTTAATGGAATTACGTTATAACGTGATACGTTATATGGCTTAAGATTATAACGTAATACGTTATATGGTATAACGTTATAACGTATTACGATATATAGCATAACAATATATGGTATAACGTTATAACGTATTACGTTATATAGTATAACGTCATATGCTATAATGTTATAACGTATTACGATATATAGTATAACGTTATATGGTATAGGGTTATAATGTAGTACGTTATATGGTATAACGTTATGACGTATTACGTTATATCGTATATCGTTAAATGGTATATTGTTCTAACGTATTACGTTATATGGTATAACGTTATATGGCATAACGATACAACGTAAGACGTTATATGGTATAAAGTTCTATGGAATAACGTTATAAGATATTACGTTAAATGGTAAAACGTTATGACGTAAGACGTTACGTAGTACAACGTTATATAGTATAAGGTTATATATCATAATACGTTGTAACGTTATACCACATAACGTATTACGTTATAACGTTATTCCATATAACGTATTATGTTATAACCTTATACCATATAACGTTATACTATATAACGTAATACGTTATAACGTTATACTATATAACGTTATACTATATAAAGTAATACGTTGTAACGTTATACCATATAACGTTATACTATATGACGTAATACGTTATAACGTTATACCTTATAACGTAAAACTTTATAACGTTATACCATATAACGTTATACTATATTACGTAATACGTCGTAACCTTACGCCATATAACGTATTTCGTTATAAGGTTATACCATATATTGTTCGTTGTTAAAAAAGTCGAAGGTAATAAAAAATAAAACTCTGTTCAAACTTGAAATATTAATAACGATACAAATTGGAGTTGTGTTGAAATCTAATTACTATACAAATAGATTGTTTTCTAATAACAAGTAAATGATTTGCATAATTTGTTATATATTAATATAAAAACGTTAATTAATTAATTAATAGTATATCCGATTATTAAAGATAATCATTATACCCGTAACATTTTTATATATTAACAGTTTCAAACGTGATTTCTTTTGCCTCTTTTTTTTTCATCTTTATATTTTCAACAAATTATGCAACTATTTATAAAATGATGTTATTATATGCCAATCGTATGCTGTATAGCAATTATTTAGCAAAAATCGATTACTATCGATGAAATAAAAGGAGAAAATAGTCCTATACGTACCTCTGCTTTGTTATAATACGTCAATCATTGCTAAGTCGGCATGAAAAATCAACGGTTCGATTTATTCATAATCATGTATGACGTTATTCTTGTTTCAGTTCGAATTATCGATTGTTGATCGCTTGTGGCGTCTGTGATGTGATTCTTTCAGTGTTTTCAGTCATGTGTCCAGCCAATAATCTACACAAAAGAAAACCAACAATTTCAAATAAATGTACGACAAAGCCAATAATCTGCAATAACGGAACAAATTATAGTAAAAGCCGGTAATGTGAATTATCGTTAATTTTAACCTAACCCTATCAGAAATACAGTTAAGGATAAATGCATAAAAAATCAATAATAAAGCAACTATTGTGTAAAAAAGTTAATATAGAACCCAAATTCTACCTCAAAGATCGGTAATAAAAACGATCAGTAACTGCAAATTGCCAAATACGCAGTTAATGACAAAAGTAAAAGAAAATTTTGCGATACAAAATAATTTTACTAAAATTGTAATCAATAAACGATTAAATACGAACGTACTATTTGAATTAACCAGATAGATGCGCAGAATCGTTGATAAAATTGAAATGAAGGTACTAAAAACAGGATAACGCTCGACGAGACGAATTTATGCAGCACGACTTTCACGAGTATGTCACTCGGTTGAAACTACGACTTTCCAGCCAATAGGAGCGCTCGATATGACGTCACAATATATTGCGCCAATAGGAACGCTCTATTTCAGTTGGCAATATTCTGCTCCAATAGGCACGCTCTATTTGACTTCGCAATATATTCCGCCAATAGGAAGGCTCGATTTTCGTAGGCATGAGCGCGCGCGAATTTATCGTGTTCAAACAGTGAAATTGATGAAATTGAGGAATAGAGAACATATTTAAAACAATGTTCAGTAATAATTACGGATAAGATTATGTTCTTAATGAAAAGCTTTTATATTACATGAGTATAGCTGCTACTATTAAACAAAATATTTTTAAGTAAGAATATCGTTACGATATATTACTTAATTATTCATACAATTATTAATAAATATATTTCAAGGATTCAAACATTGTAATAAATAGAAAAACGTGACAAAAATGTTAGCAATTTACAATGGTCTTTGAGAATTAACAGCAAAATTATCATGAAAAGAGAAATTTCTTTAATTGAAAATAATTTATTAGCATTATTTACTTTGCTATTAATTGATGTATAAATTCTAAAATTTTTATTACTGTAGCATGATCTTATATTTGAATGTAAAAGAAACTTGTGCCTGTAAGAATATATTAGATTTATATATTTAATAATTAATTATTGAATAATGGTATATGCTTATAATTAAGTTATGAAAATTGATAAAATATTATGATGAGTCATCAAAGTAGAAAGTGTGCAGGATACACTAATACATCGTCGAGACTCAATCAAGTGCAATAATTGACTCTAAATATATTACTAAGAAAGAAATAATCTCAGACTATCTCTTTATCAAAGCATATACTCGAAAGTGCAGAAGCAGTGTTCAAAATTATTGCTTTGATTAAAAAATCTGCCTGTCGCGAAGTGTCTTCTTGTACGGAAAAAAAGTGAATTTTAGCACATATTTTAAATTCTAGCTGAAGTGAAATAAACGAACGTGACTTAATATTAGAGCATGCTCTCGTCCCTGGTTTTTTCCTTTCGATTTATCGAATTTCGCGATCGCGGTCGTGAGTAAGCTCGAAACGAATGTTTATTGCTAGAGCACGCACATGTTCGCACAACGATGTTAAAAATCTGAGCATAATAGAAATGTACGTACAACAGGTACTCACGGGAGAAACCAATAAGACTAATAATAAAATCAATGAATTAGAAAAAAAAGAGCTATAGACAAATATCTTATAATATACCGTGACATAATCTGCAATTTATTATAAAATAATTGATCCGAGCAGAATCTATTATGAAAGTAGGTGGCTGAATATGATAGACATTGTCGAATACTAATCGAATATAATCATTTAGTTAATTTTCATAGAATTTGATACTTTTTTAAAGAATTAATAAGTCTCTCGCTAATAGCCTAATAGATCCCTTGATAGATCAAACGAAGAAATACCTAATTACAGCCAATTAGTTCATATTATTGGATACATAATTAATATCTGTATCACGTACAGCGATGCAGGTGGTATTGAAATAAATAGCCATTTTATGTTATAACTATAACGAGTAAATTTACTCGTTTAACTTGAGAGCAATTAAAAAGGTACCTGACTTTTAAATAAGCATTAAATAGGAATTTTAAATATCGCAGACGGTGATGTAGGTGTTATTCAAGAAAAAAGAACATTTTATTTTGTAATTAGCACGAGTAAATGAACGAATATCGATAATGTAATATAACGATTAATATGAATTTTACCTATCTGATTATTTAAACACCTTAACTTACTTCACAGTAAGGTCATCGACTGCCGTTAGGCTTTTTTTCCCTTTTTATTGAAACTAATTGATAGTCGAAAACTAGTATCAAGGAGGTGTGAATTTAGTCTTAGTTTGTAGAAACTATTAAAATGATAAAAATGGACGTCGTATTAAAATGTTAAAGATGCCAATTTACGATAAAAATTAAGAAATTGTTCAATTTGATTTTGTTATAATATAAAAACCGTCCTTTGCTATGTCAACAGATCGTTACCGTTTGAATGACATCTCGACACCTTGTCAAGGTATATAAGGAACACAGAAGTCGCGCGCGAGCTCTTTTGTGCCTGAAATTCCGGAGAGTGAACATCGAAGAAGAATTTAAATATAAGGTAAATAAAAAAAAGATATCAAATAACAACATTGCAACTAGCAATTTATAACGTCTAAACCATTAATTTACAACACCTAAGCTATAAATTTATAACATTTAAGCAATTAATTTATAACATTTAAGCAATCAATTTACAACATTTAAACTGTTATTTTATACATTTAAGTTATTAATTTGTAACATTTAAGCTATTAATTTACAACATACAAGCTACTAATTTACAATATTTAAACTGCTATTTTATTACATTTAAGACATTAATTTCTAACATTTAAGCTATTAATTGATAACATTCAAGCTATTAATTTGTAACATTTAAGCTATTAATTTATAACGTCTAAGCCATTAATTTACGACATTTAAACTATTACCTTATACATTCAAATCATTAATTTCTAAGATTCAAACTATTAATTTATAACATATAAGCTATTAATTTACAACAATTGGACCATTAAGTAACAACATTTGAAACATTTATTTTAACATTTAAACTATTAATTTATAACATTTAACCTACTAATTAATAACAATTAAACCATTAATTTATTACAATCAAACCATTAATTAACGACATTTTAACCATTACTTAATAGCAATTGAAGCATTAATTTATAATATTTAAACCACTAATTTATAACATTGGAACAACGATATCATGCTAAAAACTACTTTAATATAGTCTACTATGATATATACTACTTTAGTATAGTGTAATATAACAGTTATGCATGATCTAGACTGAACTAATACCTCCCTACGGGGACACCATGGGACTATCTTATTATTTCAAATTGAGTTATAACGTCATAAACTTGCAACTTAGTAACAGTTAGATTCAAATACCTCGAAATAAGGTTCCGCGCGCGTTTGTGCAGTATTCTTTAAGTATATTTAAGTGGCGAACTTTTGAATTCTTGCAAATATTTTCCAATATTTATAACACGCGACTACAGTGTATTAGTGGAATGTATATTTCGTATTCTAATAACGAAAATTCACAGTATATATTCCAATTGCGAACAGTATAATTCTTGCAAACGATTGCATTGCATTCACGGTATTCGTAAGCATTTGTTCGCTATCAAGAAATATCTCACAATTTTCAACTAAATAATATCTTTCATACTTATTCCAATTTCTTAATTATAATATGTGTAACAAAATAGCAGTATTTTCTAAATAAACGTTCGATAGGAAAAAGAAGAAAATTGTCGAAACGACGTTTCGTTTCTTTTTCACCCCTCCCCCCGCCCTTAAACAGTTTCATTTTCAGGGATTATTTGCGACCGCGCGCAATGCGGTTGTATAGTCAGTATTTGCTACGCAATAATTTCTTTTCAATATTTCAAAATCACGATATTTTTTATTCATTTCGATCGAACAATCACACACGAAAGTAATAAAATTTTATCCATTAAATTTGTACGCGATATTAGAGTTCTTGTTCGCCGATCATAATTTAAGCGGTCGCGATAACGTAGTCTTTTATTTTTTGTTTTTTTTTATATATTTATTTTTTTGAATATTCGTTATCGGTATTAGAGTCAGTGCCTCCCTCAAGAGGATAAAGCCTCTCCAAGAGGTCATGATTGTAAGTAATTTTATACATTGTATTTCAATTTGTTCTATTTATTACATTTTGTTTGAAATATTGTTAATTATAAAATAAAAATGATTGATAATTTAGAAAGTTGTAAATATCCTCTTTAATTGAAATAAAATCTTAAAGTCTTAACATTAAAGTACAATAAAACTGTCTGAAACGTATCAAAAATTAGTGAATGTTTTATTCTCAAACTTTTATATTAGAGTTTCAATTTACATACTTATTAGAGTTTAGTCTTTATTATTGTTAAAGTTCCATGTTTGTTATAATATATTAACGATATTAATGATATTTTATGTCTTGTTATAGACGTATCACAGCTTCAACTTCTTTGGGAATGCTTCAATGGTGGCTCAAAAGCCAAAAATGTAAGTAACTTTACATATCGTACTTCAATTATGTCTATTCTGTATATTTTTCTTTGGTCACTATCAATTAAGAAATGCAATTCGATTGAAAATTTAGAAGGTTAGCGTTTTCTGAGGTTATTCTTTCATTGAAATAAAATAAGTGTTAAAGTCTTAATTCCGAATTATGAAACGAATGATTAACATATTTTAGAAATCATTAGATTCTTAATTTTTAGATTTTAAACTTTCATATTAGAGTTTCAGTTTTTACTCTTGTCAAAGTTTATTAGAATTTCAATCTTTATCATTAATAAAGTTACTAAAGTTAATAAACTTTCATTTTTCACTATCTCCAACTTTTCTAATAGTCAGCAATCACTCATCGTGTTTTGTTTTGTAACAGATTTTTCGCAACCTCCATTTCCACCATTGGCCTTTCAACGGTTCCTGACTGATGTTAGTCTCTCTGATGATACTCGCTGGGATGGCGCAGCATCCATGGTACGTCCTCTGTTTCTCCGCTTCGAGCGGTGAGTCGCATGCATTTCTGTTCCTCCGGTCACCCAATCATGTCGTAGGATGAAAGGTCCAAATCGGCACGGGTGACTGGTTGTATTACGTAGAATTTTTTGCGAGCATAGTGACCGCGGGTATTTTTTATACCCGTGAGTAGTAACATTCTTTTTTTAAATTTATTAGTTTAGGATAGGTCTTCTTGCACAGCGCGATTATAATAATTAGTTTAAACATATACACTTGAGAATATATTCGTGTTATTTATAAATATGCATGTTAATATTCCGTATGAATATTTGCAAATGGCAAATATCTACACGAATATATCTGTTTGACATAAATATACTTGATCTTAAGCAATGAATTAATCGTGACAATATTAAGTCACGTTCGTTCATTTCACTTTGGCTAGAATTTTAAATATGAGTTAAAATTCATTTTTTCCCGTACAAGAATGTGTGAAATTTTACGTGCAAGAAGACACTTCGCGACAGGCAGATTTTTGAATCAAAGCAATAATTTTGAACATTGCCTCTGCACTTTCGAGTATATGCTTTGATAAAGAGATCGCCTGAGATTATTTCTTTCTTAGTAATATATTTAGAGTCAATTATTCCATTTGATCGAGTCTCAGTTTTTTTCAATTAACTCTACCTTTTTTGCAATATTAAAATTTTGTTCTAATTTATTAAATTAATAAAGTAGAGTTACGTAGTTACTATTAAATTAGTAAAGTAGATTTAATCAGAAACGAAGTAGTAAAATATAAAATCAAAGAACGATAGTCCGTTAAATAAAAATTACACAAACTAATCATCTTTTTAAGTCAGGATTTTCAGGTTTAACCCTTTCCGTGCCCATTGTCAGGATCTCATTCACGTGCCCAGGTGCTACTTGAATGGGAGAGAGACATTGGGCACGATGATCTAGAATTAAGTAATGTAATAATGGATCAGCGATTGACGATGTGTTAGTGTATCGTGCACGACGTATCTTCCACATTATGTGTGTGTGTTGTTAGGCCGTGGAATTGCGTCGCTTTCTCTCATTCGTTAAAACTTCAAATATTACAAATGTCGAGATATATAACCACTCAATTTACGTCTCGATACAATCACAATTTGTGATAATATCATCCACGCGATTAAGTGTAACCACGCATGTAATATTGCCGTAAATTACAATTATAATTCCAAGTTTACTTACATTTATTTTAACGATATCATTTTCTCAGACGTGTTTTATCGCATTTTACGCAATGGTCACTAGCCTTCGTCAGTCGATTTCAGGAAAACGGTACGTAACTTAGAGTGTGCATGCTGTGTGTTAAGCTCGGGTGTTGGAGGCGTCCCGGGACGTCCTCTCTAGTGCAGGACCTTTGCGCCCGAGCGTTTGTGTGAGAACCGTGGAGCGAATGTGTTGGTGTTCCTGTTTTGCCATTTTTAAATATAGCGCTAGGTAGGATAGGTAGTATACTTTCTGGTATGACTGTTAATTATAAGTAGGTACGGCCGGGCGGGTTGGCACAATCTCTGGCCGAGTAGGCGCGTTTTCGTGTGACCAACCTGTTTCTGGAAATCTAATTTGAAAAATCGACGGTGAAACTGGCACGGGTAGAGCATGCTCTCGTCTCTGGTTTTGCCTATCGATTTTTCGAATTTCGCGGTCGCGGTCGCGGTCGCGAGTGGGCTCGAAACGAACGTATATTGCTCGAGCACGCACATGCGAGTGGGCAACGATCATTGCCGTGATCGTTGGTCAGTCCATGTGCACTTCAATCAGCTTCCGCGGTTTATATTATTATTTTACCTTTATAAGTTTTTTTTTGTTTGCGATTTAGAAGTCTCGAGCTTAGATTTAAGTTTCAGCGGGCATTGCGCCCGAAGAAAGAAGAGGCTATAAGCCGAAGAGGCCCGGCAAACTGCCACTCAAGAGGGCAACTACTAATGGCTCCCCATCCTCTGGGTCATCCAGAGCATGGGAAGTCATTATTGTTACTACTTTGTCACTATGCTCGCTTTTAGTATTTGTAGTAGTAGTAGTAGTAGTAGTCTTTGTTTTTTTGGCCAATATATATATATATATATATATATATATATATATATATATATATATATATATCGGTCCATCGTCCCATTGGGCAAATCGCGATTTTTCTTATTAGTGTTGCGACAAATTAATCACGGGTTGTATTAGAGTTGCGAAACAACATCGCGGCTTTTCATTAGTGTAGCGAGAAAATGATTACGGTTTGAATTAGAGTTGCGATAAAATGATAATCGCGTTTGCTTTAGAGTTGCGAATTACGATATCGCGATTGTCTTTTGCAAATTTTATTATGAATTTTTAGAATTTATCTTATTTTCTAATCTTTAAAATTATATCATAAAAATGTTAGTTCTCAATTAATTTTATAGTATTGCAAGTTGTAATATCAGAATGTTTAAAGTAGCTTTTTCATATAGTAAATGGTAATTTTCATTAAATTCATTTGAAGAGTTAGCGTTGCGATAATGAATGATCGCGTTTTCTTAGGTAGAGTTGCGTTCACAAAATGCCCAAACCCTCCGACTGTATTTGTCGGACATTGTTCCTGGATCACACGATACAGCTGCAAGAGCTGTGCAAGTGTGATCGTTCATCGGAAACCTCTTAAATGGTTGCACTTCGATCTCTCGCTATTAGTGTTGCGTATTGCTTAAATACGAGTGCATAGATTTATACTTATTAGCGTTGCGTATCAAATTTCGGGTATTTTCAGTATTTCTTTTTTTTTTATGGTAAATTAATTGATATTGCAGATATAACGAAGCACTCGTCGCGTTTGATTTTGAGAATTTTCTGTTTCATAAATATTAGTAGTAAATTAGTGTTGCGAAACAAGAATATTCAGTTCCACTCTCGGCTTGTTGATCGGGTTTATATAGAGCGGAACACGATCGAATTTTAGTAGCCCTTCTGGCTACTGCTATGTTTCTTTTTCAGCGCCCCTTATTAATGCGCCCCTTGTTACTACGTTTATTACTGAAAATACTGCTATATGACATATTCCTTTGTTAGCGTTAAAGTTACCATGACTGCTAAGATACAGAACTTTATTACGAATGTAATATATGTACATGTATGAAATTGTGAGCGATTTCATGCGCAACAGAGTATTATAATGAAATATCTTAATGCTGCTATGAAGGCTTGAAATATTTTTTAAAATTTAATTCATTGCTATTAGAATGAATGCTGGTGATTTTTCGTTCTTAGACTTTTAGAATTTTTTCGATCGCAATATTTTGAATCTTTTAACAGTGGTGTAGAATTTTATAAATATTCGAATGTCATTTGCATGAAATAAAAGTTCATTCGCGATCATCGTTCGTTTGTAACAAAAATTCTGAACAAAATGATATATGTGCATATCTTTCGGTTCACTATGTTGCAAGTCACTATGTTGTTGTAGGAAATAACAGATACTGTTAAAAGTTAAAAGACAAAGCAAGTGATTTTAGAATAATCGGGTTTTCTCTCATCTTAATTATTTCAAATGAAGTTTTCAAGTTTTAATTCAGTTTAAATTTAATCACTTAGAATTCTTGTTTTCAACGTAACCCTAGTCTAGATTAAAAAGATACAAATGATTCTCTATTTTTGCTAAAACTTAATCACGAGTGATTTGATGTATAATTGACCATTATTAGTAGTTCATTTTTCATGTATATAATGTTCTCGTTTTAAAGATGCCTGTTTCTTTCATGTACCAAATCCAGTAAATGAGTTTGTTTCAGATTTACCAATTTGCAGAAAATACATTTCAGTTACATATATGAACATTTCATAGCATATTAAATATGCTACATACCCAAATGATATTTTTTTCATTGTCTGATTTTTCAGGCTTCTTCCCGTTTTCCCATTTTTAAAAGAAACATATTGCGGTCACGTCGGAGTATATAACTTTCCGATATATTTATAAGTTTAGTACAACGAGTCGTATGTCGCTTTTGCAAGACTCTAAATTGTATATGCAGTGTCAATAGTTCCATTTCCCTTCTCTCGTTCCAAGTTAGATAAATGTATCTTTGATATGAATGTTGCCAGTACAGTTGCGAATTATTGTACAATGTTTGTACTGATCAATGTAATCGTTTTCGCAGATTAATCAGTTGATTAACTTTTGGAAAATGACTACATCTATCCATACAAACAATGTACAATACTTCGATACCAAGCTACGAACCACCCTAATTCGGTCCAGTTTTGATTACGAAAAGCCACGAAGAGTATTTTGGATAATCTAAACTGGACTGCAACTTGGAACGCCGTTGGACGCCGTTGGACGCCGTTGGATATCGTGGGACGCCGTTGGATATCGTGGGACGCCGTTGGACATCGTGGGACGCCGTTGGACATCGTGGGACGCCGTTGGACATCGTGGGACGCCGTTGGACATCGTGGGACGCCGTTGGACATCGTGGGACGCCGTTGGACATCGTGGGACGCCGTTGGACATCGTGGGACGTCGTTGGACATCGTGGGACGCCGTTGGACATCGTGGGACGCCGTTGGACATCGTGGGACGCCGTTGGACATCGTGGGACGCCGTTGGACATCGTGGGACGCCGTTGGACATCGTGGGACGCCGTTGGACATCGTGGGACGCCGTTGAACATCGTGGGACGCCGGTGGACTTCGATGGACACCGTTGGACATCGTTGGACACTGTTGGACATCGTTGGACACCGTTGGACGCCGTTGAACATCGTGGGACGCCGGTGGACTTCGATGGACACCGTTAGACATCGTTGGACATCGTTGGACACCGTTGGACACCGCTGGACACCGTTGGACACCGTTGGACATCGTTGGACACCGTTGGACATCGTTGGACACCGTTGGACATCGTGGGACGCCGTTGGACGCCATGGGACACCGTGGGATACCGCGGGATGCGTGCGTTGTAGCCTTAATTATTCGAAAGGTAGATACCTATGTTAAGTGTATTGTGAGCTCATTCTGTGGAACGATACTTATTCATCTTGGAAAGAAGAAAAAGAAAATCTCGCCTCCCTCCCCTCGCTTACCACACTGGAGAAATTGTACTCGCGATTTATCGATTCGCGATCACAACAGTTCTTTCAAACTGTCGCGTGGTGTACACGCTCTCGCGTATTCCGAGTGCGTGCGGGTCAACGTGCACTAGACAACTCTTTGGATTCTTAAGTCGCCCCAAGGACACCTCTGTCTTAGTGACTACTCGATGACTGCTCGACGTTTGCATTTGATCACAGGAGTTATCGTCGCGTCGATGATGCCAGCGAATCTGTTGGGAATTCATTCGTGGATCTACAGTCTTGTCCGATTGATACTGCGGTACTCGGTCAGGAACCTGCAATTTCACGTCCTTCGTAATCCTGTTCAGCGGTCCCACCCCGGGTTCAACTTGTTCAGTTGAAGTGTGTTAAGTTGCCGGTCTATTTGCTGGATCCACGGCTAGATCACCAGTGGATCACTGGTATCATCGGTCGGCGCCATCGGCCGTGACTCGAGTAAGTTTCGAACGGCGAAACAGAAATCGAGCGAAGGTCAATGCTTGGGGTATTTTTGCTGATCCCTAGGGTTATCCGGTGCACGAGGGTACATCGCGTAGGTTTCTTAGTCCTATCGAGAGATCGCGATCTCGTTCGTTCCGAGCGCATCGCGATTTTTCTCTTGCCGTTTGATTGTTGGGGTTTCTTTCTGTTTTCCCATTTTTCAGGGAAACTGATTGCGATAATAAGTTTCTTTTGGATTCTTTCAAATGTTTAGTGTCGCGAAAATAAAATGTTAAACAGTTTAGTACAACGGCTCGTATGACCCTTTTGTGAGACACGAAATTGTATATACAGTGTCAGTAGCTATATTTTCTTCCACTCTTTCCAAGTTGAATAAATGTGTCTTCGATACCGAATGCTGCCAGTAGGAATGCGAATTATTGAACGATATTTGTACTGATCAATGTAATAGTTGTGTAGGAGACAGATGTTGTGTTATGTATGTTGTCCTACGTATGTAAAGATTCATGTAACGGCTGCGTTAGAGATATATGTTTCACAGTTAGGCTGCGAAACAACAATCTCTCTACGCAGGCCCATGATTAAGTAGAGCCAGAAGTCGACATTCTTGCCAATAGCTTGAATATAGAGATCGATCCATAGTGTTAAATAACTCATGGGCGGGTCTCGCGCGTAGTCACCTCCTCGTGGTGAGACCTGGAAATTGGCATCGTTTTTCCCAAAATTAAAGAGTATATTAATCTTTGGAAAACGATACCAAGCCAAGAAGTACGCAACAGTCCAGTTTCGATCAAAAAAAGACTCTAAGAAAATTTGCGATGATCTACACCGGACTGCACCGTGACACATCGTGACACCGTTGGACATCGTTGGATACCGTTGGACATCGTTGGATACCGTAGGACATCGTTGGATACCGTTGAACACAGTTCGATACCGTTGGACACTGTTGGACACCGTTAGAAAGCATTGCGTTATAACGATATACCATATAACGTTATACTATATAGTGTAATACGTCATAGCGTTATACTAAATAACATAATACTACATAACGTATTACGTTGTAACGTTTACCATATAACGTATTACGTTATAATGTTATACCATATAACGTAATACGTTGTAACGTTATACTATATAACGTATTACGTTATAATGTTATACCATATAACGTTAAACTATATAGCGTAATACGTTATAAAGTAATACCATATAACGTTATACTATATAACGTAATACATTATAACGTTATACCATATAACGTTATACCATATAACGTATTACGTTATAAGGTTATATCATATAACCTTACAACATATAGCGTTATACTATATAACGTAATAGGTTCTAACGTTATACCATATAACGTATTACTATATAACAGTGTACCATATAACGTTATACTATATAACTTAATACGTTATAACGTTATACAATATAACGTATTACGTTTTAACGTTATACCATATAACGTTATACTATATAACGTAATACTTTATAACGTTATACCATATAACGTATTACGTTATATCGGTATACCATATAACGTATTACGTTATAACGGTATACCATATAACGTTATACTGTATAGCCATATACGTTATGGCGTTATACCATATAACTTATTACGTTATAAGGTTATACCATATAAGGTTACACCATATAACTTAATACGTTATAACGTTATATCATCTAACTTTATGCCATGTAACGTCATACCATATACCGTAATACGATTTAACGTTATACCATATAACGTATTACGTTTTAACGTTATACCATATAACGTTATACTATATAGCGCAGTATGTAATAACGTTATACCATGTAACGTTATACAATATAGCGTTATACTATATAACGTAATACGTTTTAACGTTATACCATATAACGTCATACCATATAACGTTATACTATATAACGTAATAAGTTATAACGTTATACCATATAACGTATTGCGTTATAACGTTATACAATATAACGTTATACTATATAACGTAATACGTTATATCGTTATGCCGTATAACTTCTTACGTTATAACGGTATACCAAATAACGTTATACTACATAACGTAATACGTTATAACGTTATACCATATAACGTCATACCATATAACGTTATACTATATAACGTAATAAGTTATAACGTTATACCATATAACGTATTGCGTTATAACGTTATACAATATAGCGTTATACTATATGACGTAATACGTTATAACGTTATACCATATAACGTCATACCATATAACGTTATACTATATAACGTAATAAGTTATAACGTTATACCATATAACGTATTACGTTATAACGTTATACAATATAACGTTATACTACATAACGTTATACCATATAGCGTCATACCATATAACGTTATACCCTATATCGTTATACCATATATCGTATTACGTTATAACGTTAAACCATATAACGTTATACTATATAACGTTACACCCTATATCGTTATACCATATATCGTATTACGTTATAACGGTATACCATATAACGATATAATATATAACTTAATACGTTATAACGTTATACCATATAACGTATTACGTTATAAGGTTATACCATATAACGATAAACTATATAGCCTAATACGTTATAAAGTTAAACCAAATAACGTTACACTACATAACGCAAAACGTTATAACGTTATACCATATAACGTCATACCATATAACGTTATACTATATAACGTAATACGTTATATCGTTATGCCGTATAACTTCTTACGTTATAAAGGTATGCCAAATAACGTTACACTACATAACGTAATACGTTTTAACGTTATACCATATAACGTCATACCATATAACGTTATACTATATAACGTAATAAGTTATAACGTTATACCATATAACGTATTGCGTTATAACGTTATACTACATAACGTTATACCATATAGCGTCATACCATATAACGTAATACCCTATATCGTTATACCATATATCGTATAACGTTATAAGTTTATACCATATAACGTTAAACTATATAGAGTAATACGTTATAAAGTTATGCCATACAACGTTATACTATATTACGTAATACGTTATAACGTTATACCATATAACGTATTACGTTATAACGATATACCATATAACGTTATACTATATAACGTAATACGTTATAACGTTATACCATATAACGTTACACCATATAACTTAATACGTTATAACGTTATACCATATAACGTTACACCATATAACTTAATACGTTACAACGTTATATCATCTAACTTTATGCCATATAACGTCCTCCATATACCTTAATACGTTATAACGTTATACCATATAACGTTATACTATATAACGTAATACGTTATAACGTTATGCCATGTAACGTATTACGTTATAACGGTATAATATATTACGATATACTATATAACTTAATACGTTATAACGTTATACCATATAACGTATTACGTTATAACGATATACCATATAACGTTATACTATATAACGTAATACGTTATAACGTTATACCTTATAACGTATTACGTTATAACGTTATACCATAAAACGTATTACGTTATAACGTTATACTACATAACGTTATAACGTAACGTTATAACGTAACGTAACGTTATAACGTTATACTATATAACGTAATACGTTGTAACGTTATACTATATAACGTATTACGTTGTAATGTTATACCATATAATGTTAAACTATATAGCGTAATACGTTATAAAGTAATACCATATAACGTTGCACCATATAATTTAATACGTTATAACGTTATATCATATAACTTTATGCCATATAACGTCATACCATATACCGTAATACGTTATAACGATATACCATATAACGTTATACTATATAACGTAATACGTTCTAACGTTATACCACATAACGTATTACGTTATAACGTTATACAATATAGCGTTATACTATATAACGTAATACGTTATAACGTTATACCATATAACGTTACACCATATAACGTAATACGTTATAAGGTTATATCATATAACGTTACACCATATAGCGTTATACTATATAACGTAATAGGTTATAACGTTATACCATATAACGTTACACCATATAACTTAATACGCTATAACGTTATATCATCTAACTTTATGCCATATGACGTCATACCATATACCGTAATACGTTTTAACGTTATACCATATAACGTTACACCATATAACTAAATACGTTGTAACGTTATATCATCTAACTTTATGCCATATGACGTCAAACCATATACCGTAATACGTTTTAACGTTATACGATTTAACCTTATACCATATAACGTATTACGTTATAACGTTATACTACATAACGTAATACGTTATAACGTTATACCATATAACGTATTACGTTATATCGGTATACCATATAACGTATTACGTTATAACGATATACCATATAACGTTATACTATATAACGTAATACGTTATAACGTTATGCCATATAACGTATTACGTTATAACGGTATACCATATAACGATATACTATATAACTTAATACGTTATAACGTTATACCATATAACGTATTACGTTATAAGGTTATACCATATAACGTTAAACTATATAGCCTAATACGTTATAAAGTTAAACCATATAACGTTATACTATATAACGTAATACGTTATAACGTTATACCATATAACGTATTACGTTATATCGGTATACGATATAACGTATTACGTTATAACGATATACCATATATCGTTATACTATATAACGTAATACGTTATAACGTTATACCATATAACGTATTACATTATAACGTTATACTATATAACGTAATACGTTATAACGTTATGCCATATAACGTATTACTGTTAAGGAAATCAGTGGGATTTGGAAATACAAATAACTGACTTTATTTCACACACAACAGCTATACATCTATATTCCACTCTGAAGAACGTCTTGCACGCACGCTTGTCGCCAACCGACTCTCTTAGATGCTTCTTTACGACGACTAACGGTCCTTTGTCTCAACTAAGACCTGGACACCCTCTAACGCTTACACACACATTCACATGTACAGTGTAAATGTATCATCTTCCTAACACGCCTCCTTACATTTATACTGTACATTTAATCGTATTTACATGCCTTATCGAATTACTTAACGGAAACTTTAACACTTATCGCTTTATTTACATTTCTCTTATTTTACATTCATCCATGACCTAAACCTTTCAAATTTCTCTCTACACAGTGCCTTCGTAAAAATATCCGCAGTGTTTTCTTCTGTACTTACTTTAATTATATTTATCCTGTTTTCCTTTACGTACTCGTGAACGTAGTGGTAATGAACTTCAATGTGTTTCGAATTTTTTGTAAAAGTTCCGTATTTTGCTATACTCATTACTCCAGAGTTATCCTCATAAATTTTTACAGTATCGTCTTGATTTACATTGAAGATTTTCATAATTTCTCTAATGGACATTAATTCGCTCACCGCTTCCGATAGAGCTACATACTCTGCATACGTTGAGGCTTTAGTCACACACCATTGTTTTTTCAGACTTCCATCCAATTACATTTCCATACAATCTAATTACATACCCAGAAGTCGATTTCCTATCTATATGATCTCCTGCCCAATCGGCGTCCACATAACAATCTATCGTTTCACACTTTTCGCTCCTTTTATTATTTAACCTTAAATCTCTTGTCTGGTGCAAATATTTCAGTATTCGCAAAGCATATTTAAAATGTTTCTCGCTACAACAATCTTCTATCTACTCAGATAATTCGCACTATAACTTTCCAAGATATTCTTTCACTTCGCCTAGATCTTTTCATTTTAAATTTATCTGTTAATAAACCCTTTTTTTTTATTTTACTACAGATTAACAAATCGTTTACATATATTAGCAAATAAACAACATTTTCTCCCTCTCCATGAGTATATAAGCACAATTCTACATTATTCTTCTTAAAACCTAATCTCGTCACATACCTATCAAAACACTCATACCAATCTCTCGGACTTTCTTTTAACCCATAAATCGCTCTCGATAATTTGCAAACTCTATTCATTCATTCTACATATCATATTCTTTGCAACATCGCTCTCTTTTCTCTTTTATTTACAATGTCCTATTTTTTTTTTGTTTATCTCTTTCTTTTCCTCGCTTCGTTCTACTTTTGTTACATTTTTCGCCCTTGTTCCTCGCAGATACTTCACCTTCTCTGCTTCTATCTTCGTCATTATCCTTCTCCAATTTTCTATTCTTTTTCCTCTTCTTATAATTTTCTTCATTCTTACCATCTTCACTATTTTCACAACAAGTCGCCTCCTCAAATGTACAAGGGATATCTACTTTAGAATACTTTGTGTGAATCACACTGCTGTTTTCCTTTTCTGATCTTTCTTGTTCCTCTTCGCGTTCTGATGGCTTAAGTGGTTTTGGAAGCCTTTTCACAATATATGCTGGTGGCTCGTAATCATCATCTCCATCTGAATATTGTTCTTCTTCTTCATCTTCGTCAGAATCCAAATCAAGTTTGGTTTTATTGTCTGGTGGTAATCCATCTGGTACCATTTTTTCACCTACTTTAATATGTTGTTTTATATGTGTGACATAATCTGCCCTATCTCTCTCACGTTCCCTATCTCTTTCTCTTTCTCTTTCCCTGTCACGGTTCCTATCTCTTTCACGTTTCCTATCTCTTTCTCTTTCTCTTTTACTCATACCACTACATTTGGCACTGTATACTAAGTGTTCCTTCCCTTTCAATATACTTTTCATTCTATATGTCCCATTCTCTTTGAACGCTACAGCCGTAAGTCTATTGTTTACATCTATTATTTTCGCAATATTTCCTTTTGTAATAACCATATACTTATTATCTGTTAGTTTACCTAAACTGATCAAATTTGCGGACATTTCTTTCGCGTAAAATACTTTCCCCATATTTATTTTTGTTCGCTTTCCAAATGCTTCAAAATAACTTATAACATTCCCAACTTTTGTCGCTTTTATCGGTCTATTATCGCCTAAATATATATCTACTGGTTCTTTAAGGTCAATACATTTCTCAAAATAGTTTATATTATTAATTATATGATCGGTACTACCGCTATATAATAGCCACATTATTTCCTTCTCACTTATCTCATTCGTCTCGCTGTTGTGTGCTGCGTGCGCCGTTGCTATCCATGTGCCTGCTCTTGAGTTTCCATGCTCGCCCGTGCCGGTTGTTGATTGACGATGGAAGTTTCCACGTCCCCTGCTCGTATTTCCTTTGTTTCCTTGTCCTCTGCTGCGACCTCGTGTTGGCCCATGCCAATAGCTGTTACTGCTTCCCGCTTGTACGCCATTTTGACACTCTCTCGCAAAGTGTCCTAATCTTCCACATCTGAAGCATCCTTCCTTTTTTGCAGAAAAGGCGTTGGTTTGCCTTTCTCCTCGATTGGATTTATTTTTCTTCTCTGCTATTTCTATTTTATTTTTCACATACGATACCGTTTGATCCTCTTCTTTCAATGCATCTATTATATCCGCTATGTAGCTGTATTCTTCGGGTAACGTATTCAGCATGTAATTTAGTTTTTCCCTCTCACTCACTTGTGCGCCCGCACTTTTTAATTCATTTGTTAATTTTTCGAAATCTCTGAAAAACGATGCTGAATCACCGTAGTTATCCAGTCTTATCTTTTCCAATCTCCTTCTGCACACGATCTGTAGTGCCGTCGACTCTTTCAAGTATATTCCATCGAACTTTTTTACTATTTCATACGCCGTTTTTTCTTCCCTAACATACTCCAATTGTCTGTTCGATATTGCACTATAAATTATATTTATTGCTTTCAAATCCTTTTTGTCCCAGTCTTCATTGTCTCTTTCGTTCTTCATTCTTGTTATAACAATATCACATTCCTTATATTTCAAAAACATTGTGATTCTTTGCTTCCACATTCCATAATCCTCACCACCGAATATAGGTATCATGATTTCCGATCTCTCCATTTTAATTGATTCCTTATATCTTACTCAAGTGTTCCCACGTGCTCGAAGTATATCTTTTTTCTTCTTTCTTTGAACGTTTCTTCCCTTATTGAAACTCACTCGAACTAACTCGCAAGATTGAAAAACCACGCACTCAATAACTTGCAAAACTATAAACCACGCTCTGCTACCATGTTAAGGAAATCAGTGGGATTTGGAAATACAAATAACTGACTTTATTTCACACACAAAAGCTATACATCTATGTTACACTCTGAAGAACGTCTTGCACGCACGCTTGTCGCCAACCGACTCTCTTAGATGCTTCTTTACGACGACTAACGGTCCTTTGTCTCAACTAAGACCTGGACACCCTCTAACGCTTACACACACATTCACATGTACAGTGTAAATGTATCATCTTCCTAACAATTACGTTATAACGGTATACCATATAACGTATTACGTTATAAGGTTATACCATATAACGTTAAACTATATAGCGTAATACGTTATAAAGTTATACCATATAACGTAATAGTATATGACGTAATACGTTACAACGTTATACTATATAACGAAATACGTTGTAACGTTACACCATATATCGTATTACGTTTTAACGTTATACCATATAACGTCATACCATATAACGTTATACTATATAACGTAATACGTTATAACGTTATACAATTTAACGTTATACCATATAGCGTTATACTATATAACGTAATACGTTATAACGTTATAACAAATAACGTCATACCATATATCGTTATACTATATAACGTAATACGTTATAACGTTATACCATAAAACGTATTACGTTAAAACGTTATACTACATAACGTTATAACATATAGCGTCATACTATATAACGTAATACCCTATATCGTTATACCATATTTCGCATTACGTTATAAAGTTATACCATATAACGTTATACTATATAACGTGATACGTTACAACGTTATACCATATAACATCATACCATATAACGTTATACTATATAACGCAATACGTTATAACGTTATACCATGTAACGTTATACAATATAGCGTTATACTATATAACGTAATAAGTTATAACGTTATAAAATATAACGTATTGCGTTATAACGTTATACAATATAACGTTATACTATATAACGTAATAAGTTATAACGTTATAAAAAATAACGTATTGCGTTATAACGTTATACAATATAACGTTATACTATATAACGTAATACGTTATATCGTTATGCCGTATAACTTCTTACGTTATAACGGTATACCAAATAACGTTATACTATATAACGTAATACGTTACAACGTTATACCGTATAACGTATTACGTTATAACGTTATACCATAAAACGTATTACGTTATAACGGTATACTACATAACGTTATACCATATAGCGTCATACTATATAACGTAATACCCTATATCGTTATACCATATATCGTATTACGTTATAACGTTATACCATATAACGTTATACTATATAACGTAATAGGTTATAACGTTATGCCATATTACGTATTACGTTATAACGGTATACCATATAACGTTATACTATATAACGTAATAGGTTATAACGTTATACCATATAACGTATTACGTTATATGGTTATACCTTATAACGTTAAACTATATAGCGTAATACGTTATAAAGCTATACCATATAACTTTATACTATATAACGTAATACGTTATAACGTTATGCTATATAACGTAATACGTTGTAACGTTACACCATATATCGTATTACGTTTTAACGTTATACCATATAACGTTATACTATATAACCTAATACGTTATAACGTTATACCATATAACGTATTACGTTATATCGGTATACCATATAACGTAGTATGTTATAACGGTATACCATATATCGAATTACGTCATAACGTTAAACCATATAACGTTATACTATATAACGTAATACGTTATAACGTTATGCCATATAACGTATTACGTAACAACGGTATACCATATAACGTTATACTATATAACTTAATACGTTATAACGTTATACCATATAACGTTATACTATATAACGTAATACGTTGTAACGTTACAACATATATCGTATTACGTTTTAATGTTATACCATATAACGTTATACCATATAGCGTTATACCATATAGCGTTATACCATATAACGTAATACGTTGTAACGTTACAACATATATCTTATTACGTTATTATGTTATACCATATAACGTTAAACTATATAGCGTAATACGTTATAAAGTTATACCATATAACGTTATACTATATAACGTAATACGTTATAACGTTATACCATATAACGTTACACCATATAACGTAATACATTATAAGGTTATATCATATAACGTTACACCATATAGCGTTATACTATATAACGTAATACGTTATAACGTTATACCATATAACGTCATACCATATAACGTTATACTATATAACGTAATACGTTATAACGTTATACCATTTAACGTTACACCATATAGCGTTATACTATATAACGTAATACGTTATAACGTTATACCATATAACGTCATACCATATAACGTTATACTATATAACGTAATACGTAATAACGTTATACCATATAACGTCATACAATATATCGTTATACTATATAACGTAATACGTTATAACGTTATACCATATAACGTATTACGTTATATCGGTATAGCATATAACGTATTACGTTATAACGTTATACCATATAACGTTATACGTTATAACGTTCTACCATACAACGTTATGCTATATAACGTAATATGATATAACGTTATACCATATAACGTAATACATTATAACGTTATACCATATAGCGTCATACTATATAACGTAATTCCCTATATCGTTATACCATATATCGTATTACGTTATAAGGTTATACCATATAACGTTATACGTTATATCGTTATACCCTATAACGTTATGCTATATAACATAATACGTTATAACGTTATACTATATAACGTTATGCCATATAACGTATTACGTTATAACGGTATACCATATAACGTTATACTATATAACGTAATACGTTATAACGTTATACCATATAACGTATTACGTTATAACGTTATACCATATAACGTATTACGTTATAACGTTATACCATATAACGTTATACTATATAACATAATACGATATAACGTTATATCACATAACGTTATACTATATAACGTAATACGATATAACGTTATACCATATAACGTTATACCATATAACGTAATACGTTATAACGTTATACCATATAACGTTATACTATATAACGTAATACGTTATAACGTTATACCATATAACGTTACATCATATAACGTAATACATTATAAGGTTATATCATATAACGTTACACCATATAGCGTTATACTATATAACGTAATACGTTATAACGTTATACCATATAACGTTACATCATATAACGTAATACATTATAAGGTTATATCATATAACGTTACACCATATAGCGTTATACTATATAACGTAATACGTTATAACGTTATACCATATAACGTATTACGTTATAACGTTATACCATATAACGTTATACTATATAACATAATACGATATAACGTTATATCACATAACGTTATACTATATAACGTAATACGATATAACGTTATACCATATAACGTTATACCATATAACGTAATACGTTATAACGTTACACCATATATCGTTATACTATATAACGTAATACGTTATAACGTTATACCATATAACGTTACATCATATAACGTAATACATTATAAGGTTATATCATATAACGTTACACCATATAGCGTTATACTATATAACGTAATACGTTATAACGTTATACCATATAACGTTATACCATATAACGTATTACGTTATAACGTTATACCATATAACGTTATACTATATAACGTAATACGTTATAAAGTTATACCATATAACGTTATACCATATAGCGTTATACCATATAGCGTTATACCATATAACGTAATACGTTATAACGTTATGCCATATAACGTATTACGTTATAACGGTATACCATATAACGTTATACTATATAACGTAATACGTTATAACGTTATACCATATAACGTATTACGTTATAACGTTATACCATATAACGTTATTCTATATAACGTAATACGATATAACGTTATATCACATAACGTTATGCTATATAACGCTATACTATATAACGTAATACGATATAGCGTTTTACCATGTAACGTTATACCATATAACGTAATACGTTATAACGTTATACCATATAGCGTCATACTATATAACGTAATTCCCTATATCGTTATACCATATATCGTATTACGTTATAACGTTATACCATATAACGTTATACGTTATAACGTTATACCATATAACTTTATGCTATATAACGTAATACGTTATAACGTTATACTATATAACGTTATACTATGTAAAGTAACACGTCATAACGTTATACCATATAACGTATTACGTTATAACGTTATACCATATAACGTATTACGTTATATCGGTATACCATATAACGTAGTATGTTATAACGGTATACCATATATCGAATTACGTCATAACGTTAAACCATATAACGTTATACTATATAACGTAATACGTTATAACGTTATGCCATATAACGTATTACGTAACAACGGTATACCATATAACGTTATACTATATAACTTAATACGATATAACGTTATACCATATAACGTTATACTATATAACGTAATACGTTGTAACGTTACAACATATATCGTATTACGTCTTAATGTTATACCATATAACGTTATACCATATAGCGTTATACCATATAGCGTTATACCATATAACGTAATACGTTGTAACGTTACAACATATATCTTATTACGTTATTATGTTATACCATATAACGTTAAACTATATAGCGTAATACGTTATAA
Source organism: Bombus flavifrons (assembly GCF_040668555.2). Lineage (NCBI taxonomy): Eukaryota > Metazoa > Arthropoda > Insecta > Hymenoptera > Apidae > Bombus > Bombus flavifrons. The sequence continues at coordinate 5,386,883 of NC_138451.1, forward strand.
AGTTATACCATATAACGTTATACTATATAACGTAATACGTTATAACGTTATACCATATAACGTTACACCATATAACGTAATACATTATAAGGTTATATCATATAACGTTACACCATATAGCGTTATACTATATAACGTAATACGTTATAACGTTATACCATATAACGTCATACCATATAACGTTATACTATATAACGTAATACGTTATAACGTTATACCATTTAACGTTACACCATATAGCGTTATACTATATAACGTAATACGTTATAACGTTATACCATATAACGTCATACCATATAACGTTATACTATATAACGTAATACGTTATAACGTTATACCATATAACGTCATACAATATATCGTTATACTATATAACGTAATACGTTATAACGTTATACCATATAACGTATTACGTTATATCGGTATAGCATATAACGTATTACGTTATAACGTTATACCATATAACGTTATACGTTATAACGTTCTACCATACAACGTTATGCTATATAACGTAATATGATATAACGTTATACCATATAACGTAATACATTATAACGTTATACCATATAGCGTCATACTATATAACGTAATTCCCTATATCGTTATACCATATATCGTATTACGTTATAAGGTTATACCATATAACGTTATACGTTATATCGTTATACCCTATAACGTTATGCTATATAACATAATACGTTATAACGTTATACTATATAACGTTATGCCATATAACGTATTACGTTATAACGGTATACCATATAACGTTATACTATATAACGTAATACGTTATAACGTTATACCATATAACGTATTACGTTATAACGTTATACCATATAACGTATTACGTTATAACGTTATACCATATAACGTTATACTATATAACATAATACGATATAACGTTATATCACATAACGTTATACTATATAACGTAATACGATATAACGTTATACCATATAACGTTATACCATATAACGTAATACGTTATAACGTTATACCATATAACGTTATACTATATAACGTAATACGTTATAACGTTATACCATATAACGTTACATCATATAACGTAATACATTATAAGGTTATATCATATAACGTTACACCATATAGCGTTATACTATATAACGTAATACGTTATAACGTTATACCATATAACGTTACATCATATAACGTAATACATTATAAGGTTATATCATATAACGTTACACCATATAGCGTTATACTATATAACGTAATACGTTATAACGTTATACCATATAACGTTACATCATATAACGTAATACATTATAAGGTTATATCATATAACGTTACACCATATAGCGTTATACTATATAACGTAATACGTTATAACGTTATACCATATAACGTTATACCATATAACGTATTACGTTATAACGTTATACCATATAACGTTATACTATATAACGTAATACGTTATAAAGTTATACCATATAACGTTATACCATATAGCGTTATACCATATAGCGTTATACCATATAACGTAATACGTTATAACGTTATGCCATATAACGTATTACGTTATAACGGTATACCATATAACGTTATACTATATAACGTAATACGTTATAACGTTATACCATATAACGTATTACGTTATAACGTTATACCATATAACGTTATTCTATATAACGTAATACGATATAACGTTATATCACATAACGTTATGCTATATAACGCTATACTATATAACGTAATACGATATAGCGTTTTACCATGTAACGTTATACCATATAACGTAATACGTTATAACGTTATACCATATAGCGTCATACTATATAACGTAATTCCCTATATCGTTATACCATATATCGTATTACGTTATAACGTTATACCATATAACGTTATACGTTATAACGTTATACCATATAACTTTATGCTATATAACGTAATACGTTATATCGTTATACTATATAACGTTATACTATGTAAAGTAACACGTCATAACGTTATACCATATAACGTATTACGTTATAACGTTATACTATATGACGTAATACGCTGCAACGTTATACCATATAACTTATTAAGTTATAATGTTATACCATATAACGTTAAACTATATAGCGTAATACGTTATAAAGTTATACCATATAACGTTATACTATATAACGTAATACGTTATAACGTTATACCATATAACGTTACACCATATAACGTAATACATTATAAGGTTATATCATATAACGATACACCATATAGCGTAATACTATATAACGTAATACGTTATAACGTCATACCATATAACTTTATACGATATAACGTTATATCACATAACGTTATGCTATATAACGTTATACTATATAACGTAATACGATATAACGTTATACCATATAACGTATTACGTTATATCGGTATACCATATAACGTTATACTATATAACTTAATACGTTATAACGTTATACCATATAACGTATTACGTTATAAGGTTATACCATACAACGTTAAACTATATAGCGTAATACGTTATAAAGTTATACCATATAACGTTACAGTATATGACGTAATACGTTACAACGTTATACTATATAACGAAATACGTTGTAACGTTACACCATATATCGTATTACGTTTTAACGTTATACCAAATAACGTCATACCATATAACGTTATACTATGTAACGTAATACGTTATATCGTTATGCCATATAACGTTATACTATATAACGTAATACGATATAACATTGTCTCACATCACGTTATACCATATAACGTTATACTATACAACGTAATACGATATAACGTTATACCATATAACTTTTACTATATAACGTAATACGATATAACGTTATGCCATATAACGTTATACCACATAACGTAATACGTTATAACTTTATACCATATAACGTAATACGTTATAACGTTATAGCATATAACGTATTACGTTATAACATTATACCATATAACGTATTACGTTATAACGTTATACCATATAACGTTATACGTTATAACGTTATCCCATACAACGTTATGCAATATAACGTAATACGATATAACGTTATACCATATAACGTTATACCATATAACGTAATACATTATAACGTTATACCATATAGCGTCATACTATATAACGTAATTCCCTATATCGTTATACCATATATCGTATTACGTTATAAGGTTATACCATATAACGTTATACGTTATATCGTTATACCATATAACGTTATGCTATATAACGTTATACGTTATAACGTTATACCATACAACGTTATGCAATATAACGTAATACGATATAACGTTATACCATATAACGTTATACCATATAACGTAATACATTATAACGTTATACCATATAGCATTATACTATATAACGTAATACGATATAACGTTATACCATATAACGTTATACCATATAACGTAATACGTTATAACGTTATACCATATAGCGTCATACTATATAACGTAATTCCCTATATCGTTATACCATATATCGTATTACGTTATAACGTTATACCATATAACGTTATACGTTATAACGTTATACCATATAACTTTATGCTATATAACGTAATACGTTATAACGTTATACTGTATAACGTTATACTATGTAAAGTAACACGTCATAACGTTATACCATATAACGTATTACGTTATAACGTTATACTATATGACGTAATACGCTGTAACGTTATACCATATAACGTATTAAGTTATAATGTTTTACCATATAACGTTAAACTATATAGCGTAATACGATATAACGTTATACCATATAACGTTATACCATATAACGTAATACATTATAACGTTATACCATATAGCGTCATACTATATAACGTAATTCCTTATATCGTTATACCATATATCGTATTACGTTATAAGGTTATACCATATAACGTTATACGTTATATCGTTATACCATATAACGTTATGCTATATAACATAATACGTTATAACGTTATACTATATAACGTTATGCCATATAACGTATTACGTTATAACGGTATACCATATAACGTTATACTATATAACGTAATTCGTTATAACGTTATACCATATAACGTATTACGTTATAACGTTATACCATATAACGTATTACGTTATAACGTTATACCATATAACGTATTACGTTATAACGTTATACCATATAACGTTATACTATATAACGTAATACGATATAACGTTATATCACATAACGTTATACTATATAACGTAATACGATATAACGTTATACCATATAACGTTATACCATATAACGTAATACGTTACAACGTTATACCATATAGCGTCATACTATATAACGTAATTCCCTATATCGTTATACCATATATCGTATTACGTTATAACGTTATACCATATAACGTTATACGTTATAACGTTTTACCATATAACTTTATGCTATATAACGTAATACGTTATAACGTTATACTGTATAACGTTATACTATGTAAAGTAACACGTCATAACGTTATACCATATAACGTATTACGTTATAACGTTATACTATATGACGTAATACGCTGTAACGTTATACCATATAACGTATTAAGTTATAATGTTTTACCATATAACGTTAAACTATATAGCGTAATACGTTATAAAGTTATACCATATAACGTTATACTATATAACGTAATACGTTATAACGTTATACCATATAACGTTACATCATATAACGTAATACATTATAAGGTTATATCATATAACGTTACACCATATAGCGTTGTACTATATAACGTAATACGTTATAACGTTACACCATATAACGTCATACCATATAACTTTATACGATATAACGTTATATCACATAACGTTATGCTATATAACGTTATACTATATAACGTAATACGATATAACGTTATACCATATAACGTATTACGTTATAAGGTTATACCATATAACGTTAAACTATATAGCGTAATACGTTATAAAGTTATACCATATAACGTTATAGTATATGACGTAATACGTTACAACGTTATACTATATAACGAAATACGTTGTAACGTTACACCATATATCGTATTACGTTTTAACGTTATACCATATAACGTCATACCATATAACGTTATACTATATAACGTAATACGTTATAACGATATACCATTTAACGTTATACCATTTAACGTTATACCATATAGCGTTATACTATATAACGTAATACGTTATAACGTTATACCATATAACGTCATACCATATATCGTTATACTATATAACGTAATACGTTATAACGTTATACCATATAATGTATTATGTTATATCGGTATAGCATATAACGTATTACGTTATAACGTTATACCATATAACGTTATACTATATAACGTAATACGTTATAACGTTATACTATATAACGTAATACGTTGTAACGTTACAACATATATCGTATTACGTTTTAATGTTATACCATATAACGTTATACCATATAGCGTTATACCATATAGCGTTATACCATATAACGTAATACGTTATAACGTTATGCCATATAACGTATTACGTTATAACGGTATACCATATAACGTTATACTATATAACGTAATACGTTATAACGTTATACCATATAACGTATTACGTTATAACGTTATACCATATAACGTTATACTATATAACGTAATACGATATAACGTTATATCACATAACGTTATGCTGTATAACGCTATACTATATAACGTAATACGATATAGCGTTTTACCATGTAACGTTATACCATATAACGTAATAAGTTATAACGTTATACCATATAGCGTCATACTATATAACGTAATTCCCTATATCGTTATACCATATATCGTATTACGTTATAACGTTATACCATATAACGTTATACGTTATAACGTTATACCATATAACTTTATGCTATATAACGTAATACGTTATAACGTTATACTATATAACGTTATACTATGTAAAGTAACACGTCATAACGTTATACCATATAACGTATTACGTTATAACGTTATACTATATGACGTAATACGCTGTAACGTTATACCATATAACGTATTAAGTTATAATGTTATACCATATAACGTTAAACTATATAGCGTAATACGTTATAAAGTTATACCATATAACGTTATACTATATAACGTAATACGTTATAACGTTATACCATATAACGTTACAAAATATAACGTAATACATTATAAGGTTATATCATATAACGTTACACCATATAGCGTTATACTATATAACGTAATACGTTATAACGTTATACCATATAACGTCATACCATATAACGTTATACTATATAACGTAATACGTTATAACATTATACCATTTAACGTTACACCATATAGCGTTATACTATATAACGTAATACGTTATAACGTTATACCATATAACGTCATACCATATAACGTTATACTATATAACGTAATTCGTTATAACGTTATACCATATAACGTCATACCATATATCGTTGTACTATATAACGTAATACGTTGTAACGTTATACGACATAACGTATTACGTTATATCCGTATAGCATATTACGTATTACGTTATAACGTTATACCATATAACGTTATACTATATAACGTAATACGTTATAACGTTATACTATATAACGTAATACGTTGTAACGTTACAACATATATCTTATTACGTTATAATGTTATACCATATAACGTTAAACTATATAGCGTAATACGTTATAAAGTTATACCATATAACGTTATACTATATAACGTAATACGTTATAACGTTATACGATATAACGTTACACCATAGAACGTAATACATTATAAGGTTATATCATATAACGTTACACCATATAGCGTTATACTATATATCGTAATACGTTATAACGTTATACCATATAACGTCATACCATATAACGTTATACTATATAACGTAATACATTATAATGTTATACCATGTAACGTTATACCATATAGCGTTATACTATATAACGTAATACGTTATATCGTTATGCCGTATAACTTCTTACGTTATAACGGTATACCAAATAACGTTATACTACATAACGTAATACGTTATAACGTTATACCATATAACGTATTACGTTATAACGTTATACCATATAACGTATTACGTTATAACGTTATACAATATAACGTTATACTATATAACGTAATACGTTATATCGTTATGCCGTATAACTTCTTACGTTATAACGGTATACCAAATAACGTTATACTACATAACGTAATACGTTATAACGTTATACCATATAACGTCATACCATATAACGTTATACTATATAAAGTAATAAGTTATAACGTTATACCATATAACGTATTGCGTTATAACGTTATACTACATAACGTTATACCATATAGCGTCATACCATATAACGTAATACCCTATATCGTTATACCATATATCGTAGCACGTTATAACGTTAAACCATATAACGTTATACTATATAACGTAATACGTTATAACGTTATGCCATATAACGTTTTACGTTATAACGGTATACCATATAACGATATACTATATAACTTAATACGTTATAACGTTATACCATATAACGTATTACGTTATAAGGTTATACCATATAACGTTAAACTATATAGCCTAAGACGTTATAAAGTTATACCATATAACATTATACTATATAACGTAATACGTTATAACGTTATACCATATAACGTTATACCATATAACGTAATACATTATAACGTTATACCATATAGCGTCATACTATATAACGTAATTCCCTATATCGTTATACCATATATCGTATTACGTTATAAGGTTATACCATATAACGTTATACGTTATATCGTTATACCATATAACGTTATGCTATATAACATAATACGTTATAACGTTATACTATATAACCTAATGCCATATAACGTATTACGTTATAACGGTATACCATATAACGTTATACTATATAACGTAATACGTTATAACGTTATACCATATAACGTATTACGTTATAACGTTATACCATATAACGTATTACGTTATAACGTTATACCATATAACGTTATACTATATAACGTAATACGATATAACGTTATATCACATAACGTTATACTATATAACGTAATACGATATAACGTTATACCATATAACGTTATACCATATAACGTAATACGTTATAACGTTATACCATATAGCGTCATACTATATAACGTAATTCCCTATATCGTTATACCATATATCGTATTACGTTATAACGTTATACCATATAACGTTATACGTTATAACATTATACCATATAACTTTATGCTATATAACGTAATACGTTATAACGTTATACTGTATAACGTTATACTATGTAAAGTAACACGTCATAACGTTATACCATATAACGTATTACGTTATAACGTTATACTATATGACGTAATACGCTGTAACGTTATACCATATAACGTATTAAGTTATAATGTTTTACCATATAACGTTAAACTATATAGCGTAATACGTTATAAAGTTATACCATATAACGTTATACTATATAACGTAATACGTTATAACGTTATACCATATAACGTTACATCATATAACGTAATACATTATAAGGTTATATGATATAACGTTACACCATAAGGCGTTGTACTATATAACGTAATACGTTATAACGTTATACCATATAACGTCATACCATATAACTTTATACGATATAACGTTATATCACATAACGTTATGCTATATAACGTTATACTATATAACGTAATACGATATAACGTTATACCATATAACGTATTACGTTATAAGGTTATACCATATAACGTTAAACTATATAGCGTAATACGTTATAAAGTTATACCATATAACGTTATAGTATATGACGTAATACGTTACAACGTCATACTATATAACGAAATACGTTGTAACGTTACACCATATATCGTATTACGTTTTAACGTTATACCATATAACGTCATACCATATAAAGTTATACTATATAACGTAATACGTTATAACGTTATACCATTTAACGTTATACCATATAGCGTTATACTATATAACGTAATACGTTATAACGTTATACCATATAACGACATACCATATATCGTTATACTATATAACGTAATACGTTATAACGTTATACCATATAATGTATTACGTTATATCGGTATAGCATATAACGTATTACGTTATAACGTTATACCATATAACGTTATACTATATAACGTAATACGTTATAACGTTATACTATATAACGTAATACGTTGTAACGTTACAACATATATCGTATTACGTTTTAATGTTATACCATATAACGGTATACCATATAGCGTTATACCATATAGCGTTATACCATATAACGTAATACGTTATAACGTTATGCCATATAACGTATTACGTAATAACGGTATACCATATAACGTTATACTATATAACGTAATACGTTATAACGTTATACCATATAACGTATTACGTTATAACGTTATACCATATAACGTTATACTATATAACGTAATACGATATAACGTTATATCACATAACGTTATGCTATATAACGCTATACCATATAACGTAATACGATATAGCGTTTTACCATGTAACGTTATACCATATAACGTAACACGTTATAACGTTATACCATATAGCGTCATACTATATAACGTAATTCCCTATATCGTTATACCATATATCGTATTACGTTATAACGTTATACCATATAACGTTATACGTTATAACGTTATACCATATAACTTTATGCTATATAACGTAATACGTTATAACGTTATACTATATGACGTAATACGCTGTAACGTTATACCATATAACGTATTGCGTTATAACGTTATACCATATAACGTTATACTATATAACGTAATACGATATAACGTTATATCACATAACGTTATGCTATATAACGCTATACCATATAACGTAATACGATATAGCGTTTTACCATGTAACGTTATACCATATAACGTAATACGTTATAACGTTATACCATATAGCGTCATACTATATAACGTTATACTATATAAAGTAATAAGTTATAACGTTATACCATATAACGTATTGCGTTATAACGTTATACAATATAGCGTTATACTATATAACGTAATACGTTATAACGTTATACCATATAACGTTATACTATATAACGTAATACGATATAACGTTATATCACATAACGTTATGCTATATAACGCTATACCATATAACGTAATACGATATAGCGTTTTACCATGTAACGTTATACCATATAACGTAATACGTTATAACGTTATACCATATAGCGTCATACTATATAACGTAATTCCCTATATCGTTATACCATATATCGTATTACGTTATAACGTTATACCATATAACGTCATACCATATAACGTTATACTATATAAAGTAATAAGTTATAACGTTATACCATATAACGTATTGCGTTATAACGTTATACAATATAGCGTTATACTATATAACGTAATACGTTATAACGTTATACCATATAACGTCATACCATATAACGTTACACTATATAACGTAATAAGTTATAACGTTATACCATATAACGTATTACGTTATAACGTTATACTACATAACGTTATACCATATAGCGTCATACCATATAACGTAATACCCTATATCGTTATACCATATATCGTATTACGTTATAACGTTAAACCATATAACGTTATACTATATAACGTAATACGTTATAACGTTATGCCATATAACGTTTTACGTTATAACGGTATACCATATAACGATATACTATATAACTTAATACGTTATAACGTTATACCATATAACGTATTACGTTATAAGGTTATACCATATAACGTTAAACTATATAGCCTAAGACGTTGTAAAGTTATACCATATAACATTATACTATATAACGTAATACGTTATAACGTTATACCATATAACGTATTACGTTATATCGGTATACCATATAACGTATTACGTTATAACGATATACCATATAACGTTATACTATATAACGTAATACGATATAACGTTATACCATATAACGTTATACCATATAACGTAATACGTTACAACGTTATACCATATAGCGTCATACTATATAACGTAATTCCCTATATCGTTATACCATATATCGTATTACGTTATAACGTTATACCATATAACGTTATACGTTATAACGTTTTACCATATAACTTTATGCTATATAACGTAATACGTTATAACGTTATACTGTATAACGTTATACTATGTAAAGTAACACGTCATAACGTTATACCATATAACGTATTACGTTATAACGTTATACTATATGACGTAATACGCTGTAACGTTATACCATATAACGTATTAAGTTATAATGTTTTACCATATAACGTTAAACTATATAGCGTAATACGTTATAAAGTTATACCATATAACGTTATACTATATAACGTAATACGTTATAACGTTATACCATATAACGTTACATCATATAACGTAATACATTATAAGGTTATATCATATAACGTTACACCATATAGCGTTGTACTATATAACGTAATACGTTATAACGTTACACCATATAACGTCATACCATATAACTTTATACGATATAACGTTATATCACATAACGTTATGCTATATAACGTTATACTATATAACGTAATACGATATAACGTTATACCATATAACGTATTACGTTATAAGGTTATACCATATAACGTTAAACTATATAGCGTAATACGTTATAAAGTTATACCATATAACGTTATAGTATATGACGTAATACGTTACAACGTTATACTATATAACGAAATACGTTGTAACGTTACACCATATATCGTATTACGTTTTAACGTTATACCATATAACGTCATACCATATAACGTTATACTATATAACGTAATACGTTATAACGATATACCATTTAACGTTATACCATTTAACGTTATACCATATAGCGTTATACTATATAACGTAATACGTTATAACGTTATACCATATAACGTCATACCATATATCGTTATACTATATAACGTAATACGTTATAACGTTATACCATATAATGTATTATGTTATATCGGTATAGCATATAACGTATTACGTTATAACGTTATACCATATAACGTTATACTATATAACGTAATACGTTATAACGTTATACTATATAACGTAATACGTTGTAACGTTACAACATATATCGTATTACGTTTTAATGTTATACCATATAACGTTATACCATATAGCGTTATACCATATAGCGTTATACCATATAACGTAATACGTTATAACGTTATGCCATATAACGTATTACGTTATAACGGTATACCATATAACGTTATACTATATAACGTAATACGTTATAACGTTATACCATATAACGTATTACGTTATAACGTTATACCATATAACGTTATACTATATAACGTAATACGATATAACGTTATATCACATAACGTTATGCTGTATAACGCTATACTATATAACGTAATACGATATAGCGTTTTACCATGTAACGTTATACCATATAACGTAATAAGTTATAACGTTATACCATATAGCGTCATACTATATAACGTAATTCCCTATATCGTTATACCATATATCGTATTACGTTATAACGTTATACCATATAACGTTATACGTTATAACGTTATACCATATAACTTTATGCTATATAACGTAATACGTTATAACGTTATACTATATAACGTTATACTATGTAAAGTAACACGTCATAACGTTATACCATATAACGTATTACGTTATAACGTTATACTATATGACGTAATACGCTGTAACGTTATACCATATAACGTATTAAGTTATAATGTTATACCATATAACGTTAAACTATATAGCGTAATACGTTATAAAGTTATACCATATAACGTTATACTATATAACGTAATACGTTATAACGTTATACCATATAACGTTACAAAATATAACGTAATACATTATAAGGTTATATCATATAACGTTACACCATATAGCGTTATACTATATAACGTAATACGTTATAACGTTATACCATATAACGTCATACCATATAACGTTATACTATATAACGTAATACGTTATAACATTATACCATTTAACGTTACACCATATAGCGTTATACTATATAACGTAATACGTTATAACGTTATACCATATAACGTCATACCATATAACGTTATACTATATAACGTAATTCGTTATAACGTTATACCATATAACGTCATACCATATATCGTTGTACTATATAACGTAATACGTTGTAACGTTATACGACATAACGTATTACGTTATATCCGTATAGCATATTACGTATTACGTTATAACGTTATACCATATAAAGTTATACTATATAACGTAATACGTTATAACGTTATACTATATAACGTAATACGTTGTAACGTTACAACATATATCTTATTACGTTATAATGTTATACCATATAACGTTAAACTATATAGCGTAATACGTTATAAAGTTATACCATATAACGTTATACTATATAACGTAATACGTTATAACGTTATACGATATAACGTTACACCATAGAACGTAATACATTATAAGGTTATATCATATAACGTTACACCATATAGCGTTATACTATATATCGTAATACGTTATAACGTTATACCATATAACGTCATACCATATAACGTTATACTATATAACGTAATACATTATAATGTTATACCATGTAACGTTATACCATATAGCGTTATACTATATAACGTAATACGTTATATCGTTATGCCGTATAACTTCTTACGTTATAACGGTATACCAAATAACGTTATACTACATAACGTAATACGTTATAACGTTATACCATATAACGTATTACGTTATAACGTTATACCATATAACGTATTACGTTATAACGTTATACAATATAACGTTATACTATATAACGTAATACGTTATATCGTTATGCCGTATAACTTCTTACGTTATAACGGTATACCAAATAACGTTATACTACATAACGTAATACGTTATAACGTTATACCATATAACGTCATACCATATAACGTTATACTATATAAAGTAATAAGTTATAACGTTATACCATATAACGTATTGCGTTATAACGTTATACTACATAACGTTATACCATATAGCGTCATACCATATAACGTAATACCCTATATCGTTATATCATATATCGTAGCACGTTATAACGTTAAACCATATAACGTTATACTATATAACGTAATACGTTATAACGTTATGCCATATAACGTTTTACGTTATAACGGTATACCATATAACGATATACTATATAACTTAATACGTTATAACGTTATACCATATAACGTATTACGTTATAAGGTTATACCATATAACGTTAAACTATATAGCCTAAGACGTTATAAAGTTATACCATATAACATTATACTATATAACGTAATACGTTATAACGTTATACCATATAACGTTATACCATATAACGTAATACATTATAACGTTATACCATATAGCGTCATACTATATAACGTAATTCCCTATATCGTTATACCATATATCGTATTACGTTATAAGGTTATACCATATAACGTTATACGTTATATCGTTATACCATATAACGTTATGCTATATAACATAATACGTTATAACGTTATACTATATAACCTAATGCCATATAACGTATTACGTTATAACGGTATACCATATAACGTTATACTATATAACGTAATACGTTATAACGTTATACCATATAACGTATTACGTTATAACGTTATACCATATAACGTATTACGTTATAACGTTATACCATATAACGTTATACTATATAACGTAATACGATATAACGTTATATCACATAACGTTATACTATATAACGTAATACGATATAACGTTATACCATATAACGTTATACCATATAACGTAATACGTTATAACGTTATACCATATAGCGTCATACTATATAACGTAATTCCCTATATCGTTATACCATATATCGTATTACGTTATAACGTTATACCATATAACGTTATACGTTATAACATTATACCATATAACTTTATGCTATATAACGTAATACGTTATAACGTTATACTGTATAACGTTATACTATGTAAAGTAACACGTCATAACGTTATACCATATAACGTATTACGTTATAACGTTATACTATATGACGTAATACGCTGTAACGTTATACCATATAACGTATTAAGTTATAATGTTTTACCATATAACGTTAAACTATATAGCGTAATACGTTATAAAGTTATACCATATAACGTTATACTATATAACGTAATACGTTATAACGTTATACCATATAACGTTACATCATATAACGTAATACATTATAAGGTTATATGATATAACGTTACACCATAAGGCGTTGTACTATATAACGTAATACGTTATAACGTTATACCATATAACGTCATACCATATAACTTTATACGATATAACGTTATATCACATAACGTTATGCTATATAACGTTATACTATATAACGTAATACGATATAACGTTATACCATATAACGTATTACGTTATAAGGTTATACCATATAACGTTAAACTATATAGCGTAATACGTTATAAAGTTATACCATATAACGTTATAGTATATGACGTAATACGTTACAACGTCATACTATATAACGAAATACGTTGTAACGTTACACCATATATCGTATTACGTTTTAACGTTATACCATATAACGTCATACCATATAAAGTTATACTATATAACGTAATACGTTATAACGTTATACCATTTAACGTTATACCATATAGCGTTATACTATATAACGTAATACGTTATAACGTTATACCATATAACGACATACCATATATCGTTATACTATATAACGTAATACGTTATAACGTTATACCATATAATGTATTACGTTATATCGGTATAGCATATAACGTATTACGTTATAACGTTATACCATATAACGTTATACTATATAACGTAATACGTTATAACGTTATACTATATAACGTAATACGTTGTAACGTTACAACATATATCGTATTACGTTTTAATGTTATACCATATAACGGTATACCATATAGCGTTATACCATATAGCGTTATACCATATAACGTAATACGTTATAACGTTATGCCATATAACGTATTACGTAATAACGGTATACCATATAACGTTATACTATATAACGTAATACGTTATAACGTTATACCATATAACGTATTACGTTATAACGTTATACCATATAACGTTATACTATATAACGTAATACGATATAACGTTATATCACATAACGTTATGCTATATAACGCTATACCATATAACGTAATACGATATAGCGTTTTACCATGTAACGTTATACCATATAACGTAACACGTTATAACGTTATACCATATAGCGTCATACTATATAACGTAATTCCCTATATCGTTATACCATATATCGTATTACGTTATAACGTTATACCATATAACGTTATACGTTATAACGTTATACCATATAACTTTATGCTATATAACGTAATACGTTATAACGTTATACTATATGACGTAATACGCTGTAACGTTATACCATATAACGTATTGCGTTATAACGTTATACCATATAACGTTATACTATATAACGTAATACGATATAACGTTATATCACATAACGTTATGCTATATAACGCTATACCATATAACGTAATACGATATAGCGTTTTACCATGTAACGTTATACCATATAACGTAATACGTTATAACGTTATACCATATAGCGTCATACTATATAACGTTATACTATATAAAGTAATAAGTTATAACGTTATACCATATAACGTATTGCGTTATAACGTTATACAATATAGCGTTATACTATATAACGTAATACGTTATAACGTTATACCATATAACGTTATACTATATAACGTAATACGATATAACGTTATATCACATAACGTTATGCTATATAACGCTATACCATATAACGTAATACGATATAGCGTTTTACCATGTAACGTTATACCATATAACGTAATACGTTATAACGTTATACCATATAGCGTCATACTATATAACGTAATTCCCTATATCGTTATACCATATATCGTATTACGTTATAACGTTATACCATATAACGTCATACCATATAACGTTATACTATATAAAGTAATAAGTTATAACGTTATACCATATAACGTATTGCGTTATAACGTTATACAATATAGCGTTATACTATATAACGTAATACGTTATAACGTTATACCATATAACGTCATACCATATAACGTTACACTATATAACGTAATAAGTTATAACGTTATACCATATAACGTATTACGTTATAACGTTATACTACATAACGTTATACCATATAGCGTCATACCATATAACGTAATACCCTATATCGTTATACCATATATCGTATTACGTTATAACGTTAAACCATATAACGTTATACTATATAACGTAATACGTTATAACGTTATGCCATATAACGTTTTACGTTATAACGGTATACCATATAACGATATACTATATAACTTAATACGTTATAACGTTATACCATATAACGTATTACGTTATAAGGTTATACCATATAACGTTAAACTATATAGCCTAAGACGTTGTAAAGTTATACCATATAACATTATACTATATAACGTAATACGTTATAACGTTATACCATATAACGTATTACGTTATATCGGTATACCATATAACGTATTACGTTATAACGATATACCATATAACGTTATACTATATAACGTAATACGTTATAACGTTATACCATATAACGTATTACGTTATAACGTTATAGCATATAACGTTACACTATATAGCGTAATACGTTATAAAGTTATACCATATAACGTTACAGTATATGACGTAATACGTTACAACGTTGTACTATATAACGAAATACGTTGTAACGTTACACCATATAATGTATTACGTTATATCGGTATAGCATATAACGTATTACGTTATATCGTTATACCATATAACGTTATACTATATAACGTAATACGTTATAACGTTATACCATTTAACGTTATACCATATATCGTTATACTATATAACGTAATACGTTATAACGTTATACCATATAATGTATTACGTTATATCGGTATAGCATATAACGTATTACGTTATATCGTTATACCATATAACGTTATACTATATAACGTAATACCTTATAACGTTATACTATATAACGTAATACGTTGTAACGTTACAACATATATCGTATTACGTTTTAATGTTATACCATATAACGTTATACCATATAGCGTTATACCATATAGCATTATACCATATAACGTAATACGTTATAACGTTATGCCATATAACGTATTACGTTATAACGGTATACCATATAACGTTATACTATATAACGTAATACGTTATAACGTTATACCATATAACGTATTACGTTATAACGTTATACCATATAACGTTATACTATATAACGTAATACGATATAACGTTATATCACATAACGTTATGCTATATAACGCTATACTATATAACGTAATACGATATAGCGTTTCACCATGTAACGTTATACCATATAACGTAATAAGTTATAACGTTATACCATATAGCGTCATACTATATAACGTAATTCCCTATATCGTTATACCATATATCGTATTACGTTATAACGTTATACCATATAACGTTATACGTTATAACGTTATACCATATAACTTTATGCTATATAACGTAATACGTTATAACGTTATACTATATAACGTTATACTATGTAAAGTAACATGTCATAACGTTATACCATATAACGTATTACGTTATAACGTTATACTATATGACGTAATACGCTGTAACGTTATACCATATAACGTATTAAGTTATAATGTTATACCATATAACGTTAAACTATATAGCGTAATACGTTATAAAGTTATACCATATAACGTTATACTATATAACGTAATACGTTATAACGTTATACCATATAACGTTACACCATATAACGTAATACATTATAAGGTTATATCATATAACGTTACACCATATAGCGTTATACTATATAACGTAATACGTTATAACGTTATACCATATAACGTCATACCATATAACGTTATACTATATAACGTAATACGTTATAACGTTATACCATTTAACGTTACACCATATAGCGTTATACTATATAACGTAATACGTTATAACGTTATACCATATAACGTCATACCATATAACGTTATACTATATAACGTAATTCGTTATAACGTTATACCATATAACGTCATACCATATATCGTTATACTATATAACGTAATACGTTATAACGTTATACCATATAACGTATTACGTTATATCCGTATAGCATATAACTTATTACGTTATAACGTTATACCATATAACGTTATACTATATAACGTAATACGTTATAACGTTATACTATATAACGTAATACGTTATAACGTTATACTATATAACGTAATACGTTGTAACGTTACAACATATATCTTATTACGTTATAATGTTATACCATATAACGTTAAACTATATAGCGTAATACGTTATAAAGTTATACCATATAACGTTATACTATATAACGTAATACGTTATAACGTTATACCATATAACGTTACACCATATAACGTAATACATTATAAGGTTATATCATATAACGTTACACCATATAGCGTTATACTATATAACGTAATACGTTATAACGTTATACCATATAACGTCATACCATATAACGTTATACTATATAACGTAATACATTATAACGTTATACCATGTAACGCTATACCATATAGCGTTATACTATATAACTTATTACTTTATAACGTTATACCACATAACGTCATACCATATAACGTTATACGATATAACGTAATACGTTATAACGTTATACCATATAACGTATTGCGTTATAACGTTATACAATATCACGTTATACTATATAACGTAATACGTTATATCGTTATGCCGCATAACTTCTTACGCTATAACGGTATACCAAATAACGTTATACTACATAACGTAATACGTTATAACGTTATACCATATAACGTCATACCATATAACGTTATACTATATAAAGTAATAAGTTATAACGTTATACCATATAACGTATTGCGTTATAACGTTATACAATATAGCGTTATACTATATAACGTATTACGTTATAACGTTATACCATATAACGTCATGCCATATAACGTTACACTATATAACGTAATAAGTTATAACGTTATACCATATAACGTATTACGTTATAACGTTATACTACATAACGTTATACCATATAGCGTCATACCATATAACGTAATACCCTATATCGTTATACCATATATCGTATTACGTTATAACGTTAAACCATATAACGTTATACTATATAACGTAATACGATATAACGTTATATCACATAACGTTATACTATATAACGTAATACGATATAACGTTATACCATATAACGTTATACCATATAACGTTATACGTTATATCGTTATACCATATAACGTTATGCTATATAGCGTAATACGTTATAAAGTTATACCATATAACGTTATACTATATAACGTAATACGTTATAACGTTATACCATGTAACGTTACATCATATAACGTAATACATTATAAGGTTATATCATATAACGTTACACCATATAGCGTTATACTATATAACGTAATACGTTATAACGTTATACCATATAACGTCATACCATATAACTTTATACGATATAACGTTATATCACATAACGTTATGCTATATAACGTTATACTATATAACGTAATACGATATAACGTTATACCATATAACGTTATACTATATAACGTAATACGTTATAACGTTATACCATGTAACGTTATACCATATAGCGTTATATTATATAACTTATTACTTTATAACGTTATACCATATAACGTCATACCATATAACGTTATACGATATAACGTAATACGTTATAACGTTATACCATATAACGTATTGCGTTATAACGTTATACAATATAACGTTATACTATATAACGTAATACGCTATATCGTTATGCCGTATAACTTCTTACGTTATAACGGTATACCAAATAACGTTATACTACCTAACGTAATACGTTATAACGTTATACCATATAACGTCATACCATATAACGTTATACTATATAAAGTAATAAGTTATAACGTTATACCATATAACGTATTGCGTTATAACGTTATACAACATAGCGTTATACCATATAGCGTCATACCATATAACGTAATACCCTATATCGTTATACCATATATCGTATAACGTTATAACGTTAAACCATATAACGTTATACTATATTTAATGTAATACGTTATAACGTTATGCCATATAGCGTTTTACGTTATAACGGTATAGCATATAACGATATACTATATAACTTAATACATTATAACGTTATACCATATAACGTATTACGTTATAAGGTTATACCATATAACGTTAAACTATATAGCATAATACGTGATAAAGTTATACCATATAACGTTATACTATACAACGTAATACGTTATAACGTTATACCATATAACGTATTACGTTATATCGGTATACCATATAACGTATTACGTTATAACGATATACCATATAACGTTATACTATATAACGTAATACGTTATAACGTTACACCACATAACGTATTACGTTATAACGTTATACTATATAACTTAATACGTTATAACGTTATGCCATATAACGTATTACGTTATAAGGTTATACCATATAACGTTAAACTATATAGCGTAATACGTTATAAAGTTATACCATATAACGTTATAGTATATGACGTAATACGTTACAACGTTATACTATATAACGAAATACGTTGTAACGTTACACCATATATCGTATTACGTTTTAACGTTATACCATATAACGTCATACCATATAACGTTATACTATATAACGTAATACGTTATATCGTTATGCCATATAACGTTATACTATATAACGTAATACGATATAACATTATATCACACAACTTTATACCATATAACGTTATACTATATAACGTAATACGATATAACGTTATACCATATAACTTTTACTATATAACGTAATACGATATAACGTTATACCATATAACGTTATACCATATAACGTAATACGTTATAACGGTATACCATATAACGTATTACGTTATAACCTTATAGCATATAACGTATTACGTTATAACATTATACCATATAACGTATTACGTTATAACGTTATACCATATAACGTCATACCATATAACGTTACACTATATAACGTAATAAGTTATAACGTTATACTATATAACGTAATACGTTATATCGTTATGCCGTATAACTTCTTACGTTATAACGGTATACCAAATAACGTTATACTACATAACGTAATACGTTATAACGTTATACCATATAACGTCATACCATATAACGTTATACTATATAAAGTAATAAGTTATAACGTTATACCATATAACGTATTGCGTTATAACGTTATACAATATAGCGTTATACTATATAACGTAATACGTTATAACGTTATACCATATAACGTCATACCATATAACGTTACACTATATAACGTAATAAGTTATAACGTTATACCATATAACGTATTACGTTATAACGTTATTCTACATAACGTTATACCATATAGCGTCATACCATATAACGTAATACCCTATATCGATATACCATATATCGTATTACGTTATAACGTTAAACCATATAACGTTATACTATATAACGTTATACGTTATAACGTTATGCCATATAACGTTTTACGTTATAACGGTATACCATATAACGATATACTATATAACTTAATACGTTATAACGTTATACCATATAACGTATTACGTTATAAGGTTATACCATATAACGTTATACTATATAACGTAATACGTTATAACGTTATACCATATAACGTACTACGTTATAACGTTATACCATAAAACGTATTACGTTATAACGTTATACTACATAACGTTATACCATATAGCGTCACACTATATAACGTAATACCCTATATCGTTATACCATATATCGTGTTACGTGATAACGTTATACCATGTAACGTTATACTATATAACGTAATACGTTATATCGTTATGCCGTATAACTTCTTACGTTATAACGGTATACCATATAACGTTATACTATATAACTTAATACGTTATAACGTTATACCATACAACGCATTACGCTATAAGGTTATACCTTATAACGTTAAACTATATAGCGTAATACGTTATAAAGTTACACCATATAACGTTATACTATATAACGTAATACGTTATAACGTTATACCATATAACGTATTACGTTATAATGTTATACTGTAAAACGTAATACGTTACAACGTTATGCCATACAACGTATTACGTTATAACGGTATACCATATAACGTTATACTATATAACTTAATACGTTATAACGTTATACCATATAACGTATTACGTTATAAGGTTACACCTTATAACGTTAAACTATATAGCGTAATACGTTATAAAGTTATACCTTATAACGTTATACTATATAACGTAATACGTTATAACGTTATACAATATAACGTTACACCATATAACGTAATACATTCTAAGGTTATACCATATAACGTTATACTATATAACGTAATACGTTATAACGTTATTCCATATAACGTATTAAGTTATAATGTTATACCATATAACGTTAAACTATATATCGTAATACGTTATAAAGTTATACCATATAACGTCATACCATATATCGTTATACTATATAACGTAATACGTTATAACGTTATACCATATAACGTATTACGTTATATCCGTATAGCATATAACGTATTACGTTATAACGTTATACCATATAACGTCATACCATATATCGTTATACTATATAACGTAATACGTTATAACGTTACACCATATAACGTAATACATTATAAGGTTATATCATATAACGTTACACCATATAGCGTTATACTATATAACGTAATACGTTATAACGTTATACCATATAACGTCATACCATATATCGTTATACTATATAACGTAATACGTTATAACGTTATACTATATAGCGTAATACGTTGTAACGTTACAACATATATCATATTACGTTATAATGTTATACCATATAACGTTAAACTATATAGCGTAATACGTTATAAAGTTATACCATATAACGTTATACTATATAACGTAATACGTTATATCGTTATGCCGTATAACTTCTTACGTTATAACGGTATACCAAATAACGTTATACTACATAACGTAATACGTTATAACGTTATACCATATAACGTCATACCATATAACGTTATACTATATAAAGTAATAAGTTATAACGTTATACCATATAACGTATTGCGTTATAACGTTATACAATATAGCGTTATACTATATAACGTAATACGATATAACGTTATATCACATAACGTTATACTATATAACGTAATACGATATAACGTTATACCATATAACGTTATACCATATAACGTTATACGTTATATCGTTATACCATATAACGTTATGCTATATAGCGTAATACGTTATAAAGTTATACCATATAACGTTATACTATATAACGTAATACGTTATAACGTTATACCATATAACGTTACGTCATATAACGTAATACATTATAAGGTTATATCATATAACGTTACACCATATAGCGTTATACTATATAACGTAATACGTTATAACGTTATACCATATAACGTCATACCATATAACTTTATACGATATAACGTTATATCACATAACGTTATGCTATATAACGTTATACTATATAACGTAATACGATATAACGTTATACCATATAACGTTATACTATATAACGTAATACGTTATAACGTTATACCATGTAACGTTATACCATATAGCGTTATACTATATAACTTATTACTTTATAACGTTATACCATATAACGTCATACCATATAACGTTATACGATATAACGTAATACGTTATAACGTTATACCATATAACGTATTGCGTTATAACGTTATACAATATAACGTTATACTATATAACGTAATACGTTATATCGTTATGCCGTATAACTTCTTACGTTATAACGGTATACCAAATAACGTTATACTACCTAACGTAATACGTTATAACGTTATACCATATAACGTCATACCATATAACGTTATACTATATAAAGTAATAAGTTATAACGTTATACCATATAACGTATTGCGTTATAACGTTATACAATATAGCGTTATACTATATAACGTAATACGTTATAACGTTATACCATATAACGTCATACCATATAACGTTACACTATATAACGTAATAAGTTATAACGTTATACCATATAACGTATTACGTTATAACGTTATACTACATAACGTTATACCATATAGCGTCATACCATATAACGTAATACCCTATATCGTTATACCATATATCGTATAACGTTATAACGTTAAACCATATAACGTTATACTATATTTAATGTAATACGTTATAACGTTATGCCATATAACGTTTTACGTTATAACGGTATACCATATAACGATATACTATATAACTTAATACATTATAACGTTATACCATATAACGTATTACGTTATAAGGTTATACCATATAACGTTAAACTATATAGCATAATACGTGATAAAATTATACCATATAACGTTATACTATACAACGTAATACGTTATAACGTTATACCATATAACGTATTACGTTATATCGGTATACCATGTAACGTATTACGTTATATCGGTATACCATATAACGTATTACGTTATAACGATATACCATATAACGTTATTCTATATAACGTAATACGTTATAACGTTACAACATATAACGTATTACGTTATAACGTTATACTATATAACTTAATACGTTATAACGTTATGCCATATAACGTATTACGTTATAACGGTATACCATATAACGTTATACTATATAACTTAATACGTTATAACGTTATACCATATAACGTATTACGTTATAAGGTTATACCATATAACGTTAAACTATATAGCGTAATACGTTATAAAGTTATACCATATCACGTTATATTATATGACGTAATACGTTACAACGTTATACTATATAACGAAATACGTTGTAACGTTACACCATATATCGTATTACGTTTTAACGTTATACCATATAACGTCATACCATATAACGTTATACTATATAACGTAATACGTTATATCGTTATGCCATATAACGTTATACTATATAACGTAATACGATATAACATTATATCACACAACTTTATACCATATAACGTTATACTATATAACGTAATACGATATAACGTTATACCATATAACTTTTACTATATAACGTAATACGATATAACGTTATACCATATAACTTTTACTATATAACGTAATACGATATAACGTTATACCATATAACGTTATACCATATAACGTAATACGTTATAACGGTATACCATATAACGTATTACGTTATAACGTTATAGCATGTAACGTATTACGTTATAACATTATACCATATAACGCATTACGTTATAACGTTATACCATATAACGTTATACGTTATAAGGCTATACCATACAACGTTATGCTATATAACGTAATACGATATAACGTTATACCATATAACGTTATACTATGTAACGTAATACGTCATAACGTTATACCATATAACGTATTACGTTATAACGTTATACTATATAACGTAATACGCTGTAACGTTATACCATATAACGTATTACGTTATAATGTTATACCATATAACGTTTAACTATATAGCGTAGTACGTTATAAATTTATACCATATAACGTTATACTATATAACGTAATACGTTATAACGTTATACCATATAACGTTACACCATATAACGTAATACGTTATAACGGTATACCATATAACGTATTACGTTATAACGTTATACTATATAACGTAATACGCTGTAACGTTATACCATATAACGTTTAACTATATAGCGTAGTACGTTATAAATTTATACCATATAGCGTTATACTATATAACGTAATACGTTATAACGTTATACCATATAACGTCATACCATATAACGTTATACTATATAACGTAATACGTTATAACGTTATACCATGTAACGTTGTACCATATAGCGTTATACTATATAACTTAATACTTTATAACGTTATACCATATAACGTATTGCGTTATAACGTTATACAATATAACGTTATACTATATAACGTAATACGTTATATCGTTATGCCGTATAACGTACTACGTTATAACGTTATACCATAAAACGTATTACGTTATAACGTTATACTACATAACGTTACACCATATAGCGTCATACTATATAACGTAATACCCTATATCGTTATACCATATAACGTTAAACTATATAGCGTAATACGTTATAAAGTTATACCATATAACGTATTGCGTTATAACGTTATACAATATAACGTTATACTATATTACGTAATACGTTATAATGTTATACCATGTAACGTTATACCGTATAGCGTTATACTATATAACTTAATACTTTATAACGTTATACCATATAACGTCATACCATATAACGTTATACTACATAACGTAATACGTTATATCGTTATGCCGTATAATTTCTTACGTTATAACGGTATACCAAATAACGTTATACCATATAACGTTATACCATATAACGTTATACTATATAACGTAATGCGTTATAACGTTATACCATATAACGTATTGCTTTATAACGTTATACAATATAACGTTATACTATATAACGTAATACGTTATATCGTTATGCCATATAACGTATTACGTTATAACGGTATACCATATAACGTTATAATATAAAACTTAATACGTTATAACGTAATACCATATAACGTCATTCCATATAACGTTATACTATATAACGTAATACGTCATAACGTTATACCATAAAACGTATTACGTTATAACGTTATACTACATAACGTTATACCATATAACGTATTACGTTATAAGGTTATATCATATAACGCTACACCGTATAGCGTTATACTATATAACGTAATACGTTATAACATTATACTATATAACGTAATACGTTGTAACGTTACACCATATATCGTATTACGTTTTAACGTTATACCATATTACGTTATACCATATAACGTTATACTATATGACGTAATTCGTTATAACGTTATACCATATAACGTCATACCATATAACGTTATACTATATAACGTAATACGTGTTAACGTTATACCGTGTAACGTTATACCATATAGCGTTATACTATATAACGTAATACGTTATATCGTTATGCCGTATAACGTACTACGTTATAACGTTATACCATAAAACGTATTACGTTATAACGTTATACTACATAACGTTACACCATATAGCGTCATACTATATAACGTAATACGTTATATCGTTATGCCATATAACGTTATACTATATAACGTAATACGATATAACATTATATCACACAACTTTATACCATATAACGTTATACTATATAACGTAATACGATATAACGTTATACCATATAACTTTTACTATATAACGTAATACGATATAACGTTATACCATATAACTTTTACTATATAACGTAATACGATATAACGTTATACCATATAACGTTATACCATATAACGTATTACGTTATAACATTATACCATATAACGCATTACGTTATAACGTTATACCATATAACGTTATACGTTATAAGGCTATACCATACAACGTTATGCTATATAACGTAATACGATATAACGTTATACCATATAACGTTATACTATGTAACGTAATACGTCATAACGTTATACCATATAACGTATTACGTTATAACGTTATACTATATAACGTAATACGCTGTAACGTTATACCATATAACGTATTACGTTATAATGTTATACCATATAACGTTTAACTATATAGCGTAGTACGTTATAAATTTATACCATATAACGTTATACTATATAACGTAATACGTTATAACGTTATACCATATAACGTTACACCATATAACGTAATACGTTATAACGGTATACCATATAACGTATTACGTTATAACGTTATACTATATAACGTAATACGCTGTAACGTTATACCATATAACGTTTAACTATATAGCGTAGTACGTTATAAATTTATACCATATAGCGTTATACTATATAACGTAATACGTTATAACGTTATACCATATAACGTCATACCATATAACGTTATACTATATAACGTTATACGTTATAACGTTATACCATGTAACGTTGTACCATATAGCGTTATACTATATAACTTAATACTTTATAACGTTATACTATATAACCTAATACGTTATAACGTTATACCATATAACGTTATACAATATAACGTAATCCGTTATAACGTTATACCATATATCGTATTACGTTATAACGTTATACCATATAACGTTATACGTTATAACGGTATACCAAATAACGTTATACTATATAACGTAATACGTGTTAACGTTATACCATGTAACGTTATACCATATAACGTTATACTATATAACGTAATACGATATAACGTTATACCATATAACGTTATACCATATAACGTAATACATTATAACGTTATACCACATAACGTATTACGTTATAACGTTATAGGATATAACGTATTACGTTATATCGTTATGCCATATAACGTATTACGTTATAACGGTATACCAAATAACGTTATACTATATAGCGTATTACGTGTTAACTTTATACCATGTAACGCTATACCATATAACGTTATACTATATAACGTAATACGATATAACGTTATACCATATCACGTTATACCATATAACGTATTGCGTCATAAGGTTATACCATATAACGTTAAACTATATAGCGTAATACGTCATAAAGTATTACCATATAACGTTATACTATATAACGTAATAAGTTATAACGTTATACTATATAACGTAATACGTTGTAACGATACACCATATATCGTATTACGTTTTAACGTTATACCATATAACGTTATACTATATAACGTAATACCTTATAACGTTATACCATATAACGTATTACGTTATATCGGTATACCATATAACGTATTACGTTATAACGGTATACCATATAACGTATTACGTTATAAGGTTATACCATATAATGTTAAACTATATAGCGTAATACGTTGTAACGTTACACCATATATCGTATTACGTTTTAACGTTACACCATATAACGTTATACCATGTAACTTTATACTATATAACGTAATACGTTATATCGTTATGCCATATAACGTATTACGTTATAACGGTATAGCAAATAACGTTATACTATATAGCGTAATACGTTATAAGGTTATATCTTATAACGTTATACTATATAACGTAATACGTTATATCGTTATGCCATATAACGTATTACGTTATAAAGTTATACCTTATAACGTTATACTATATAACGTAATATGTTATATCGTTATGCCATATAACGTATTACGTTATAACGGTATAGCAAATAACGTTATACTATATAACCTAATACGTTATAACGTTATACCATATAACGTTATACAATATAACGTAATCCGTTATAACGTTATACCATATATCGTATTACGTTATAACGTTATACCATAAAACGTTATACGTTATAACGGTATACCAAATAACGTTATACTATATAACGTAATACGTGTTAACGTTATACCATGTAACGTTATACCATATAACGTTATACTATATAACGTAATACGATATAACGTTATACCATATAACGTTATACCATATAACGTAATACATTATAACGTTATACCACATAACGTATTACGTTATATCGGTATACCATATAACTTTATACTATATAACGTAATACGTTACAACGTTAAACCATATAACGTATTACGTTATAATGTTATACTGTAAAACGTAATACGTTGCAACGTTATGCCATACAACGTATTACGTTATAACGGTATACCATATAACGTTATACTATATAACTTAATACGTTATAACGTTATACCATATAACGTATTACGTTATAAGGTTATACCATATAACGTTAAACTATATAGCGTAATACGTTATAAAGTCATATCTTATAACGTTATACTATATAACGTAATACGTTATAACGTTATACTATATAACGTAATACGTTGTAACGTTACACCATATATCGTATTACGTTTTAACGTTATACCATATAACGTTATACTATATAACGTAATACCTTATAACGTTATACCATGTAACGTATTATGTTATATCGGTATACCATATAACGTATTACGTTATAACGGTATACCATATAACGTATTACGTTATAAGGTTATACCATATAATGTTAAACTATATAGCGTAATACGTTGTAACGTTACACCATATATCGTATTACGTTTTAGCGTTACACCATATAACGTTATACCATGTAACGTTATACTATATAACGTATATCGTTATATCGTTATGCCATATAACGTATTACGTTATAAGGTTATACCTTATAACGTTAAACTATATAGCGTAATACGTTATAAAGTTATACCATATAACGTTATACTATATAACTTAATACGTTATAACGTTATACCATATAACGTATTACGTTATAAGGTTATACCATATAACGTTAAACTATATAGCGTAATACGTTATAAGGTTATATCTTATAACGTTATACTATATAACGTAATACGTTATATCGTTATGCCATATAACGTATTACGTTATAAAGTTATACCTTATAACGTTATACTATATAACGTAATATGTTATATCGTTATGCCATATAACGTATTACGTTATAACGGTATAGCAAATAACGTTAAACTATATAGCGTATTACGTGTTAACTTTATACCATGTAACGCTATACCATATAACGTTATACTATATAACGTAATACGATATAACGTTATACCATATCACGTTATACCATATAACGTATTGCGTCATAAGGTTATACCATATAACGTTAAACTATATAGCGTAATACGTCATAAAGTATTACCATATAACGTTATACTATATAACGTAATAAGTTATAACGTTATACTATATAACGTAATACGTTGTAACGATACACCATATATCGTATTACGTTTTAACGTTATACTATATAACGTAATACGATATAACGTTATACCATATCACGTTATACCATATAACGTATTACGTTATATCGGTATACCATATAACGTATTACGTTATAACGGTATACCATATAACGTATTACGTTATAAGGTTATACCATATAATGTTAAACTATATAGCGTAATACGTTGTAACGTTACACCATATATCGTATTACGTTTTAACGTTACACCATATAACGTTATACCATGTAACTTTATACTATATAACGTAATACGTTATATCGTTATGCCATATAACGTATTACGTTATAACGGTATAGCAAATAACGTTAAACTATATAACGTAATACGTTATAACGTTATACCATATAACGTATTACGTTATAACGTTATAGCATATAACGTATTACGTTAGAACATTATACCATATAACGTATTATGTTATAATGTTATACCATATAACGTTAAACTATATAGCGTAATACGTTGTAACGTTACACCATATATCGTATTACGTTTTAACGATACACCATATAACGTTATACCATGTAACGTTATACTATATAACGTAATACGTTATATCGTTATGCCATATAACGTATTACGTTATAACGGTATAGCAAATAACGTTATACTATATAACCTAATACGTTATAACGTTATACCATATAACGTATTACGTTATAAAGTTATAGCATATAACGTATTACGTTATAACATTATACCATATAACGTATTATGTTATAATGTTATACCATATAACGTTAAACTATATAGCGTAATACGTTATAAGTTATACCATATAACGTTATACTATATAACGTAATACGTTATAACGTTATACCATATAACATTATACCATATAACGTTATACTATATAACGTAATACGTGTTAACGTTATACCATGTAACGTTATACAATTTAGCGTTATCCTATATAACGTAATACGTTATAACGTTATACCATATAACGTCATTCCATATAACGTTATTCTATATAACGTAATACGTTATAACGTTATACCATAAAACGTATTACGTTATGACGTTATACTTCATAACGTTATACCATATAACGTAATACGTTATAAGGTTATATCATAAAACGCTACACCATATAGCGTTATACTAAATAACGTAATACGTTATAACGTTATACTATATAACGTAATACGTTGTAACGTTACACTATATATCGTATTACGTTTTAACGTTATACCATATTACTTTGTACCATATAACGTTATACTATATAACGTAATTCGTTATAACGTTATACCATATAACGTCATACCATATAACGTTATACTATATAACGTAATATGTGTTAACGTTATACCGTGTAACGTTATACCATATAGCGTTATACTATATAATGTAATAGGTTATAACGTTATACCATGTAACGTTATACCATATAGCGTTATACTATATAACGTAATACGTTATAACGCTATACCATATAACGTCATACCATATAACGTTATACTATATAACGTAATATGTTATAACGTTATACCATAAAATGTATTACGTTATAACGTTATACTACATAACGTTATAATATATATCGTCATACTGTATATCGTAATACCCTATATCGTTATACCATATTTCGTATTACGTTATAACGTTATACCATATAACGTTATACTATATAACGTAATACATTATAACGTTATGCCATATAACGTAATACCTTATAACGGTATACCATACAACGTTATACTATATAACGTAATACGTTATAACGTTATACCATATAACGTCATTCCATATAACGTTATACTATATAACGTAATACGTCATAACGTTATACCATAAAACGTATTACGTTATAACGTTATACTACACAACGTTATACCATATAACGTATTACGTTATAAGGTTATATCATATAACGCTACACCATATAGCGTTATACTATATAACGTAATACGTTATAACGTTATACTATATAACGTAATACGTTGTAACGTTACACCATATATCGTATTACGTTTTAACGTTATACCATATTACGTTATACCATATAACGTTATACTATATAACGTAATTCGTTATAACGTTATACCATATAACGTCATACCATATAACGTTATACTATATAACGTAATACGTGTTAACGTTATACCGTGTAACGTTATACCATATAGCGTTATAGTATATAACGTAATACGTTATAACGTTATACCATGTAACTTTATACCATATAGCGTTATATTATATAACGTAATACGTTATAACGCTATACCATATAACGTCATACCATATAACATTGTACCATATAACGTTATACTATATAACGTAATACGTGTTAACGTTATACCATGTAACGTTATACCATATAACGTTATACTATATAACGTAATACGATATAACGTTATACCATATAACGTTATACCATATAACGTAATACATTATAACGTTATACCACATAACGTATTACGTTATAACGTTATAGCATATAACGTATTACGTTATATCGTTATGCCATATAACGTATTACGTTATAACGGTATACCAAATAACGTTATACTATATAGCGTATTACGTGTTAACTTTATACCATGTAACGCTATACCATATAACGTTATACTATATAACGTAATACGATATAACGTTATACCATATCACGTTATACCATATAACGTATTGCGTCATAAGGTTATACCATATAACGTTAAACTATATAGCGTAATACGTCATAAAGTATTACCATATAACGTTATACTATATAACGTAATAAGTTATAACGTTATACTATATAACGTAATACGTTGTAACGATACACCATATATCGTATTACGTTTTAACGTTATACCATATAACGTTATACTATATAACGTAATACGATATAACGTTATACCATATCACGTTATACCATATAACGTATTACGTTATATCGGTATACCATATAACGTATTACGTTATAACGGTATACCATATAACGTATTACGTTATAAGGTTATACCATATAATGTTAAACTATATAGCGTAATACGTTGTAACGTTACACCATATATCGTATTACGTTTTAACGTTACACCATATAACGTTATACCATGTAACTTTATACTATATAACGTAATACGTTATATCGTTATGCCATATAACGTATTACGTTATAACGGTATAGCAAATAACGTTAAACTATATAACGTAATACGTTATAACGTTATACCATATAACGTATTACGTTATAACGTTATAGCATATAACGTATTACGTTAGAACATTATACCATATAACGTATTATGTTATAATGTTATACCATATAACGTTAAACTATATAGCGTAATACGTTGTAACGTTACACCATATATCGTATTACGTTTTAACGATACACCATATAACGTTATACCATGTAACGTTATACTATATAACGTAATACGTTATATCGTTATGCCATATAACGTATTACGTTATAACGGTATAGCAAATAACGTTATACTATATAACCTAATACGTTATAACGTTATACCATATAACGTATTACGTTATAAAGTTATAGCATATAACGTATTACATTATAACATTATACCATATAACGTATTATGTTATAATGTTATACCATATAACGTTAAACTATATAGCGTAATACGTTATAAGTTATACCATATAACGTTATACTATATAACGTAATACGTTATAACGTTATACCATATAACATTATACCATATAACGTTATACTATATAACGTAATACGTGTTAACGTTATACCATGTAACGTTATACCATTTAGCGTTATCCTATATAACGTAATACGTTATAACGTTATACCATATAACGTCATTCCATATAACGTTATACTATATAACGTAATACGTTATAACGTTATACCATAAAACGTATTACGTTATGACGTTATACTACATAACGTTATACCATATAACGTAATACGTTATAAGGTTATATCATAAAACGCTACACCATATAGCGTTATACTATATAACGTAATACGTTATAACGTTATACTATATAACGTAATTCGTTATAACGTTATACCATATAACGTCATACCATATAACGTTATACTATATAACGTAATATGTGTTAACGTTATACCGTGTAACGTTATACCATATAGCGTTATACTATATAATGTAATAGGTTATAACGTTATACCATGTAACGTTATACCATATAGCGTTATACTATATAACGTAATACGTTATAACGCTATACCATATAACGTCATACCATATAACGTTATACTATATAACGTAATATGTTATAACGTTATACCATAAAATGTATTACGTTATAACGTTATACTACATAACGTTATAATATATATCGTCATACTGTATATCGTAATACCCTATATCGTTATACCATATTTCGTATTACGTTATAACGTTATACCATATAACGTTATACTATATAACGTAATACATTATAACGTTATGCCATATAACGTAATACCTTATAACGGTATACCATACAACGTTATACTATATAACGTAATACGTTATAACGTTATACCATATAACGTCATTCCATATAACGTTATACTATATAACGTAATACGTCATAACGTTATACCATAAAACGTATTACGTTATAACGTTATACTACATAACGTTATACCATATAACGTATTACGTTATAAGGTTATATCATATAACGCTACACCATATAGCGTTATACTATATAACGTAATACGTTATAACGTTATACTATATAACGTAATACGTTGTAACGTTACACCATATATCGTATTACGTTTTAACGTTATACCATATTACGTTATACCATATAACGTTATACTATATAACGTAATTCTTTATAACGTTATACCATATAACGTCATACCATATAACGTTATACTATATAACGTAATACGTGTTAACGTTATACCGTGTAACGTTATACCATATAGCGTTATACTATATAACGTAATACGTTATAACGTTATACCATGTAACTTTATACCATATAGCGTTATATTATATAACGTAATACGTTATAACGCTATACCATATAACGTCATACCATATAACATTGTACCATATAACGTTATACTATATAACGTAATACGTGTTAACGTTATACCATGTAACGTTATACCATATAACGTTATACTATATAACGTAATACGATATAACGTTATACCATATAACGTTATACCATATAACGTAATACATTATAACGTTATACCACATAACGTATTACGTTATAACGTTATAGCATATAACGTATTACGTTATATCGTTATGCCATATAACGTATTACGTTATAACGGTATACCAAATAACGTTATACTATATAGCGTATTACGTGTTAACTTTATACCATGTAACGCTATACCATATAACGTTATACTATATAACGTAATACGATATAACGTTATACCATATCACGTTATACCATATAACGTATTGCGTCATAAGGTTATACCATATAACGTTAAACTATATAGCGTAATACGTCATAAAGTATTACCATATAACGTTATACTATATAACGTAATAAGTTATAACGTTATACTATATAACGTAATACGTTGTAACGATTACACCATATATCGTATTACGTTTTAACGTTATACCATATAACGTTATACTATATAACGTAATACGATATAACGTTATACCATATCACGTTATACCATATAACGTATTACGTTATATCGGTATACCATATAACGTATTACGTTATAACGGTATACCATATAACGTATTACGTTATAAGGTTATACCATATAATGTTAAACTATATAGCGTAATACGTTGTAACGTTACACCATATATCGTATTACGTTTTAACGTTACACCATATAACTTTATACCATGTAACTTTATACTATATAACGTAATACGTTATATCGTTATGCCATATAACGTATTACGTTATAACGGTATAGCAAATAACGTTAAACTATATAACGTAATACGTTATAACGTTATACCATATAACGTATTACGTTATAACGTTATAGCATATAACGTATTACGTTAGAACATTATACCATATAACGTATTATGTTATAATGTTATACCATATAACGTTAAACTATATAGCGTAATACGTTGTAACGTTACACCATATATCGTATTACGTTTTAACGATACACCATATAACGTTATACCATGTAACGTTATACTATATAACGTAATACGTTATATCGTTATGCCATATAACGTATTACGTTATAACGGTATAGCAAATAACGTTATACTATATAACCTAATACGTTATAACGTTATACCATATAACGTATTACGTTATAAAGTTATAGCATATAACGTATTACATTATAACATTATACCATATAACGTATTATGTTATAATGTTATACCATATAACGTTAAACTATATAGCGTAATACGTTATAAGTTATACCATATAACGTTATACTATATAACGTAATACGTTATAACGTTATACCATATAACATTATACCATATAACGTTATACTATATAACGTAATACGTGTTAACGTTATACCATGTAACGTTATACCATTTAGCGTTATCCTATATAACGTAATACGTTATAACGTTATACCATATAACGTCATTCCATATAACGTTATACTATATAACGTAATACGTTATAACGTTATACCATAAAACGTATTACGTTATGACGTTATACTACATAACGTTATACCATATAACGTAATACGTTATAAGGTTATATCATAAAACGCTACACCATATAGCGTTATACTATATAACGTAATACGTTATAACGTTATACTATATAACGTAATACGTTGTAACGTTACACTATATATCGTATTACGTTTTAACGTTATACCATATTACTTTGTACCATATAACGTTATACTATATAACGTAATTCGTTATAACGTTATACCATATAACGTCATACCATATAACGTTATACTATATAACGTAATATGTGTTAACGTTATACCGTGTAACGTTATACCATATAGCGTTATACTATATAATGTAATAGGTTATAACGTTATACCATGTAACGTTATACCATATAGCGTTATACTATATAACGTAATACGTTATAACGCTATACCATATAACGTCATACCATATAACGTTATACTATATAACGTAATATGTTATAACGTTATACCATAAAATGTATTACGTTATAACGTTATACTACATAACGTTATAATATATATCGTCATACTGTATATCGTAATACCCTATATCGTTATACCATATTTCGTATTACGTTATAACGTTATACCATATAACGTTATACTATATAACGTAATACATTATAACGTTATGCCATATAACGTAATACCTTATAACGGTATACCATACAACGTTATACTATATAACGTAATACGTTATAACGTTATACCATATAACGTCATTCCATATAACGTTATACTATATAACGTAATACGTCATAACGTTATACCATAAAACGTATTACGTTATAACGTTATACTACATAACGTTATACCATATAACGTATTACGTTATAAGGTTATATCATATAACGCTACACCATATAGCGTTATACTATATAACGTAATACGTTATAACGTTATACTATATAACGTAATACGTTGTAACGTTACACCATATATCGTATTACGTTTTAACGTTATACCATATTACGTTATACCATATAACGTTATACTATATAACGTAATTCGTTATAACGTTATACCATATAACGTCATACCATATAACGTTATACTATATAACGTAATACGTGTTAACGTTATACCGTGTAACGTTATACCATATAGCGTTATACTATATAACGTAATACGTTATAACGTTATACCATGTAACTTTATACCATATAGCGTTATATTATATAACGTAATACGTTATAACGCTATACCATATAACGTCATACCATATAACATTGTACCATATAACGTTATACTATATAACGTAATACGTTATAACGTTATACCATAAAACGTATTACGTTATAACGTTATACTACATAACGTTATAATATATATCGTCATACTGTATATCGTAATACCCTATATCGTTATACCATATTTCGTATTACGTTATAACGGTATAGCAAATAACGTTATACTATATAACGTAATACATTATAACGTTATGCCATATAACGTATTACCTTATAACGGTATAGCATATAACGTTATATTATATAACGTAATACGTTATATCGTTATGCCGTATAACTTCTTACGTTTTAACGGCATACCAAATAACGTTATACTATATAACGTAATACATTATAACGTTATACCATATAACGTACTACGTTATAACGTTATAACATAAAACGTATTACGTTATAACGTTATACTACATAACGTTATACCATATAGCGTCATACTATATAACGTAATACCCTATATCGTTATACCATATATCGTGTTACGTGATAACGTTATACCATGTAACGTTATACTATATAACGTAATACGTTATATCGTTATGCCGTATAACTTCTTACGTTATAACGGTATACCAAATAACGTTACACCATATAACTTAATACGTTATAACGTTATATCATATAACTTTATGCCATATAACGTCATACCATATACCGTAAATCGTTATAACGTTATACCATATAGCTTTATACTATATAACGTAATACGTTATAACGTTATGCCATATAGCGTATTACGTTATAACGGTATACCATATAACGTTATACTATATAACTTAATACGTTATAACGTTATACCATATAACGTATTACGTTATAAGGTTATATCATATAACGCTACACCATATAGCGTTATACTATATAACGTAATACGTTATAACGTTATACTATATAACGTAATACGTTGTAACGTTACACCATATATCGTATTACGTTTTAACGTTATACCATATTACGTTATACCATATAACGTTATACTATATAACGTAATTCGTTATAACGTTATACCATATAACGTCATACCATATAACGTTATACTATATAACGTAATACGTGTTAACGTTATACCGTGTAACGTTATACCATATAGCGTTATACTATATAACGTAATACGTTATAACGTTATACCATGTAACTTTATACCATATAGCGTTATATTATATAACGTAATACGTTATAACACTATACCATATAACGTCATACCATATAACATTGTACCATATAACGTTATACTATATAACGTAATACGTGTTAACGTTATACCATGTAACGTTATACCATATAACGTTATACTATATAACGTAATACGATATAACGTTTTACCATATAACGTTATACCATATAACGTAATACATTATAACGTTATACCACATAACGTATTACGTTATAACGTTATAGCATATAACGTATTACGTTATATCGTTATGCCATATAACGTATTACGTTATAACGGTATACCAAATAACGTTATACTATATAGCGTATTACGTGTTAACTTTATACCATGTAACGCTATACCATATAACGTTATACTATATAACGTAATACGATATAACGTTATACCATATCACGTTATACCATATAACGTATTGCGTCATAAGGTTATACCATATAACGTTAAACTATATAGCGTAATACGTCATAAAGTATTACCATATAACGTTATACTATATAACGTAATAAGTTATAACGTTATACTATATAACGTAATACGTTGTAACGATACACCATATATCGTATTACGTTTTAACGTTATACCATATAACGTTATACTATATAACGTAATACGATATAACGTTATACCATATCACGTTATACCATATAACGTATTACGTTATATCGGTATACCATATAACGTATTACGTTATAACGGTATACCATATAACGTATTACGTTATAAGGTTATACCATATAATGTTAAACTATATAGCGTAATACGTTGTAACGTTACACCATATATCGTATTACGTTTTAACGTTACACCATATAACGTTATACCATGTAACTTTATACTATATAACGTAATACGTTATATCGTTATGCCATATAACGTATTACGTTATAACGGTATAGCAAATAACGTTAAACTATATAACGTAATACGTT
Organism: Bombus flavifrons; assembly: GCF_040668555.2. Taxonomy (NCBI): domain Eukaryota; kingdom Metazoa; phylum Arthropoda; class Insecta; order Hymenoptera; family Apidae; genus Bombus; species Bombus flavifrons. The sequence goes on from NC_138451.1 coordinate 5,428,575, forward strand.
ATAACGTTATACCATATAACGTATTACGTTATAACGTTATAGCATATAACGTATTACGTTAGAACATTATACCATATAACGTATTATGTTATAATGTTATACCATATAACGTTAAACTATATAGCGTAATACGTTGTAACGTTACACCATATATCGTATTACGTTTTAACGATACACCATATAACGTTATACCATGTAACGTTATACTATATAACGTAATACGTTATATCGTTATGCCATATAACGTATTACGTTATAACGGTATAGCAAATAACGTTATACTATATAACCTAATACGTTATAACGTTATACCATATAACGTATTACGTTATAAAGTTATAGCATATAACGTATTACGTTATAACATTATACCATATAACGTATTACGTTATAATGTTATACCATATAACGTTAAACTATATAGCGTAATACGTTATAAGTTATACCATATAACGTTATACTATATAACGTAATACGTTATAACGTTATACCATATAACATTATACCATATAACGTTATACTATATAACGTAATACGTGTTAACGTTATACCATGTAACGTTATACCATTTAGCGTTATCCTATATAACGTAATACGTTATAACGTTATACCATATAACGTCATTCCATATAACGTTATACTATATAACGTAATACGTTATAACGTTATACCATAAAACGTATTACGTTATGACGTTATACTACATAACGTTATACCATATAACGTAATACGTTATAAGGTTATATCATAAAACGCTACACCATATAGCGTTATACTATATAACGTAATACGTTATAACGTTATACTATATAACGTAATACGTTGTAACGTTACACTATATATCGTATTACGTTTTAACGTTATACCATATTACTTTGTACCATATAACGTTATACTATATAACGTAATTCGTTATAACGTTATACCATATAACGTCATACCATATAACGTTATACTATATAACGTAATATGTGTTAACGTTATACCGTGTAACGTTATACCATATAGCGTTATACTATATAATGTAATAGGTTATAACGTTATACCATGTAACGTTATACCATATAGCGTTATACTATATAACGTAATACGTTATAACGCTATACCATATAACGTCATACCATATAACGTTATACTATATAACGTAATATGTTATAACGTTATACCATAAAATGTATTACGTTATAACGTTATACTACATAACGTTATAATATATATCGTCATACTGTATATCGTAATACCCTATATCGTTATACCATATTTCGTATTACGTTATAACGGTATAGCAAATAACGTTATACTATATAACGTAATACATTATAACGTTATGCCATATAACGTATTACCTTATAACGGTATAGCATATAACGTTATATTATATAACGTAATACGTTATATCGTTATGCCGTATAACTTCTTACGTTTTAACGGCATACCAAATAACGTTATACTATATAACGTAATACATTATAACGTTATACCATATAACGTAATACGTTATAAGGTTATATCATAAAACGCTACACCATATAGCGTTATACTATATAACGTAATACGTTATAACGTTATACTATATAACGTAATACGTTGTAACGTTACACTATATATCGTATTACGTTTTAACGTTATACCATATTACTTTGTACCATATAACGTTATACTATATAACGTAATTCGTTATAACGTTATACCATATAACGTCATACCATATAACGTTATACTATATAACGTAATATGTGTTAACGTTATACCGTGTAACGTTATACCATATAGCGTTATACTATATAATGTAATAGGTTATAACGTTATACCATGTAACGTTATACCATATAGCGTTATACTATATAACGTAATACGTTATAACGCTATACCATATAACGTCATACCATATAACGTTATACTATATAACGTAATATGTTATAACGTTATACCATAAAATGTATTACGTTATAACGTTATACTACATAACGTTATAATATATATCGTCATACTGTATATCGTAATACCCTATATCGTTATACCATATTTCGTATTACGTTATAACGTTATACCATATAACGTTATACTATATAACGTAATACATTATAACGTTATGCCATATAACGTAATACCTTATAACGGTATACCATACAACGTTATACTATATAACGTAATACGTTATAACGTTATACCATATAACGTCATTCCATATAACGTTATACTATATAACGTAATACGTCATAACGTTATACCATAAAACGTATTACGTTATAACGTTATACTACATAACGTTATACCATATAACGTATTACGTTATAAGGTTATATCATATAACGCTACACCATATAGCGTTATACTATATAACGTAATACGTTATAACGTTATACTATATAACGTAATACGTTGTAACGTTACACCATATATCGTATTACGTTTTAACGTTATACCATATTACGTTATACCATATAACGTTATACTATATAACGTAATTCGTTATAACGTTATACCATATAACGTCATACCATATAACGTTATACTATATAACGTAATACGTGTTAACGTTATACCGTGTAACGTTATACCATATAGCGTTATACTATATAACGTAATACGTTATAACGTTATACCATGTAACTTTATACCATATAGCGTTATATTATATAACGTAATACGTTATAACGCTATACCATATAACGTCATACCATATAACATTGTACCATATAACGTTATACTATATAACGTAATACGTTATAACGTTATACCATAAAACGTATTACGTTATAACGTTATACTACATAACGTTATAATATATATCGTCATACTGTATATCGTAATACCCTATATCGTTATACCATATTTCGTATTACGTTATAACGGTATAGCAAATAACGTTATACTATATAACGTAATACATTATAACGTTATGCCATATAACGTATTACCTTATAACGGTATAGCATATAACGTTATATTATATAACGTAATACGTTATATCGTTATGCCGTATAACTTCTTACGTTTTAACGGCATACCAAATAACGTTATACTATATAACGTAATACATTATAACGTTATACCATATAACGTACTACGTTATAACGTTATAACATAAAACGTATTACGTTATAACGTTATACTACATAACGTTATACCATATAGCGTCATACTATATAACGTAATACCCTATATCGTTATACCATATATCGTGTTACGTGATAACGTTATACCATGTAACGTTATACTATATAACGTAATACGTTATATCGTTATGCCGTATAACTTCTTACGTTATAACGGTATACCAAATAACGTTACACCATATAACTTAATACGTTATAACGTTATATCATATAACTTTATGCCATATAACGTCATACCATATACCGTAAATCGTTATAACGTTATACCATATAGCTTTATACTATATAACGTAATACGTTATAACGTTATGCCATATAGCGTATTACCTTATAACGGTATAGCATATAACGTTATATTATATAACGTAATACGTTATATCGTTATGCCGTATAACTTCTTACGTTTTAACGGCATACCAAATAACGTTATACTATATAACGTAATACATTATAACGTTATACCATATAACGTACTACGTTATAACGTTATACCATATAACGTATTACGTTATAAGGTTATACCATATAACGTTAAACTATATAGCGTAATACGTTATAAAGTTATACCTTATAACGTTATACTATATAACGTAATACGTTATAACGTTATACTATATAACGTAATACGTTGTAACGTTACACCATATATCGTATTACGTTTTAGCGTTATACCATATAACGTTATACTATATAACGTAATACCTTATAACGTTATACCATATAACGTATTACGTTATATCGGTATACCATATAACGTATTACGTTATAACGGTATACCATATAACGTATTACGTTATAAGGTTATACCATATAATGTTAAACTATATAGCGTAATACGTTGTAACGTTACACCATATATCGTATTACGTTTTAGCGTTACACCATATAACGTTATACCATGTAACGTTATACTATATAACGTATATCGTTATATCGTTATGCCATATAACGTATTACGTTATAAAGTTATACCTAATAACGTTAAACTATATAGCGTAATACGTTATAAAGTTATACCATATAACGTTAAACTATATAGCGTAAAACGTTATAAAGTATTACCATATAACGTTATACTATATAACGTAGTAAGTTATAACGTTATACTATATAACGTAATACGTTGTAACGTTACACCATATATCGTATTACGTTTTAACGTTATACCATATAACGTTATACTGTATAACGTAATACCTTATAACGTTATACCATATAACGTATTACGTTATATCGGTATACCATATAACGTATTACGTTATAACGGTATACCATATAACGTATTACGTTATAAGGTTATACCATATAATGTTAAACTATATAGCGTAAAACGTTATAAAGTTATACCTTATAACGTTATACTATATAACGCAATACGTTATATCGTTATGCCATATAACGTATTACGTTATAAAGTTATACCTTATAACGTTATACTATATAACGTAATATGTTATATCGTTATGCCATATAACGTATTACGTTATAACGGTATACCAAATAACGTTATACTATATAACGTAATACGTTATAACGTTATACCATATAACGTATTACGTTATAACGTTATACCATATAACGTTATACTATATAACGTAATACGTTATATCGTTATGCCATATAACGTATTACGTTATAAAGTTATACCTTATAACGTTATACTATATAACGTAATATGTTATATCGTTATGCCATATAACGTATTACGTTATAACGGTATACCAAATGACGTTATACTATATAACGTAATACGTTATAACGTTATACCATATAACGTATTACGTTATAACGTTATACCATATAACGTTATACCATATAACGTATTACGTTATATCGGTATACCACATAACGTATTACGTTATAACGGTATGCCATATAACGTATTACGTTATAAGGTTATACCATATAATGTTAAACTATATAGCGTAATACGTTGTATCGTTATACCATATATCGTATTACGTTTTAACGTTACACCATATAACGTTATACCATGTAACGTTATACTATATAACGTATATCGTTATATCGTTATGCCATATAACGTATTACGTTATAAGGTTATACCTTATAACGTTAAACTATATAGCGTAATACGTTATAATGTTATACCATATAACGTTATACTATATATCGTAATACGTTATAACGTTATACCATATAACGTATTACGTTATATCGGTATACCATATAACGTTATACTATATAACGTAATACGTTATAACGTTATACCATATAACGTATTACGTTATAATGTTATACTGTAAAACGTAATACGTTACAACGTTATGCCATACAACGTATTACGTTATAACGTTATACCATATAACGTTATACGTTATAACGGTATACCAAATAACGTTATACTATATAACGTAATACGTGTTAACGTTATACCATGTAACGTTATACCATATAACGTTATACTATATAACGTAATACGATATAACGTTATACCATATAACGTTATACCATATAACGTTATACCATATAACGTAATACATTATAACTTTATACCACATAACGTATTACGTTATAACGTTATAGCATATAACGTATTACGTTATATCGTTATGCCATATAACGTATTACGTTATAACGGTATACCAAATAACGTTATACTATATAACGTAATACGTGTTAACTTTATACCATGTAACGCTATACCATATAACGTTATACTATATAACGTAATACGATATAACGTTATACCATATAACGTTATACCATATAACGTATTACGTTATAACGTTATACCATATAACTTTATACTATATAACTTAATACGTTATAACGTTATACCATACAACGTATTACTCTATAAGGTTATACCTTATAACGTTAAACTATATAACGTATTACGTTATAACGTTATACCATATAACGTATTACGTCATAAGGTTATACCATGTAACGTTAAACTATATAGCGTAATACGTCATAAAGTATTACCATATAACGTTATAATATATAACGTAATAAGTTATAACGTTATGCTATATAACGTAATACGTTGTAACGTTACACCATATATCGTATTACGTTTTAACGTTATACCATATAACGTTATACTATATAACGTAATACCTTATAACGTTATACCATATAACGTATTACGTTATATCGGTATACCATATAACGTATTACGTTATAACGGTATACCATATAACGTATTACGTTATAAGGTTATACCATATAATGTTAAACTATATAGCGTAATACGTTATAAAGTTATACCATATAACGTTATACTATATATCGTAATACGTTGCAACGTTAAACTATATAGCGTAATACGTTATAAAGTTATACCATATAACGTTAAACTATATAGCGTAAAACGTTATAAAGTATTACCATATAACGTTATACTATATAACGTAGTAAGTTATAACGTTATACTATATAACGTAATACGTTGTAACGTTACACCATATATCGTATTACGTTTTAACGTTATACCATATAACGTTATACTGTATAACGTAATACCTTATAACGTTATACCATATAACGTATTACGTTATATCGGTATACCATATAACGTATTACGTTATAACGGTATACCATATAACGTATTACGTTATAAGGTTATACCATATAATGTTAAACTATATAGCGTAAAACGTTATAAAGTTATACCTTATAACGTTATACTATATAACGTAATACGTTATATCGTTATGCCATATAACGTATTACGTTATAAAGTTATACCTTATAACGTTATACTATATAACGTAATATGTTATATCGTTATGCCATATAACGTATTACGTTATAACGGTATACCAAATAACGTTATACTATATAACGTAATACGTTATAACGTTATACCATATAACGTATTACGTTATAACGTTATACCATATAACGTTATACTATATAACGTAATACGATATAACGTTATATCACATAACGTTATGCAATATAACGTTATACTATATAACGTAATACGATATAACGTTATACCATATAACGTTACACAATATAACGTAATACGTTATAACGTTATACCATATATCGTATTACGTTATAACGTTATACCATATAACGTTATACGTTATAACGGTATACCAAATAACGTTATACTATATAACGTAATACGTGTTAACGTTATACCATGTAACGTTATACCATATAACGTTATACTATATAACGTAATACGATATAACGTTATACCATATAACGTTATACCATATAACGTAATACATTATAACGTTATACCACTTAACGTATTACGTTATAACGTTATAGCATATAACGTATTACGTTATATCGTTATGCCATATAACGTATTACGTTATAACGGTATACCAAATAACGTTATACTATATAACGTAATACGTGTTAACTTTATACCATGTAACGCTATACCATATAACGTTATACTATATAACGTAATACGATATAACGTTAGACCATATAACGTTATACCATATAACGTATTACGTTATAACGTTATACCATATAACTTTATACTATATAACTTAATACGTTATAACGTTATACCATACAACGTATTACTCTATAAGGTTATACCTTATAACGTTAAACTATATAACGTATTACGTTATAACGTTATACCATATAACGTATTACGTCATAAGGTTATACCATATAACGTTAAACTATATAGCGTAATACGTCATAAAGTATTACCACATAACGTTATAATATATAACGTAATAAGTTATAACGTTATACTATATAACGTAATACGTTGTAACGTTACACCATATATCGTATTACGTTTTAACGTTATACCATATAACGTTATACTATATAACGTAATACCTTATAACGTTATACCATATAACGTATTACGTTATATCGGTATACCACATAACGTTAAACTATATAGCGTAAAACGTTATAAAGTTATACCTTATAACGTTATACTATATAACGTAATACGTTATATCGTTATGCCATATAACGTATTACGTTATAAAGTTATACCTTATAACGTTATACTATATAACGTAATATGTTATATCGTTATGCCATATAACGTATTACGTTATAACGGTATACCAAATAACGTTATACTATATAACGTAATACGTTATAACGTTATACCATATAACGTATTACGTTATAACGTTATACCATATAACGTTATACTATATAACGTAATACGATATAACGTTATATCACATAACGTTATGCAATATAACGTTATACTATATAACGTAATACGATATAACGTTATACCATATAACGTTACACAATATAACGTAATACGTTATAACGTTATACCATATATCGTATTACGTTATAACGTTATACCATATAACGTTATACGTTATAACGGTATACGAAATAACGTTATACTATATAACGTAATACGTGTTAACGTTATACCATGTAACGTTATACCATATAACGTTATACTATATAACGTAATACGATATAACGTTATACCATATAACGTTATACCATATAACGTTATACCATATAACGTAATACATTATAACGTTATACCACATAACGTATTACGTTATAACGTTATAGCATATAACGTATTACGTTATATCGTTATGCCATATAACGTATTACGTTATAACGGTATACCAAATAACGTTATACTATATAACATAATACGTGTTAACTTTATACCATGTAACGCTATACCATATAACGTTATACTATATAACGTAATACGATATAACGTTATACCATATAACGTTATACCATATAACGTATTACGTTATAACGTTATACCATATAACTTTATACTATATAACTTAATACGTTATAACGTTATACCATACAACGTATTACTCTATAAGGTTATACCTTATAACGTTAAACTATATAACGTATTACGTTATAACGTTATACCATATAACGTATTACGTCATAAGGTTATACCATGTAACGTTAAACTATATAGCGTAATACGTCATAAAGTATTACCATATAACGTTATAATATATAACGTAATAAGTTATAACGTTATGCTATATAACGTAATACGTTGTAACGTTACACCATATATCGTATTACGTTTTAACGTTATACCATATAACGTTATACTATATAACGTAATACCTTATAACGTTATACCATATAACGTATTACGTTATATCGGTATACCATATAACGTATTACGTTATAACGGTATACCATATAACGTATTACGTTATAAGGTTATACCATATAATGTTAAACTATATAGCGTAATACGTTATAAAGTTATACCATATAACGTTATACTATATATCGTAATACGTTGTAACGTTACACCATATATCGTGTTACGTTTTAACGTTATACCATATAACGTTATACTATATAACGTAATACCTTATAACGTTATACCATATAACGTATTACGTTATATCGGTATACCATATAACGTATTACGTTATAACGGTATACCATATAACGTATTACGTTATAAGGTTATACCATATAATGTTAAACTATATAGCGTAATACGTTGTAACGTTACACCATATATCGTATTACGTTTTAACGTTACACCATATAACGTTATACCATGTAACGTTATACTATATAACGTAATACGTTATAACGTTATACCATATAACGTATTACGTTATAATGTTATACTGTAAAACGTAATACGTTACAACGTTATGCCATACAACGTATTACGTTATAAGGTTATACCATATAATGTTAAACTATATAGCGTAATACGTTGTAACGTTACACCATATATCGTATTACGTTTTAACGTTACACCATATAACGTTATACCATGTAACGTTATACTATATATCGTAATACGTTATAACGTTATCTCATATAACGTATTACGTTATATCGGTATACCATATAACGTTATACTATATAACGTAATACGTTATAACGTTATACCATATAACGTATTACGTTATAACGTTATACCATATAACGTATTACGTTATAATGTTATACTGTAAAACGTAATACGTTACAACGTTATGCCATACAACGTATTACGTTATAACGGTATACCATATAACGTTATACCATATAACTTAATACGTTATAAGGTTTTACCTTATAACGTTAAACTATATAGCGTAATACGTTATAAAGTTATACCATATAACGTTATACTATATATCGTAATACGTTGTAACGTTACACCATATATCGTGTTACGTTTTAACGTTATACCATATAACGTTATACTATATAACGTAATACCTTATAACGTTATACCATATAACGTATTGCGTTATATCGGTATACCATATAACGTATTACGTTATAACGGTATACCATATAACGTATTACGTTATAAGGTTATACCATATAATGTTAAACTATATAGCGTAATACGTTGTAACGTTACACCATATATCGTATTACGTTTTAACGTTACACCATATAACGTTATACCATGTAACGTTATAGTATATAACGTAATACGTTATATCGTTATGCCATATAACGTATTACGTTATAACGGTATAGCAAATAACGTTATACTATATAACGTAATACGTTATTACGTTATACCATATAACGTATTACGTTATAAAGTTATAGCATATAACGTATTACGTTATAACATTATACCATATAACGTATTATGTTATAATGTTATACCATATAACGTTAAACTATATAGCGTAATACGTTGTAACGTTACACCATATATCGTATTACGTTTTAACGTTACACCATATAACGTTATACCATGTAACGTTATACTATATAACGTAATACGTTATATCGTTATGCCATATAACGTATTACGTTATAACGGTATAGCAAATAACGTTATACTATATAACGTAATACGTTATAACGTTATAGCATATAACGTATTACGTTATAAAGTTATAGCATATAACGTATTACGTTATAACATTATACCATATAACGTATTATGTTATAATGTTATACCACATAACGTTAAACTATATAGCGTAATACGTTATATAGTTATACCATATAACGTTATACTATATAACGTAATACGTTATAACGTTATACCATATAACATTATACCATATAACGTTATACTATATAACGTAATACGTGTTAACGTTATGCCATGTAACGTTATACCATTTAGCGTTATCCTATATAACGTAATACGTTATAACGTTATACCATATAACGTCATTCCATATAACGTTATACTATATAACGTAATACGTTATAACGTTATACCATAAAACGTATTACGTTATAACGTTATACTACATAACGTTATACCATATAACGTAATACGTTATAAGGTTATATCATATAACGCTACACCATATAGCGTTATACTATATAACGTAATACTTTATAACGTTATACTATATAACGTAATACGTTGTAACGTTACACTATATATCGTATTACGTTTTAACGTTAAACCATATTACTTTATACCATATAACGTTATACTATATAACGTAATTCGTTATAACGTTATACCATATAACGTCATACCATATAACGTTATACTATATAACGTAATATGTGTTAACGTTATACCGTGTAACGTTATACCATATAGCGTTATAATATATAACGTAATAGGTTATAACGTTATACCATGTAACGTTATACCATATAGCTTTATACTATATGACGTAATACGTTATAACGCTATACCATATAACGTCATACCATATAACGTTATACCATATAACGTTATACTATATAACGTAATACGTTATAACGTTATACCATAAAATGTATTACGTTATAACGTTACACTACATAACGTTGTAATATATATCGTCATACTGTATATCGTAATACCTTATATCGTTATACCATATTTCGTATTACGTTATAACGTTATACCATATAACGTTATACTATATAACGTAATACATTATAACGGTATACCATATAACGTTATACTATATAACGTAATACGTTATAACGTTATACCATATAACGTCATTCCATATAACGTTATACTATATAACGTAATACGTCATAACGTTATACCATAAAACGTATTACGTTATAACGTTATACTACATAACGTTATACCATATAACGTATTACGTTATAAGGTTATATCATATAACGCTACACCATATAGCGTTATGCTATATAACGTAATACGTTATAACGTTATACTATATAACGTAATACGTTGTAACGTTACACCATATATCGTATTACGTTTTAACGTTATACCATATTACGTTATACCATATAACGTTATACTATATAACGTATTACGTTACAATGTTATACTATATAACGTAATACGTTACAAGGTTATGCCATATAACGTATTACGTTATAACGGTATACCATATAACGTTATACTATATAACGTAATACGATATAACGTTATATCACATAACGTTATGCAATATAACGTTATACTATATAACGTAATACGATATAACGTTATACCATACAACGTTATACAATATAACGTAATACGTTATAACGTTATACCATATATCGTATTACGTTATAACGTTATACCATATAACGTTATACGTTATAACGGTATACCAAATAACGTTATACTATATAACGTAATACGTGTTAACGTTATACCATGTAACGTTATACCATATAACGTTATACTATATATCGTAATACGATATAACGTTATACCATATAACGTTATACCATATAACGTAATACATTATAACGTTATACCACATAACGTATTACGTTATAACGTTATAGCATGTAACGTATTACGTTATATCGTTATGCCATATAACGTATTACGTTATAACGGTATACCAAATAACGTTATACTATATAACGTAATACGTGTTAACTTTATACCATGTAACGCTATACCATATAACGTTATACTATATAACGTAATACGATATAACGTTATACCATATAACGTTATACCATATAACGTATTACGTTATAACGTTATACCATATAACTTTATACTATATAACTTAATACGTTATAACGTTATACCATACAACGTATTACTCTATAAGGTTATACCTTATAACGTTAAACTATATAACGTATTACGTTATAACGTTATACCATATAACGTATTACGTCATAAGGTTATACCATATAACGTTAAACTATATAGCGTAATATGTCATAAAGTATTACCATATAACGTTATAATATATAACGTAATAAGTTATAACGTTATACTATATAACGTAATACGTTGTAACGTTACACCATATATCGTATTACGTTTTAACGTTATACCATATAACGTTATACTATATAACGTAATACCTTATAACGTTATACCATATAACGTATTACGTTATATCGGTATACCATATCACGTATTACGTTATAACGGTATACCATATAACGTATTACGTTATAAGGTTATACCATATAATGTTAAACTATATAGCGTAATACGTTGTATCGTTACACCATATATCGTATTACGTTTTAACGTTACACCATATAACGTTATACAACGTAACGTTATACTATATAACGTATATCGTTATATCGTTATGCCATATAACGTGTTACGTTATAAGGTTATACCTTATAACGTTAAACTATATAGCGTAATACGTTATAAAGATATACCATATAATGTTATACTATATAACGTAATACGTTATAACGTTATACCATATAACGTATTACGTTATATCGGTATACCATATAACGTTATACTATATAACGTAATACGTTATAACGTAATACCATATAACGTATTACGTTATAATGTTATACTGTAAAACGTAATACGTTACAACGTTATGCCATACAACGTATTACGTTATAACGGTATACCATATAACGTTATACTATATAACTTAATACGTTATAACGTTATACCATATAACGTATTACGTTATAAAGTTATAGCATATAACGTATTACGTTATAACATTATACCATATAACGTATTATGTTTTAATGTTATACCATATAACGTTAAACTATATAGCGTAATACGTTGTAACGTTTCACCATATATCGTATTACGTTTTAACGTTACACCATATAACGTTATACCATGTAACGTTATACTATATAACGTAATACGTTATGTCGTTATGCCATATAACGTATTACGTTATAACGGTATAGCAAATAACGTTATACTATATAACGTAATACGTTATAACGTTATACCATATAACGTATTACGTTATAAAGTTATAGCATATAACGTATTACGTTATAACATTATACCATATAACGTATTATGTTATAATGTTATACCATATAACGTTAAACTATATAGCGTAATACGTTATAAAGTTATACCATATAACGTTATACTATATAACGTAATACGTTATAACGTTATTCCATAATACATTATACCATATAACGTTATACTATATAACGTAATACGATATAACGTTATATCACATAACGTTATGCAATATAACGTTATACTATATAACGTAATACGATATAACGTTATACCATATAACGTAATACGTTATAACGTTATACCATATAGCGTCATACTATATAACGTAATTCCCTATATCGTTATACCATATATCGTATTACGTTATAACGTCATACCATATAACGTTATACGTTATACCGTTATACCATATAACGTTATGCTATATAACGTAATACGTTATAACGGTATACTATATAACGCTATACTGTGTAACGTAATACGTCATAACGTTATACCATATAACGTATTACGTTATAACGTTATACTATATAACGTAATACGCTGTAACGTTATACCATATAACGTATTACGTTATAATGTTATACCAAATAACGTTAAACTATATAGCGTAATACGTTATAAGGTTATATCATATAACGTTACACCATATAGCGTTATACTATATAACGTAATACGTTATAACGTTATACCATATAACGTCATTCCATATAACGTTATACTATATAACGTAATACGTCATAACGTTATACCATAAAACGTATTACGTTATAACGTTATACTACATAACGTTATACCATATAACGTATTACGTTATAAGGTTATATCATATAACGCTACACCATATAGCGTTATACTATATAACGTAATACGTTATAACGTTATACTATATAACGTAATACGTTGTAACGTTACACCATATATCGTATTACGTTTTAACGTTATACCATATTACGTTATACCATATAACGTTATACTATATAACGTATTACGTTACAATGTTATACTATATAACGTAATACGTTACAACGTTATGCCATATAACGTATTACGTTATAACGGTATACCATATAACGTTATACTATATAACTTAATACGTTATAACGTTATACCATATAACGTATTACGTTATAAGGTTATACCATATAACGTTAAACTATATAGCGTAATACGTTGTATAGTTATACCTTATAACGTTATACTATATAACGTAATACGTTATATCGTTATGCCATATACCGTATTACGTTATAAAGTTATACCTTATAACGTTATACTATATAACGTAATACGTTATATCGTTATGCCATATAACGTATTATGTTATAACGGTATACCAAATAACGTTATACTATATAACGTAATACGTCATAACGTTATACCATAAAACGTATTACGTTCTAACGTTATACCATATAACGTTATACTATATAACGTAATACGATATAACGTTATATCACATAACGTTATGCAATATAACGTTATACTATATAACGTAATACGATATAACGTTATACCATATAACGTAATACGTTATAACGTTATACCATATAGCGTCATACTATATAACGTAATTCCCTATATCGTTATACCATATATCGTATTACGTTATAACGTTATACCATATAACGTTATACGTTATACCGTTATACCATATAACGTTATGCTATATAACGTAATACGTTATAACGGTATACTATATAACGTTATACTATATAACGTAATACGTTATAACGTTATACCATATAACGTCATACCATATAACGTTATACTATATAACGTAATACGGTATAACGTTATACCATATAACGTTACACCATATAACGTAATACGTTATAAGGTTATATCATATAACGTTACACCATATAGCGTTATACTATATAACGTAATACGTTATAACGTTATACCATATAACGTCATACCATATAACGTTATACTATATAACGTAATACGTTATAACGTTATACCATATAACGTTATACGTTATAACGGTATACCAAATAACGTTATACTATAAAACGTAATACGTTATATCGTTATACCATATAACGTATTACGTTATAAAGTTATAGCATATAACGTATTACGTTATAACATTATACCATATAACGTATTATGATATAATGTTATACCATATAACGTTAAACTATATAGCGTAATACGATATAACGTTATACCATATAACATTATACCATATAGCGTTATACTATATAACGTAATACGTGTTAACGTTATACCATGTGACGTTATACCATTTAGCGTTATCCTATTTAACGTAAAACGTTATAACGTTATACCATATAACGTCATTCCATATAAAGTTATACTATATAACGTAATACGTCATAACGTTATACCATAAAACGTATTACGTTATAACGTTATACTACATAACGTTATACCATATAACGTAATACGTTATAAGGTTATATCATATAACGCTACACCATATAGCGTTATACTATGTAACGTAATACGTTATAACGTTATACTATATAACGTAATACGTTGTAACGTTACACCAAATATCGCATTACGTTTTAACGTTATACCATATTACGTTATACCACATAACGTTATACTATATAACGTAATTCGTTATAACGTTATACCATATAACGTCATACCATATAACGTTATACTATATTACGTAATACGTTATAACGTTATACCATAAAACGTATTACGTTATAATGTTATACTACATAACGTTATAATATATATCGTCATACTGTATATCGTAATACCCTATATCGTTATACCATATTTCGTATTACGTTATAACGTTATACCATATAACGTTATACTATATAACGTAATACATTATAACGTTATGCCATATAACGTAATACCTTATAACGGTATACCATATAACGTTATACTATATAACGTAATACGTTATAACGTTATACCATATAACGTCATACCAGATAACGTTATACTATATAACGTAATACGTCATAACGTTATACCATAAAACGTATTACGTTATATCGTTATACTACATAACGTTATACCATATAACGTAATACGTTACAAGGTTATATCATATAACGCTACACCATATAGCGTTATACTATATAACGTAATACGTTATGACGTTATACTATATAACGTAATACGTTGTAACGTTACACCATATATCGTAATACGTGTTAACGTTATACCGTGTAACGTTATACCATATAACGTTATACAACATAACGTAATACGTTATAACGTTATACCATATATCGTATTACGTTATAACGTTATACCATATAACGTTATACCATATAACGTTATACTATATAACGTAATACGATATGACGTTATACCATATAACATTATACCATATAACGTTATACTATATAACGTAATACGATATAACGTTATACCATATAACATTATACCATATAACGTTATACTATATAACGTAATACGTGTTAACGTTATACCATGTAACGTTATACCATTTAGCGTTATCCTATATAACGTAAAACGTTATAACGTTATACCATATAACGTCATTCCATATAAAGTTATACTATATAACGTAATACGTCATAACGTTAAAATAAAACGTATTACGTTATAACGTTATACCATAAAACGTATTACGTTATAACGTTATACTACATAACGTTATACCATATAACGTATTACGTTATAAGGTTATATCATATAACGCTACACCATATAGCGTTATACTATATAACGTAATACGTTATAACGTTATACTATATAACGTAATACGTTGTAACGTTACACCATATATCGTATTACGTTTTAACGTTATACCATATTACGTTATACCATATAACGTTATACTATATAACGTATTACGTTACAATGTTATACTATATAACGTAATACGTTACAACGTTATGCCATATAACGTATTACGTTATAACGGTATACCATATAACGTTATACTATATAACTTAATACGTTATAACGTTATACCATATAACGTATTACGTTATAAGGTTATACCATATAACGTTAAACTATATAGCGTAATACGTTATAAGGTTATATCATATAACGTTACACCATATAGCGTTATACTATATAACGTAATACGTTATAACGTTATACCATATAACGTCATTCCATATAACGTTATACTATATAACGTAATACGTCATAACGTTATACCATAAAACGTATTACGTTATAACGTTATACTACATAACGTTATACCATATAACGCATTACGTTATAAGGTTATATCATATAACGCTACACCATATAGCGTTATACTATATAACGTAATACGTTATAACGTTATACTATATAACGTAATACGTTGTAACGTTACACCATATATCGTATTACGTTTTAACGTTATACCATATTACGTTATACCATATAACGTTATACTATATAACGTATTACGTTACAATGTTATACTATATAACGTAATACGTTATACCGTTATACCATATAACGTTATGCTATATAACGTAATACGTTATAACGGTATACTATATAACGCTATACTGTGTAACGTAATACGTCATAACGTTATACCATATAACGTATTACGTTATAACGTTATACTATATAACGTAATACGCTGTAACGTTATACCATATAACGTATTACGTTATAATGTTATACCAAATAACGTTAAACTATATAGCGTAATACGTTATAAGGTTATATCATATAACGTTACACCATATAGCGTTATACTATATAACGTAATACGTTATAACGTTATACCATATAACGTCATTCCATATAACGTTATACTATATAACGTAATACGTTATAACGTTATACCATATAGCGTCATACTATATAACGTAATTCCCTATATCGTTATACCATATATCGTATTACGTTATAACGTTATACCATATAACGTTATACGTTATACCGTTATACCATATAACGTTATGCTATATAACGTAATACGTTATAACGGTATACTATATAACGCTATACTGTGTAACGTAATACGTCATAACGTTATACCATATAACGTATTACGTTATAACGTTATACTATATAACGTAATACGCTGTAACGTTATACCATATAACGTATTACGTTATAATGTTATACCAAATAACGTTAAACTATATAGCGTAATACGTTATAAGGTTATATCATATAACGTTACACCATATAGCGTTATACTATATAACGTAATACGTTATAACGTTATACCATATAACGTCATTCCATATAACGTTATACTATATAACGTAATACGTCATAACGTTATACCATAAAACGTATTACGTTATAACGTTATACTACATAACGTTATACCATATAACGTATTACGTTATAAGGTTATATCATATAACGCTACACCATATAGCGTTATACTATATAACGTAATACGTTATAACGTTATACTATATAACGTAATACGTTGTAACGTTACACCATATATCGTATTACGTTTTAACGTTATACCATATTACGTTATACCATATAACGTCATACTATATAACGTATTACGTTACAATGTTATACTATATAACGTAATACGTTACAACGTTATGCCATATAACGTATTACGTTATAACGGTATACCATATAACGTTATACTATATAACTTAATACGTTATAACGTTATACCATATAACGTATTACGTTATAAGGTTATACCATATAACGTTAAACTATATAGCGTAATACGTTATATAGTTATACCTTATAACGTTATACTATATAACGTAATACGTTATATCGTTATGCCATATACCGTATTACGTTATAAAGTTATACCTTATAACGTTATACTATATAACGTAATACGTTATATCGTTATGCCATATAACGTATTATGTTATAACGGTATACCAAATAACGTTATACTATATAACGTAATACGTTATAACGTTATACCATATAACGTATTACGTTCTAACGTTATACCATATAACGTTATACTATATAACGTAATACGATATAACGTTATATCACATAACGTTATGCAATATAACGTTATACTATATAACGTAATACGATATAACGTTATACCATATAACGTAATACGTTATAACGTTATACCATATAGCGTCATACTATATAACGTAATTCCCTATATCGTTATACCATATATCGTATTACGTTATAACGTTATACCATATAACGTTATACGTTATACCGTTATACCATATAACGTTATGCTATATAACGTAATACGTTATAACGGTATACTATATAACGTTATACTATATAACGTAATACGTTATAACGTTATACCATATAACGTCATACCATATAACGTTATACTATATAACGTAATACGGTATAACGTTATACCATATAACGTTACACCATATAACGTAATACGTTATAAGGTTATATCATATAACGTTACACCATATAGCGTTATACTATATAACGTAATACGTTATAACGTTATACCATATAACGTCATACCATATAACGTCATACCATATAACGTTATACTATATAACGTAATACGTTATAACGTTATACCATGTAACGTTATACCATATAGCGTTATACTATATAACGTAATTCCCTATATCGTTATACCATATATCGTATTACGTTATAACGTTATACCATATAACGTTACACCATATATCGTATTACGTTTTAACGTTATGCCATATAACGTATTACGTTATAAAGTTATACCTTATAACGTTATACTATATAACGTAATACGTTATATCGTTATGCCATATAACGTATTATGTTATAACGGTATACCAAATAACGTTATACTATATAACGTAATACGTTATAACGTTATACCATATAACGTCATACCATATAACGTCATACCATATAACGTTATACTATATAACGTAATACGTTATAACGTTATACCATATAACGTCATACCATATAGCGTTATACTATATAACGTAATACGTTATAACGTTATACCATATAACGTATTACGTTATACGGTTATACCATATAACGTTAAACTATATAGCGTAATACGTTATAAAGTTATACCTTATAACGTTATACTATATAACGTAATACGTTATATCGTTATGCCATATAACGTATTACGTTATAAAGTTATACCTTATAACGTTATACTATATAACGTAATACGTTATATCGTTATGCCATATAACGTATTATGTTATAACGGTATACCAAATAACGTTATACTATATAACGTAATACGTTATAACGTTATACCATATAACGTATTACGTTCTAGCGTTATACCATATAACGTTATACTATATAACGTAATACGATGTAACGTTATACCATATAACGTAATACGTTATAACGTTATACCATATAGCGTCAT
This sequence comes from Bombus flavifrons, assembly GCF_040668555.2. Classification (NCBI taxonomy): domain Eukaryota; kingdom Metazoa; phylum Arthropoda; class Insecta; order Hymenoptera; family Apidae; genus Bombus; species Bombus flavifrons. Next base: position 5,450,017 of record NC_138451.1, read on the forward strand.
ACTATATAACGTAATTCCCTATATCGTTATACCATATATCGTATTATGTTATAACGTTATACCATATAACGTTATACGTTATACCGTTATACCATATAACGTTATGCTATATAACGTAATACGTCATAACGTTATACCATATAACGTTATACTATATAACGTAATACGTTATAACGTTATACCATATAACGTTACACCATATAATGTAATACGTTATAAGGATATATCATATAACGTTACACCATATAGCGTTATACTATATAACGTAATACGTTATAACGTTATACCATATAACGTCATACCATATAACGTTATACTATATAACGTAATACGTTATAACGTTATACCATGTAACGTTATACCATATAGCGTTATACTATATAACGTAATTCCCTATATCGTTCTACCATATATCGTATTACGTTATAACGTTATACCATATAACGTTATACGTTATAACGGTATACCAAATAACGTTATACGTTATAAGGTTATATCATATAACGTTACACCATATAGCGTAATACTATATAACGTAATACCTTATAACTTTATACCATATAACGTATTACGTTCTATCGTTATGCCATATAACGTATTACGTTATAACGGTATACTAAATAACGTTATACTATATAACGTAATACGTTATAACGTTATACCATATAACGTTAAACTATATAACGTAATACGATATAACGTTATACCATATAACGTTATACAACGTAACGTAATACGTTATAACGTTATACCATATATCGTATTACGTTATAACGTTATACCATATAACGTTATACGTTATAACGGTATACCAAATAACGTTATACTATAAAACGTAATACGTTATTTCGTTATACCATATAACGTATTACGTTATAAAGTTATAGCATATAACGTATTACGTTATAACATTATACCATATAACGTATTATGATATAATGTTATACCATATAACGTTAAACTATATAGCGTAATACGATATAACGTTATACCATATAACATTATACCATATAGCGTTATACTATATAACGTAATACGTGTTAACGTTATACCATGTAACGTTATACCATTTAGCGTTATCCTATTTAACGTAAAACGTTATAACGTTATACCATATAACGTCATTCCATATAAAGTTATACTATATAACGTAATACGTCATAACGTTATACCATAAAACGTATTACGTTATAACGTTATACTACATAACGTTATACCATATAACGTAATACGTTATAAGGTTATATCATATAACGCTACACCATATAGCGTTATACTATGTAACGTAATACGTTATAACGTTATACTATATAACGTAATACGTTGTAACGTTACACCAAATATCGTATTACGTTTTAACGTTATACCATATTACGTTATACCACATAACGTTATACTATATAACGTAATTCGTTATAACGTTATACCATATAACGTCATACCATATAACGTTATACTATATTACGTAATACGTTATAACGTTATACCATAAAACGTATTACGTTATAACGTTATACTACATAACGTTATAATATATATCGTCATACTGTATATCGTAATACCCTATATCGTTATACCATATTTCGTATTACGTTATAACGTTATACCATATAACGTTATACTATATAACGTAATACATTATAACGTTATGCCATATAACGTAATACCTTATAACGGTATACCATATAACGTAATACATTATAACGTTATGCCATATAACGTAATACCTTATAACGGTATACCATATAACGTTATACTATATAACGTAATACGTTATAACGTTATACCATATAACGTCATACCAGATAACGTTATACTATATAACGTAATACGTCATAACGTTATACCATAAAACGTATTACGTTATATCGTTATACTACATAACGTTATACCATATAACGTAATACGTTACAAGGTTATATCATATAACGCTACACCATATAGCGTTATACTATATAACGTAATACGTTATGACGTTATACTATATAACGTAATACGTTGTAACGTTACACCATATATCGTAATACGTGTTAACGTTATACCGTGTAACGTTATACCATATAACGTTATACAACATAACGTAATACGTTATAACGTTATACCATATATCGTATTACGTTATAACGTTATACCATATAACATTATACCATATAACGTTATACTATATAACGTAATACGTGTTAACGTTATACCATGTAACGTTATACCATTTAGCGTTATCCTATATAACGTAAAACGTTATAACGTTATACCATATAACGTCATTCCATATAAAGTTATACTATATAACGTAATACGTCATAACGTTATACCATAAAACGTATTACGTTATAACGTTATACTACATAACGTTATACCATATAACGTAATACGTTATAAGGTTATATCATATAACGCTACACCATATAGCGTTATACTATGTAACGTAATACGTTATAACGTTATACTATATAACGTAATACGTTGTAACGTTACACCATATATCCTATTACGTTTTAACGTTATACCATATTACGTTATACCACATAACGTTATACTATATAACGTAATTCGTTATAACGTTATACCATATAACGTCATACCATATAACGTTATACTATATAACGTAATACGTTATAACGTTATACCATAAAACGTATTACGTTATAACGTTATACTACATAACGTTATAATATATATCGTCATACTGTATATCGTAATACCCTATATCGTTATACCATATTTCGTGTTACGTTATAACGTTATACCATATAACGTTATACTATATAACGTAATACATTATAACGTTATGCCATATAACGTAATACCTTATAACGGTATACCATATAACGTTATACTATATAACGTAATACGTTATAACGTTATACCATATAACATTATACCATATAACGTTATACTATATAACGTAATACGTGTTAACGTTATACCATGTAACGTTATACCATTTAGCGTTATCCTATATAACGTAAAACGTTATAACGTTATACCATATAGCGTCATTCCATATAACGTTATACTATATAACGTAATACGTCATAACGTTATACCATAAAACGAATTACGTTATATCGTTGTACTACATAACGTTATACCATATAACGTAATACGTTACAAGGTTATATCATATAACGCTACACCATTTAGCGTTATACTATATAACGTAATACGTTATAACGCTATACCATATAACGTCATACCTTATAACGGTATACCATATAACGTTATACTATATAACGTAATACGTTATAACGTTATACCATATAACGTCATTCCATATAGCGTTATACTATATAACGTAATTCCCTATATCGTTATACCATATATCGTATTACGTTATAACGTTATACCATATAACGTTACACCATATATCGTATTACGTTTTAACGTTATACCATATTACGTTATACCATATAACGTTATACTATATAACGTAATTCGTTATAACGTTATACCATATAACGTCATACCATATAACGTTATACTATATAACGTAATACGTTATAACGTTATACCATGTAACGTTATACCATATAGCGTTATACTATATAACGTAATACGTTATAACGTTACACCATATAACGTATTACGTTATATGGTTATACCATATAACGTTAAACTATATAGCGTAATACGTTATAAAGTTATACCTTATAACGTTATACTATATAACGTAATACGTTATATCGTTATGCCATATAACGTATTACGTTATAAAGTTATACCTTATAACGTTATACTATATAACGTAATACGTTATATCGTTATGCCATATAACGTATTATGTTATAACGGTATACCAAATAACGTTATACTATATAACGTAATACGTTATAACGTTATACCATATAACGTATTACGTTCTAGCGTTATACCATATAACGTTATACTATATAACCTAATACGATATAACGTTATATCACATAACGTTATGCAATATAACGTTATACTATATAACGTAATACGATGTAACGTTATACCATATAACGTAATACGTTATAACGTTATACCATATAGCGTCATACTATATAACGTAATTCCCTATATCGTTATACCATATATCGTATTACGTTATAACGTTATACCATATAACGTTATACGTTATACCGTTATACCATATAACGTTATGCTATATAACGTAATACGTTATAACGTTATACCATATAACGTTACACCATATAATGTAATACGTTATAAGGTTATATCATATAACGTTACACCATATAGCGTTATACTATATAACGTAATACGTTATAACGTTATACCATATAACGTCATACCATATAACGTTATACTATATAACGTAATACGTTATAACGTTATACCATGTAACGTTATACCATATAGCGTTATACTATATAACGTAATTCCCTATATCGTTCTACCATATATCGTATTACGTTATAACGTTATACCATATAGCGTCATACTATATAACGTAATTCCCTATATCGTTATACCATATATCGTATTACGTTATAACGTTATACCATATAACGTTATACTATATAACGTAATACATTATAACGTTATGCCATATAACGTAATACCTTATAACGGTATACCATATAACGTTATACTATATAACGTAATACGTTATAACGTTATACCATATAACATTATACCATATAACGTTATACTATATAACGTAATACGTGTTAACGTTATACCATGTAACGTTATACCATTTAGCGTTATCCTATATAACGTAAAACGTTATAACGTTATACCATATAGCGTCATTCCATATAACGTTATACTATATAACGTAATACGTCATAACGTTATACCATAAAACGAATTACGTTATATCGTTATACTACATAACGTTATACCATATAACGTAATACGTTACAAGGTTATATCATATAACGCTACACCATTTAGCGTTATACTATATAACGTAATACGTTATAACGCTATACCATATAACGTCATACCTTATAACGGTATACCATATAACGTTATACTATATAACGTAATACGTTATAACGTTATACCATATAACGTCATTCCATATAGCGTTATACTATATAACGTAATTCCCTATATCGTTATACCATATATCGTATTACGTTATAACGTTATACCATATAACGTTACACCATATATCGTATTACGTTTTAACGTTATACCATATTACGTTATACCATATAACGTTATACTATATAACGTAATTCGTTATAACGTTATACCATATAACGTCATACCATATAACGTTATACTATATAACGTAATACGTTATAACGTTATACCATGTAACGTTATACCATATAGCGTTATACTATATAACGTAATACGTTATAACGTTATACCATATAACGTATTACGTTATAAGGTTATACCATATAACGTTAAACTATATAGCGTAATACGTTGTAAAGTTATACCTTATAACGTTATACTATATAACGTAATACGTTATATCGTTATGCCATATAACGTATTACGTTATAAAGTTATACCTTATAACGTTATACTATATAACGTAATACGTTATATCGTTATGCCATATAACGTATTATGTTATAACGGTATACCAAATAACGTTATACTATATAACGTAATACGTTATAACGTTATACCATATAACGTATTACGTTCTAGCGTTATACCATATAACGTTATACTATATAACCTAATACGATATAACGTTATATCACATAACGTTATGCAATATAACGTTATACTATATAACGTAATACGATGTAACGTTATACCATATAACGTAATACGTTATAACGTTATACCATATAGCGTCATACTATATAACGTAATTCCCTATATCGTTATACCATATATCGTATTACGTTATAACGTTATACCATATAACGTTATACGTTATACCGTTATACCATATAACGTTATGCTATATAACGTAATACGTTATAACGTTATACTATATAACGTTATACTATGTAACGTAATACGTCATAACGTTATACCATATAACGTTATACTATATAACGTAATACGTTATAACGTTATACCATATAACGTTACACCATATAATGTAATACGTTATAAGGTTATATCATATAACGTTACACCATATAGCGTTATACTATATAACGTAATACGTTATAACGTTATACCATATAACGTCATACCATATAACGTTATACTATATAACGTAATACGTTATAACGTTATACCATGTAACGTTATACCATATAGCGTTATACTATATAACGTAATTCCCTATATCGTTCTACCATATATCGTATTACGTTATAACGTTATACCATATAGCGTCATACTATATAACGTAATTCCCTATATCGTTATACCATATATCGTATTACGTTATAACGTTATACCATATAACGTTATACGTTATACCGTTATACCATATAACGTTATGCTATATAACGTAATACGTTATAACGTTATACTATATAACGTTATACTATGTAACGTAATACGTCATAACGTTATACCATATAACGTTATACTATATAACGTAATACGTTATAACGTTATACCATATAACGTTACACCATATAATGTAATACGTTATAAGGTTATATCATATAACGTTACACCATATAGCGTTATACTATATAACGTAATACGTTATAACGTTATACCATATAACGTCATACCATATAACGTTATACTATATAACGTAATACGTTATAACGTTATACCATGTAACGTTATACCATATAGCGTTATACTATATAACGTAATTCCCTATATCGTTCTACCATATATCGTATTACGTTATAACGTTATACCATATAGCGTCATACTATATAACGTAATTCCCTATATCGTTATACCAAATAACGTTATACGTTATAAGGTTATATCATATAACGTTACACCATATAGCGTAATACTATATAACGTTATACCTTATAACTTTATACCATATAACGTATTACGTTCTATCGTTATGCCATATAACGTATTACGTTATAACGGTATACTAAATAACGTTATACTATATAACGTAATACGTTATAACGTTATACCATATAACGTTAAACTATATAACGTAATACGATATAACGTTATACCATATAACGTTATACAACGTAACGTAATACGTTATAACGTTATACCATATATCGTATTACGTTATAACGTTATACCATATAACGTTATACGTTATAACGGTATACCAAATAACGTTATACTATAAAACGTAATACGTTATTTCGTTATACCATATAACGTATTACGTTATAAAGTTATAGCATATAACGTATTACGTTATAACATTATACCATATAACGTATTATGATATAATGTTATACCATATAACGTTAAACTATATAGCGTAATACGATATAACGTTATACCATATAACATTATACCATATAACGTTATACTATATAACGTAATACGATATGACGTTATACCATATATCGTATTACGTTATAACGTTATACCATATAACGTTATACCATATAACGTTATACTATATAACGTAATACGATATAACGTTATACCATATAACATTATACCATATAACGTTATACTATATATCGTAATACGATATAACGTTATACCATATAACATTATACCATATAACGTTATACTATATAACGTAATACGTGTTAACGTTATACCATGTAACGTTATACCATTTAGCGTTATCCTATATAACGTAAAACGTTATAACGTTATACCATATAACGTCATTCCATATAAAGTTATACTATATAACGTAATACGTCATAACGTTATACCATAAAACGTATTACGTTATAACGTTATACTACATAACGTTATACCATATAACGTAATACGTTATAAGGTTATATCATATAACGCTACACCATATAGCGTTATACTATGTAACGTAATACGTTATAACGTTATACTATATAACGTAATACGTTGTAACGTTACACCATATATCCTATTACGTTTTAACGTTATACCATATTACGTTATACCACATAACGTTATACTATATAACGTAATTCGTTATAACGTTATACCATATAACGTCATACCATATAACGTTATACTATATAACGTAATACGTTATAACGTTATACCATAAAACGTATTACGTTATAACGTTATACTACATAACGTTATAATATATATCGTCATACTGTATATCGTAATACCCTATATCGTTATACCATATTTCGTATTACGTTATAACGTTATACCATATAACGTTATACTATATAACGTAATACATTATAACGTTATGCCATATAACGTATTACCTTATAACGGTATACCATATAACGTAATACATTATAACGTTATGCCATATAACGTAATACCTTATAACGGTATACCATATAACGTTATACTATATAACGTAATACGTTATAACGTTATACCATATAACGTCATTCCATATAACGTTATACTATATAACGTAATACGTCATAACGTTATACCATAAAACGAATTACGTTATATCGTTATACTACATAACGTTATACCATATAACGTAATTCGTTACAAGGTTATATCATATAACGCTACACCATTTAGCGTTATACTATATAACGTAATACGTTATGACGTTATACTATATAACGTAATACGTTGTAACGTTACACCATATATCGTAATACGTGTTAACGTTATACCGTGTAACGTTATACCATATAGCGTTATACTATATAACGTAATACGTTATAACGTTATACCATGTAACGTTATACCATATAGCGTTATACTATATAACGTAATACGTTATAACGCTATACCATATAACGTCATACCTTATAACGGTATACCATATAACGTTATACTATATAACGTAATACGTTATAACGTTATACCATATAACGTCATTCCATATAGCGTTATACTATATAACGTATTACGTTATAACGCTATACCATATAACGTCATACCATATAACGTTATACCATATAACGTTATACTATATAACGTAATACGTTATAACGTTATACCATAAAACGTATCACGTTATAACGTTATACTACATAACGTTATAACATATAGCGTCATACTGTATAACGTAATACCCTATATCGTTATACCATATTCCGTATTACGTTATAACGTTATACCATATAACGTTATACTATATAACGTAATACCCTATATCGTTATACCATATATCGTGTTACGTTATAACGTTATACCATGTAACGTTATACTATATAACGTAATACGTTATATCGTTATGCCGTATAACTTCTTACGTTATAACGGTATACCAAATAACGATACACCATATAACTTAATACGTTATAACATTGTATCATATAACTTTATGCCATATAACGTCATACCATATACCGTAATACGTTATAACGTTATACCATATAGCGTTATACTATATAACGTAATACGTTATAACGTTATGCCATATAGCGTATTACGTTATAACGGTATACCATATAACGTTATACTATATAACTTAATACGTTATAACGTTATACCATACAACGTATTACGCTATAAGGTTATACCTTATAACGTTAAACTATATAGCGTAATACGTTATAAAGTTATACCATATAACGTTATACTATATAACGTAATACGTTATAACGTTATACCATATAACGTATTACGTTATATCGGTATACCATATAACGTTATACTATATAACGTAATACGTTATAACGTTATACCATATAACGTATTACGTTATAATGTTATACTATATAACGTAATACGTCACAACGTTATGCCATATAACGTATTACGTTATAACGGTATACCATATAACGTTATACTATATAACTTAATACGTTATAACGTTATACCATATAACGTATTACGTTATAAGGTTATACCATATAACGTTAAACTATATAGCGTAATACGTTATAAAGTTATACCTTATAACGTTATACTATATAACGTAATACGTTATATCGTAATGCCATATAACGTATTACGTTATAAAGTTATACCTTATAACGTTATACTATATAACGTAATACGTTATATCGTTATGCCACATAACGTAATACGTTATAAAGTTATACCATATAACGTATTACGTTCTAACGTTATACCATATAACGTTATACTATATAACGTAATACGATATAACGTTATATCACATAACGTTATGCAATATAACGTTATACTATACAACGTAATACGATATAACGTTATACCATATAACGTAATACGTTATAACGTTATACCATATAGCGTCATACTATATAACGTAATTCCCTATATCGTTATACCATATACCGAATTACGTTATAATGTTATACCATATAACGTTATACGTTATACCGTTATACCATATAACGTTATGCTATATAACGTAATACGTTATAACGTTATACTATATAACGTTATACTATGTAACGTAATACGTCATAACGTTATACCATATAACGTATTACGTTATAACGTTATACTATATAACGTAATACGCTGTAACGTTATACCATATAACGTATTACGTTATAATGTTATACCAAATAACGTTAAACTATATAGCGTAATACGTTATAAAGTTATACCATATAACGTTATACCATATAGCGTTATACTATATAACGTAATACGTTATAACGTTATACCATGTAACGTTATACCATATAGCGTTATACTATATAACGTAATACGTTATAACGCTATACCATATAACGTCATACCATATAACGTTATACCATATAACGTTATACTATATAACGTAATACATTATAACGTTATGCCATATAACGTATTACCTTATAACGGTATACCATATAACGTTATACTATATAACGTAATACGTTATAACGTTATTCCATATAACGTCATTCCATATAACGTTATACTATATAACGTAACACGTCATAACGTTATACCATAAAAAGAATTACGTTATATCGTTATACTACATAACGTTATACCATATAACGTAATACGTTACAAGGTTATATCATATAACGCTACACCATATAGCGTTATACTATATAACGTAATACGTTATGACGTTATACTATATAACGTAATACGTTGTAACGTTACACCATATATCGTAATACGTGTTAACGTTATACCGTGTAACGTTATACCATATAGCGTTATACTATATAACGTAATACGTTATAACGTTATACCATGTAACGTTATACCATATAGCGTTATACTATATAACGTAATACCTTATAACGCTATACCATATAACGTCATACCACATAACGTTATACCATATAACGTTATACTATATAACGTAATACATTATAACGTTATGCCATATAACGTATTACCTTATAACGGTATACCATATAACGTTATACTATATAACGTAATACGTTATAACGTTATACCATATAACGTCATTCCATATAGCGTTATACTATATAACGTATTACGTTATAACGCTATACCATATAACGTCATACCATATAACGTTATACCATATAACGTTATACTATATAACGTAATACGTTATAACGTTATACCATAAAACGTATTACGTTATAACGTTATACTACATAACGTTATAACATATAGCGTCATACTGTATAACGTAATACCCTATATCGTTATACCATATTTCGTATTACGTTATAACGTTATACCATATAACGTTATACTATATAACGTAATACATTATAACGTTATGCCATATAACGTATTACCTTATAGCGGTATACCATATAACGTTATACTATATAACGTAATACGTTATATCGTTTTGCCGTATAACTTCTTACGTTATAACGGCATACCAAATAACGTTATACTATATAACGTAATACGTTATACCGTTATACCATATAACGTACTACGTTATAACGTTATACCATAAAACGTATTACGTTATAACGTTATACTACATAACGTTATACCATATAGCGTCATACTATATAACGTAACACCCTATATCGTTATACCATATATCGAATTACGTTATAACGTTATACGTTATACCGTTATACCATATAACGTTATGCTATATAACGTAATACGTTATAACGTTACACTATATAACGTTATACTATGTAACGTAATACGTCATAACGTTATACCATATAACGTATTACGTTATAACGTTATACTATATAACGTAATACGCTGTAACGTTATACCATATAACGTATTACGTTATAATGTTATACCAAATATATTTAAACTATATAGCGTAATACGTTATAATGTTATACCATATAACGTTATACTATATAACGTAATAGGTTATAACGTTATACCATATAACGTTACACCATATAACGTAATACGTTATAAGGTTATATCATATAACGTTACACCATATAGCGTTATACTATATAACGTAATACGTTAAAACGTTATACCGTATAAAGTCATACCATATAACGTTATACTATATAACGTAATACGATATAACGTTATACCATATAACGTTGTACAACATAACGTAATACGTTATAACGTTATACCATATGTCGTATTACGTTATAACGTTATACCATATAACGTTATACGTTATAACGGTATACCAAATAACGTTATACTATAAAACGTAATACGTTATTTCGTTATACCATATAACGTATTACGTTATAAAGTTATAGCATATAACGTATTACGTTATAACATTATACCATATAACGTATTATGTTATAATGTTATACCATATAACGTTAAACTATATAGCGTAATACGATATAACGTTATACCATATAACATTATACCATATAACGTTATACTATATAACGTAATACGTGTTAACGTTATACCATGTAACGTTATACCATTTAGCGTTATCCTATATAACGTAAAACGTTATAACGTTATACCATATAACGTCATTCCATATAGCGTTATACTATATAACGTAATTCCCTATATCGTTATACCATATATCGTATTACGTTATAACGTTATACCATATAACGTTACACCATATATCGTATTACGTTTTAACGTTATACCATATTACGTTATACCATATAACGTTATACTATATAACGTAATTCGTTATAACGTTATACCATATAACGTCATACCTTATAACGGTATACCATATAACGTTATACTATATAACGTAATACGTTATAACGTTATACCATATAACGTCATTCCATATAGCGTTATACTATATAACGTAATTCCCTATATCGTTATACCATATATCGTATTACGTTATAACGTTATACCATATAACGTTACACCATATATCGTATTACGTTTTAACGTTATACCATATTACGTTATACCATATAACGTTATACTATATAACGTAATTCGTTATAACGTTATACCATATAACGTCATACCATATAACGTTATACTATATAACGTAATACGTTATAACGTTATACCATGTAACGTTATACCATATAGCGTTATACTATATAACGTAATACGTTATAACGTTATACCATATAACGTATTACGTTATAAGGTTATACCATATAACGTTAAACTATATAGCGTAATACGTTGTAAAGTTATACCTTATAACGTTATACTATATAACGTAATACGTTATATCGTTATGCCATATAACGTATTACGTTATAAAGTTATACCTTATAACGTTATACTATATAACGTAATACGTTATATCGTTATGCCATATAACGTATTATGTTATAACGGTATACCAAATAACGTTATACTATATAACGTAATACGTTATAACGTTATACCATATAACGTATTACGTTCTAGCGTTATACCATATAACGTTATACTATATAACCTAATACGATATAACGTTATATCACATAACGTTATGCAATATAACGTTATACTATATAACGTAATACGATGTAACGTTATACCATATAACGTAATACGTTATAACGTTATACCATATAGCGTCATACTATATAACGTAATTCCCTATATCGTTATACCATATATCGTATTACGTTATAACGTTATACCATATAACGTTATACGTTATACCGTTATACCATATAACGTTATGCTATATAACGTAATACGTTATAACGTTATACTATATAACGTTATACTATGTAACGTAATACGTCATAACGTTATACCATATAACGTTATACTATATAACGTAATACGTTATAACGTTATACCATATAACGTTACACCATATAATGTAATACGTTATAAGGTTATATCATATAACGTTACACCATATAGCGTTATACTATATAACGTAATACGTTATAACGTTATACCATATAACGTCATACCATATAACGTTATACTATATAACGTAATACGTTATAACGTTATACCATGTAACGTTATACCATATAGCGTTATACTATATAACGTAATTCCCTATATCGTTCTACCATATATCGTATTACGTTATAACGTTATACCATATAGCGTCATACTATATAACGTAATTCCCTATATCGTTATACCATATATCGTATTACGTTATAACGTTATACCATATAACGTTATACGTTATACCGTTATACCATATAACGTTATGCTATATAACGTAATACGTTATAACGTTATACTATATAACGTTATACTATGTAACGTAATACGTCATAACGTTATACCATATAACGTTATACTATATAACGTAATACGTTATAACGTTATACCATATAACGTTACACCATATAATGTAATACGTTATAAGGTTATATCATATAACGTTACACCATATAGCGTTATACTATATAACGTAATACGTTATAACGTTATACCATATAACGTCATACCATATAACGTTATACTATATAACGTAATACGTTATAACGTTATACCATGTAACGTTATACCATATAGCGTTATACTATATAACGTAATTCCCTATATCGTTCTACCATATATCGTATTACGTTATAACGTTATACCATATAGCGTCATACTATATAACGTAATTCCCTATATCGTTATACCAAATAACGTTATACGTTATAAGGTTATATCATATAACGTTACACCATATAGCGTAATACTATATAACGTTATACCTTATAACTTTATACCATATAACGTATTACGTTCTATCGTTATGCCATATAACGTATTACGTTATAACGGTATACTAAATAACGTTATACTATATAACGTAATACGTTATAACGTTATACCATATAACGTTAAACTATATAACGTAATACGATATAACGTTATACCATATAACGTTATACAACGTAACGTAATACGTTATAACGTTATACCATATATCGTATTACGTTATAACGTTATACCATATAACGTTATACGTTATAACGGTATACCAAATAACGTTATACTATAAAACGTAATACGTTATTTCGTTATACCATATAACGTATTACGTTATAAAGTTATAGCATATAACGTATTACGTTATAACATTATACCATATAACGTATTATGATATAATGTTATACCATATAACGTTAAACTATATAGCGTAATACGATATAACGTTATACCATATAACATTATACCATATAACGTTATACTATATAACGTAATACGATATGACGTTATACCATATATCGTATTACGTTATAACGTTATACCATATAACGTTATACCATATAACGTTATACTATATAACGTAATACGATATAACGTTATACCATATAACATTATACCATATAACGTTATACTATATATCGTAATACGATATAACGTTATACCATATAACATTATACCATATAACGTTATACTATATAACGTAATACGTGTTAACGTTATACCATGTAACGTTATACCATTTAGCGTTATCCTATATAACGTAAAACGTTATAACGTTATACCATATAACGTCATTCCATATAAAGTTATACTATATAACGTAATACGTCATAACGTTATACCATAAAACGTATTACGTTATAACGTTATACTACATAACGTTATACCATATAACGTAATACGTTATAAGGTTATATCATATAACGCTACACCATATAGCGTTATACTATGTAACGTAATACGTTATAACGTTATACTATATAACGTAATACGTTGTAACGTTACACCATATATCCTATTACGTTTTAACGTTATACCATATTACGTTATACCACATAACGTTATACTATATAACGTAATTCGTTATAACGTTATACCATATAACGTCATACCATATAACGTTATACTATATAACGTAATACGTTATAACGTTATACCATAAAACGTATTACGTTATAACGTTATACTACATAACGTTATAATATATATCGTCATACTGTATATCGTAATACCCTATATCGTTATACCATATTTCGTATTACGTTATAACGTTATACCATATAACGTTATACTATATAACGTAATACATTATAACGTTATGCCATATAACGTATTACCTTATAACGGTATACCATATAACGTAATACATTATAACGTTATGCCATATAACGTAATACCTTATAACGGTATACCATATAACGTTATACTATATAACGTAATACGTTATAACGTTATACCATATAACGTCATTCCATATAACGTTATACTATATAACGTAATACGTCATAACGTTATACCATAAAACGAATTACGTTATATCGTTATACTACATAACGTTATACCATATAACGTAATTCGTTACAAGGTTATATCATATAACGCTACACCATTTAGCGTTATACTATATAACGTAATACGTTATGACGTTATACTATATAACGTAATACGTTGTAACGTTACACCATATATCGTAATACGTGTTAACGTTATACCGTGTAACGTTATACCATATAGCGTTATACTATATAACGTAATACGTTATAACGTTATACCATGTAACGTTATACCATATAGCGTTATACTATATAACGTAATACGTTATAACGCTATACCATATAACGTCATACCTTATAACGGTATACCATATAACGTTATACTATATAACGTAATACGTTATAACGTTATACCATATAACGTCATTCCATATAGCGTTATACTATATAACGTATTACGTTATAACGCTATACCATATAACGTCATACCATATAACGTTATACCATATAACGTTATACTATATAACGTAATACGTTATAACGTTATACCATAAAACGTATTACGTTATAACGTTATACTACATAACGTTATAACATATAGCGTCATACTGTATAACGTAATACCCTATATCGTTATACCATATTCCGTATTACGTTATAACGTTATACCATATAACGTTATACTATATAACGTAATACCCTATATCGTTATACCATATATCGTGTTACGTTATAACGTTATACCATGTAACGTTATACTATATAACGTAATACGTTATATCGTTATGCCGTATAACTTCTTACGTTATAACGGTATACCAAATAACGATACACCATATAACTTAATACGTTATAACATTGTATCATATAACTTTATGCCATATAACGTCATACCATATACCGTAATACGTTATAACGTTATACCATATAGCGTTATACTATATAACGTAATACGTTATAACGTTATGCCATATAGCGTATTACGTTATAACGGTATACCATATAACGTTATACTATATAACTTAATACGTTATAACGTTATACCATACAACGTATTACGCTATAAGGTTATACCTTATAACGTTAAACTATATAGCGTAATACGTTATAAAGTTATACCATATAACGTTATACTATATAACGTAATACGTTATAACGTTATACCATATAACGTATTACGTTATATCGGTATACCATATAACGTTATACTATATAACGTAATACGTTATAACGTTATACCATATAACGTATTACGTTATAATGTTATACTATATAACGTAATACGTCACAACGTTATGCCATATAACGTATTACGTTATAACGGTATACCATATAGCGTTATACTATATAACTTAATACGTTATAACGTTATACCATATAACGTATTACGTTATAAGGTTATACCATATAACGTTAAACTATATAGCGTAATACGTTATAAAGTTATACCTTATAACGTTATACTATATAACGTAATACGTTATATCGTAATGCCATATAACGTATTACGTTATAAAGTTATACCTTATAACGTTATACTATATAACGTAATACGTTATATCGTTATGCCACATAACGTAATACGTTATAAAGTTATACCATATAACGTATTACGTTCTAACGTTATACCATATAACGTTATACTATATAACGTAATACGATATAACGTTATATCACATAACGTTATGCAATATAACGTTATACTATACAACGTAATACGATATAACGTTATACCATATAACGTAATACGTTATAACGTTATACCATATAGCGTCATACTATATAACGTAATTCCCTATATCGTTATACCATATATCGAATTACGTTATAACGTTATACCATATAACGTTATACGTTATACCGTTATACCATATAACGTTATGCTATATAACGTAATACGTTATAACGTTATACTATATAACGTTATACTATGTAACGTAATACGTCATAACGTTATACCATATAACGTATTACGTTATAACGTTATACTATATAACGTAATACGCTGTAACGTTATACCATATAACGTATTACGTTATAATGTTATACCAAATAACGTTAAACTATATAGCGTAATACGTTATAAAGTTATACCATATAACGTTATACCATATAGCGTTATACTATATAACGTAATACGTTATAACGTTATACCATGTAACGTTATACCATATAGCGTTATACTATATAACGTAATACGTTATAACGCTATACCATATAACGTCATACCATATAACGTTATACCATATAACGTTATACTATATAACGTAATACATTATAACGTTATGCCATATAACGTATTACCTTATAACGGTATACCATATAACGTTATACTATATAACGTAATACGTTATAACGTTATTCCATATAACGTCATTCCATATAACGTTATACTATATAACGTAACACGTCATAACGTTATACCATAAAAAGAATTACGTTATATCGTTATACTACATAACGTTATACCATATAACGTAATACGTTACAAGGTTATATCATATAACGCTACACCATATAGCGTTATACTATATAACGTAATACGTTATGACGTTATACTATATAACGTAATACGTTGTAACGTTACACCATATATCGTAATACGTGTTAACGTTATACCGTGTAACGTTATACCATATAGCGTTATACTATATAACGTAATACGTTATAACGTTATACCATGTAACGTTATACCATATAGCGTTATACTATATAACGTAATACGTTATAACGCTATACCATATAACGTCATACCATATAACGTTATACCATATAACGTTATACTATATAACGTAATACATTATAACGTTATGCCATATAACGTATTACCTTATAACGGTATACCATATAACGTTATACTATATAACGTAATACGTTATAACGTTATACCATATAACGTCATTCCATATAGCGTTATACTATATAACGTATTACGTTATAACGCTATACCATATAACGTCATACCATATAACGTTATACCATATAACGTTATACTATATAACGTAATACGTTATAACGTTATACCATAAAACGTATTACGTTATAACGTTATACTACATAACGTTATAACATATAGCGTCATACTGTATAACGTAATACCCTATATCGTTATACCATATTTCGTATTACGTTATAACGTTATACCATATAACGTTATACTATATAACGTAATACATTATAACGTTATGCCATATAACGTATTACCTTATAGCGGTATACCATATAACGTTATACTATATAACGTAATACGTTATATCGTTTTGCCGTATAACTTCTTACGTTATAACGGCATACCAAATAACGTTATACTATATAACGTAATACGTTATACCGTTATACCATATAACGTACTACGTTATAACGTTATACCATAAAACGTATTACGTTATAACG
The DNA here is from genome assembly GCF_040668555.2 of Bombus flavifrons. NCBI lineage: Eukaryota > Metazoa > Arthropoda > Insecta > Hymenoptera > Apidae > Bombus > Bombus flavifrons. The sequence continues at coordinate 5,469,723 of NC_138451.1, forward strand.
TTATACTACATAACGTTATACCATATAGCGTCATACTATATAACGTAACACCCTATATCGTTATACCATATATCGAATTACGTTATAACGTTATACGTTATACCGTTATACCATATAACGTTATGCTATATAACGTAATACGTTATAACGTTACACTATATAACGTTATACTATGTAACGTAATACGTCATAACGTTATACCATATAACGTATTACGTTATAACGTTATACTATATAACGTAATACGCTGTAACGTTATACCATATAACGTATTACGTTATAATGTTATACCAAATATATTTAAACTATATAGCGTAATACGTTATAATGTTATACCATATAACGTTATACTATATAACGTAATAGGTTATAACGTTATACCATATAACGTTACACCATATAACGTAATACGTTATAAGGTTATATCATATAACGTTACACCATATAGCGTTATACTATATAACGTAATACGTTAAAACGTTATACCGTATAAAGTCATACCATATAACGTTATACTATATAACGTAATACGATATAACGTTATACCATATAACGTTGTACAACATAACGTAATACGTTATAACGTTATACCATATGTCGTATTACGTTATAACGTTATACCATATAACGTTATACGTTATAACGGTATACCAAATAACGTTATACTATAAAACGTAATACGTTATTTCGTTATACCATATAACGTATTACGTTATAAAGTTATAGCATATAACGTATTACGTTATAACATTATACCATATAACGTATTATGTTATAATGTTATACCATATAACGTTAAACTATATAGCGTAATACGATATAACGTTATACCATATAACATTATACCATATAACGTTATACTATATAACGTAATACGTGTTAACGTTATACCATGTAACGTTATACCATTTAGCGTTATCCTATATAACGTAAAACGTTATAACGTTATACCATATAACGTCATTCCATATAAAGTTATACTATATAACGTAATACGTCATAACGTTATACCATAAAACGTATTACGTTATAACGTTATACTACATAACGTTATACCATATAACGTAATACGTTATAAGGTTATATCATATAACGCTACACCATATAGCGTTATACTATGTAACGTAATACGTTATAACGTTATACTATATAACGTAATACGTTGTAACGTTACACCATATATCGTATTACGTTTTAACGTTATACCATATTACGTTATACCACATAACGTTATACTATATAACGTAATTCGTTATAACGTTATACCATATAACGTCATACCATATAACGTTATACTATATAACGTAATACGTGTTAACGTTATACCGTGTAACGTTATACCATATAGCGTTATACTATATAACGTAATACGTTATAACGTTATACCATGTAACGTTATACCATATAGCGTTATACTATATAACGTAATACGTTATAACGCTATACCATATAACGTCATCCCATATAACGTTGTACCATATAACGTTATTCTATATAACGTAATACGTTATAACGTTATACCATAAAACGTATTACGTTATAACGTTTACTGCATAACGTTATAATATATATCGTCATACTGTATATCGTAATACCATATATCGTTATACCATATTTCGTATTACGTTATAACGTTATACCATATAACGTTATACTATATAACGTAATACATTATAACGTTATGCCATATAACGTAATACCTTATAGCGGTATACCATATAACGTAATACATTATGACGTTATGCCATATAACGTAATACCTTATAACGGTATACCATATAACGTTATACTATATAACGTAATACGTTATAACGTTATACCATATAACGTCATTCCATATAACGTTATACTATATAACGTAATACGTAATAACGTTATACCATAAAACGTATTACGTTATATCGTTATACTACATAACGCTATACCATATAACGTAATACGTTACAAGGTTATATCATATAACGCTACACCACATAGCGTTATACTATATAACGTAATACGTTATGACGTTATACTATATAACGTAATACGTTGTAACGTTACACCATATATCGTAATACGTGTTAACGTTATACCGTGTAACGTTATACCATATAGCGTTATACTATATAACGTAATACGTTATAACGTTATACCATGTAACGTTATACCATATAGCGTTATACTATATAACGTAATACGTTATAACGCTATACCATATAACGTCATACCATATAACGTTATACCATATAACGTTATACTATATAACGTAATACATTATAACGTTTTGCCGTATAACTTCTTACGTTATAACGGCATACCAAATAACGTTATACTATATAACGTAATACGTTATACCGTTATACCATATAACGTACTACGTTATAACGTTATACCATAAAACGTATTACGTTATAACGTTATACTACATAACGTTATACCATATAGCGTCATACTATATAACGTAATATCCTATATCGTTATACCATATATCGTGTTACGTTATAACGTTATACAATGTAACGTTATACTATATAACGTAATACGTTATATCGGTATGCCGTATAACGTTAAACTATATAGCGTAATACGTTATAAAGTTATACCATATAACGTTATACTATATAACGTAATACGTTATAACGTTATACCATATAACGTATTACGTTATATCGGTATACCATATAACGTTATACTATATAACTTAATACTTTATAACGTTATACCATATAACGTATTACGTTATAACGGTATACCAAATAACGTTATACCATATAGCGTAATACGTTTTAACGTTATACCATATAGCGTCATACTATATAACGTAATTCCCTATATCGTTATACCATATATCGTATTACGTTATACCGTTATACCATATAACGTTATGCTATATAACGTAATACGTTATAACGTTATACTATATAACGTAATACGCTGTAACGTTATACCATATAACGTATTACGTTATAATGTTATACCAAATAACGTTAAACTATATAGCGTAATACGTTATAAAGTTATACCATATAACGTTATACTATATAACGTAATACGTTATAAAGTTATACCATATAACGTTACACCATATAACGTAATACGTTATAAGGTTATATCATATAACGTTACTGCATATAGCGTTATACTATATAACGTAATACGTTATAACGTTATACCGTATAACGTCATACCATATAACGTTATACTATATAACGTAATACGATATAACGTTATACCATATAACGTTATACAATATAACGTAATACGTTATAACGTTATACCATATATCGTATTACGTTATAACGTTATACCATATAACGTCATACGTTATAACGGTATACCAAATAACGTTATACTATAAAACGTAATACGTTATTTCGTTATACCATATAACGTATTACGTTATAAGGTTATAGCATATAACGTATTACGTTATAACATTATACCATATAACGTATTATGTTATAATATTATACCATATAACGTTAAACTATATAGCGTAATACGATATAACGTTATACCATATAACATTATACCATATAACGTTATACTATATAACGTAATACGATATAACGTTATACCATATAAAGTTATACTATATAACGTAATACGTCATAACGTTATACCATAAAACGTATTACGTTATAACGTTATACTACATAACGTTATACCATATAACGTAATACGTTATAAGGTTATATCATATAACGTACTACGTTATAATGTTATACTATATAACGGAATACGTTACAACGTTATGCCATATAACGTATTACGTTATAACGGTATACCATATAACGTTATACTATATAACGTAATACATTATAACGTTATGCCATATAACGTAATACCTTATAACGGTATACCATATAACGTTATACTATATAACGTAATACGTTATACCGTTATACCATATAACGTACTACGTTATAATGTTATACTATATAACGGAATACGTTACAACGTTATGCCATATAACGTATTACGTTATAACGGTATACCATATAACGTTATACTATATAACGTAATACGTTATACCGTTATACCATATAACGTACTACATTATAATGTTATACTATATAACGTAATACGTTACAACGTTATGCCATATAACGTATTACGTTATAACGGTATACCATATAACGTTATACTATATAACGTAATACGTTATACCGTTATACCATATAACGTATTACGTTATAATGTTATACTATATAACGTAATACGTTACAACGTTATGCCATAAAACGTATTACGTTATAACGTTATACTACATAACGTTATACCATATAGCGTCATACTATATAACGTAATATCCTATATCGTTATACCATATATCATGTTACGTTATAACGTTATACCATGTAACGTTATACTATATAACGTAATACGTTATATCGTTATGCCGTATAACTTCTTACGTTATAACGGTATACCAAATAACGATACACCATATAACTTAATACGTTATAACATTATATCATATAACATTATGCCATATAACGTCATACCATATACCGTAATACGTTATAACGTTATACCATATAGCGTTATACTATATAACGTAGTACGTTATAACGTTATGCCATATAGCGTATTACGTTATAACGGTATACCATATAACGCTATACTATATAACGTAATACGTTATAACGTTATACCATATAACGTATTACGTTATAATGTTATACTATATAACGTAATACGTTACAACGTTATGCCATATAACGTATTACGTTATAACGGTATACCATATAACGTTATACTATATAACTTAATACGTTATAACGTTATACCATATAACGTATTACGTTATATGGTTATACCATATAACGTTAAACTATATAGCGTAATACGTTATAAAGTTATACCATATAACGTTATACTATATAACGTTATACTATATAACGTAATAGGTTATATCGTTATGCCATATAACTTATTACGATATAACGGTATAGCAAATAACGTTATACTATATAACGTAATACGTTATAACGTTATACCATATAACGTATTACGTTATAACGTTATAGCATATAACTTATTACGTTATAACATTATACCATATAACGTATTATGTTATAATGATATACCATATAATGTTAAACTATATAGCGTAAAACGTTATAAAGTTATACCATATAACGTTATACGATGTAACGTTATACTATATAACGTAATAGGTTATAACGTTATACCGTGTAACGTTATACCATATAGCGTTATACCATATAATGTAATGCGTTATAACGTTATACCACATATCGTATTACGTTATAACGTTATACCATATAACGTAATACGTTATAACGTTATACCATATAACGTCATACGATGTAACGTTATACTATATAACGTAATACGTTATAACGTTATACCGTGTAACGTTATACCATATAGCGTTATACTATATAACGTAATACGTTGTAACGTTACACCATATATCGTATTACGTTTTAACGTTTTACCATATATCGTTATACTATATAACGTAATACGTTATAACGTTATGCCATATAGCGTATTACGTTATAACGTTATACCATATAACTTTATACTATATAACTTAATACGTTATAACGTTGTACCATATAACGTATTACGTTATAACGGTATAAAATATAACGTTATACTATATAACTTAATACGTTATAACGTTATACCATATAGCGTTATACCATATAATGTAATGCGTTATAACGTTATACCACATATCGTATTACGTTATAACGTTATACCATATAACGTAATACGTTATAAAGTTATACCATATAACGTTATACTATATAACGTAATACGTTATAACGTTATACTATATAACGTAATACGTTGTAACGTTACACCATATATCGTATTACGTTTTAACGTTATACCATATAACGTTATACTATATAACGTAATATCTTATAACGTTATACCATATAACGTATTACGTTATATCGGTATACCATATAACGTATTACGTTATAACGTTATACCATATAACGTTATACTATATAACTTAATACGTTATAACGTTATGCCATATAACGTATTACGTTATAACGTTATACCATATAACGTGTTACGTTATAAGGTTATACCATATAACGTTAAACTATATAGCGTAAAACGTTATAAAGTTATACCATATAACGTTATACTGTATAACGTAATACGTTATAACGTTATAACATATAACGTTATACCATATAGCGTTATACTATATAACGTAATACGTTATAACGTTATACCATATAAAGTCATTCCATATAACGTTATACTATACAACGTAATACGTTATAACGTTATACCATGTAACGTTATGCCATATATCGTTATACTATATAACGTAATACGTTATAACGTTATACCATATATCGTTATACTGTATAACGTAATACATTATAACGTTATGCCATATAACGTATAACCTTATAACGGTATACTATATAACGTTATACTATATAACGTAATACGTTATAGCGTTATGCCATATAACGTTTTACGTTATAACGGTGTACTATATAGCGATATTATATATAACTTAATACTTTATAACGTTATACCATATAACGTATTACGTTATAAGGTTATACCGAAAAACGTTAAACTTTATAGCCCAATACGTTATAAAGTTATACCATATAACGTTAAACTATATAACGTTATACCATATAACGTTATACCATATAACGTTATACCATATAACGTAATACGTTATAACGTTATGCCATATAACGTTTTACGTTATAACGGTGTACCATATAGCGATATTCTATATAACTTAATACGTTATATCGTTATACCATATAACGTATTACGTTATAAGGTTATACCGTATAACGTTAAACTTTATAGCCCAATACGTTATAAAGTTATACCATATAACGTTAAACTATATAACGTTATACCATATAACGTTATACCATATAACGTTATACCATATAACGTAATACGTTATAACGTTATGCCATATAACGTTTTACGTTATAACGGTGTACCATATAGCGATATTCTATATAACTTAATACGTTATAACGTTATACCATATACCGTTATACTATATAACGTAATACGATATACCGTTATACCATATAACGTTATACCATATAACGTAATACGTTATAACGTTATGCCATATAACGTTTTACGTTATAACGGTGTACCATATAGCGATATTCTATATAACTTAATACGTTATAACGTTATACCATATAACGTATTACGTTATAAGGTTATACCGTATAACGTTAAACTTTATAGCCCAATACGTTATAAAGTTATACCATATAACGTTATACTATATAACGTTATACCATATAACGTATTACGTTATAAGGTTATACTGTATAACGTTAAACTTTATAGCCCAATACGTTATAAAGCTATAACACATAACGTTATACTATATAACGTTATACCATATGACGTATTACGTTTTAACGTTATACCATATAACGTTATACTATATAACGTAATACGTTATAACGTTATGCCATATAGCGTATTACGTTATAACGTTATACCATATAACTTTAAACCATATCACTTAATACGTTATAACGTTATACCATATAACTTTAAACTATATCACTTAATACGTTATAACGTTATACCATACAACGTATTACGCTATAAGGTTATACCTTATAGCGTTAAACTATATAGCGTATTACGTTATAAAGTTATACCATATAACGTTATACTATATAACGTAATACGTTATAACGTTATACCATATATCGTTTTACTGTATAACGTAATACATTATAACGTTATGCCATATAACGTATAACCTTATAACGGTATACCATATAACGTTATACTATATAACGTAATACGTTATAGCGTTATGCCATATAACGTTTTACGTTATAACGGTGTACCATATAGCGATATTCTATATAACTTAATACGTTATAACGTTATACTATATAACGTATTACGTTATAAGGTTATACCGAAACACGTTAAACATTATAGCCCAATACGTTATAAAGTTATACCATATAACGTTAAACTATATAACGTTATACCATATAACGTTATACCATATAACGTAATACGTTATAACGTTATGCCATATAACGTTTTACGTTATAACGGTGTACCATTTAGCGATATTCTATATAACTTAATACGTTATAACGTTATACTATATAACGTAATACGATATAACGTTATACCATAGAACGTTATACCATATAACGTAATACGTTATAACGTTATGCCATATAACGTTTTACGTTATAACGGTGTACCATATAGCGATATTCTATATAACTTAATACGTTATAACGTTATACCATATAACGTATTACGTTATAAGGCTATACCTTATAACGTTAAACTTTATAGCCCAATACGTTATAAAGTTATACCATATAACGTTATACTATATAACGTTATACCATATAACGTATTACGTTATAAGGTTATACCATATAACGTTATACTATATAACGTAATACGTTATAACGTTATGCCATATAACGTTATACTATATAACGTAATACGATATAACGTTATACCATATAACGTTATACCATATAACGTAATACGTTATAACGTTATACCATACAACGTATTACGCTATAAGGTTATACCTTATAACGTTAAACTATATAGCGTATTACGTTATAAAGTTATACCATATAACGTTATACTATATAACGTAATACGTTATAACGTTATACCATATAACGTATTACGTTATAACGGTATACCATATAACGTTATACTATATAACTTAATACGTTATAGCGTTATACCATATAACGTATTACGTTATAAGGTTATACCATATAACGTTAAACTATATAGCGTAATACGTCATAAGTTATACCATATAACGTTATACTATATAACGTAATACGTTGTAACGTTACACCATATATCGTATTACGTTTTAACGTTATACCATATAATGTTATAGTATATAACGTAATACCTTATAACGTTATACCATATAACTTATTACGTTATATCGGTATACCATATAACGTATTACGTCATAACGGTATAACATATAACGTTATACTATATAACTTAATACGTTATAACGTTATAAGGTTATACCATATAACGTATTACGTTATAAGGTTATACCATATAACGTTAAACTATGTAGCGTAATACGCTATAAAGTTATACCATATAACGTTATACTATATAACGTAATACGTTATAACGTTATACTATATAACGTAATACGTAATATCGTTATGCCATATAACGTATTACGTTATCACGGTATACCAAATAACGTTATACTATATAACGTAATACGTAATAAAGTTACACCATATAACGTTATTCTATATAACGTAATACGTTATAACGTTATATCATATAACGTATTACGTTAAAACTTTATAGCATATAACGTGTTACGTTATAACATTATACCATATAGCGTATAACGATATAACTTTACACTATATAACGTTATACCATATAGCGTCATACTATATAACGTAATTCCCTATATCGTTATAACATATATCGTATTACGTTATAACGTTATAGCGTATAACGTTATACGTTATAATGTTATACCATATAACGTGAAACTATGTAGCGTAATACGTAATAAAGTTACACCATATAACGTTATACTATATAACGTAATACGTTATAACTTTATACCATATAACGTTACACAATATAACGTTATACGTTATAAGCTTATATCATATAACGTTACACCATATAGCGTAATAGTATATAACGTAATACGTTATAACGTTATACCATATAACGTCATACCATGTAACGTTATACTATATAACGTAATACGTTATAACGTTATACCGTGTAACGTTATACCATATAGCGTTATACTATATAACGTACTACGTTGTAACGTTACACCATATATCGTATTACGTTTTAACGTTATACCATATATCGTTATACTATATAACGCAATACGTTATAACGTTATGCCATATAGCGTATTACGTTATAACGTATTACCATATAACTTTATACTATATACCTTAATACGTTATAACGTTATACCATACAACGTATTACGCTATAAGGTTATACCATCTAACGTTAAACTATATAGCGTAATACGTTATAACGTTATACTATATAACGTTATACTATATAACGTAATACGTTATAATGTTATACCATATAACGTATTACGTTATAACGTTATAACATATAACGTATTACGTTATAAGGTTATACCATATAACGTTAAACTATATAGCGTAATACGTTAAAAAGTTATACCATATAACGTTATACTATATAACGTAATACGTTATAACGTTATACTATATTACGTAATACGTTGTAACGTTACACCATATATCGTATTACGTTTTAACGTTATACCATATAATTTTATACCATATAACGTTATACTATATAACGTAATACGTTGTAACGTTACACCATATATCGTATTACGTTTTAACGTCATACCATATAACGTTATACCATATAACGTTATACCATATAACGTTATACCATATAACGTTATACTATATAACGTAATACGTTATAACGTTATACCATATAACGTCAAACCATATAACGTTATACTATATAACGTAATACGTGTTAACGTTATACCGTGTAACGTTATACCATATAGCGTTATATTATATAACGTAATACGTTCTAACGTTATACCATATAAAGTCATACCATATAACGTTATACTATATAACGTAATACGTTATAACGTTATACCATGTAACGTTATACCATATAGCGTTATACTATATAACGTAATACGTTATAACGCTATACCATATAACGTCATACCATATAACGTTATACCATATAACGTTATACTATATAACGTAATACTTTATAACGTTATAACATAAAACGTATTACGTTATAACGTTATACTACATAACGTTATAACATATAGCGTCATACTGTATAACGTAATACCCTATATCGTTACTCCATATTTCGTATTACGTTACAACGTTACACCATATAACGTTATACTATATAACGTAATACATTATAACGTTATGCCACATAACGTATTACCTTATAACGGTATACCATATAACGTTATACTATATAACGTAATACGTTATAAGGTTATACCTTATAACGTTAAACTATATAGCGTATTACGTTATAAAGTTATACCATATAAAGTTATACTATATAACGTAATGCGTTATAACGTTATACCATATAACTTATTACATTATAACGGTATACCATATAACGTTATACTATATAACTTAATACGTTATAACGTCATAAGGTTATACCATATAACGTATTACGTTAAAAGGTTATACCGTATAACGTTAAACTATGTAGCGTAATAGGTTATAAAGTTACACCATATAACGTTATACTATATAACGTAATACGTTATAACGTTATATCATATAACGTATTACGTTAAAACGTTATAGCATATAACGTGTTACGTTATAACATTATACCATATAACGTATTACGTTGTAACTTTATACTATATAACGTTATACGTTATGACGTTATACCATATATCGTTATGCTATATAACATAATGCGTTATAACTTTATACTATGTAACGTTATACTATATAACGTAATACATTATAACGTTATGCCATATAACGTATTACCTTATAACGGTATACCATATAACGTTATACTATATAACGTAATACGTTATAACGTTATACCATATAACGTCATTCCATATAGCGTTATACTATATAACGTATTACGTTATAACGCTATACCATATAACGTCATACCATATAACGTTATACCATATAACGTTATACTATATAACGTAATACGTTATAACGTTATACCATAAAACGTATTACGTTATAACGTTATACTACATAACGTTATAACATATAGCGTCATACTGTATAACGTAATACCCTATATCGTTATACCATATTTCGTATTACGTTATAACGTTATACCATATAACGTTATACTATATAACGTAATACATTATAACGTTATGCCATATAACGTATTACCTTATAGCGGTATACCATATAACGTTATACTATATAACGTAATACGTTATATCGTTTTGCCGTATAACTTCTTACGTTATAACGGCATACCAAATAACGTTATACTATATAACGTAATACGTTATACCGTTATACCATATAACGTACTACGTTATAACGTTATACCATAAAACGTATTACGTTATAACGTTATACTACATAACGTTATACCATATAGCGTCATACTATATAACGTAACACCCTATATCGTTATACCATATATCGAATTACGTTATAACGTTATACGTTATACCGTTATACCATATAACGTTATGCTATATAACGTAATACGTTATAACGTTACACTATATAACGTTATACTATGTAACGTAATACGTCATAACGTTATACCATATAACGTATTACGTTATAACGTTATACTATATAACGTAATACGCTGTAACGTTATACCATATAACGTATTACGTTATAATGTTATACCAAATATATTTAAACTATATAGCGTAATACGTTATAATGTTATACCATATAACGTTATACTATATAACGTAATAGGTTATAACGTTATACCATATAACGTTACACCATATAACGTAATACGTTATAAGGTTATATCATATAACGTTACACCATATAGCGTTATACTATATAACGTAATACGTTAAAACGTTATACCGTATAAAGTCATACCATATAACGTTATACTATATAACGTAATACGATATAACGTTATACCATATAACGTTGTACAACATAACGTAATACGTTATAACGTTATACCATATGTCGTATTACGTTATAACGTTATACCATATAACGTTATACGTTATAACGGTATACCAAATAACGTTATACTATAAAACGTAATACGTTATTTCGTTATACCATATAACGTATTACGTTATAAAGTTATAGCATATAACGTATTACGTTATAACATTATACCATATAACGTATTATGTTATAATGTTATACCATATAACGTTAAACTATATAGCGTAATACGATATAACGTTATACCATATAACATTATACCATATAACGTTATACTATATAACGTAATACGTGTTAACGTTATACCATGTAACGTTATACCATTTAGCGTTATCCTATATAACGTAAAACGTTATAACGTTATACCATATAACGTCATTCCATATAAAGTTATACTATATAACGTAATACGTCATAACGTTATACCATAAAACGTATTACGTTATAACGTTATACTACATAACGTTATACCATATAACGTAATACGTTATAAGGTTATATCATATAACGCTACACCATATAGCGTTATACTATGTAACGTAATACGTTATAACGTTATACTATATAACGTAATACGTTGTAACGTTACACCATATATCGTATTACGTTTTAACGTTATACCATATTACGTTATACCACATAACGTTATACTATATAACGTAATTCGTTATAACGTTATACCATATAACGTCATACCATATAACGTTATACTATATAACGTAATACGTGTTAACGTTATACCGTGTAACGTTATACCATATAGCGTTATACTATATAACGTAATACGTTATAACGTTATACCATGTAACGTTATACCATATAGCGTTATACTATATAACGTAATACGTTATAACGCTATACCATATAACGTCATCCCATATAACGTTGTACCATATAACGTTATTCTATATAACGTAATACGTTATAACGTTATACCATAAAACGTATTACGTTATAACGTTATACTGCATAACGTTATAATATATATCGTCATACTGTATATCGTAATACCATATATCGTTATACCATATTTCGTATTACGTTATAACGTTATACCATATAACGTTATACTATATAACGTAATACATTATAACGTTATGCCATATAACGTAATACCTTATAGCGGTATACCATATAACGTAATACATTATGACGTTATGCCATATAACGTAATACCTTATAACGGTATACCATATAACGTTATACTATATAACGTAATACGTTATAACGTTATACCATATAACGTCATTCCATATAACGTTATACTATATAACGTAATACGTAATAACGTTATACCATAAAACGTATTACGTTATATCGTTATACTACATAACGCTATACCATATAACGTAATACGTTACAAGGTTATATCATATAACGCTACACCACATAGCGTTATACTATATAACGTAATACGTTATGACGTTATACTATATAACGTAATACGTTGTAACGTTACACCATATATCGTAATACGTGTTAACGTTATACCGTGTAACGTTATACCATATAGCGTTATACTATATAACGTAATACGTTATAACGTTATACCATGTAACGTTATACCATATAGCGTTATACTATATAACGTAATACGTTATAACGCTATACCATATAACGTCATACCATATAACGTTATACCATATAACGTTATACTATATAACGTAATACATTATAACGTTTTGCCGTATAACTTCTTACGTTATAACGGCATACCAAATAACGTTATACTATATAACGTAATACGTTATACCGTTATACCATATAACGTACTACGTTATAACGTTATACCATAAAACGTATTACGTTATAACGTTATACTACATAACGTTATACCATATAGCGTCATACTATATAACGTAATATCCTATATCGTTATACCATATATCGTGTTACGTTATAACGTTATACAATGTAACGTTATACTATATAACGTAATACGTTATATCGGTATGCCGTATAACGTTAAACTATATAGCGTAATACGTTATAAAGTTATACCATATAACGTTATACTATATAACGTAATACGTTATAACGTTATACCATATAACGTATTACGTTATATCGGTATACCATATAACGTTATACTATATAACTTAATACTTTATAACGTTATACCATATAACGTATTACGTTATAACGGTATACCAAATAACGTTATACCATATAGCGTAATACGTTTTAACGTTATACCATATAGCGTCATACTATATAACGTAATTCCCTATATCGTTATACCATATATCGTATTACGTTATACCGTTATACCATATAACGTTATGCTATATAACGTAATACGTTATAACGTTATACTATATAACGTAATACGCTGTAACGTTATACCATATAACGTATTACGTTATAATGTTATACCAAATAACGTTAAACTATATAGCGTAATACGTTATAAAGTTATACCATATAACGTTATACTATATAACGTAATACGTTATAAAGTTATACCATATAACGTTACACCATATAACGTAATACGTTATAAGGTTATATCATATAACGTTACTGCATATAGCGTTATACTATATAACGTAATACGTTATAACGTTATACCGTATAACGTCATACCATATAACGTTATACTATATAACGTAATACGATATAACGTTATACCATATAACGTTATACAATATAACGTAATACGTTATAACGTTATACCATATATCGTATTACGTTATAACGTTATACCATATAACGTCATACGTTATAACGGTATACCAAATAACGTTATACTATAAAACGTAATACGTTATTTCGTTATACCATATAACGTATTACGTTATAAGGTTATAGCATATAACGTATTACGTTATAACATTATACCATATAACGTATTATGTTATAATATTATACCATATAACGTTAAACTATATAGCGTAATACGATATAACGTTATACCATATAACATTATACCATATAACGTTATACTATATAACGTAATACGATATAACGTTATACCATATAAAGTTATACTATATAACGTAATACGTCATAACGTTATACCATAAAACGTATTACGTTATAACGTTATACTACATAACGTTATACCATATAACGTAATACGTTATAAGGTTATATCATATAACGTACTACGTTATAATGTTATACTATATAACGGAATACGTTACAACGTTATGCCATATAACGTATTACGTTATAACGGTATACCATATAACGTTATACTATATAACGTAATACATTATAACGTTATGCCATATAACGTAATACCTTATAACGGTATACCATATAACGTTATACTATATAACGTAATACGTTATACCGTTATACCATATAACGTACTACGTTATAATGTTATACTATATAACGGAATACGTTACAACGTTATGCCATATAACGTATTACGTTATAACGGTATACCATATAACGTTATACTATATAACGTAATACGTTATACCGTTATACCATATAACGTACTACGTTATAATGTTATACTATATAACGTAATACGTTACAACGTTATGCCATATAACGTATTACGTTATAACGGTATACCATATAACGTTATACTATATAACGTAATACGTTATACCGTTATACCATATAACGTATTACGTTATAATGTTATACTATATAACGTAATACGTTACAACGTTATGCCATAAAACGTATTACGTTATAACGTTATACTACATAACGTTATACCATATAGCGTCATACTATATAACGTAATATCCTATATCGTTATACCATATATCATGTTACGTTATAACGTTATACCATGTAACGTTATACTATATAACGTAATACGTTATATCGTTATGCCGTATAACTTCTTACGTTATAACGGTATACCAAATAACGATACACCATATAACTTAATACGTTATAACATTATATCATATAACATTATGCCATATAACGTCATACCATATACCGTAATACGTTATAACGTTATACCATATAGCGTTATACTATATAACGTAGTACGTTATAACGTTATGCCATATAGCGTATTACGTTATAACGGTATACCATATAACGCTATACTATATAACGTAATACGTTATAACGTTATACCATATAACGTATTACGTTATAATGTTATACTATATAACGTAATACGTTACAACGTTATGCCATATAACGTATTACGTTATAACGGTATACCATATAACGTTATACTATATAACTTAATACGTTATAACGTTATACCATATAACGTATTACGTTATATGGTTATACCATATAACGTTAAACTATATAGCGTAATACGTTATAAAGTTATACCATATAACGTTATACTATATAACGTTATACTATATAACGTAATAGGTTATATCGTTATGCCATATAACTTATTACGATATAACGGTATAGCAAATAACGTTATACTATATAACGTAATACGTTATAACGTTATACCATATAACGTATTACGTTATAACGTTATAGCATATAACTTATTACGTTATAACATTATACCATATAACGTATTATGTTATAATGATATACCATATAATGTTAAACTATATAGCGTAAAACGTTATAAAGTTATACCATATAACGTTATACGATGTAACGTTATACTATATAACGTAATAGGTTATAACGTTATACCGTGTAACGTTATACCATATAGCGTTATACCATATAATGTAATGCGTTATAACGTTATACCACATATCGTATTACGTTATAACGTTATACCATATAACGTAATACGTTATAACGTTATACCATATAACGTCATACGATGTAACGTTATACTATATAACGTAATACGTTATAACGTTATACCGTGTAACGTTATACCATATAGCGTTATACTATATAACGTAATACGTTGTAACGTTACACCATATATCGTATTACGTTTTAACGTTTTACCATATATCGTTATACTATATAACGTAATACGTTATAACGTTATGCCATATAGCGTATTACGTTATAACGTTATACCATATAACTTTATACTATATAACTTAATACGTTATAACGTTGTACCATATAACGTATTACGTTATAACGGTATAAAATATAACGTTATACTATATAACTTAATACGTTATAACGTTATACCATATAGCGTTATACCATATAATGTAATGCGTTATAACGTTATACCACATATCGTATTACGTTATAACGTTATACCATATAACGTAATACGTTATAAAGTTATACCATATAACGTTATACTATATAACGTAATACGTTATAACGTTATACTATATAACGTAATACGTTGTAACGTTACACCATATATCGTATTACGTTTTAACGTTATACCATATAACGTTATACTATATAACGTAATATCTTATAACGTTATACCATATAACGTATTACGTTATATCGGTATACCATATAACGTATTACGTTATAACGTTATACCATATAACGTTATACTATATAACTTAATACGTTATAACGTTATGCCATATAACGTATTACGTTATAACGTTATACCATATAACGTGTTACGTTATAAGGTTATACCATATAACGTTAAACTATATAGCGTAAAACGTTATAAAGTTATACCATATAACGTTATACTGTATAACGTAATACGTTATAACGTTATAACATATAACGTTATACCATATAGCGTTATACTATATAACGTAATACGTTATAACGTTATACCATATAAAGTCATTCCATATAACGTTATACTATACAACGTAATACGTTATAACGTTATACCATGTAACGTTATGCCATATATCGTTATACTATATAACGTAATACGTTATAACGTTATACCATATATCGTTATACTGTATAACGTAATACATTATAACGTTATGCCATATAACGTATAACCTTATAACGGTATACTATATAACGTTATACTATATAACGTAATACGTTATAGCGTTATGCCATATAACGTTTTACGTTATAACGGTGTACTATATAGCGATATTATATATAACTTAATACTTTATAACGTTATACCATATAACGTATTACGTTATAAGGTTATACCGAAAAACGTTAAACTTTATAGCCCAATACGTTATAAAGTTATACCATATAACGTTAAACTATATAACGTTATACCATATAACGTTATACCATATAACGTTATACCATATAACGTAATACGTTATAACGTTATGCCATATAACGTTTTACGTTATAACGGTGTACCATATAGCGATATTCTATATAACTTAATACGTTATATCGTTATACCATATAACGTATTACGTTATAAGGTTATACCGTATAACGTTAAACTTTATAGCCCAATACGTTATAAAGTTATACCATATAACGTTAAACTATATAACGTTATACCATATAACGTTATACCATATAACGTTATACCATATAACGTAATACGTTATAACGTTATGCCATATAACGTTTTACGTTATAACGGTGTACCATATAGCGATATTCTATATAACTTAATACGTTATAACGTTATACCATATACCGTTATACTATATAACGTAATACGATATACCGTTATACCATATAACGTTATACCATATAACGTAATACGTTATAACGTTATGCCATATAACGTTTTACGTTATAACGGTGTACCATATAGCGATATTCTATATAACTTAATACGTTATAACGTTATACCATATAACGTATTACGTTATAAGGTTATACCGTATAACGTTAAACTTTATAGCCCAATACGTTATAAAGTTATACCATATAACGTTATACTATATAACGTTATACCATATAACGTATTACGTTATAAGGTTATACTGTATAACGTTAAACTTTATAGCCCAATACGTTATAAAGCTATAACACATAACGTTATACTATATAACGTTATACCATATGACGTATTACGTTTTAACGTTATACCATATAACGTTATACTATATAACGTAATACGTTATAACGTTATGCCATATAGCGTATTACGTTATAACGTTATACCATATAACTTTAAACCATATCACTTAATACGTTATAACGTTATACCATATAACTTTAAACTATATCACTTAATACGTTATAACGTTATACCATACAACGTATTACGCTATAAGGTTATACCTTATAGCGTTAAACTATATAGCGTATTACGTTATAAAGTTATACCATATAACGTTATACTATATAACGTAATACGTTATAACGTTATACCATATATCGTTTTACTGTATAACGTAATACATTATAACGTTATGCCATATAACGTATAACCTTATAACGGTATACCATATAACGTTATACTATATAACGTAATACGTTATAGCGTTATGCCATATAACGTTTTACGTTATAACGGTGTACCATATAGCGATATTCTATATAACTTAATACGTTATAACGTTATACTATATAACGTATTACGTTATAAGGTTATACCGAAACACGTTAAACATTATAGCCCAATACGTTATAAAGTTATACCATATAACGTTAAACTATATAACGTTATACCATATAACGTTATACCATATAACGTAATACGTTATAACGTTATGCCATATAACGTTTTACGTTATAACGGTGTACCATTTAGCGATATTCTATATAACTTAATACGTTATAACGTTATACTATATAACGTAATACGATATAACGTTATACCATAGAACGTTATACCATATAACGTAATACGTTATAACGTTATGCCATATAACGTTTTACGTTATAACGGTGTACCATATAGCGATATTCTATATAACTTAATACGTTATAACGTTATACCATATAACGTATTACGTTATAAGGCTATACCTTATAACGTTAAACTTTATAGCCCAATACGTTATAAAGTTATACCATATAACGTTATACTATATAACGTTATACCATATAACGTATTACGTTATAAGGTTATACCATATAACGTTATACTATATAACGTAATACGTTATAACGTTATGCCATATAACGTTATACTATATAACGTAATACGATATAACGTTATACCATATAACGTTATACCATATAACGTAATACGTTATAACGTTATACCATACAACGTATTACGCTATAAGGTTATACCTTATAACGTTAAACTATATAGCGTATTACGTTATAAAGTTATACCATATAACGTTATACTATATAACGTAATACGTTATAACGTTATACCATATAACGTATTACGTTATAACGGTATACCATATAACGTTATACTATATAACTTAATACGTTATAGCGTTATACCATATAACGTATTACGTTATAAGGTTATACCATATAACGTTAAACTATATAGCGTAATACGTCATAAGTTATACCATATAACGTTATACTATATAACGTAATACGTTGTAACGTTACACCATATATCGTATTACGTTTTAACGTTATACCATATAATGTTATAGTATATAACGTAATACCTTATAACGTTATACCATATAACTTATTACGTTATATCGGTATACCATATAACGTATTACGTCATAACGGTATAACATATAACGTTATACTATATAACTTAATACGTTATAACGTTATAAGGTTATACCATATAACGTATTACGTTATAAGGTTATACCATATAACGTTAAACTATGTAGCGTAATACGCTATAAAGTTATACCATATAACGTTATACTATATAACGTAATACGTTATAACGTTATACTATATAACGTAATACGTAATATCGTTATGCCATATAACGTATTACGTTATCACGGTATACCAAATAACGTTATACTATATAACGTAATACGTAATAAAGTTACACCATATAACGTTATTCTATATAACGTAATACGTTATAACGTTATATCATATAACGTATTACGTTAAAACTTTATAGCATATAACGTGTTACGTTATAACATTATACCATATAGCGTATAACGATATAACTTTACACTATATAACGTTATACCATATAGCGTCATACTATATAACGTAATTCCCTATATCGTTATAACATATATCGTATTACGTTATAACGTTATAGCGTATAACGTTATACGTTATAATGTTATACCATATAACGTGAAACTATGTAGCGTAATACGTAATAAAGTTACACCATATAACGTTATACTATATAACGTAATACGTTATAACTTTATACCATATAACGTTACACAATATAACGTTATACGTTATAAGCTTATATCATATAACGTTACACCATATAGCGTAATAGTATATAACGTAATACGTTATAACGTTATACCATATAACGTCATACCATGTAACGTTATACTATATAACGTAATACGTTATAACGTTATACCGTGTAACGTTATACCATATAGCGTTATACTATATAACGTACTACGTTGTAACGTTACACCATATATCGTATTACGTTTTAACGTTATACCATATATCGTTATACTATATAACGCAATACGTTATAACGTTATGCCATATAGCGTATTACGTTATAACGTATTACCATATAACTTTATACTATATACCTTAATACGTTATAACGTTATACCATACAACGTATTACGCTATAAGGTTATACCATCTAACGTTAAACTATATAGCGTAATACGTTATAACGTTATACTATATAACGTTATACTATATAACGTAATACGTTATAATGTTATACCATATAACGTATTACGTTATAACGTTATAACATATAACGTATTACGTTATAAGGTTATACCATATAACGTTAAACTATATAGCGTAATACGTTAAAAAGTTATACCATATAACGTTATACTATATAACGTAATACGTTATAACGTTATACTATATTACGTAATACGTTGTAACGTTACACCATATATCGTATTACGTTTTAACGTTATACCATATAATTTTATACCATATAACGTTATACTATATAACGTAATACGTTGTAACGTTACACCATATATCGTATTACGTTTTAACGTCATACCATATAACGTTATACCATATAACGTTATACCATATAACGTTATACCATATAACGTTATACTATATAACGTAATACGTTATAACGTTATACCATATAACGTCAAACCATATAACGTTATACTATATAACGTAATACGTGTTAACGTTATACCGTGTAACGTTATACCATATAGCGTTATATTATATAACGTAATACGTTCTAACGTTATACCATATAAAGTCATACCATATAACGTTATACTATATAACGTAATACGTTATAACGTTATACCATGTAACGTTATACCATATAGCGTTATACTATATAACGTAATACGTTATAACGCTATACCATATAACGTCATACCATATAACGTTATACCATATAACGTTATACTATATAACGTAATACTTTATAACGTTATAACATAAAACGTATTACGTTATAACGTTATACTACATAACGTTATAACATATAGCGTCATACTGTATAACGTAATACCCTATATCGTTACTCCATATTTCGTATGACGTTACAACGTTACACCATATAACGTTATACTATATAACGTAATACATTATAACGTTATGCCACATAACGTATTACCTTATAACGGTATACCATATAACGTTATACTATATAACGTAATACGTTATAAGGTTATACCTTATAACGTTAAACTATATAGCGTATTACGTTATAAAGTTATACCATATAAAGTTATACTATATAACGTAATGCGTTATAACGTTATACCATATAACTTATTACATTATAACGGTATACCATATAACGTTATACTATATAACTTAATACGTTATAACGTCATAAGGTTATACCATATAACGTATTACGTTAAAAGGTTATACCGTATAACGTTAAACTATGTAGCGTAATAGGTTATAAAGTTACACCATATAACGTTATACTATATAACGTATTACGTTATAAGGTTATACCGTATAACGTTAAACTATGTAGCGTAATACGTTATAAAGTTACACCATATAACGTTATACTATATAACGTAATACGTTATAACGTTATATCATATAACGTATTACGTTAAAACGTTATAGCATATAACTTTATACTATATAACTTAATACGTTATAACGTTATACCATACAACGTATTACTCCATAAGGTTATACCTTATAGCGTTAAACTATATAACGTAACACGTTATAACGTTATACCATATAACGTATTACGATATAACTTTATACTATATAACGTTATACCATATAGCGTCATACTATATAACGTAATTCCCTATATCGTTATAACATATATCGTATTACGTTATAAAGTTATACCATATAACGTTATGCTATATAACGTAATACGTTATAACGTTATGCCATATAGCGTATTACGTTATAACGTTATACCATATAACTTTATACTATATACCTTAATACGTTATAACGTTATACCATACAACGTATTACGCTATAAGGTTATACCTTCTAACGTTAAACTATATAGCGTAATACGTTATAACGTTATACCATATAACGTTATACTATATAACGTAATACGTTATAATGTTATACTATATAACGTAATACCTTATAACGTTACACCATATATCGTATTACGTTTTAACGTTATACCATATAACGTTATACTATATAACGTAATACCTTATAACGGTACACCATATATCGTATTACGTTTTAACGTTATACCATATAACGGTATACTATATAACGTAATACGATATAACGTTATACCATATAACGTTATACCATATAACGTAATACGTTATAACGTTATGCCATATAGCATGTTACGTTATAACGTTATACCATATAAGTTTATACTATATAACATAATACGTTATAACGTTATACCATACAACGTATTACTCCATAAGGTTTTACCTTATAACGTTAAACTATATAACGTGACACGTTATAACGTTATACCATATAACGTATTAAGTTATATCGGTATACCATATAACGTTATACTATATAACTTAATACGTTATAACGTTACACCATATAACGTATTACGTCATAAGGTTATACCATATAACGTTAAACTATATAGCGTAATACGTCATAAAGTTATACCATATGATGTTATACTATATAACGTAATACGTTATAACGTTATGCTATATAACGTTATACGTTGTAACGTTACACCATATATCATATTACGTTTTAACGTTATACCATATAACGTTATACTATATAACGTAATACCTTATAACGTTACACCATATATCGTATTACGTTTTAACGTTATACCATATAACGGTATACTATATAACGTAATATGTTATAACGTTATACTATATAACGTAATACGTTATAACGTTATACCACATAACGTATTACGTTATAACGTTATAGCATATAACGTGTTGCGTTATAACATTATACCATATAACGTAATACGTTATAACGTTATACCACATAACGTATTACGTTATAACGTTACAGCATATAACTTTATACTATATAACTTAATACGTTATAACGTTATACCATACAACGTATTACTCCTTACGGTTATACCTTATAACGTTAAACAATATAACGTAACACGTTATAACGTTATACCAGATAACGTATTAGGTTATAACGGTATACCATATAACGATATACTATATAACTTAATACGTTATAACGTTATACCATATAACGTATTACGTCATAAGGTTATACCATATAACGTTAAACTATATAGCGTAATACGTCATAAAGTTATACCATATGATGTTATACTATATAACGTAATACGTTATAACGTTATACTATATAACGTTATACGTTGTAACGTTACACCATATATCATATTACGTTTTAACGTTATACCATATAACGTTATACTATATAACGTAATACCCTATAACGTTACACCATATATCGTATTACGTTTTAACGTTGTACCATATAACGGTATACTATATAACGTAATACGTTATAACGTTATACTATATAACGTAATACGTTATAACGTTATACCACATAACGTATTACGTTATAACGTTATACCATATAACTTTATACTATATAACTTAATACGTTATAACGTTATACCATATAACGTATTACCTCATAAGGTTATACCATATAACGTTAAACTATATAGCGTAATACGTTATAAAGTTATACCATATAACGTTATACTATATAACGTAATACCTTATAACGTTATACCATATAACTTTATACTATATAACTTAATACGTTATAACGTTATACCATATAACGTATTACGTCATAAGGTTATACCATATAACGTTAAACTATATAGCGTAATACGTTATAAAGTTATACCATATAACGTTATACTATATAACGTAATACCTTATAACGTTATACCATATAACGTATTACGTTATATCGGTATACCATATAACGTATTACGTTATAACGGTATACCATATAACGTTATACTATATAACTTAATACGTTATAACGTTATACCATATAACGTATTACGTTATAACGTTATACCATATAACGTATTACGTTATAAGGTTATACCATATAACGTTAAACTATATAGCGTAATACGTTATAAAGTTATACCATATAAGGTTATACTATATAACGTAATACGTTATAACGTTATACTATATAACGTAATACGTTATAACGTTATACTATATAACGTTATACGTTGTAACGTTACACCATATATCATATTACGTTTTAACGTTATACCATATAACGTTATACTATATAACGTAATACCTTATAACGTTACACCATATATCGTATTACGTTTTAACGTTGTACCATATAACGGTATACTATATAACGTAATACGTTATAACGTTATACCACATAACGTATTACGTTATAACGTTATACCATATAACTTTATACTATATAACTTAATAAGTTATAACGTTATACCATATAACGTATTACGTCATAAGGTTATACCATATAACGTTAAACTATATAGCGTAATACGTTATAAAGTTATACCATATAACGTTATACTATATAACGTAATACCTTATAACGTTATACCATATAACTTTATACTATATAACTTAATACGTTATAACGTTATACCATATAACGTATTACGTCATAAGGTTATACCATATAACGTTAAACTATATAGCGTAATACGTTATAAAGTTATACCATATAACGTATTACGTTATAACGTTATACCATATAACGTATTACGTTATAAGGTTATACCATATAACGTTAAACTATATAGCGTAATACGTTATAAAGTTATACCATATAAGGTTATACTATATAACGTAATACGTTATAACGTTATACTATATAACGTAATACGTTGTAACGTTACACCATATATCGTATTACGTTTTAACGTTATACCATATAATTTTATACCATATAACGTTATACTATATAACGTAATACGTTGTAACGTTACACCATATATCGTATTACGTTTTAACGTCATACCATATAACGTTATACCATATAACGTTATACTATATAACGTAATACGTTATATCGTTATGCCATATAACGCATTACGTTATAACGGTATAGCAAATAACGTTATACTATATAACGTAATACGTTATAACGTTATACCATATAACGTATTACGTTATAACGTTATAGCATATAACGTATTGCGTTATTACATTATACCATATAACGTATTACGTTATAATGTTATACCATATAACGTTAAACTATATAGCGTCATACGTTATAAAGTTATACCATATAACGTTATACTATATAACGTAATACGTTATAACGTTATACCATATAACGTCATACCATATAACGTTATACTATATAACGAAATACGTGTTAACGTTATATCGTAATACGTTATAACGTTATACCATATAACGTCATTCCATATAACGTTATACTATGTAACGTAATACGTTATAACGTTATACCATAAAACGTATTACGTTATAACGTTATACTACATAACGTTATACCATATAACGTAATACGTTATAAGGTTATATCATATAACGTTACACCATATAGCGTTATACTATATAACGTAATACGTTATAACGTTATACTATATAACGTAATACGTTGTAACGTTACACCATATATCGTATTACGTTTTAACGTTATACCATATAACGTTATCCTATATAACGTAATACGTTATAACGTTACACGATATAACGTAATACCCTATAACGTTATACTATATAACGTAGCACGTGTTAACGTTATACCGTGTAACGTTATACCATGTAGCGTTATACTATATAACGTAATACGTTATAACGTTATACCATATAACGTCATACCATATAACGCTATAACATATAACGTTATACCATAAAACGTATTACGTTATAATGTTATACTACATAACGTTATAACATATAGCGTCATACTGTATAACGTAATGCCCTATATTGTTATGCCATATTTCGTATTACGTTATAACGTTATACCATATTATGTTATACTATATAACGTAATACGTTATAACGATATGCCACATAACGCTTTACGTCATAACGGTGTACCATATAGCGATAATCTATATAACTTAATACGTTATAACGCTATACCATATAACGTATTACGTTATAAGGTTATACCATATAACGTTAAGCTATATAGCCCAATACGTTATAAAGTTATACCATATAACGTTATACTATATAACGTAATACGCTATATCGTTATGCGATATAACGTATCACGTTATAACGGTATACCAAATAACGTTATACTATATAACGTAATACGTTATAACGTTATACCATATAACGTTATACTATAAAACGTAATACGATATAACGTTATGCCATATAACGTATTACCTTATAACGGTATACCATATAACGTTATACTATATAACGTAATACGTTATAACGTTATGCCATATAGCGTATTATGTTATAAAGTTATACCATATAACTTTATACTATATAACTTGATACGTTATAACGTTATATCATACCACGTATCACGCTATAAGGTTATACCTTATAACGTTAAACTATATAGCGTAATACGTTATAAAGTTATACCATATAACGTTATACTATATAACGTAATACGTTATAACGTTATACGATATAACGTATTACGTTGTAACGTTACACCATATATCGTATTGCGTTTTAACGTTATACCATATAACGTTATACCATATAACGTTATACCATATAACGTTATACTATATAACGTAATACGTTATAACGTTATACCATATAACGTCAAACCATATAACGTTATACCATATAACGTAATACGTGTTAACGTTATACCATGTAACGTTATACCATATAGCGTTATACTATATAACGTAATACGTTATAACGCTATACCATATAACGTCATACCATACAACGTTATACCATATAACGTTATACTATATAACGTAATACTTTATAACGTTATAACATAAAACGTATTACGTTATAACGTTATACTACATAACGTTATAACATATAGCGTCATACTGTATAACGTAATACCCTATATCGTTATTCCATATTTCGTATTACGTTATAACGTTACACCATATAACGTTATACTATATAACGTAATACATTATAACGTTATGCCACATAACGTATTACCTTATAACGGTATACCATATAACGTTATACTATATAACGTAATACGTTATAAGGTTATACCTTATAACGTTAAACTATATAGCGTATTACGTTATAAAGTGATACCATATAAAGTTATACTATGTAACGTAATGCGTTATAACGTTATGCCGTATAACGTTAAACTATGTAGCGTAATACGTTATAAAGTTACACCATATAACGTTATACTATATAACGTAATACGTTATAACGTTAGATCATATAACGTATTACGTTAAAACGTTATAGCATATAACGTGTTACGTTATAACATTATACCATATAACGTATTACGTTGTAACTTTATACTATATAACGTTATACGTTATGACGTTATACCATATATCGTTATGCTATATAACATAATGCGTTATAACTTTATACTATATAACGTTATACTATATAGCGTAATACTTTATAACGTTATACCATATAACGTCATACCATATAACGTTATACTATATAACGTAATACGTGTTAACGTTATACCATGTAACGTTATACCACTTAGCGTTATACTATATAACGTAATACGTTATAACGTTATACCATATAACGTCATTCCATATAACGTTATACTATATAACGAAATACGTTATAACGTTATACCTTAAAACGTATTACGTTGTAACGTTATACTACATAACGTTATACCATATAACGTACTACGTTATAAGGTTATATCATATAACGTTACACCATATAGCTTTATACTATATAACGTAATACGTTATAACGTTATACTATATAACGTAATACGTTGTAACGTTACACCATATATCGTATTGCGTTTTAACGTTATACCATATAACGTTATACCATATAACGTTATACTATATAACGTAATACGCTATATCGTTATGCGATATAACGTATCACGTTATAACGGTATACCAAATAACGTTATACTATATAACGTAATACGTTATAACGTTATACCATATAACGTTATACTATAAAACGTAATACGATATAACGTTATGCCATATAACGTATTACCTTATAACGGTATACCATATAACGTTATACTATATAACGTAATACGTTATAACGTTATGCCATATAGCGTATTATGTTATAAAGTTATACCATATAACTTTATACTATATAACTTGATACGATATAACGTTATATCATACCACGTATCACGCTATAAGGTTATACCTTATAACGTTAAACTATATAGCGTAATACGTTATAAAGTTATACCATATAACGTTATACTATATAACGTAATACGTTATAACGTTATACGATATAACGTATTACGTTGTAACGTTACACCATATATCGTATTGCGTTTTAACGTTATACCATATAACGTTATACCATATAACGTTATACCATATAACGTTATACTATATAACGTAATACGTTATAACGTTATACCATATAACGTCAAACCATATAACGTTATACCATATAACGTAATACGTGTTAACGTTATACCATGTAACGTTATACCATATAGCGTTATACTATATAACGTAATACGTTATAACGCTATACCATATAACGTCATACCATACAACGTTATACCATATAACGTTATACTATATAACGTAATACTTTATAACGTTATAAC
The DNA here is from genome assembly GCF_040668555.2 of Bombus flavifrons. Classification (NCBI taxonomy): domain Eukaryota; kingdom Metazoa; phylum Arthropoda; class Insecta; order Hymenoptera; family Apidae; genus Bombus; species Bombus flavifrons. The sequence goes on from NC_138451.1 coordinate 5,500,397, forward strand.
ATAAAACGTATTACGTTATAACGTTATACTACATAACGTTATAACATATAGCGTCATACTGTATAACGTAATACCCTATATCGCTATTCCATATTTCGTATTACGTTATAACGTTACACCATATAACGTTATACTATATAACGTAATACATTATAACGTTATGCCACATAACGTATTACCTTATAACGGTATACCATATAACGTTATACTATATAACGTAATACGTTATAAGGTTATACCTTATAACGTTAAACTATATAGCGTATTACGTTATAAAGTGATACCATATAAAGTTATACTATGTAACGTAATGCGTTATAACGTTATGCCGTATAACGTTAAACTATGTAGCGTAATACGTTATAAAGTTACACCATATAACGTTATACTATATAACGTAATACGTTATAACGTTAGATCATATAACGTATTACGTTTAAACGTTATAGCATATAACGTGTTACGTTATAACATTATACCATATAACGTATTACGTTGTAACTTTATACTATATAACGTTATACGTTATGACGTTATACCATATATCGTTATGCTATATAACATAATGCGTTATAACTTTATACTATATAACGTTATACTATATAGCGTAATACTTTATAACGTTATACCATATAACGTCATACCATATAACGTTATACTATATAACGTAATACGTGTTAACGTTATACCATGTAACGTTATACCACTTAGCGTTATACTATATAACGTAATACGTTATAACGTTATACCATATAACGTCATTCCATATAACGTTATACTATATAACGAAATACGTTATAACGTTATACCATAAAACGTATTACGTTGTAACGTTATACTACATAACGTTATACCATATAACGTACTACGTTATAAGGTTATATCATATAACGTTACACCATATAGCTTTATACTATATAACGTAATACGTTATAACGTTATACTATATAACGTAATACGTTGTAACGTTACACCATATATCGTATTACGTTTTAACGTTATACCATATAACGTTATACCATATAACGTTATCCTATATAACGTAATACGTTATAACGTTACACGATATAACGTAATACCCTATAACGTTATACTATATAACGTAGCACATGTTAACGTTATACCGTGTAACGTTATACCATATAGCGTTATACTATATAACGTAATACGTTATAACGTTATACCATATAACGTCATACCATATAACGCTATAACATATAACGTTATACCATAAAACGTATTACGTTATAATGTTATACTACATAACGTTATAACATATAGCGTCATACTGTATAACGTAATACCCTATATCGTTATGCCATATTTCGTATTACGTTATAACGTTATACCATATTATGTTATACTATATAACGTAATACGTTATAACGATATGCCACATAACGCTTTACGTCATAACGGTGTACCATATAGCGATAATCTATATAACTTAATACGTTATAACGCTATACCATATAACGTATTACGTTATAAGGTTATACCATATAACGTTAAGCTATATAGCCCAATACGTTATAAAGTTATACCATATAACGTTATACCATATAACGTTATACTATATAACGTAATACGCTATATCGTTATGCCATATAACGTATCACGTTATAACGGTATACCAAATAACGTTATACTATATAACGTAATACGTTATAACGTTATACCATATAACGTTATACTATATAACGTAATACGATATAACGTTATGCCATATAACGTATTACCTTATAACGGTATACCATATAACGTTATACTATATAACGTAATACGTTATAACGATATGCCATATAACGTTTTACGTTATAACGGTGTACCATATAGCGATATTCTATATAACTTAATACGTTATAACGTTATACCATATAACGGATTACGTTATAAGGTTATACCATATAACGTATTACGTTATAAGGTCATACCATATAACGTTAAACTATCTAGCGTAATACGTCATAAAGTTATACCATATAACGATATACTATATAACGTAATACCATATAAAGTATTACGTTTTAACGTTTTACCATATAACGTTATTCTATATAACGTAATAGGTTATAACGTTATGCCATATAGCGTATTACGTTATAACGTTATACCATATAACTTTATACTATATAACTTGATACGTTATAACGTTATACCAAACAACGTATCACGCTATAAGGTTATACCTTATAACGTTAAACTATATAGCGTAATACGTTATAAAGTTATACCATATAACGTTATACTATATAACGTAATACGTTATAACGTTATACGATATCACGTATTACGTTATAACGGTATACCATATAACGTTATACTATATAACGTAATACGTGTTAACGTTATACCATGTAACGTTATACCATTTAGCGTTATACTATATAACGTAATACGTTATAACGTTATACCATATAACGTTAAACTATATAGCGTAATACGTCATAAAGTTACACCATATAACGTTATACTATATAACGTAATACGTTGTGACGTTACACCATATATCGTATTACGTTTTAACGTTATACCATATAACGTTATACTATATAACGTAATACGTTATAACGCTATACCATATAACGTCATACCATATAACGTTATAACTTATAACGTTATACTATATAACGTAATGCTTTATAGCGTTATAACATAAAACGTATTACGTTATAACGTTATACTACATAACGTTATAACATATAGCGTCATACTGTATAACGTAATACCCTATATCGTTATACCATATTTCGTATTACGTTATAACGTTATACCATATAACGTTATACTATATAACGTAATACATTATAACGTTATGCCACATAACGTATTACATTATAACGGTACACCATATAACGTTATACTATATAACTTAATACGTTATAACGACATAAGGTTATACCATATAACGTATTACGTTATAAGGTTATACCATATAACGTTAAACTATGTAGCGTAATACGTTATAAAGTTACACCATATAACGTTATACTATATAACGTAATACGTTATAACGTTATATCATATATAGTATTACGTTAAAACGTTATAGCATATAACGTGTTACGTTATAACATTATACCATATAACGTATTACGTTTTAACTTTATACTATATAACGTTATACGTTATGACGTTATACCATATATCGTTATGCTATATAACGTAATGCGTTATAACGTTATACTATATAACGTTATACTATATAACGTAATACTTTATAACGTTATACCATATAACGTCATACCATATAACGTTTTACTATATATCGTAATACGTTATAACGCTATATCGTATAACGTATTGCGTTATAACGTTATACAATATAACGTTATACTATATAACGTAATACGTTATAACGTGATACCATTTAACGTATTACGTTATAACGGTATACCATATAACGTTATACTATATAACATAACACGTTATAACGTTATACCATATAACGTATTACGTTATAAGGTTATACCATATAACGTTAAACTATCTAGCGTAATACGTCATAAAGTTATACCATATAACGTTATACTATATAACGTAATACGATATAACGTTATACCATATAACGTAATAAGTTATAACGTTATATCATATAACGTATTACGTTATAACGTTATAGCATATAATGTGTTACGTAATAACATTATACCATATAACGTATTACGTTATAACGTTATACCATATAACGTTATACGTTATGACGTTATACCATATAACGTTATACTATATAACGTAATACGTTATAACGTTATACCACATAACGTCATACCATATAACGTTATACTATATAACGTAATACGTTATAACGTTATACCACATAACGTCATACCATATAAAGTTAAACTATATAACGTAATACGTTATAACGTTATACCATATAACGTCCTACCATATGACGTTATACCATATAACGTTATACTATATAACGTAATACGTTATAACGTTATACCATAAAATGTATTACGTTATAACGTTATACTACATAACGTCATACCATATAACGTTATACTATATATCGTAATACGTTATAGCGTTATACCATATAACGTAATACGTTATAACGTTATACCATAAAATGTATTACGTTATAACGTTATACTACATAACGTCATACCATATAACGTTATACTATATATCGTAATACGTTATAGCGTTATACCATATAACGTATTGCGTTATAACGTTATACTACATAACGTCATACCATATAACGTTATACTATATATCGTAATACGTTATAGCGTTATACCATATAACGTATTGCGTTATAACGTTATACAATATAACGTTATACTATATAACGTAATACGTTATAACGTTATATTATATAACGTAATACGTTGTAACGTTACACCATATATCGTATTACGTTTTAACGTTATACCATATAACGTATTACGTTATAACGTTATACTATATAACGTAATACGCTGTAACGTTATACCATATAACGTCATACCATATGACGTTATACCATATAACGTTATACTATATAACGTAATACGTTATAACGTTATACCATATAACGCATTACGTTATAACGTTATAGCATATAACATCTTACGTTATAACATTATACCATATAACGTATTACGTTATAACGTTATACCATATAACGTATTGCGTTGTAACGTTATACAATATAACGTTATACTATATAACGTAATACGTTATAACGTTATATTATATAACGTAATACGTTGTAACGTTACACCATATATCGTATTACGTTTTAACGTTATACCATATAACGTATTACATTATAACGTTATACTATATAACGTAATACGCTGTAACGTTATACCATATAACGTATTACGTTATAATGTTATACCATATAACGTTAAACTATATAGCGTAATACGTAATAAAGTTACACCATATAACGTTATACTACATAACGTAATACGTTATAACGTTATACCGTATGACGTTATACTATATAACGTTATAGGATATAACGTTATACGATATAACGTTATACCATATAACGTATTACGTTATAACGTTATAGCATATAACGTGTTACGTTATAACATTATACCATATAACGTATTACGTTATAACGTTATACTATATAACGTTATACCATATAGCGTCATACTATATAACATAATACCCTATATCGTTATACCATATATCGTATTACGTTATAACGTTATACAATATAACGTTATACTATATAACGTAATACGTTATACCGTTATGCCATATAACGTATTACGTTATAACGGTATACCATATAACGTTATACTATATTACGTAATACGTTATAACGTTATGCCATATGACGTTTTACGTTATAACGGTATACCATATAACGTTATACTATATAACGTAATACGTCACAACGTTATATCACATAGCGTTATACCATATGACGTTATACTATATAACGCAATACGTTATAATGTTATACCATATAACATTAAACTATATAGCCTAATACGTTATAAAGTTATACCATATAACGTTATACTACATAACGTAATACGATATATCGTTATGCCATATAACGTATTACGTTATAACGGTATACCACATAACGTTATACTATATAGCGTAATATGTTATAACGTTATGCCATATAACGTTTTACGTTATAACGGTATACCATATATCGTTATACTATATAACGTATACGTTATAACGTTATACCATATAACGTTACACCATATAACTTAATACATTATAACGTTATATCATACAACTTTATGCCATATAACGTCATACCATATAACGTATTACGTTATAACGGTATACCATATAACGTTATACTATATAACGTAATTCGTTATAACGTTATGCCATATAACGTTTTACGTTATAACGGTATACCATATAACGTTATACTACATAACGTAATACGTTATGACTTTATACCATATAACGTTACACCATATAACTTAATACGTTATAACGTTATATCATATAACTTTATGAGATATAACGTCATACCATATATCGTAATACGTTATAAAGTTATACCATATACCGTTATACTATATAACGTGATACGTTATAACGTTATGCCATATAGCGTATTACGTTATAACGGTATACCATATAACGTTATACTATATAACTTAATACGTTATAACGTTATACCATACAACGTATTACGCTATAAGGTTATACCTTATAACGTTAAACTATATAGCGTAATACGTTATAAAGTTATACCATATAACGTTATACTATATAACGTAATACGTTATAACGTTATACCATATAACGTATTATGTTATAACGTTATACCATATAACGTATTATGTTATAACGTTATACCATAAAACGTATTACGTTATAACGGTATACTACATAACGTCATACCATATAACGTTATACTATAAATCGTAATACGTTATAGCGTTATACCATATAACGTATTGCGTTATAACGTTATTCTACATAACGTCATACCATATAACGTTATACTATATATCGTAATACGTTATAGCGTTATACCATATAACGTATTGCGTTATAACGTTATACAATATAACGTTATACTATATAACGTAATACGTTATAACGTTATATTATATAACGTAATACGTTGTAACGTTACACCATATATCGTATTACGTTTTAACGTTATACCATATAACGTATTACGTTATAACGTTATACTATATAACGTAATACGCTGTAACGTTATACCATATAACGTCATACCATATGACGTTATACCATATAACGTTATACTATATAACGTAATACGTTATAACGTTATACCATATAACGCATTACGTTATAACGTTATAGCATATAACATCTTACGTTATAACATTATACCATATAACGTATTACGTTATAACGTTATACCATATAACGTATTGCGTTGTAACGTTATACAATATAACGTTATACTATATAACGTAATACGTTATAACGTTATATTATATAACGTAATACGTTGTAACGTTACACCATATATCGTATTACGTTTTAACGTTATACCATATAACGTATTACGTTATAACGTTATACTATATAACGTAATACGCTGTAACGTTATACCATATAACGTATTACGTTATAATGTTATACCATATAACGTTAAACTATATAGCGTAATACGTAATAAAGTTACACCATATAACGTTATACTACATAACGTAATACGTTATAACGTTATACCGTATGACGTTATACTATATAACGTTATAGGATATAACGTTATACGATATAACGTTATACCATATAACGTATTACGTTATAACGTTATAGCATATAACGTGTTACGTTATAACATTATACCATATAACGTATTACGTTATAACGTTATACTATATAACGTTATACCATATAGCGTCATACTATATAACATAATACCCTATATCGTTATACCATATATCGTATTACGTTATAACGTTATACAATATAACGTTATACTATATAACGTAATACGTTATACCGTTATGCCATATAACGTATTACGTTATAACGGTATACCATATAACGTTATACTATATTACGTAATACGTTATAACGTTATGCCATATGACGTTTTACGTTATAACGGTATACCATATAACGTTATACTATATAACGTAATACGTCACAACGTTATATCACATAGCGTTATACCATATGACGTTATACTATATAACGCAATACGTTATAATGTTATACCATATAACATTAAACTATATAGCCTAATACGTTATAAAGTTATACCATATAACGTTATACTACATAACGTAATACGATATATCGTTATGCCATATAACGTATTACGTTATAACGGTATACCACATAACGTTATACTATATAGCGTAATATGTTATAACGTTATGCCATATAACGTTTTACGTTATAACGGTATACCATATATCGTTATACTATATAACGTATACGTTATAACGTTATACCATATAACGTTACACCATATAACTTAATACATTATAACGTTATATCATACAACTTTATGCCATATAACGTCATACCATATAACGTATTACGTTATAACGGTATACCATATAACGTTATACTATATAACGTAATTCGTTATAACGTTATGCCATATAACGTTTTACGTTATAACGGTATACCATATAACGTTATACTACATAACGTAATACGTTATGACTTTATACCATATAACGTTACACCATATAACTTAATACGTTATAACGTTATATCATATAACTTTATGAGATATAACGTCATACCATATATCGCAATACGTTATAAAGTTATACCATATACCGTTATACTATATAACGTGATACGTTATAACGTTATGCCATATAGCGTATTACGTTATAACGGTATACCATATAACGTTATACTATATAACTTAATACGTTATAACGTTATACCATACAACGTATTACGCTATAAGGTTATACCTTATAACGTTAAACTATATAGCGTAATACGTTATAAAGTTATACCATATAACGTTATACTATATAACGTAATACGTTATAACGTTATACCATATAACGTATTATGTTATAACGTTATACCATATAACGTATTATGTTATAACGTTATACCATAAAACGTATTACGTTATAACGGTATACTACATAACGTCATACCATATAACGTTATACTATATATCGTAATACGTTATAGCGTTATACCATATAACGTATTGCGTTATAACGTTATTCTACATAACGTCATACCATATAACGTTATACTATATATCGTAATACGTTATAGCGTTATACCATATAACGTATTGCGTTATAACGTTATACAATATAACGTTATACTATATAACGTAATACGTTATAACGTTATATTATATAACGTAATACGTTGTAACGTTACACCATATATCGTATTACGTTTTAACGTTATACCATATAACGTATTACGTTATAACGTTATACTATATAACGTAATACGCTGTAACGTTATACCATATAACGTCATACCATATGACGTTATACCATATAACGTTATACTATATAACGTAATACGTTATAACGTTATACCATATAACGCATTACGTTATAACGTTATAGCATATAACATCTTACGTTATAACATTATACCATATAACGTATTACGTTATAACGTTATACCATATAACGTATTGCGTTGTAACGTTATACAATATAACGTTATACTATATAACGTAATACGTTATAACGTTATACCACATAACGTCATACCATATAACGTTATACTATATAACGTAATACGTTATAACGTTATACCACATAACGTCATACCATATAAAGTTAAACTATATAACGTAATACGTTATAACGTTATACCATATAACGTCCTACCATATGACGTTATACCATATAACGTTATACTATATAACGTAATACGTTATAACGTTATACCATAAAATGTATTACGTTATAACGTTATACTACATAACGTCATACCATATAACGTTATACTATATATCGTAATACGTTATAGCGTTATACCATATAACGTAATACGTTATAACGTTATACCATAAAATGTATTACGTTATAACGTTATACTACATAACGTCATACCATATAACGTTATACTATATATCGTAATACGTTATAGCGTTATACCATATAACGTATTGCGTTATAACGTTATACTACATAACGTCATACCATATAACGTTATACTATATATCGTAATACGTTATAGCGTTATACCATATAACGTATTGCGTTATAACGTTATACAATATAACGTTATACTATATAACGTAATACGTTATAACGTTATATTATATAACGTAATACGTTGTAACGTTACACCATATATCGTATTACGTTTTAACGTTATACCATATAACGTATTACGTTATAACGTTATACTATATAACGTAATACGCTGTAACGTTATACCATATAACGTCATACCATATGACGTTATACCATATAACGTTATACTATATAACGTAATACGTTATAACGTTATACCATATAACGCATTACGTTATAACGTTATAGCATATAACATCTTACGTTATAACATTATACCATATAACGTATTACGTTATAACGTTATACCATATAACGTATAGCGTTGTAACGTTATACAATATAACGTTATACTATATAACGTAATACGTTATAACGTTATATTATATAACGTAATACGTTGTAACGTTACACCATATATCGTATTACGTTTTAACGTTATACCATATAACGTATTACATTATAACGTTATACTATATAACGTAATACGCTGTAACGTTATACCATATAACGTATTACGTTATAATGTTATACCATATAACGTTAAACTATATAGCGTAATACGTAATAAAGTTACACCATATAACGTTATACTACATAACGTAATACGTTATAACGTTATACCGTATGACGTTATACTATATAACGTTATAGGATATAACGTTATACGATATAACGTTATACCATATAACGTATTACGTTATAACGTTATAGCATATAACGTGTTACGTTATAACATTATACCATATAACGTATTACGTTATAACGTTATACTATATAACGTTATACCATATAGCGTCATACTATATAACATAATACCCTATATCGTTATACCATATATCGTATTACGTTATAACGTTATACAATATAACGTTATACTATATAACGTAATACGTTATACCGTTATGCCATATAACGTATTACGTTATAACGGTATACCATATAACGTTATACTATATTACGTAATACGTTATAACGTTATGCCATATGACGTTTTACGTTATAACGGTATACCATATAACGTTATACTATATAACGTAATACGTCACAACGTTATATCACATAGCGTTATACCATATGACGTTATACTATATAACGCAATACGTTATAATGTTATACCATATAACATTAAACTATATAGCCTAATACGTTATAAAGTTATACCATATAACGTTATACTACATAACGTAATACGATATATAGTTATGCCATATAACGTATTACGTTATAACGGTATACCACATAACGTTATACTATATAGCGTAATATGTTATAACGTTATGCCATATAACGTTTTACGTTATAACGGTATACCATATATCGTTATACTATATAACGTATACGTTATAACGTTATACCATATAACGTTACACCATATAACTTAATACATTATAACGTTATATCATACAACTTTATGCCATATAACGTCATACCATATAACGTATTACGTTATAACGGTATACCATATAACGTTATACTATATAACGTAATTCGTTATAACGTTATGCCATATAACGTTTTACGTTATAACGGTATACCATATAACGTTATACTACATAACGTAATACGTTATGACTTTATACCATATAACGTTACACCATATAACTTAATACGTTATAACGTTATATCATATAACTTTATGAGATATAACGTCATACCATATATCGTAATACGTTATAAAGTTATACCATATACCGTTATACTATATAACGTGATACGTTATAACGTTATGCCATATAGCGTATTACGTTATAATGGTATACCATATAACGTTATACTATATAACTTAATACGTTATAACGTTATACCATACAACGTATTACGCTATAAGGTTATACCTTATAACGTTAAACTATATAGCGTAATACGTTATAAAGTTATACCATATAACGTTATACTATATAACGTAATACGTTATAACGTTATACCATATAACGTATTATGTTATAACGTTATACCATATAACGTATTATGTTATAACGTTATACCATAAAACGTATTACGTTATAACGGTATACTACATAACGTCATACCATATAACGTTATACTATATATCGTAATACGTTATAGCGTTATACCATATAACGTATTGCGTTATAACGTTATTCTACATAACGTCATACCATATAACGTTATACTATATATCGTAATACGTTATAGCGTTATACCATATAACGTATTGCGTTATAACGTTATACAATATAACGTTATACTATATAACGTAATACGTTATAACGTTATATTATATAACGTAATACGTTGTAACGTTACACCATATATCGTATTACGTTTTAACGTTATACCATATAACGTATTACGTTATAACGTTATACTATATAACGTAATACGCTGTAACGTTATACCATATAACGTCATACCATATGACGTTATACCATATAACGTTATACTATATAACGTAATACGTTATAACGTTATACCATATAACGCATTACGTTATAACGTTATAGCATATAACATCTTACGTTATAACATTATACCATATAACGTATTACGTTATAACGTTATACCATATAACGTATTGCGTTGTAACGTTATACAATATAACGTTATACTATATAACGTAATACGTTATAACGTTATATTATATAACGTAATACGTTGTAACGTTACACCATATATCGTATTACGTTTTAACGTTATACCATATAACGTATTACGTTATAACGTTATACTATATAACGTAATACGCTGTAACGTTATACCATATAACGTATTACGTTATAATGTTATACCATATAACGTTAAACTATATAGCGTAATACGTAATAAAGTTACACCATATAACGTTATACTACATAACGTAATACGTTATAACGTTATACCGTATGACGTTATACTATATAACGTTATAGGATATAACGTTATACGATATAACGTTATACCATATAACGTATTACGTTATAACGTTATAGCATATAACGTGTTACGTTATAACATTATACCATATAACGTATTACGTTATAACGTTATACTATATAACGTTATACCATATAGCGTCATACTATATAACATAATACCCTATATCGTTATACCATATATCGTATTACGTTATAACGTTATACAATATAACGTTATACTATATAACGTAATACGTTATACCGTTATGCCATATAACGTATTACGTTATAACGGTATACCATATAACGTTATACTATATTACGTAATACGTTATAACGTTATGCCATATGACGTTTTACGTTATAACGGTATACCATATAACGTTATACTATATAACGTAATACGTCACAACGTTATATCACATAGCGTTATACCATATGACGTTATACTATATAACGCAATACGTTATAATGTTATACCATATAACATTAAACTATATAGCCTAATACGTTATAAAGTTATACCATATAACGTTATACTACATAACGTAATACGATATATCGTTATGCCATATAACGTATTACGTTATAACGGTATACCATATAACGTTATACTATATAGCGTAATATGTTATAACGTTATGCCATATAACGTTTTACGTTATAACGGTATACCATATATCGTTATACTATATAACGTGTACGTTATAACGTTATACCATATAACGTTACACCATATAACTTAATACATTATAACGTTATATCATACAACTTTATGCCATATAACGTCATACCATATAACGTATTACGTTATAACGGTATACCATATAACGTTATACTATATAACGTAATTCGTTATAACGTTATGCCATATAACGTTTTACGTTATAACGGTATACCATATAACGTTATACTACATAACGTAATACGTTATGACTTTATACCATATAACGTTACACCATATAACTTAATACGTTATAACGTTATATCATATAACTTTATGAGATATAACGTCATACCATATATCGTAATACGTTATAAAGTTATACCATATACCGTTATACTATATAACGTGATACGTTATAACGTTATGCCATATAGCGTATTACGTTATAACGGTATACCATATAACGTTATACTATATAACTTAATACGTTATAACGTTATACCATACAACGCATTACGCTATAAGGTTATACCTTATAACGTTAAACTATATAGCGTAATACGTTATAAAGTTATACCATATAACGTTATACTATATAACGTAATACGTTATAACGTTATACCATATAACGTATTATGTTATAACGTTATACCATATAACGTATTATGTTATAACGTTATACCATAAAACGTATTACGTTATAACGGTATACCATATAACGTTATACTATATAACGTCATACATTATAAATTTATGCCATTTAACGTTTTACGTTATAACGGTATACCATATAACGTTATACTATATAACGTATACGTTATAACGTTATACCATATAACGTTATACTATATAACGTAATACGTTATAACGTTATGCCATATAGCGTATTACGTTATAACGGTATACCATATAACGTTATACTATATAACTTAATACGTTATAACGTTATACCATACAACGTATTACGCTATAAGGTTATACCTTATAACGTTAAACTATATAGCGTAATACGTTATAACGTTATACCATATAATGTATTACGTTATAAGGTTATACCATATAACGTTAAACTATATAGCGTAATACGTTATAAAGTTATACCATATAAAGTTATACTATATAACGTAATACGTTATAACGTTATACTATATAACGTAATACGTTCTAGCGTTACACCATATATCGTATTACGTTTTAACTTTATACCATATAACATTATACCATATACCGTTATACTATATAGCGTAATACGTTATATCGTTATGCCATATAACGTGTTACGTTATAACGGTATAGCAAATAACGTTATATTTTATAACTTAATACGTTATAACGTTATACCATACAACGTATTACTCTATAAGGTTATACCTTATAACGTTAAACTATATAGCGTAATACGTTATAAAGTTATACCATATAACCTTATACTATATAACGTAATACGGTATAACGTTATACCATGTAACGTAATACCATATAGCGTTATACTATATAACGTAATACGTTATAACGTTATACCATATAACGTATTGCGTTATAACGTTATACCATATAACGTTATACTATATAACGTAATACGTTATAACGTTTTGCCATATAACGTATTACGTTATAACGGTATACCATATAACGTTATACTATATAACGTAATACGTTATAACGTTATGCCATATAACGTTTTACGTTATAACGGTATACCATATAACGTTATACTATATAACGTATACGTTATAGCGTTATACCATATAACGTTACACCATATAACTTAAGACATTATAACGTTATATCATATAACTTTATGCTATATAACGTCATACCATATAACGTATTACGTTTTAACGGTATACCATATAACGTTATACTATATAACGTAATTCGTTATTACGTTATGCCATATAACGTTTTACGTTATAGCGGTATACCATATAACGTTATACTATATAACGTAATACGTTATAACGTTATATTATATAACGTAATACGTTGTAACGTTACACCATATATCGTATTACGTTTTAACGTTATACCATATAACGTTATACTATATAACGTAATACGTTATAACGTTATGCCATTTAGCTTATTACACTATAACGTTATACCATATAACTTTATACTATATAACTTAATACGTTATAACGTTGTACCATACAACGTATTACTCTATAAGGTTATACCTTATAACGTTAATCTATATAGCGTAATACGTCATAAAGTTATACCATATAACGTTATACTATATAACGTAATACGTTATATCGTTATTCTATATAACGTAATACGTTGTAACATTACACCATATATCGTATTACGTTTTAACGTTATACCATATAACGTTATACTATATAACGTAATACCTTATAACGTTATACCATATAACGTATTACGTTATAGCGTTATACCATATAATTTATTACGTTATAACGGTATACCAAATAACGTTATACTATATAACGTAATACGCTATAACGTTATACCATATAACGTTATACTATATAACGTGATACTTTATAACGTTATACCATATAACGTATTACGTTATAACGTTATACTATATAACGTTATACTATATAACCTAATACGTTATAACGTTATACCATATAACGTATTACGTTATAAGGTTACACCATATAACGTATTACGTTATAAGGTTATACCATATAACGTTAAACTATATAGCGTAATACGTTATATCGTTATGCCATATAACGCATTACGTTATAACGTTATACCAAATAAAGTTATACTATATAACGTAATACGTTATAACGTTATACCATATACCGTATTACGTTATAATGTTATACCATGTAACGTTATACCATATAGCGTTATACTATATAACGCTATACGTTATAACGTTATTCCATATAACGTCATACCATATAACGTTATACTATATAACGTAATACGTTATAACGTTATACCATGTAACGTTATACCATATAGCGTTATACTATATAACGCTATACGTTATAACGTTATTCCATATAACGTCATACCATATAACGTTATACTATATAACGTATTACGTTATAATGTTATACCATGTAACGTTATACCATATAGCGTTATACTATATAACGTAATACTTTATAACGTTATTACCATATAACGTCATACCATATAACGTTATACTATATAACGTAATGCGTTATAACGTTATACCATATAACATTATGCTATATAACGTAATACGTTATAACGTTATACTATATAACGTTATACTATGTAACGTAATACTTTATAACGTTATACCAGATAACGTATTACGTTATAACGTTATACTATATAACGCAATACGCTGTAACGTTATACCATATAACGTATTACGTTATAATGTTATACCGTATAACGTTAAACTATATAACGTAATACGTTATAACGTTTTACCATATAACGTAATACGTTATATCGTTATGCCATATAACGTATTACGTTATAACGGTATACCACATAACGTTATAGTATATAACGTAATACGTTGTAACGTTATACCATGTAATGTTATACCATATAGCGTTATACTATATAACGTAATACGTTATAACGTTATACCATATAACGTCATAGCATATAACGTTATACCATGTATCGTTATACCATATAGCGTTATACTATATAACGCAATACGTTATAACGTTATACCATATAACGTCATACCATATAACATCATACCATATAACGTTATACTCTATAACGTAATACGTTATAACGTTATACCATAAAACTTATTACGTTATAACGTTATACTACATAACGTTATACCATATAGCGTCATACTATATAGCGTAATACCCTATATCGTTATACCATATTTCGTATTACGTTATAACGTTATACCATATAGCGTTATACTATATAACGTAATACGTAATAACGTTACACCATATAGCGTTAAACTATATAACGTAATACGTTACAACGTTATATCACATAGCGTTATACCATATGACGTTATACTATATAACGCAATACGTTATAATGTTATACCATATAACATTAAACTATATAGCCTAATACGTTATAAAGTTATACCATATAACGTTATACTACATAACGTAATACGATATAACGTTATGCCATATAACGTATTACGTTATAACGGTATACCATATAACGTTATACTATATAGCGTAATATGTTATAACGTTATGCCATATAACGTTTTTCGTTATAACGGTATACCATATATCGTTATACTATATATCGTATACGTTATAACGTTATACCATATAACGTTACACCATATAACTTAATACATTATAACGTTATATCATACAACTTTATGCCATATAACGTCATACCATATAACGTATTACGTTATAACGGTATACCATATAACGTTATACTATATAACGTAATTCGTTATAACGTTATGCCATATAACGTTTTACGTTATAACGGTATACCATATAACGTTATACTATATAACGTAATACGTTATGACTTTATACCATATAACGTATTACGTTATAACGTTATACTATATAACGTAACACGTTACGAAGTTATATCACATAACGTTATACCATATAACGTTACACTATATAACGTAATACGTTATAACGTTATACCATGTAACGTTATACCATATAGCGTTATACTATATAACGTAATACGTTATAACGTTATACCATATAACGTTACACCATATAACGTAAAACGTTATAAGGTTATATCATATAACGTTGCACCATATAGCGTTATACTATATAACGTAATACGTTATAACGTTATACCATACAACGTCATACCATATAACGTTATACTATATAACTCAATACGTTATAACGTTATACCATATAACCTTATACTATATAACGTAATACGTTATAACGTTATACCATATAACGTATTACGTTATAACGTTATACTATACAACGTAACACGTTACAACGTTATATCACATAACGTTATACCATATAACGTTATACTATATAACGTAATCCGATATAACGTTATACCATATAACGTTATACCATATAACCTTATACTATATAACGTAATACGTTATAACGTTATACCATATAACGTATTACGTTATAACGTTATACTATATAACGTAACACGTTACAACGTTATATCACATAGCGTTATACCATATGACGTAATACTATATAACGCAATACGTTATAAGGTTATACCATATAACGTTACACCATATAACTTAATACATTATAACGTTATATCATACAACTTTATGCCATATAACGTCATACCATATAACGTATTACGTTATAACGGTATACCATATAACGTTATACTATATAACGTAATTCGTTATAACGTTATGCCATATAACGTTTTACGTTATAACGGTATACCATATAACGTTATACTATATAACGTAATACGTTATGACTTTATACCATATAACGTATTACGTTATAACGTTATACTATATAACGTAACACGTTACGACGTTATATCACATAACGTTATACCATATAACGTTACACTATATAACGTAATACGTTATAACGTTATACCATGTAACGTTATACCATATAGCGTTATACTATATAACGTAATACGTTATAACGTTATACCATATAACCTTATACTATATAACGTAATACGTTATAACGTTATACCATATAACGTATTACATTATAACGTTATACTATATAACGTAATACGTTATAACGTTATACCATATAACGTATTACGTTATAACGTTATACTATATAACGTAACACGTTACAACGTTATATCACATAGCGTTATACCATATGACGTAATACTATATAACGCAATACGTTATAAGGTTATACCATATAACATTAAACTATATAGCCTAATATGTTATAAAGTTATACCATATAACGTTATACTACATAACGTAATACGATATAACGTTATGCCATATAACGTATTACGTTATAACGGTATACCATATAACGATATACTATATAGCGTAATACGTTATAACGTTATACCATATAACGTATTACGTTATAGCGTTATGCCATATAATTTATTACGTTATAACGGTATACCAAATAACGTTATACTATATAACGTAATACGCTATAACGTTATACCATATAACGTTAAACTATATAGCGTAATACGTTATATCGTTTTGCCGTATAACGCATTACGTTATAACGTTATACCAAATAACGTTATACTATATAACGTAATACGTTATAACGTTATACCATATACCGTATTACGTTATAATGTTATACCATATAACGTTAAACCATATAACGTATTACGTTATAACGTTTTACCGTATAACGTATTACGTTATATCGTTATGCCATATAACGTATTACGTTATAATGGTATACCACATAACGTTATACTATATAACGTAATACGTTGTAACGTTATACCATGTAATGTTATACCATATAGCGTTATACTATATAACCCTATACGTTATAACGTTATACCATATAACGTCATACCATATAACGTTATACTATATAACGTAATACGTTATAACGTTATACCATGTAACGTTATACCATATAGCGTTATTCTATATAACGTAATACTTTATAACGTTATACCATATAACGTCATACCATATAACGTTATACTATATAACGTAATGCGTTATAACGTTATACCATATAACATTATGCTATATAACGTAATACGTTATAACGTTATACTATATAACGTTATACTATGTAACGTAATACTTTATAACGTTATACCATATAACGTATTACGTTATAACGTTATACTATATAACGTAATACGCTGTAACGTTATACCATATAACGCCTTACGTTATAATGTTATACCGTATATCGTTAAACTATATAACGTAATACGTTATAACGTTTTACCATATAACGTAATACGTTATATCGTTATGCCATATAACGTATTACGATATAACGGTATACCACATAACGTTATAGTATATAACGTAATACGTTGTAACGTTATACCATGTAATGTTATACCATATAGCGTTATACTATATAACGTAATACGTTATAACGTTATACCATATAACGTCATAGCATATAACGTTATACCATGTAACGTTATACCATATAGCGTTATACTATATAACGCAATACGTTATAACGTTATACCATATAACGTCATACCATATAACATCATACCATATAACGTTATACTCTATAACGTAATACGTTATAACGTTATACCATAAAACTTATTACGTTATAACGTTATACTACATAACGTTATACCATATAGCGTCATACTATATAACGTAATACCCTATATCGTTATACCATATTTCGTATTACGTTATAACGTTATACCATATAGCGTTATACTATATAACGTAATACGTAATAACGTTACACCATATAGCGTTAAACTATATAACGTAATACGTTACAACGTTATATCACATAGCGTTATACCATATGACGTTATACTATATAACGCAATACGTTATAATGTTATACCATATAACATTAAACTATATAGCATAATACGTTATAAAGTTATACCATATAACGTTATACTACATAACGTAATACGATATAACGTTATGCCATATAACGTATTACGTTATAACGGTATACCATATAACGTTATACTATATAGCGTAATATGTTATAACGTTATGCCATATAACGTTTTACGTTATAACGGTATACCATATATCGTTATACTATATAACGTATACGTTATAACGTTATACCATATAACGTTACACCATATAACTTAATACATTATAACGTTATATCATACAACTTTATGCCATATAACGTCATACCATATAACGTATTACGTTATAACGGTATACCATATAACGTTATACTATATAACGTAATTCGTTATAACGTTATGCCATATAACGTTTTACGTTATAACGGTATACCATATAACGTTATACTATATAACGTAATACGTTATGACTTTATACCATATAACGTATTACGTTATAACGTTATACCATATAACGTTACACCATATAACGTAAAACGTTATAAGGTTATATCATATAACGTTCCACCATATAGCGTTATACTATATAACGTAATACGTTATAACGTTATACCATACAACGTCATACCATATAACGTTATACTATATAACTCAATACGTTATAACGTTATACCATATAACCTTATACTATATAACGTAATACGTTATAACGTTATACCATATAACGTATTACGTTATAACGTTATACTATATAACGTAACACGTTACAACGTTATATCACATAACGTTATACCATATAACGTTATACTATATAACGTAATCCGATATAACGTTATACCATATAACGTTATACCATATAACCTTATACTATATAACGTAATACGTTATAACGTTATACCATATAACGTATTACGTTATAACCTTATACTATATAACGTAACACGTTACAACGTTATATCACATAGCGTTATACCATATGACGTAATACTATATAACGCAATACGTTATAAGGTTATACCATATAACATTAAACTATATAGCCTAATACGTTATAAAGTTATACCATATAACGTTATACTACATAACGTAATACGATATAACGTTATGCCATATAACGTATTACGTTATAACGGTATACCGTATAACGTTATACTATATAGCGTAATACGTTATAACGTTATGCCATATAACGTTTTACGTTATAACGGTATACCATATAACGTTATACTATATAACGTAATACGTTATGACTTTATACCATATAACGTTACACCATATAGCTTAATACGTTATAACGTTATATCATATAAGTTTATGAGATATAACGTCATACCATATACCGTAATACGTTATAACGTTATACCATATAACGTTATACTATATAACGTAATACGTTATAACGTTATGCCATATAACGTTACACCATATAACTTAATACATTATAACGTTATATCATATAGCTTTATGCCATATAACGGCATACCATATACCGTAATACGTTATAACGTTATACCATATAACGTTATACTATATAACGTAATACGTTATAACGTTATGCCCTACAACGTCATACCATATAACGTTATACTATATAACTCAATACGTTATAACGTTATACCATATAACGTATTACGTTATATCGGTATTCCATATAACGTATTACGTTATATCGGTATACCATATAACGTATTACGTTATAACGTTATGCCATATAACGTTTTACGTTATAACGGTATACCATATATCGTTATACTCTATAACTTAATACGTTATAACGTTATACCATACAACGTATTACGCTATAAGGTTATACCTTATAACGTTAAACCATATAGCGTAATACCTTATAAAGTTATACCATATAACGTTATACTATATAACGTAATACGTTATAACGTTATGCCATATAGCGTATTACGTTATAACGGTATACCATATAACGTTATACTATGTAACTTAATACGATATAACTTTATACCATACAACGTATTACGCTATAAGGTTATACCTTATAACGTTAAACTATATAGCGTAATACGTTATAAAGTTATACCATATAACGTTATACTATATAACGTAATACGTTATAACGTTATGCCATATAACGTTTTACGTTATAACGGTATACCATATAACGTTATACTGTATAACTTAATACGTTATAACGTTATACCATATAATGTATTACGTTATAAGGTTATACCATATAACGTTATGCCATATAACGTTTTACGTTATAACGGTATACCATATAACGTTATACTATATAACGTAATACGTTATAACGTTATACCATATAACGTTATACTATATAACGTAATACGTTATAACGTTATACTATATAACGTAATACGTTGTAACGTTACACCATATATCGTATTACGTTCTAACATTATACCATACAACATTATACCATATACCGTTATACTATATAACGCAATACGTTATATCGTTATGCCATATAACGTGATACGTTATAACGGTACAGCAAATAACGTTATACTATATAACTTAATACGTTATAACGTTATACCATACAACGTATTGCGCTATAAGCTTATACCTCATAACGTTAAACTATATAGCGTAATACATTATAAAGTTATACCATATAACGTTATACTATATAACGTAATACGTTATAACGTTATACCATGAAACGTTATACCATATAGCGTTATACTATATAACGTAATACGTTATGTCGTTATGCCGTATAACTTCTTACGTTATAACGGTATACCATATAAGGTTATACTATATAACGTAATACGTTATAACGTTATACCATATAACGTTACACCATATAACGTAAAACGTTATAAGGTTATATCATATAACGTTACACCATATAGCGTTATACTATATAACGTAATACGTTATAACGTTATACCATACAACGTCATACCACATAACGTTATACTATATAACTCATTACGTTATAACGTTATACCATATAACGTATTACGTTATATCGGTATACCATATAACGTATTACGTTATATCGGTATACCATATAACGTATTACGTTATATCGGTATACCATATAACGTATTACGTTATATCGGTATACCATATAACGTATTACGTTATGACGTTATACCATATAACGTTATACTATATAACGTAATACGTTATAACGTTATGCCATATAGCGTATTACGTTATAACGGTATACCATATAACGTTATACTATGTAACTTAATACGATATAACGTTATACCATACAACGTATTACGCTATAAGGTTATACCTTATAACGTTAAACTATATAGCGTAATACGTTATAAAGTTATACCATATAACGTTATACTATATAACGTAATACGTTATAACGTTATGCCATATAACGTTTTACGTTATAACGGTATACCATATAACGTTATACTATATAACTTAATACGTTATAACGTTATACCATATAATGTATTACGTTATAAGGTTATACCATATAACGTTATGCCATATAACGTTTTACGTTATAACGGTATACCATATAACGTTATACTATATAACGTAATACGTTATATCGTTATGCCGTATAACTTCTTACGTTATAACGGTATACCATATAAGGTTATACTATATAACGTAATACGTTATAACGTTATACCATATAACGTTACGCCATATAACGTAAAACGTTATAAGGTTATATCATATAACGTTACACCATATAGCGTTATACTGTATAACGTAATACGTTATAACGTTATACCATACAACGTCTTACCATATAACGTTATACTATATAACTCAATACGTTATAACGTTATACCATATAACGTATTACGTTATATCGGTATACCATATAACGTATTACGTTATATCGGTATACCATATAACGTATTACGTTATGACGTTATACCATATAACATTATACTATATAACGTAATACGTTATAACGTTATACTATATAACGTAACACGTTATAACGTTATATCACATAACGTTATACCATATAACGTTATACTATATAACGTAATCCGATATAACGTTATACCATATAACATTAAACTATATAGCCTAATACGTTATAAAGTTATACCATATAACGTTATACTACATAACGTAATACGATATAACGTTATGCCATATAACGTATTACGTTATAACGGTATACCATATAACGTTATACTATATAGCTTAATACGTTATAACGTTATGCCATATAACGTTTTACGTTATAACGGTATACCATATATCGTTATACTATATAACGTATACGTTATAACGTTATACCATATAACGTTACACCATATAACTTAATACATTATAACGTTATATCATACAGCTTTATGCCATATAACGTCATACCATATAACGTATTACGCTATAACGGTATACCATATAACGTTATACTATATAACGTAATTCGCTATATCGTTATGCCATATAACGTTTTACGTTATAACGGTATACCGTATAACGTTATACTATATAACTTAATACGTTATAACGTTATACCATACAACGTATTACGCTATAAGGTTATACCTTATAACGTTAAACTATATAGCGTAATACGTTATAACGTTATACCATAAAATGTATTACGTTATAAGGTTATACCATATAACGTTAAACTATATAGCGTAATACGTTATAAAGTTATACCATATAAAGTTATACTATATAACGTAATACGTTATAATGTTATACTATATAACGTAATACGTTGTAGCGTTACACCATATATCGTATTACGTTTTAACTTTATACCATATAACATTATACCATATACCGTTATACTATATAACGTAATACGTTATATCGTTATGCCATATAACGTGTTACGTTATAGCGGTATAGCAAATAACGTTATATTTTATAACTTAATACGTTATAACGTTATACCATACAACGTATTACGCTATAAGGTTATACCTTATAACGTTAAACTATATAGCGTAATACGTTATAACGTTATACCATAAAATGTATTACGCTATAAGGTTATACCTTATAACGTTAAACTATATAGCGTAATACGTTATAAAGTTATACCATATAAAGTTATACTATATAACGTAATACGTTATAACGTTATACTATATAACGTAATACGTTGTAACGTTACACCATATATCGTATTACGTTCTAACTTTATACCATATAACATTATACCATATACCGTTATACTATATAACGTAATACGTTATATCGTTATGCCATATAACGTGATACGTTATAACGGTATAGCAAATAACGTTATACTATATAACTTAATACGTTATAACGTTATACCATACAACGTATTGCGCTATAAGCTTATACCTTATAACGTTAAACTATTTAGCGTAATAAATTATAGAGTTATACCATATAACGTTATACTATATAACGTAATACGTTATAACGTTATACCATGTAACGTTATACCATATAGCGTTATACTATATAACGTAATACGTTATAACGTTATACCATAAAACGTATTACGTGATAACGTTATACTACATAACGTTATACCATATAACGTTATACTATATAACGTAATACGTTATAACGTTATACTATATAACGTAATACGTTGTAACGTTACACCATATATCGTATTACGTTCTAACTTTATACCATATAACATTATACCATATACCGTTATACTATATAACGTAATACGTTATATCGTTATGCCATATAACGTGATACGTTATAGCGGTATAGCAAATAACGTTATACTATATAACTTAATACGTTATAACGTTATACCATACAACGTATTGCGCTATAAGCTTATACCTTATAACGTTAAACTATTTAGCGTAATACATTATAGAGTTATACCATATAACGTTATACTATATAACGTAATACGTTATAACGTTATACCATGTAACGTTATACCATATAGCGTTATACTATATAACTCAATACGTTATAACGTTATACCATATAACGTATTACGTTATATCGGTATACCATATAACGTATTACGTTATATCGGTATACCATATATCGTATTACGTTATAACGTTATACCATATAACGTATTACGTTATAACGTTATACTATATAACGTATCACGTTACAACGGTATATCACATAAAGTTATACCATATAACGTTATACTATATAACGTAATCCGATATAACGTTATTCCATATAACGTTATACCATATAACCTTATAATATATAACGTAATACGTTATAACGTTATACCATATAACGTATTACTTTATAACGTTATACTATATAACGTAACACGTTACAACGTTATATCACATAGCGTTATACCATATGACGTAATACTATATAACGCAATACGTTATAAGGTTATACCATACAACATTAAACTATATAGCCTAATACGTTATAAAGTTATACCATATAACGTTATACTACATAACGTAATACGATATAACGTTATGCCATATAACGTATTACGTTATAACGTTATACCATATAACGTTACACCATATAACTTAATACATTATAACGTTATATCATACAAGTTTATGCCATATAACGTCATACCATATAACGTATTACGTTATAACGGTATACCATATAACGTTATACTATATAACGTAATTCGTTATAACGTTATGCCATATAACGTTTTACGTTATAACGGTAGACCATATAACGTTATACTATATAACGTAATACGTTATGACTTTATACCATATAACGTTACACCATATAACTGAATACGTTATAACGTTATATCATATAACTTTATGAGATATAACGTCATACCATATATCGTAATACGTTATAACGTTATACCATATACCGTTATACTATATAACGCGATACTTTATAACGTTATGCCATATAGCGTATTACGTTATAACGGTATACCATATAACGTTATACTATATAACTTAATACGTTATAACGTTATACCATACAACGTATTACGCTATAGGGTTATACCTTATAACGGTAATCTATATAGCGTAATACGTTATAAAGTTATACCATATAACGTTATACTATATAACGTAATACGTTATAACGTTATGCCATATAGCGTATTACGTTATAACGGTATACCATATAACGTTATACTATGTAACTTAATACGTTATAACGTTATACCATACAACGTATTACGCTATAAGGTTATACCTTATAACGTTAAACTATATAGCTTAATACGTAATAAAGCTATACCATATAACGTTATACTATATAACGTAATACGTTATAACGTTATGCCATATAACGTTTTACGTTATAACGGTATACCATATAACGTTATACTATATAACTTAATACGTTATAACGTTATACCATATAATGTATTACGTTATAAGGTTATACCATATAACGTTAAGCTATATAGCGTAATACGTTATAAAGTTATACCATATAAAGTTATACTATATAACGTAATACGTTATAACGTTATACTATATAACGTAATACGTTGTAACGTTACACCATATATCGTATTACGTTCTAACTTTATACCATATAACATTATACCATATACCGTTATACTATATAACGTAATACGTTATATCGTTATGCCATATAACGTGATACGTTATAGCGGTATAGCAAATAACGTTATACTATATAACTTAATACGTTATAACGTTATACCATACAACGTATTGCGCTATAAGCTTATACCTTATAACGTTAAACTATTTAGCGTAATACATTATAGAGTTATACCATATAACGTTATACTATATAACGTAATACGTTATAACGTTATACCATGTAACGTTATACCATATAGCGTTATACTATATAACTCAATACGTTATAACGTTATACCATATAACGTATTACGTTATATCGGTATACCATATAACGTATTACGTTATATCGGTATACCATATATCGTATTACGTTATAACGTTATACCATATAACGTATTACGTTATAACGTTATACTATATAACGTATCACGTTACAACGGTATATCACATAAAGTTATACCATATAACGTTATACTATATAACGTAATCCGATATAACGTTATTCCATATAACGTTATACCATATAACCTTATAATATATAACGTAATACGTTATAACGTTATACCATATAACGTATTACTTTATAACGTTATACTATATAACGTAACACGTTACAACGTTATATCACATAGCGTTATACCATATGACGTAATACTATATAACGCAATACGTTATAAGGTTATACCATACAACATTAAACTATATAGCCTAATACGTTATAAAGTTATACCATATAACGTTATACTACATAACGTAATACGATATAACGTTATGCCATATAACGTATTACGTTATAACGTTATACCATATAACGTTACACCATATAACTTAATACATTATAACGTTATATCATACAAGTTTATGCCATATAACGTCATACCATATAACGCATTACGTTATAACGGTATACCATATAACGTTATACTATATAACGTAATTCGTTATAACGTTATGCCATATAACGTTTTACGTTATAACGGTAGACCATATAACGTTATACTATATAACGTAATACGTTATGACTTTATACCATATAACGTTACACCATATAACTGAATACGTTATAACGTTATATCATATAACTTTATGAGATATAACGTCATACCATATATCGTAATACGTTATAACGTTATACCATATACCGTTATACTATATAACGCGATACTTTATAACGTTATGCCATATAGCGTATTACGTTATAACGGTATACCATATAACGTTATACTATATAACTTAATACGTTATAACGTTATACCATACAACGTATTACGCTATAGGGTTATACCTTATAACGGTAATCTATATAGCGTAATACGTTATAAAGTTATACCATATAACGTTATACTATATAACGTAATACGTTATAACGTTATGCCATATAGCGTATTACGTTATAACGGTATACCATATAACGTTATACTATGTAACTTAATACGTTATAACGTTATACCATACAACGTATTACGCTATAAGGTTATACCTTATAACGTTAAACTATATAGCTTAATACGTAATAAAGCTATACCATATAACGTTATACTATATAACGTAATACGTTATAACGTTATGCCATATAACGTTTTACGTTATAACGGTATACCATATAACGTTATACTATATAACTTAATACGTTATAACGTTATACCATATAATGTATTACGTTATAAGGTTATACCATATAACGTTAAGCTATATAGCGTAATACGTTATAAAGTTATACCATATAAAGTTATACTATATAACGTAATACGTTATAACGTTATACTATATAACGTAATACGTTGTAACGTTACACCATATATCGTATTACGTTCTAACTTTATACCATATAACATTATACCATATACCGTTATACTATATAACGTAATACGTTATATCGTTATGCCATATAACGTGATACGTTATAGCGGTATAGCAAATAACGTTATACTATATAACTTAATACGTTATAACGTTATACCATACAACGTATTGCGCTATAAGCTTATACCTTATAACGTTAAACTATTTAGCGTAATACATTATAGAGTTATACCATATAACGTTATACTATATAACGTAATACGTTATAACGTTATACCATGTAACGTTATACCATATAGCGTTATACTATATAACGTAATACGTTATAACGTTATACCATACAACGTCATACCATATAACGTTATACTATATAACTCAATACGTTATATCGTTATACCATATAACGTATTACGTTATATCGGTATACCATATAACGTATTACGTTATATCGGTATACCATATATCGTATTACGTTATAACGTTATACCATATAACCTTATACTATATAACGTAATACGTTATAACGTTATACCATATAACGTATTACGTTATAACGTTATACTATATAACGTAACACGTTACAACGTTATATCACATAGCGTTATACTATATGACGTAATACGATATAACGCAATACGTTATAAGGTCATACCATACAACATTAAACTATATAGTCTAATACGTTATAAAGTTATACCATATAACGTTATACTACATAACGTAATACGATATAACGTTATGCCATATAACGTATTACGTTATAACGGTATACCATATAACGTTATACTATATAGCGTAATACGTTATAACGTTATGCCATATAACGTTTTACGTTATAACGGTATACCATATATCGTTATACTATATAACGTATACGTTATAACGTTATACCATATAGCGTTACACCATATAACTTAATACATTATAACGTTATATCATACAACTTTATGCCATATAACGTCATACCATATAACGTATTACGTTATAACGGTATACCATATAACGTTATACTATATAACGTAATTCGCTATAACGTTATGCCATATAACGTTTTACGTTATAACGTTATATCATATAACTTTATGAGATATAACGTCATACCATATATCGTAATACGTTATCACGTTATACCATATACCGTTATACTATATAACGTGATACGTTATAACGTTATGCCATATAGCGTATTACGTTATAACGGTATACCATATAACGTTATACTATATAACTTAATACGTTATAACGTTATACCATACAACGTATTACGCTATAAGGTTATACCTTATAACGTTAAACTATATAGCGTAATACGTTATAACGTTATACCACAAAATGTATTACGTTATAAGGTTATACCATATAACGTTAAACTATATAGCGTAATACGTTATAAAGTTATACCATATAAAGTTACACTATATAACGTAATACGTTATAACGTTATACCATACAACGTATTACGCTATAAGGTTATACCTTATAACGTTAAACTATATAGCGTAATACGTTATAAAGTTATACCATATAACCTTATACTATATAACGTAATACATTATAACGTTATACCATGTATCGTAATACCATATAGCGTTATACTATATAACGTAATACGTTATAACGTTATACCATATAACGTATTGCGTTATAACGTTATACCATATAACGTTATACTATATAACGTAATACGTTATAACGTTATGCCATATACCGTATTACGTTATAACGGTATACCATATAACGTTATACTATATATCGTAATACGTTATAACGTTATGCCATATAACGTTTTACGTTATAACGGTATACCATATAACGTTATACTATATAACGTAATACGTTATATCGTTATGCCATATAACGTGTTACGTTATAACGGTATAGCAAATAACGTTATATTTTATAACTTAATACGTTATAACGTTATACCATACAACGTATTACGCTATAAGGTTATACCTTATAACGTTAAACTATATAGCGTAATACTTTATAACGTTATACCATATAACGTTACACCATATAACGTAAAACGTTATAAGGTTATATCATATAACGTTCCACCATATAGCGTTATACTATATAACGTAATACGTTATAACGTTATACCATACAACGTCATACCATATAACGTTATACTATATAACTCAATACGTTATAACGTTATACCATATAACGTATTACGTTATATCGGTATACCATATAACGTATTACGTTATATCGGTATACCATATAACGTATTACGTTATAACGTTATACCATATAACCTTATACAATATAACGTAATACGTTATAACGTTATACCATACAACGTATTACGTTATAACGTTATACCATATAACGTAACACGTTACAACGTTATATCACATAACGTTATACCATATAACGTTATACTATATAACGTAATCCGATATAACGTTATACCATATAACGTTATACCATATAACCTTATACTATATAACGTAATACGTTATAACGATATACCATATAACGTATTACGTTATAACGTTATACTATATAACGTAACACGTTACAACGTTATATCACATAGCGTTATACCATATGACGTAATACTATATAACGCAATACGTTATAAGGTTATACCATACAACATTAAACTATATAGCCTAATACGTTATAAAGTTATACCATATAACGTTATACTACATAACGTAATACGATATAACGCTATGCCATATAACGTATTACGTTATAACGGTATACCATATAACGTTATACTATATAGCGTAATACGTTATAACGTTGTGCCATATAACGTTTTACGTTATAACGGTATACCATATATCGTTATACTATATAACGTATACGTTATAACGTTATACCATATAGCGTTACACCATATAACTTAATACATTATAACGTTATATCATACAACTTTATGCCATATAACGTCATACCATATACCGTAATACGTTATAACGTTATACCATATAACGTTATACTATATAACGTAATACGTTATAACGTTGTGCCATATAACGTATTACGTTATAACGGTATACCATATAACGTTATACTATATAACGTAATTCGTTATAACGTTATACCATATAACGTATTATGTTATAACGTTATACCATATAACGTATTATGTTATAACGTTATGCCATAAAACGTATTACGTTATAACGGTATACCATATAACGTTATACTATATAACGTAATACATTATAACGTTATGCCATATAACGTTTTACGTTATAACGGTATACCATATAACGTTATACTATATAACGTATACGTTATAACGTTATACCATATAACGTTACACCATATAACTTAATGCATTATAACGTTATATCATATAACTTTATGCCATATAACGTCATACCATATACCGTAATACGTTATAACGTTATACCATATAACGTTATACTATATAACGTAATACGTTATAACGTTATGCCATATAGCGTATTACGTTATAACGGTATACCATATAACGTTATACTATATAACTTAATACGTTATAACGTTATACCATACAACGTATTACGCTATAAGGTTATACCTTATAACGTTAAACTATATAGCGTAATACGTTATAACGTTATTACATATATTGTATTACGTTATAAGGTTATACCATATAATGTTATACCATATAACGTTATACTATATAACGTAATACGTTATAACGTTATACCATGAAACGTTATACCATATAACGTTATACTATATAACGTAATACGTTATAACGTTATACCATGAAACGTTATACCATATAGCGTTATACTATATAACGTAATACGTTATAACGTTATACCATATAACGTATTGCGTTATAACGTTATACAATATAACGTTATACTATATAACGTAATACGTTATATCGTTATGCCGTATAACTTCTTACGTTATAACGGTATACCATATAACGTTATACGATATAACGTTATACGTTATAAGGTTATACCATATAACGTTACACCATATAACGTAAAACGTTATAAGGTTATATCATATAACGTTACACCATATAGCGTTATACTATATAACGTAATACGTTATAACGTTATACCATACAACGTCATACCATATAACGTTATACTATATAACTCAATACGTTATATCGGTATACCATATAACGTATTACGTTATATCGGTATACCATATAACGTATTACGTTATATCGGTATACCATATAACGTATTACGTTATAACGTTATACCATATAACCTTATACTATATAACGTAATACGTTATAACGTTATACCATATAACGTTATACCATATAACCTTATACTATATAACGTAATACTTTATAACGTTATACCATATAACGTTTTACGTTATAACGGTATACCATATAACGTTATACTATATAACGTATACGTTATAACGTTATACCATATAACGTTATACCATATAACGTTATACCATATAACTTAATACATTATAACGTTATATCACATAACTTTATGCCATATTACGTCATACCATATACCGTAATGCGTTATAACGTTATACCATATAACGTTATACTATATAAGGTAATACGTTATAACGTTATGCCATATAGCGTATTACGTTATAACGGTATACCATATAACGTTATACTATATAACTTAATACGTGATAACGTTATACCATACAACGTATTACGCTATAAGGTTATACCTTATAACGTTAAACTATATAGCGTAATACGTTATAACGTTATACCATAAAATGTATTACGTTATAAGGTTATACCATATAACGTTAAACTATATAGCGTAATACGTTATAAAGTTATACCATATAAAGTTACACTATATAACGTAATACGTTATAACGTTATACTAT
This sequence comes from Bombus flavifrons, assembly GCF_040668555.2. Lineage (NCBI taxonomy): Eukaryota > Metazoa > Arthropoda > Insecta > Hymenoptera > Apidae > Bombus > Bombus flavifrons. The sequence continues at coordinate 5,535,045 of NC_138451.1, forward strand.
ATAACGTAATACGTTGTAGCGTTACACCATATATCGTATTACGTTTTAACTTTATACCATACAACATTATACCATATACCGTTATACTATATAACGCAATACGTTATATCGTTATGCCATATAACGTGATTCGTTATAACTGTATAGGAAATAACGTTATACTATATAACGTAATACGTTATAACGTTATACCATATAACATTACACCATATAACGTAAAACGTTATAAGGTTATATCATATAACGTTACACCATATAGCGTTATACTATATAACGTAATACGTTATAACGTTATACCATACAACGTCATACCATATAACGTTATACTATATAACTCAATACGTTATAACGTTATACCATATAACCTTATACTATATAACGTAATACGTTATAACGTTATACCATATAACGTATTACGTTATAACGTTATACTATATAACGTAACACGTTACAACGTTATATCACATAGCGTTATACCACATGACGTTATACTATATAACGCAATACGTTATAAGGTTATACCATATAACATTAAACTATATAGCCTAATACGTTATAAAGTTATACCATATAACGTTATACTACATAACGTAATACGATATAACGTTATGCCATATAACGTATTACGTTATAACGGTATACCATATAACGTTATACTATATGGCGTAATACGTTACAACGTTATGCCATATAACGTTTTACGTTATAACGGTATACCATATATCGTTATACTATATAACGTAATACGTTATAACGTTATACCATATACCGTAATACGTTATAACGTTATACCATATAACGTTATACTACATAACGTAATACGATATAACGAAATGCCATATATCGTATTACGTTATAACGGTATACCATATAACGTTATACTATATAGCGTAATACGTTATAACGTTATGCCACATAACGTTTTACGTTATAACGGTATAACGTTATACCATATAACGTTATACTATATAACGTAATACCATATAACGTTATACTATATAACGTAATACGTTATAACGTTAGACCATATAACGTATTACGTTATATCGTTATACCATATAACGTTATACTATATAACGTAATACGTTATTACGTTAGACCATATAACGTATTACGTTATAACGTTATACCATATAACGTTATACTACATAACGTAATACGATATAACGTTATGCCCTATAACGTATTACGTTATAACGGTATACCATATAACGTTATACTATATAGCGTAATACGTTATAACGTTATGCCATATAACGTTTTACGTTATAACGGTATACCATATATCGTTATACTATATAACGTAATCCGATATAACGTTATACTATATAACGTTATACCATATAACCTTATACTATATAACGTAATACGTTATAACGTTATACTATATAACGTTATACAATATAACGTTATACAATATAACATAATACGTTATAACGTTATACCATATAACGTTATACTATATAACGTAATACCATATAGCGTTATACATTATAACGTAATACGTTATAACGTTAGATCATATAACGTATTACGTTATAATGTTATACCATATAACGTTATACTATATAACATAATACGATATAACGTTATACCATATAACGTTCTACTATATAACGTTATACCATATAACGTTATACTATATAACATAATACGGTATAACGTTATACCATATAACGTTATACTATATAACGTAATACCATATAACGTTATACTATATAACGTAATACGTTATAACGTTAGACCATATAACGTATTACGCTATATCGTTATACCATATAACGTTATAATATATAACATAATACGATATAACGTTATACCATATAACGTTCTACTATATAACGTTATACCATATAACGTTATGCTATATAACATAATACGGTATAACGTTATACCATATAACGTTATACTATATAACGTAATACGTTATAACGTTATACCATATACCGTAATACGTTATAACGTTATACCATATAACGTTATACTATATAACGTTATACCATATAACGTTATACCATATAACATAATACGTTATAACGTTATACCATATAACGTTATACTATATAACGTAATACCATATAACGTTATACTATATAACGTAATACGTTATTACGTTAGACCATATAACGTATTACGTTATAACATTATACCATATAACGTTATACTATATAACATAATACGATATAACGTTATACCATATAACGTTCTACTATATAACGTAATACGTTATATCGTTATGCCATATAACGTATTACGTTATAACGTTATACCATATAACGTATTACGTTATAACGTTATAACGTTATACCATATACCGTATTACGTTATAACGTAATACCACATAACGTTATACTACATAACGTAATGCGTCATAACGTTATACCATATGCCGACATACCGTATAACGTTGTACTATATAACGTTATACCATATAACGTTATACCATATAACGTTATACCATATAACGTAATACGTTATAACGTTATGCCATCTAACGTATTACGCTATAACGTTATACCATATAACGCTATACTATATAACGTAGTACGTTATAACGTTATACCATATAACGTACTATGTTATAACGTGTTACATTATAACGGTATACCATAAAACGTTATACTATATAACTTAATACGTCATAACGTTATACCATATAACGTCATACCGTATAACGTTATACTATAAAACGTAATACGTTATAACTTTATACCATGTAACGTTATACGATATAACGATATACTATATAACGTAATACGTTATAACGTTATAAGATATAACGTATTACGTTATAACGTTATACCATATAACGTTATACTATATAACGTAATACGTTATAACGTTTTACTGTATATCGTAATACGTTGTAACGTTATAACATATAACGTTACACCATATAACGTAATAGCTTATAACGTTATACCATATAACGTCATACGTTATAACGTTTATACCATATAACGTCATACCGTATAACGTTATACTATATAACGTAATACGTTATAACGTTATACCATATACCGCAATACGTTGTAACGTTATACCATATAACGTTATACTATATAACGTAATACCATATAACGTTATACTATATAACGTAATACGTTATAACGTTAGACCATATAACGTATTACGTTACAACGTTATACCATATAACGTTATACTATATAACATAATACGTTATAACGTTATAACATATACCGTAATACGTTATAACGTTATACCATATAACATTATAGTATATAACGTTATACCATATAATGTTATACTATATAACGTAATACGTTATAACGTTATGCCATATAACGTTTTACGTTATAACGGTATACCATATATCGTTATACTATATAACGTAATCCGATATAACGTTATACCATATAACGTTATACCATATAACCTTATACTATATAACGTAATACGTTATAACGTTATACTATATAACGTTATACAATATAACGTTATACAATATAACATAATACGTTATAACGCTATACCATATAACGTTATACTATATAACGTAATACCATATAGCGTTATACATTATAACGTAATACGTTATAACGTTAGATCATATAACGTATTACGTTATAACGTTATACCATATAACGTTATACTATATAACGTAATACCATATAACGTTATACTATATAACGTAATATGTTATAACGTTAGACCATATAACGTATTACGTTATATCGTTATACGATATAACGTTATAGTATATAACATAATACGATATAACGTTATACCATATAACGTTATACTATATAACGTTATACTATATAACGTTATACCATATAACGTTATACTATATAACATAATACGTTAAAACGTTATACCATATAACGTTATACTATATAACGTAATACCATATAACGTTATACTATATAACGTAATACGTTATTATGTTAGACCATATAACGTATTAGGTTATAACGTTATACCATATAACGTTATACTATATAACATAATACGATATAACGTTATACCATATAACGTTCTACTATATAACGTAATACGTTATATCGTTATGCCATATAACGTATTACGTTATAACGTTATACCATATAACGTATTACGTTATAACGTTATAACGTTATACCATATAACGTATTACGTTATAACGTAATACCACATAACGTTATACTACATAACGTAATGCGTCATAACGTTATACCATATACCGACATACCGTATAACGTTGTACTATATAACGTTATACCATATAACGTTATACCATATAACGTAATACGTTATAACGTTATGCCATCTAACGTATTACGCTATAACGTTATACCATATAACGCTATACTATATAACGTAGTACGTTATAACGTTATACCATATAACGTACTATGTTATAACGTGTTACATTATAACGGTATACCATAAAACGTTATACTATATAACTTAATACGTCATAACGTTATACCATATAACGTCATACCGTATAACGTTATACTATATAACGTAATACGTTATAACTTTATACCATGTAACGTTATACGATATAACGATATACTATATAACGTAATACGTTATAACGTTATAAGATATAACGTATTACGTTATAACGTTATACCATATAACGTTATACTATATAACGTAATACGTTATAACGTTTTACTGTATAACGTAATACGTTGTAACGTTATAACATATAACGTTACACCATATAACGTAATAGCTTATAACGTTATACCATATAACGTTATACCATATAACGTCATACGTTATAACGTTTATACCATATAACGTCATACCGTATAACGTTATACTATATAACGTAATACGTTATAACGTTATACCATATACCGCAATACGTTGTAACGTTATACCATATAACGTTATACTATATAACGTAATACCATATAACGTTATACTATATAACGTAATACGTTATAACGTTAGACCATATAACGTATTACGTTATAACGTTATACCATATAACGTTATACTATATAACATAATACGATATAACGTTATACCATATAACGTTCTACTATATAACGTTATACCATATAACGTTATACTATATAACGTAATACGTTATTATGTTAGACCATATAACGTATTACGTTATAACGTTATACCATATAACGTTATACTATATAACGTAATACGTTATAACGTTAGACCATATAACGTATTACGTTATATCGTTATACCATATAACGTTATAATATATAACATAATACGATATAACGTTATACCATATAACGTTATACTATATAACGTAATACCATATAACGTTATACTATATAACGTAATACGTTATAACGTTAGACCATATAACGTATTACGTTATATCGTTATACCATATAACGTTATAATATATAACATAATACGATATAACGTTATACCATATAACGTTATACTATATAACGTAATACCATATAACGTTATACTATATAACGTAATACGTTATTATGTTAGACCATATAACGTATTACGTTATAACGTTATACCATATAACGTTATACTATATAACATAATACGATATAACGTTATACCATATAACGTTCTACTATATAACGTAATACGTTATATCGTTATGCCATAAAACGTATTACGTTATAACGTTATACCATATAACGTATTACGTTATAACGTTATAACGTTATACCATATAACGTATTACGTTATAACGTTATAACGTTATACCATATAACGTATTACGTTATAACGTTATACCATATAACGTTATACTATATAACATAATACGATATAACGTTATACCATATAACGTTCTACTATATAACGTTATACCATATAACGTTATACTATATAACATAATACGGTATAACGTTATACCATATAACGTTATACTATATAACGTAATACGTTATAACGTTATACCATATACCGTAATACGTTATAACGTTATACCATATAACGTTATACTATATATCGTTATACCATACAAAGTTATACTATATAACATAATACGTTATAACGTTATACCATATAACGTTATACTATATAACGTAATACCACATAACGTTATACTATATAACGTAATACGTTATAACGTTAGACCATATAACGTATTACGTTATATCGTTATACCATATAACGTTATAATATATAACATAATACGATATAACGTTATACCATATAACGTTATACTATATAACGTTATACCATATAACGTTATACTATATAGCATAATACGTTAAAACGTTATACCATATAACGTTATACTATATAACGTAATACCATATAACGTTATACTATATAACGTAATACGTTATTATGTTAGACCATATAACGTATTACGTTATAACGTTATACCATATAACGTTATACTATATAACATAATACGATATAACGTTATACCATATAACGTTCTACTATATAACGTAATACGTTATATAGTTATGCCATATAACGTATTACGTTATAACGTTATACCATATAACGTATTACGTTATAACGTAATACCACATAACGTTATACTACATAACGTAATGCGTCATAACGTTATACCATATACCGACATACCGTATAACGTTGTACTATATAACGTTATACCATATAACGTTATACCATATAACGTAATACGTTATAACGTTATGCCATCTAACGTATTACGCTATAACGTTATACCATATAACGCTATACTATATAACGTAGTACGTTATAACGTTATACCATATAACGTACTATGTTATAACGTGTTACATTATAACGGTATACCATAAAACGTTATACTATATAACTTAATACGTCATAACGTTATACCATATAACGTCATACCGTATAACGTTATACTATATAACGTAATACGTTATAACTTTATACCATATAACGTCATACCGTATAACGCTATACTATATAACGTAGTACGTTATAACGTTATACCATATAACGTACTATGTTATAACGTGTTACATTATAACGGTATACCATAAAACGTTATACTATATAACTTAATACGTCATAACGTTATACCATATAACGTCATACCGTATAACGTTATACTATATAACGTAATACGTTATAACTTTATACCATATAACGTCATACCGTATAACGTTATACTATATAACGTAATACGTTATAACGTTATACCATATACCGCAATACGTTGTAACGTTATACGATATAACGATATACTATATAACGTAATACGTTATAACGTTATAAGATATAACGTATTACGTTATAACGTTATACCATATAACGTTATACTATATAACGTAATACGTTATAACGTTTTACTGTATAACGTAATACGTTGTAACGTTATAACATATAACGTTACACCATATAACGTAATAGCTTATAACGTTATACCATATAACGTTATACCATATAACGTCATACGTTATAACGTTTATACCATATAACGTCATACCGTATAACGTTATACTATATAACGTAATACGTTATAACGTTATACCATATACCGCAATACGTTGTAACGTTATACAATATAACGTTATACTATGTAACGTAATACCATACAACGTTATACTATATAACGTAATACGTTATAACGTTAGACCATATAACGTATTACGTTATAACGTTATACCATATAACGTACTATGTTATAACGTGTTACATTATAACGGTATACCATAAAACGTTATACTGTATAACTTAATACGTCATAACGTTATACCATATAACGTCATACCGTATAACGTTATACTATATAACGTAATACGTTATAACTTTATACCATGTAACGTTATACGATATAACCCATATACTATATAACGTAATACGTTATAACGTTATAAGATATAACGTATTACGTTATAACGTTATACCATATAACGTTATACTATATAACGTAATACGTTATAACGTTTTACTGTATAACGTAATACGTTGTAACGTTATAACATATAACGTTACACCATATAACGTAATAGCTTATAACGTTATACCATATAACGTTATACCATATAACGTCATACGTTATAACGTTTATACCATATAACGTCATACCGTATAACGTTATACTATATAACGTAATACGTTATAACGTTATACCATATACCGCAATACGTTGTAACGTTATACAATATAACGTTATACTATATAACGTAATACCATATAACGTTATACTATATAACGTAATACGTTATAACGTTAGACCATATAACGTATTACGTTATAACGTTATACCATATAACGTTATACTATATAACATAATACGTTATAACGTTATACCATATAACGTTCTACTATATAACGTTATACCATATAACGTTATACTATATAACATAATACGTTATAACGTTATACCATATAACGTTATACTATATAACGTAATACGTTATAACGTTTTACTGTATAACGTAATACGTTGTAACGTTATAACATATAACGTTACACCATATAACGTAATAGCTTATAACGTTATACCATATAACGTTATACCATATAACGTCATACGTTATAACGTTTATACCATATAACGTCATACCGTATAACGTTATACTTTATAACGTAATACGTTATAACGTTATACCATATACCGCAATACGTTGTAACGTTATACCATATAACGTTATACTATATAACGTAATACCATATAACGTTATACTATATAACGTAATACGTTATAACGTTAGACCATATAACGTATTACGTTATAACGTTATACCATATAACGTTATACTATATAACATAATACGTTATAACGTTATACCATATACCGTAATACGTTATAACGTTATACCATATAACATCATACTATATAACGTTATACCATATAAAGTTATACTATATAACGTAATACGTTATAACGTTATGCCATATAACGTTTTACGTTATAACGGTATACCAAATAACGTTATACTATATAACGTAATACGATATAACGTTATACCATATAACGTTCTACTATATAACGTTATACCATATAACGTTTTACTATATAACATAATACGTTATAACGTTATACCATATAACGTTATACTATATAACGTAATACGTTATAACGTTATACCATATACCGTAATACGTTATAACGTTATACCATATAACGTTATACTATATAACGTAATACCATATAACGTTATACATTATAACGTAATACGTTATAACGTTAGACCATATAACGTATTACGTTATAACGTTATACCATATAACGTATTACGTTATAACGTTATACCATATAACGTTATACTATATAACATAATACGATATAACGTTATATTATATAACGTAATACGTTGTAACGTTATACCATATAACGTTATACTATATAACGTAATACCATATAACGTTATACCATATAACGTAATACGTTATAACGTTAGACCATATAACGTATTACGTTATAACGTTATACCATATAACGTTATACTATATAACATAATACGTTAAAACGTTATACCATATAACGCTATACTATATAACGTAATACGTTATAACGTTATACCATATACCGTAATACGTTATAACGTTATACCATATAACGTTATACTATATAACGTTATACCATATAAAGTTATACTATATAACGTAATACGTTATAACGTTATACCATATACCGTAATACGTTATAACGTTATACCATATAACGTTATACTATATAACGTAATACCATATAACGTTATACTATATAACGTAATACGTTATAACGTTAGACCATGTAACGTTATACCATATAGCGTTATACTATATGACGTAATACGTTATAACGTTGTGCCATATAACGTATTACGTTATAACGGTATACCATATAACGTTATACTATATAACGTAATTCGTTATAACGTTATACCATATAACGTATTATGTTATAACGTTATACCATATAACGTATTATGTTATAACGTTATGCCATAAAACGTATTACGTTATAACGGTATACCATATAACGTTATACTATATAACGTAATACATTATAACATTATGCCATATAACGTATTACGTTATAACGGTATACCATATAACGTTATACTATATAGCGTAATACGTTATAACGTTGTGCCATATAACGTTTTACGTTATAACGGTATACCATATATCGTTATACTATATAACGTATACGTTATAACGTTATACCATATAGCGTTACACCATATAACTTAATACATTATAACGTTATATCATACAACTTTATGCGATATAACGTCATACCATATACCGTAATACGTTATAACGTTATACCATATAACGTTATACTATATAACGTAATACGTTATAACGTTGTGCCATATAACGTATTACGTTATAACGGTATACCATATAACGTTATACTATATAACGTAATTCGTTATAACGTTATACCATATAACGTATTATGTTATAACGTTATACCATATAACGTACTATGTTATAACGTTATGCCATAAAACGTTTTAATTTATAACGGTATACCATATAACGTTATACTATATAACGTAATACATTATAACGTTATGCCATATAACGTTTTACGTTATAACGGTATACCATATAACGTTATACTATATAACGTATACGTTATAACGTTATACCATATAATGTATTACGTTATAAGGTTATACCATATAATGATATACCATATAACGTTATACTATATAACGTAATACGTTATAACGTTATACCATGAAACGTTATACCATATAACGTTATACTATATAACGTAATACGTTATAACGTTATGCCATATAACGTTTTACGTTATAACGGTATACCATATAACGTTATACTATATAACTTAATACGTTATAACGTTATACCATATAATGTATTACGTTATAAGGTTATACCATATAACGATAAGCTATATAGCGTAATACGTTATAAAGTTATACCATATAAAGTTACACTATATAACGTAATACGTTATAACGTTATACTATATAACGTAATACATTGTAACGTTACACCATATATCGTATTACGTTCTAACTTTATACCATATAACATTATACCATGTACCGTTATACTATATAACGTAATACGTTATATCGTTATGCCATATAACGTGATAGGTTATAACGGTATAGCAAATAACGTTATACTATATAACTTAATACGTTATAACGTTATACCATACAACGTATTGCGCTATAAGCTTATACCTTATAACGATAAACTATATAGCGTAATACATTATAAAGTTATACCATATAACGTTATACTATATAACGTAATACGTTATTACGTTATACCATGTAACGTTATACCATATAGCGTTATACTATATAACGTAATACGTTATAACGTTGTGCCATATAACGTATTACGTTATAACAGTATACCATATAACGTTATACTATATAACGTAATTCGTTATAACGTTATACCATATAACGTATTATGTTATAACGTTATACCATATAACGTATTATGTTATAACGTTATGCCATAAAACGTATTACGTTATAACGGTATACCATATAACGTTATACTATATAACGTAATACATTATAACGTTATGCCATATAACGTTTTACGTTATAACGGTATACCATATAACGTTATACTATATAACGTATACGTTATAACGTTATACCATATAACGTTACACCATATAACTTAATGCATTATAACGTTATATCATATAACTTTATGCCATATAACGTCATACCATATACCGTAATACGTTATAACGTTATACCATATAACGTTATACTATATAACGTAATACGTTATAACGTTATGCCATATAGCGTATTACGTTATAACGGTATACCATATAACGTTATACTATATAACTTAATACGTTATAACGTTATACCATACAACGTATTACGCTATAAGGTTATACCTTATAACGTTAAACTATATAGCGTAATACGTTATAACGTTACACCATATAATGTATTACGTTATAAGGTTATACCATATAATGTTATACCATATAATGTTATACCATATAACGTTATACTATATAACGTAATACGTTATAACGTTATACCATGAAACGTTATACCATATAACGTTATACTATATAACGTAATACGTTATAACGTTATGCCATATAACGTTTTACGTTATAACGGTATACCATATAACGTTATACCATATAACGTAATACGTTATATCGTTATGCCGCATACCTTCTTACGTTATAACGGTATACCATATAACGTTACAGTATAAGACGTAATACGTTATAATGTTATACCATATAACGTTACACCATATAACATAAAACGTTATAAGGTTATATCATATAACGTTCCACCATATAGCGTTATACTATATAACGTAATACGTTATAACGTTATACCATACAACGTCATACCATATAACGTTATACTATATAACTCAATACGTTATAACGTTATACCATATAACGTATTACGTTATATCGGTATACCCTATAACGTATTACGTTATATCGGTATACCATATAACGTAATACGTTATAACGTTATACCATATAACCTTATAATATATAACGTAATACGTTATAACGTTATACCATATAACGTATTACGTTATAACGTTATACTATATAACGTAACACGTTACAACGTTATATCACATAACGTCATAACATATAACGTTATGCTATATAACGTAATACGTTATTACGTTATACCATGTAACGTTATACCATATAGCGTTATACTATATAACGTAATACGTTATAACGTTGTGCCATATAACGTATTACGTTATAACGGTATACCATATAACGTTATACTATATAACGTAATTCGTTATAACGTTATACCATATAACGTATTATGTTATAACGTTATACCATATAACGTATTATGTTATAACGTTATGCCATAAAACGTATTACGTTATAACGGTATACCATATAACGTTATACTATATAACGTAATACATTATAACGTTATGCCATATAACGTTTTACGTTATAACGGTATACCATATAACGTTATACTATATAACGTATACATTATAACGTTATACCATATAACGTTACACCATATAACTTAATGCATTATAACGTTATATCATATAACTTTATGCCATATAACGTCATACCATATACCGTAATACGTTATAACGTTATACCATATAACGTTATACTATATAACGTAATACGTTATAACGTTATGCCATATAGCGTATTACGTTATATAGGTATACCATATAACGTTATACTATATAACTTAATACGTTATAACGTTATACCATACAACGTATTACGCTATAAGGTTATACCTTATAACGTTAAACTATATAGCGTAATACGTTATAACGTTATACCATATAATGTATTACGTGATAAGGTTATACCATATAATGTTATACCATATAATGTTATACCATATAACGTTATACTATATAACGTAATACGTTATAACGTTATACCATGAAACGTTATACCATATAACGTTATACTATATAACGTAATACGTTATAACGTTATACCATACAACGTATTGCGCTATAAGCTTATACCTTATAACGTTAAACTATATAGCGTAATACATTATAATGTTATACCATATAACGTTATACTATATAACGTAATACGTTATTACGTTATACCATGTAACGTTATACCATATAGCGTTATACTATATAACGTAATACGTTATAACGTTATACCATATAACGTATTGCGTTATAACGTTATACAATATAACGTTTTACTATATAACGTAATACGTTATATCGTTATGCCGCATAACTTCTTACGTTATAACGGTATACCATATAACGTTACAGTATAAGACGTAATACGTTATAACGTTATACCATATAACGTTACACCATATAACGTAAAACGTTATAAGGTTATATCATATAACGTTCCACCATATAGCGTTATACTATATAACGTAATACGTTATAACGTTATACCATACAACGTCATACCATATAACGTTATACTATATAACTCAATACGTTATAACGTTATACCATATAACGTATTACGTTATATCGGTATACCCTATAACGTATTACGTTATATCGGTATACCATATAACGTAATCCGATATAACGTTATACCATATAACGTTATACCATATAACCTTATACAATATAACGTAATACGTTATAACGTTATACTACATAACGTAATACGATATAACGTTATGCCATATAACGTATTACGTTATAACGGTATACCATATAACGTTATACTATATAGCGTAATACATTATAAAGTTATACCATATAACGTTATACTATATAACGTAATACGTTATAAAGTTATACCATATAACGTTATACTACATAACGTAATACGATATAACGTTATGCCATATAACGTATTACGTTATAACTGTATACCATATAACGTTATACTATATAGCGTAATACGTTATAACGTTATGCCATATAACGTTTTACGTTATAACGGTATACCATATAACGTTATACTATATAACTTAATACGTTATAACGTTATACCATATAATGTATTACGTTATAAGGTTATACCATAAAAGGTTAAGCTATATAGCGTAATACGTTATAAAGTTATACCATATAAAGTTATACTATATAACGTAATACGTTATAACGTTATACTATATAACGTAATACGTTGTAACGTTACACCATATATCGTATTACATACAACATTATACCATATACCGTTATACTATATAACGCAATACGTTATATCGTTATGCCATATAACGTGATTCGTTATAACTGTATAGGAAATAACGTTATACTATATAACGTAATACGTTATAACGTTATACCATATAACATTACACCATATAACGTAAAACGTTATAAGGTTATATCATATAACGTTACACCATATAGCGTTATACTATATAACGTAATACGTTATAACGTTATACCATACAACGTCATACCATATAACGTTATACTATATAACTCAATACGTTATAACGTTATACCATATAACCTTATACTATATAACGTAATACGTTATAACGTTATACCATATAACGTATTACGTTATAACCTTATACTATATAACGTAACACGTTACAACGTTATATCACATAACGTTATACCATATAACGTTATACTATATAACGTAATCCGATATAACGTTATACCATATAACGTTATACCATATAACCTTATACTGTATAACGTAATACGTTATAACGTTATACCATATAACGTATTACGTTATAACGTTATACTATATAACGTAACACGTTACAACGTTATATCACATAGCGTTATACCACATGACGTTATACTATATAACGCAATACGTTATAAGGTTATACCATATAACATTAAACTATATAGCCTAATACGTTATAAAGTTATACCATATAACGTTATACTACATAACGTAATACGATATAACGTTATGCCATATAACGTATTACGTTATAACGGTATACCATATAACGTTATACTATATGGCGTAATACGTTACAACGTTATGCCATATAACGTTTTACGTTATAACGGTATACCATATATCGTTATACTATATAACGTAATACGTTATAACGTTATACCATATACCGTAATACGTTATAACATTATACCATATAACGTTATACTACATAACGTAATACGATATAACGAAATGCCATATATCGTATTACGTTATAACGGTATACCATATAACGTTATACTATATAGCGTAATACGTTATAACGTTATGCCATATAACGTTTTACGTTATAACGGTATAACGTTATACCATATAACGTTATACTATATAACGTAATACCATATAACGTTATACTATATAACGTAATGCGTTATAACGTTAGACCATATAACGTATTACGTTATATCGTTATACCATATAACGTTATACTATATAACATGATACGATATAACGTTATACCATATACCGTTACACTATATAACGTTATACCGTATAACGTTATACTATATAACATAATACGTTATAACGTTATACCATATAACGTTATACTATATAACGTAATACCATATAACGTTATACTATATAACGTAATACGTTATTACGTTAGACCATATAACGTATTACGTTATAACGTTATACCATATAACGTTATACTACATAACGTAATACAATATAACGTTATGCCATATAACGTATTACGTTATAACGGTATACCATATAACGTTATACTATATAGCGTTATACGTTATAACGTTATGCCATATAACGTATTACGTTATAACGGTATACCATATAACGTTATACTATATAGCGTAATACGTTATAACGTTATGCCATATAACGTTTTACGTTATAATGGTATACCATATATCGTTATACTATATAACGTAATCCGATATAACGTTATACCATATAACGTTATACCATATAACCTTATACTATATAACGTAATACGTTATAACGTTATACTATATAACGTTATACAATATAACGTTATACAATATAACATAATACGTTATAACGTTATACCATATAACGTTATACTATATAACGTAATACCATATAGCGTTATACATTATAACGTAATACGTTATAACGTTTGATCATATAACGTATTACGTTATAACGTTATACCATATAACGTTATACTATATAACATAATACGTTATAACGTTATACCATATACCGTAATACGTTATAACGTTATACCATATAACATTATAGTATATAACGTTATACCATATAAAGTTATACTATATAACGTAATACGTTATAACGTTATGCCATATAACGTTTTACGTTATATCGTTATACCATATAACGTTATACTATATAACATAATACGATATAACGTTATACCATATAACGTTATACTATATAACGTAATACGTTATAACGTTTTACTGTATAACGTAATACGTTGTAACGTTATAACATATAACGTTACACCATATAACGTAATAGCTTATAACGTTATACCATATAACGTCATACGTTATAACGTTTATACCATATAACGTCATACCGTATAACGTTATACTATATAACGTAATACGTTATAACGTTATACCATATACCGCAATACGTTGTAACGTTATACCATATAACGTTATACTATATAACGTAATACCATATAACGTTATACTATATAACGTAATACGTTATAACGTTAGACCATATAACGTATTACGTTATAACGTTATACCATATAACGTTATACTATATAACATAATACGTTATAACGTTATACCATATACCGTAATACGTTATAACGTTATACCATATAACATTATAGTATATAACGTTATACCATATAAAGTTATACTATATAACGTAATACGTTATAACGTTATGCCATATAACGTTTTACGTTATAACGGTATACCATATATCGTTATACTATATAACGTAATCCGATATAACGTTATACCATATAACGTTATACCATATAACCTTATACTATATAACGTAATACGTTATAACGTTATACTATATAACGTTATACAATATAACATAATACGTTATAACGTTATACCATATAACGTTATACTATATAACGTAATACCATATAGCGTTATACATTATAACGTAATACGTTATAACGTTAGATCATATAACGTATTACGTTATAACGTTATACCATATAACGTTATACTATATAACATAATACGATATAACGTTATACCATATAACGTTCTACTATATAACGTTATACCATATAACGTTATACTATATAACATAATACGGTATAACGTTATACCATATAACGTTATTCTATATAACGTAATACGTTATAACGTTATACCATATACCGTAATACGTTATAACGTTATACCATATAACGTTATACTATATATCGTTATACCATACAAAGTTATACTATATAACATAATACGTTATAACGTTATACCATATAACGTTATACTATATAACGTAATACCATATAACGTTATACTATATTACGTAATACGTTATAACGTTAGACCATATAACGTATTACGTTATATCGTTATACCATATAACGTTATAATATATAACATAATACGATATAACGTTATACCATATAACGTTATACTATATAACGTTATACCATATAACGTTATACTATATAACATAATACGTTAAAACGTTATACCATATAACGTTATACTATATAACGTAATACCATATAACGTTATACTATATAACGTAATACGTTATTACGTTAGACCATATAACGTATTACGTTATAACGTTATACCATATAACGTTATACTATATAACATAATACGATATAACGTTATACCATATAACGTTCTACTATATAACGTAATACGTTATATCGTTATGCCATATAACGTATTACGTTATAACGTTATACCATATAACGTATTACGTTATAACGTTATAACGTTATACCATATAACGTATTACGTTATAACGTAATACCACATAACGTTATACTACATAACGTAATGCGTCATAACGTTATACCATATACCGACATACCGTATAACGTTATACCATATAACGTCATACCGTATAACGTTATACTATATAACGTAATACGTTGTAACTTTATACCATGTAACGTTATACGATATAACGATATACTATATAACGTAATACGTTATAACGTTATAAGATATAACGTATTACGTTATAACGTTATACCATATAACGTTATACTATATAACGTAATACGTTATAACGTTTTACTGTATAACGTAATACGTTGTAACGTTATAACATATAACGTTACACCATATAACGTAATAGCTTATAACGTTATACCATATAACGTTTTACCATATAACGTCATACGTTATAACGTTTATACCATATAACGTCATACCGTATAACGTTATACTATATAACGTAATACGTTATAACGTTATACCATATACCGCAATACGTTGTAACGTTATACCATATAACGTTATACTATATAACGTAATACCATATAACGTTATACTATATAACGTAATACGTTATAACGTTAGACCATATAACGTATTACGTTATAACGTTATACCATATAACGTTATACTATATAACATAATACGTTATAACGTTATACCATATAACGTTCTACTATATAACGTTATACCATATAACGTTATACTATATAACATAATACGTTATAACGTTAGACCATATAACGTATTACGTTATAACGTTATACCATATAACGTTATACTATATAACATAATACGATATAACGTTATATTATATAACGTAATACGTTACAACGTTAGACCATATAACGTATTACGTTATAACGTTATACCATATAACGTTATACTATATAACGTAATACCATATAACGTTATACATTATAACGTTATACCATATACCGTAATACGTTATAACGTTATACCATATATCGTTATACTATATAACGTAATACCATATAACGTTATACATTATAACGCAATACGTTATAACGTTAGACCATATAACGCATTACGTTATAACGTTATACCATATAACGTATTACGTTATAACGTTATAACGTTATACCATATAACGTATTACGTTATAATGTATTACCACATAACGTTATACTACATAACGTAATACGTCATAACGTTATACCATATACCGACATACCGTATAACGTTGTACTATATAACGTTATAACATATAACGTTATACCATATAACATAATACGATATAACGTTATACCATATAACGTTATACTATATAACGTTATACCATATAACGTTATACTATATAACATAATACGTTATAACGTTAGACCATATAACGTATTACGTTATAACGTTATACCATATAACGTTATACTATATAACATAATACGATATAACGTTATATTATATAACGTAATACGTTACAACGTTAGACCATATAACGTATTACGTTATAACGTTATACCATATAACGTTATACTATATAACATAATACGATATAACGTTATACCATATAACGTTCTACTATATAACGTAATACGTTATAACGTTATGCCATATAACGTATTACGTTATAACGTTATACCATATAACGTATTACGTTATGAGGTTATAACGTTATACCATATAACGTATTACGTTATAACGTAATACCACATAACGTTATACTACATAACGTAATGCGTCATAACGTTATACCATATACCGACATACCGTATAACGTTGTACTATATAACGTTATACCATATAACGTTATACCATATAACGTAATACGTTATAACGTTATGCCATCTAACGTATTACGCTATAACGTTATACCATATAACGCTATACTATATAACGTAGTACGTTATAACGTTATACCATATAACGTACTATGTTATAACGTGTTACATTATAACGGTATACCATAAAACGTTATACTATATAACTTAATACGTCATAACGTTATACCATATAACGTCATACCGTATAACGTTATACTATATAACGTAATACGTTATAACTTTATACCATGTAACGTTATACGATATAACGATATACTATATAACGTAATACGTTATAACGTTATAAGATATAACGTATTACGTTATAACGTTATACAATATAACGTTATACTATATAACGTAATACGTTATAACGTTTTACTGTGTAACGTAATACGTTGTAACGTTATAACATATAACGTTACACCATATAACGTAATAGCTTATAACGTTATACCATATAACGTTATACCATATAACGTCATACGTTATAACGTTTATACCATATAACGTCATACCGTATAACGTTATACTATATAACGTAATACGTTATAACGTTATACCATATACCGCAAAACGTTGTAACGTTATACCATATAACGTTATACTATATAACGTAATACCATATAACGTTATACTATATAACGTAATACGTTATAACGTTAGACCATATAACGTATTACGTTATAACGTTATACCATATAACGTTATACTATATAACATAATACGTTATAACGTTATACCATATACCGTAATACGTTATAACGTTATACCATATAACATTATACTATATAACGTTATACCATATAAAGTTATACTATATAACGTAATACGTTATAACGTTATGCCATATAACGTTTTACGTTATAACGGTATACCATATAACGTTATACCATATAACGTTATACCATATAACGTTATACCATATACCGTAATACGTTATAACGTTATACCATATAACGTTATACTATATAACGTAATACCATATAACGTTATACATTATAACGTAATACGTTATAACGTTAGACCATATAACGTATTACGTTATAACGTTATACCATATAACGTATTACGTTATAACGTTATACCATATAACGTTATACTATATAACATAATACGATATAACGTTATATTATATAACGTAATACGTTGTAACGTTATACCATATAACGTTATACTATATAACGTAATACCATATAACGTTATACTATATAACGTAATACGTTATAACGTTAGACCATATAACGTATTACGTTATAACGTAATAACATATAACGTTATACTATATAACGTAATACGTTATAACGTTAGACCATATAACGTATTACGTTATAACGTTATACCATATAACGTTATACCATATAACGTTATACCATATAACGTTATACCATATACCGTAATACGTTATAACGTTATACCATATAACGTTATACTATATAACGTAATACGTTATAACGTTATGCCATCTAACGTATTACTCTATAACGTTATACCATATGACGCTATACTATATAACGTAATACGTTATAACGTTATACCATATAACGTTATACTATATAACGTAATACCATATAGCGTTATACATTATAACGTAATACGTTATAACGTTAGATCATATAACGTATTACGTTATAACGTTATACCATATAACGTTATACTATACAACATAATACGATATAACGTTATACCATATAGCGTTCTACTATATAACGTTATACCATATAACGTTATACTATATAACATAATACGGTATAACGTTATACCATATAACGTTATACTATATAACGTAATACGTTATAACGCTTTACCATATACCGTAATACGTTATAACGTTATACCATATAACGTTATACTATATATCGTTATACCATACAAAGTTATACTATATAACATAATACGTTATAACGTTATACCATATAACGTTATACTATATAACGTAATACCATATAACGTTATACTATATAACGTAATACGTTATAACGTTAGACCATATAACGTATTACGTTATATCGTTATACCATATAACGTTATAATATATAACATAATACGATATAACGTTATACCATATAACGTTATACTATATAACGTTATACCATATAACGATATACTATATAACATAATACGTTATAACGTTATACCATATAACGTTATACTATATAACGTAATACGATATAACGTTATACTATATAACGTAATACGTTATTACGTTAGACCATATAACGTATTACGTTATAACGTTATACCATATAACGTTATACTATATAACATAATACGATATAACGTTATACCATATAACGTTCTACTATATAACGTAATACGTTATATCGTTATGCCATATAACGTATTACGTTATAACGTTATACCATATAACGTATTACGTTATAACGTTATAACGTTATACCATATAACGTATTACGTTATAACGTTATAACGTTATACCATATAACGTATTACGTTATAACGTAATACCACATAACGTTATACTACATAACGTAATGCGTCATAACGTTATACCATATACCGACATACCGTATAACGTTGTACTATATAACGTTATACCATATAACGTCATACCGTATAACGTTATACTATATAACGTAATACGTTATAACGTTATACCATATACCGCAAAACGTTGTAACGTTATACCATATAACGTTATACTATATAACGTAATACCATATAACGTTATACTATATAACGTAATACGTTATAACGTTAGACCATATAACGTATTACGTTATAACGTTATACCATATAACGTTATACTATATAACATAATACGTTATAACGTTATACCATATACCGTAATACGTTATAACGTTATAACGTTATACCATATAACGTATTACGTTATAACGTTATAACGTTATACCATATAACGTATTACGTTATAACGTAATACCACATAACGTTATACTATATAACGTAATACGTTATAACGTTAGACCATATAACGTATTACGTTATAACGTTATACCATATAACGTTATACTATATAACATAATGCGTCATAACGTTATACCATATACCGACATACCGTATAACGTTGTACTATATAACGTTATACCATATAACGTCATACCGTATAACGTTATACTATATAACGTAATACGTTATAACGTTTTACTGTATAACGTAATACGTTGTAACGTTATAACATATAACGTTACACCATATAACGTAATAGCTTATAACGTTATACCATATAACGTTATACCATATAACGTCATACGTTATAACGTTTATACCATATAACGTCATACCGTATAACGTTATACTATATAACGTAATACGTTATAACGTTATACCATATACCGCAAAACGTTGTAACGTTATACCATATAACGTTATACTATATAACGTAATACCATATAACGTTATACTATATAACGTAATACGTTATAACGTTAGACCATATAACGTATTACGTTATAACGTTATACCATATAACGTTATACTATATAACATAATACGTTATAACGTTATACCATATACCGTAATACGTTATAACGTTATACCATATAACATTATAATATATAACGTTATACCATATAAAGTTATACTATATAACGTAATACGTTATAACGTTATGCCATATAACGTTTTACGTTATAACGGTATACCAAATAACGTTATACTATATAACGTAATACGATATAACGTTATACCATATAACGTTCTACTATATAACGTTATACCATATAACGTTTTACTATATAACATAATACGTTATAACGTTATACCATATAACGTTGTACTATATAACGTAATACGTTATAACGTTATACCATATACCGTAATACGTTATAACGTTATACCATATAACGTTATACTATATAACGTAATACCATATAACGTTATACATTATAACGTAATACGTTATAACGTTAGACCATATAACGTATTACGTTATAACGTTATACCATATAACGTATTACGTTATAACGTTATACCATATAACGTTATACTATATAACATAATACGATATAACGTTATATTATATAACGTAATACGTTGTAACGTTATACCATATAACGTTATACTATATAACGTAATACCATATAACGTTATACTATATAACGTAATACGTTATAACGTTAGACCATATAACGTATTACGTTATAACGTTATAGCATATATCGTTATACTATATAACGTAATACCATATAACGTTATACTATATAACGTAATACGTTATAACGTTAGACCATATAACGTATTACGTTATAACGTTATACCATATAACGTATTACGTTATAACGTTATACTATATAACATAATACGATATAACGTTATATTATATAACGTAATACGTTGTAACGTTATACCATATAACGTTATACTATATAACGTAATACCATATAACGTTATACTATATAACGTAATACGTTATAACGTTAGACCATATAACGTATTACGTTATAACGTTATACCATATAACGTTATACTATATAACATAATACGTTATAACGTTATACCATATAACGCTATACTATATAACGTAATACGTTATAACGTTATACCATATACCGTAATACGTTATAACGTTATACCATATAACGTTATACCATGTAACGTCATACCGTATAACGTTATACTATATAACGTAATACGTTATAACGTTTTACTATATAACGTAATACGTTGTAACGTTATGACATATAACGTTACACCATATAACGTAATACCTTATAACGTTATACCATATAACGTTATACCATATAACGTTATACCATATAACGTCATACCATATAACGTTATACTATATAACGTAATACGTTGTAACGTTACACCATATAACGTTACACTATATAACTTAATACGTTATAACGTTATACCATATAACGTATTACGTTAGAAGGTTATACCATATAACGTTAAACTATATAGCGTAATACGTTGTAACGTTATACCATATAACGTTATACTATATAACGTAATACGTTATAACGTTATACTATATAACGTAATACGTTGTAACGTTACACCATATATCGTATTACGTTTTAACGTTATACCATATAACGTTTTACTATATAACGTATTACGTTATAACGATATACTATATAACGTTATACTATATAACGTAATACGATATAACGTTATACCATATAACGATATACTATATAACGTAATACGTTATAACGTTATGCCATATAACGTATTACGTTATAACGGTATACCAGATAACGTTACACTATATAACTTAATACGTTATAACGTTATACCATATAACGTATTACGTTAGAAGGTTATACCATATAACGTTAAACTGTATAGCGTAATACGTTGTAACGTTATACCATATAACGTTATACTATATAACGTAATACGTTATAACGTTATACTATATAACGTAATACGTTGTAACGTTACACCATATATCGCATTACGTTTTAACGTTATACCATATAACGTTTTACTATATAACGTAATACGTTGTAACGTTACAACATATAACGTTACACCATATAACGTAATACCTTATAACGTTATACCTTATAACGTTATACCATATAACGTCATACCATACAACGTTATACTATATAACGTAATACCATATAACGTTATACTATATAACGTCATACGTTATAACGTTAAAAATATAACGTTATACTATATAACGTAATACCATATAACGTTATACTATATAACGTCATACGTTATATCGTTATAAAATATAATGTCATACCCTATACCGTAATACGTTATAACGTTATAGCATATAACTTTATACTGTATAACTTAATACGTTATAACGTTATACCATACAACGTATTACGCTATGAGGTTATACCATATAACGTTAAACTATATAGCGTAATACGTTATAACGTTTTACTATATAACGTAATACGTTGTAACGTTATAACATATAACGTTACACTATATAACGTAATACCTTATATCGTTATACCATATAACCTTATACCATATAACGTTATACCATATAACGTCATACTATATAACGTAATACGTTATAACGTTATACCATATACCGTAATACGTTATAACGTTATACCATATAACGTTATACTATATAACGTAATACCATATAACGTTATACTATATAACGTAGTACGTTATAACGTTAGACCATATAACGTATTACGTTATAACGTTATACCGTATAACGTTATACTATATAACGTAATACGTTATAACGTTTTACTATATAACGTAATTCGTTGTAACGTTATAACATATAACGTTACACCATATAACGTAATACCTTATAACGTTATACCATATAACGTTATACCATATAACGTTATACCATATAACGTCATAGCATATAACGTTATACTATATAACGTAATACGTTGTAACGTTACACCATATATCGTATTACGTTTTAACGTTATACCATATAACGTTATACTATATAACGTAATACTATATAACGTAATACGTTATAACGTTTTACTATATAACGTAATACGTTGTAACGTTATAACATATAACGTTACACCATATAACGTAATACCTTATAATGTTATACCATATAACGTTATACCATATAACGTTACACTATATAACGTAAGACGTTATAACGTTAGACCATATAACGTATTACGTTATAACGTTACACCGTATAACGTTATACTATATAACGTAATACCATATAACGTTATACTATATAACGTCATACGTTATATCGTTATAAAATATAATGTCATACCCTATACCGTAATACGTTATAACGTTATAGCATATAACGTTATACTATATAACTTAATACGTTATAACGTTATACCATACAACGTATTACGCTATGAGGTTATACCTTATAACGTTAAACTATATAGCGTCATACGTTATAACGTTTTACTATATAACGTAATACGTTGTTACGTTATAACATATAACATTACACCATATAACGTAATACCTT
Organism: Bombus flavifrons; assembly: GCF_040668555.2. NCBI lineage: Eukaryota > Metazoa > Arthropoda > Insecta > Hymenoptera > Apidae > Bombus > Bombus flavifrons. The sequence continues at coordinate 5,561,853 of NC_138451.1, forward strand.
ATATCGTTATACCATATAACGTTATACCATATAACGTTATACCATATAACGTTATACCATATAACGTCATAGCATATAACGTTATACTATATAACGTAATACGTTGTAACGTTACACCATATATCGTATTACGTTTTAACGTTATACCATATAACGTTATACTATATAACGTAATACTATATAACGTAATACGTTATAACGTTTTACTATATAACGTAATACGTTGTAACGTTATAACATATAACGTTACACCATATAACGTAATACCTTATAACGTTATACCATATAACGTTATACCATATAACGTTACACTATATAACGTAAGACGTTATAACGTTAGACCATATAACGTATTACGTTATAACGTTATACCGTATAACGTTATACTATATAACGTAATACCATATAACGTTATACTATATAACGTCATACGTTATATCGTTATAAAATATAATGTCATACCCTATACCGTAATACGTTATAACGTTATAGCATATAACGTTATACTATATAACTTAATACCTTATATCGTTATACCATATAACGTTATACCATATAACGGTATACCATATAACGTCATACTATATAACGTAATACGTTATAACGTTATACCATATACCGTAATACGTTATAACGTTATACCATATAACGTTATACTATATAACGTAATACGTTATAACGTTAGAACATATAACGTATTACGTTATAACGTTATACCGTATAACGTTATACTATATAACATAATACGTTATAACGTTATACCATATAACGCTATACTATGTAACGTAATACGTTATTACGTTAGACCATATAACGTATTACGTTATAACGTTATACAATATAACGTTATACTATATAACATAATACGTTATAACGGTATACCATATAACGTTATACTATATAACGTAACACCATATAACGTTATACTATATAACGTCATACGTTATATCGTTATAAAATATAATGTCATACCCTATACCGTAATACGTTATAACGTTATAGCATATAACGTCATACCGTATAACGTTATACTATATAACGTAATACGTTATAACGTTATACCATATACCGTAATACGTTATAACGTTACACCATATAACGTTATACTATATAACGTAATACCATATAACGTTATACTATATAACGTAATACGTTGTAACGTTATACCACATAACGTATTACGTTATAACGTTATACTATATAACGTAGTACGTTATAACGTTATATCACATAACGTTATACCATATAACGTTCTACTATATAACGTAATCCGATATAACGTTATACCATATAACGGTATACCATATAACGTAATACGTTAAAACGTTATACCATATAACGTATTACGTTATAACGTTAGAGCATTTAACGTGTTACGTTATAAGATTATACCATATAACGTTTTACTGTATAACATAATACGTCATAACGTTATACCATACAACGTATTACGTTATAACGTTAGAGCATTTAACGTGTTACGTTATAACGTTATACCATATACCGTAATACGTTATAACGTTATACCATATAACGTTATACTATATAACGTAATACCATATAACGTTATACTATATAACGTAATACGTTAAAACGTTAGAACATATAACGTATTACGTTATAACGTTATACCGTATAACGTTATACTATATAACATAATACGTTATAACGTTATACCATATAACGCTATACTATGTAACGTAATACGTTATTACGTTAGACCATATAACGTATTACGTTATAACGTTATACAATATAACGTTATACTACATAACATAATACGTTATAACGGTATACCATATAACGTTATACTATATAACGTAACACCATATAACGTTATACTATATAACGTCATACGTTATATCGTTATAAAATATAATGCCATACCCTATACCGTAATACGTTATAACGTTATAGCATATAACGTCATACCGTATAACGTTATACTATATAACGTAATACGTTATAACGTTATACCATATACCGTAATACGTTATAACGTTACACCATATAACGTTATACTATATAACGTAATACCATATAACGTTATACTATATAACGTAATACGTTGTAACGTTATACCACATAACGTATTACGTTATAACGTTATACTACATAACGTAGTACGTTATAACGTTATATCACATAACGTTATACCATATAACGTTCTACTATATAACGTAATCCGATATAACGTTATACCATATAACGGTATACCATATAACGTTATACCATATAACGTCATACTATATAACGTAATACGTTATAACGTTATACCATATACCGTAATACGTTATAACGTTATACCATATAACGTTATACTATATAACGTAATACGTTATAACGTTCTACTATATAACGTAATACGTTGTAACGTTATAACATATAACGTTACACCATATAACGTAATACCTTATAACGTTATACCATATAACGTTATACCATATAACGTCATACCATATAACGTTGTACTATATAACGTAATATAATATAACGTTATACTATATAACGTAATACCATATAACGTTATACTATATAACGTCATACGTTATAACGTTATAAAATATAACGTCATACCATATACCGTAATACGTTATAACGTTATACCATATAACGTTATACTATATAACGTCATACGTTATAACGTTATAAAATATAACGCCATACCATATAACGTAATACGTTATAACGTTATAAGATATAACGTATTACGATATAACGCTATACCATATAACGTTATACTATATAACGTAATACGTTATAACGTTTTACTATATAACGTAATACGTTGTAACGTTATAACATATAACGTTACACCATATAACGTAATAACTTATAACGTTATAGCATATAACGTTATACCATATAACGTCATACCATATAACGTTATACTATATAACGTAATACCATATAACGTTATACTATATAACGTAATACCATATAACGTTATACTATATAACGTAATACGTTATAACGTTCTACTATATAACGTAATACGTTGTAACGTTATAACATATAACGTTACACCATATAACGTAATACCTTATAACGTTATACCATATAACGTTATACCATATAACGTCATACCATATAACGTTGTACTATATAACGTAATACAATATAACGTTATACTATATAACGTCATACGTTATAACGTTATAAAATATAACGTTATACTATATAACGTAATACCATATAACGTTATACTATATAACGTCATACGTTATAACGTTATAAAATATAACGTCATACCATATACCGTAATACGTTATAACGTTATACCATATAACGTTATACTATATAACTTAATACGTTATAACGTTATACCATACAACGTATTACGCTATGAGGTTATACCTTATAACGTTAAACTATATAGCGTAATACGTTATAACGTTTTACTATATAACGTAATACGTTGTAACGTTATAACATATAACGTTACACCATATAACGTAATACCTTATAACGTTATACCATATAAAGTTATACTATATAACGTAATACGTTATAACGTTATACCATATACCGTAATACGTTATAACGTTATACCATATAACGTTATACTATATAACGTAATACCATATAACGTTATACTATATAACATAATACGTTATAACGGTATACCATATAACGTTATACTATATAACGTAATACGTTATAACGTTAGACCATATAACGTAATACCATATAACGTTATACTATATAACGTAATACGTTATAACCTTATACCATATAACGTCATACGTTATAACGTAATACGTTATAACGTAATACCACATAACGTTATAATACATAACGTAATACGTTATAACGTTATACCATATAACGTTATACTATATAACGTAATACCATATAATGTTATACTATATAACATAATACGTTATAACGTTATACCATATAACGTTATACTATATAACGTAATACGTTATAACGTTAGACCATATAACGTATTACGTTATAACGTTATACCATATAACGTTATACTATATAACATAATATGTTATAACCTTATACCATATAACGTTATACTATATAACGTAATACGTTGTAACGTTAGACCATATAACGTATTACGTTATAACGTTATTCCATATAACGTTATACTATATAACGTAATACGTTGTAACGTCATACCGTATAACGTTATACTATATAACGTAATACGTTATAACGTTAGACCATATAACGTGTTACGTTATAACGGTATACCAAATAACGTTATACTATATAACGTAATTCCTTATAAATTTATACCATATAACGTATTACTTTATAACGTTATACCATATAACGTTATACTATATAACGTAATGCGTTATATCGTTAGACCATATAACGTATTACGTTATAACGTTATACCATATAACGTTATACTATATAACATAATATGTTATAACGTTAGACCATATAACGTATTACGTTATAACGTTATACCATATAACGTTATACTATATAACATAATATGTTATAACGTTATACCATATAACGTTATACTATATAACGTAATACGTTATAACGTTATACTATATAACATAATATGTTATAACGTTATACCATATAACGTTATACTATATAACGTAATACGTTATAACGTTAGACCATATAACGTATTACGTTATAACGTTATACCATATAACGTTATACTATATAACGTAATACGTTGTAACGTCATACCGTATAACGTTATACTACATAACGTAATACGTTATAACGTTATACCATATACCGTAATATGTTATAACGTCATACCATATAACGTTATACTATATAACGTAATACGTTATAACGTTAGACCATATAACGTATTACGCTATGAGGTTATACCTTATAACGTTAAACTATATAGCGTAATACGTTATAACGTTTTACTATATAACGTAATACGTTGTAACGTTATAACATATAACGTTACACCATATAACGTAATACCTTATAACGTTATACCATATAAAGTTATACTACATAACGTAATACGTTATAACGTTATACCATATACCGTAATACGTTATAACGTTATACCATATAACGTTATACTATATAACGTAATACCATATAACGTTATACTATATAACATAATACGTTATAACGGTATACCATATAACGTTATACTATATAACGTAATACCATATAACGTTATACTATATAACGTAATACGTTATAACGTTAGACCATATAACGTATTACGTTATAACGTTATACCTTATAACGTTATACTATATAACATAATACGTTATAACGTTATACCATATAACGTTATACTATATAACATAATACGTTATAACGTTATACCATATAACGTTATACTATATAACGTAATACCATATAACGTTATACTATATAACGTAATACGTTATAACGTTAGACCATATAACGTGTTACGTTATAACGGTATACCAAATAACGTTATACTATATAACGTAATTCCTTATAAATTTATACCATATAACGTATTACTTTATAACGTTATACCATATAACGTACTGCGTTGTAACGTTATAACGTTATACCATATAACGTATTACGTTATAACGTAATACCACATAACGTTATACTACATAACGTAATACGTCATAACGTTATACCATATAACATATTACGTTATAACGTTATACCGTATAACGTTATACTATATAAAATAATACGTTATAACGTTATACCATATAACGCTATACTATATAACGTAATACGTTATAACGTTAGACCATATAACGTATTACGTTATAACGTTATACCATATAACGTTATACTATATAACATAATACGTTATAACGTTATACCATATAACGTTATACTATATAACGTAATACGTTATAACGTTTTACTATATAACGTAATACGTTGTAACGTTATAACATATAACGTTACACCATATAACGTAATATCTTATAACGTTATACCATATAACGTTACACCATATAACGTCATACCATATAACGTTATACTATATAACGTAATACCATATAACGTTATACTATATAACGTCATACGTTATAACGTTATAAAATATAACGTTATACTATATAACGTAATACCATATAACGTTATACTATATAACGTTATACGTTATAACGTTATAAAGTATAACGTCATACCATATACCGTAATACGTTATAACGTTATACCATATAACGTTATACTATATAACTTAATACGTTATAACGTTATACCATACAACGTATTACGCTATGAGGTTATACCTTATAACGTTAAACTATATAGCGTAATACGTTATAACGTTTTACTGTATAACGTAATACGTTGTAACGTCATACCGTATAGCGTTATACTATATAACGTAATACGTTATAACGTTATACCATATACCGTAATACGTTATAACGTTATACCATATAACGTTATGCTATATAACGTAATACCATATAACGTTATACTATATAACATAATACGTTATAACGTTATACCATATAACGTTATACTATATAACGTAATACGTTATAACGTTAGACCATATATCGTATTACGTTATAACGTTATACCATATAACGTTATACTATATAACATAATATGTTATAACGTTATACCATATAACGTTATACTATATAACGTAATACGTTATAACGTTAGACCAAATAACGTATTACGTTATAACGTTAGACCATATAACGTGTTACGTTATAACGGTATACCAAATAACGTTATACTATATAACGTAATTCCTTATAAATTTATACCATATAACGTATTACTTTATAACGTTATACCATATAACGTACTGCGTTATAACGTTATAACGTTATACCATATAACGTATTACGTTATAACGATATACTATACAACGTTATACTATATAACGTAATACGATATAACGTTATACCATATAACGTTATACTATATAACGTAATACGTTATAACGTTCTACTATATAACGTAATACGTTGTAACGTTATAACATATAACGTTACACCATATAACGTAATACCTTATAACGTTAAACTATATAGCGTAATACGTTGTAACGTTATACCATACAACGTTATACTGTATAACGTAATACGTTATATCGTTATGCCATATAACGTATTACGTTATAACGATATACTATACAACGTTATACTATATAACGTAATACGATATAACGTTATACCATATAACGTTATACTATATAACGTAATACGTTATAACGTTCTACTATATAACGTAATACGTTGTAACGTTATAACATATAACGTTACACCATATAACGTAATACCTTATAACGTTAAACTATATAGCGTAATACGTTGTAACGTTATACCATACAACGTTATACTATATAACGTAATACGTTATATCGTTATGCCATATAACGTATTACGTTATAACGATATACTATATAACGTTACACCATATAACGTAATACCTTATAACGTTATACCATATAACGTTATACCACACAACGTATTATGCCATGAGGTTATACCTTATAACGTTAAACTATATAGCGTAATACGTTATAACGTTTTACTATATAACGTAATACGTTGTAACGTTATAACATATAACGTTACACCATATAACGTATTACCTTACAACGTTATACCATATAACGTTATACCATATAACGTCATACCATATAACGTTATACTATATAACGTAATACCATATAACGTTATACTATATAACGTCATACGTTATAACGTTATAAAATATAACGTTATACTATATAACGTAATACCATATAACGTTATACTATATAACGTAATACGTTATAACGTTATACCATATAACGTGTTACGTTATAACGGTATACCAAATAACGTTATACTATATAACGTAATTCCTTATAAATTTATACCATATAACGTATTACTTTATAACGTTATACCATATAACGTACTGCGTTATAACGTTATACCATATAACGTTATACTATATAACATAATACGTTATAACGTTATACCATATAACGTTATACTATATAACATAACACGTTATAACGTTATACCATATAACGTAATACGTTGTAACGTCATACCGTATAACGTTATACTATATAACGTAATACCATATAACGTTATACTATATAACGTAATACGTTATAACGTTCTACTATATAACGTAATACGTTGTAACGTCATACCGTATAACGTTATACTATATAACGTAATACGTTATAACGTTATACGATATACCGTAATACGTTATAACGTTATACCATGTAACGTTATACTATATAACGTAATACCATATAACGTTATACTATATAACGTAATACGTTATAACGTTAGACCATATAACGTATTACGTTATAACGTTATACCATATAACGTTATACTATATAACATAATACGTTATAACGTTATACCATATAACGTTATACTATATAACATAACACGTTATAACGTTATACCATATAACGTTATACTATATAACGTTATACTATATAACGTAATACCATATAACGTTATACTATATAACGTAATACGTTATAACGTTAGACCGTATAACGTGTTACGTTATAACGGTATACCAAATAACGTTATACTATATAACGTAATTCCTTATAAATTTATACCATATAACGTATTACTTTATAACGTTATACCATATAACGTACTGCGTTATAATGTTATAACGTTATACCATATAACGTATTACGTTATAACGTAATACCACATAACGTTATACTACATAACGTAATACGTCATAACGTTATACCATATAACGTCATACCGTATAACGTTATACTATATAACGGAATACGTTGTAACGTTACACCATATATCGTATTACGTTTTAACGTTATACCATATAACGTTATACTATATAACGTAATACGTTATAACGTTAGACCATATAACGTATTACGTTATAACGTTATACCATATAACGTTATACTATATAACATAATACGTTATACCGTTATACCACATAACGTTATACTATATAACATAATACGTTATAACGTTATACCATATAACGTTATACTATATAACGTAATACCATATAACGTTATACTATATAACGTAATACGTTATAACGTTAGACCATATAACGTGTTACGTTATAACGGTATACCAAATAACGTTATACTATATAACGTAATTCCTTATAAATTTATACCATATAACGTATTACTTTATAACGTTATACCATATAACGTACTGCGTTATAACGTTATAACGTTATACCATATAACGTATTACGTTATAACGTAATACCACATAACGTTATACTACATAACGTAATACGTCATAACGTTATACCATATAACGTCATACCGTATAACGTTATACTATATAACGTAATACGATATAACGTTATACCATATAACGTTATACTATATAACGTAATACGTTATAACGTTCTACTATATAACGTAATACGTTGTAACGTTATAACATATAACGTTACACCATATAACGTAATACCTTATAACGTTATACCATATAACGTTATACCATATAACGTCATACCAGATAACGTTACACTATTTAACTTAATACGTTATAACGTTATACCATATAACGTATTACGTTAGAAGGTTATACCATATAACGTTAAACTATATAGCGTAATACGTTGCAACGTTATACCATACAACGTTATACTATATAACGTAATACGTTATAACGTTATACTATATAACGTAATACGTTGTAACGTTACACCATATATCGTATTACGTTTTAACGTTATACCATATAACGTTTTACTATATAACGTAATACGTGGTAACGTTATAACATATAACGTTACACCATATAACGTAATACCTTATAACGTTATACCATATAACGTTATACCACACAACGTATTACGCTATGAGGTTATACCTTATAACGTTAAACTATATAGCGTAATACGTTATAACGTTTTACTATATAACGTAATACGTTGTAACGTTATAACATATAACGTTACACCATATAACGTATTACCTTACAACGTTATACCATATAACGTTACACCATATAACGTCATACCATATAACGTTATACTATATAACGTAATACCATATAACGTTATACTATATAACGTCATACGTTATAACGTTATAAAACATAACATTATACTATATAACGTAATACCATATAACGTTATACTATATAACGTCATACGTTATAACGTTATAAAATATAACGTCATACCATATACCGTAATACGCTATAACGTTATACCATATAACGTTATACTATATAACTTAATACGTTATAACGTTATACCATACAACGTATTACGCTATGAGGTTATACCTTATAACGTTAAACTATATAGCGTAATACGTTATAACGTTTTACTATATAACGTAATACGTTGTAACGTCATACCGTATAACGTTATACTATATAACGTAATACGTTATAACGTTATACCATATACCGTTATACGTTATAACGTTATACCATATAACGTTATACTATATAACGTAATACCATATAACGTTATACTATATAACGTAATACGTTATAACGTTATACCATATAACGTTATACTATATAACATAATACGTTATAACGTTATACCATATAACGTTATACTATATAACGTAATACCATATAACGTTTTACTATATAACGTAATACGTTATAACGTTAGACCATATAACGTGTTACGTTATAATGGTATGCCAAATAACGTTATACTATATAACGTAATTCCTTATAAATTTATACCATATAACGTATTACTTTATAACGTTATACCATATAACGTACTGCGTTATAACGTTATAACGTTATACCACATAACGTATTACGTTATAACGTAATACCACATAACGTTATACTACATAACGTAATACGTCATAACGTTATACCATATAACATATTACGTTATAACGTTATACCGTATAACGTTATACTATATAAAATAATACGTTATAACGTTATACCATATAACGTTATACTATATAACGTAATACGTTATAACGTTAGACCATATAACGTATTACGTTATAACGTTATACCATATAACGTTATACTATATAACATAATACGTTATAACGTTATACCATATAACGTTATACTATATAACGTAATACGTTATAACGTTTTACTATATAACGTAATACGTTGTAACGTTATAACATATAACGTTACACCATATAACGTAATATCTTATAACGTTATACCATATAACGTTATACCATATAACGTCATACCATATAACGTTATACTATATAACGTAATACCATATAACGTTATACTATATAACGTCATACGTTATAACGTTATAAAATATAACGTTATACTATATAACGTAATACCATATAACGTTATACTATATAACGTCATACGTTATAACGTTATAAAGTATAACGTCATACCATATACCGTAATACGTTATAACGTTATACCATATAACGTTATACTATATAACTTAATACGTTATAACGTTATACCATACAACGTATTACGCTATGAGGTTATACCTTATAACGTTAAACTATATAGCGTAATACGTTATAACGTTTTACTATATAACGTAATACGTTGTAACGTCATACCGTATAACGTTATACTATATAACGTAATACGTTATAACGTTATACCATATACCGTAATACGTTATAACGTTATACCATATAACGTTATACTATATAACGTAATACCATATAACGTTATACTATATAACATAATACGTTATAACGTTATACCATATAACGTTATACTATATAACGTAATACGTTATAACGTTATACCATATAACGTTATACTATATAACGTAATACGTTATAACGTTATACCATATACCGTAATACGTTATAACGTTATACCATATAACGTTATACTATATAACGTTATACCATATAAAGTTATACTATATAACGTAATACGTTATAACGTTATACCATATACCGTAATACGTTATAACGTTATACCACATAACGTTATACTATATAACGTAATTCCTTATAAATTTATACCATATAACGTATTACTTTATAACGTTATACCATATAACGTACTGCGTTATAACGTTATAACGTTATACCATATAACGTATTACGTTATAACGTAATACCACATAACGTTATACTACATAACGTAATACGTCATAACGTTATACCATATAACGTCATACCGTATAACGTTATACTATATAACGGAATACGTTATAACTTTATACCATGTGACGTTATACGATATAACGGTATACTATATAACGCAATACGTTATAACGTTATAAGATATAACGTATTACGTTATAACGTTATACCATATAACGTTATACCATATAACGTCATACCATATAACGTTATACTATATAACGTAATACGTTGTAACGTTACACCATATATCGTATTACGTTTTAACGTTATACCATATAACGTTATACTATATAACGTAATACGTTATAACGTTAGACCATATAACGTATTACGTTATAACGTTATACCATATAACGTTATACTATATAACATAATACGTTATACCGTTATACCACATAACGTTATACTATATAACATAATACGTTATAACGTTATACCATATAACGTTATACTATATAACGTAATACCATATAACGTTATACTATATAACGTAATACGTTATAACGTTAGACCATATAACGTGTTACGTTATAACGGTATACCAAATAACGTTATACTATATAACGTAATTCCTTATAAATTTATACCATATAACGTATTACTTTATAACGTTATACCATATAACGTACTGCGTTATAACGTTATAACGTTATACCATATAACGTATTACGTTATAACGTAATACCACATAACGTTATACTACATAACGTAATACGTCATAACGTTATACCATATAACGTCATACCGTATAACGTTATACTATATAACGTAATACGATATAACGTTATACCATATAACGTTATACTATATAACGTAATACGTTATAACGTTCTACTATATAACGTAATACGTTGTAACGTTATAACATATAACGTTACACCATATAACGTAATACCTTATAACGTTATACCATATAACGTTATACCATATAACGTCATACCAGATAACGTTACACTATTTAACTTAATACGTTATAACGTTATACCATATAACGTATTACGTTAGAAGGTTATACCATATAACGTTAAACTATATAGCGTAATACGTTGCAACGTTATACCATACAACGTTATACTATATAACGTAATACGTTATAACGTTATACTATATAACGTAATACGTTGTAACGTTACACCATATATCGTATTACGTTTTAACGTTATACCATATAACGTTTTACTATATAACGTAATACGTGGTAACGTTATAACATATAACGTTACACCATATAACGTAATACCTTATAACGTTATACCATATAACGTTATACCACACAACGTATTACGCTATGAGGTTATACCTTATAACGTTAAACTATATAGCGTAATACGTTATAACGTTTTACTATATAACGTAATACGTTGTAACGTTATAACATATAACGTTACACCATATAACGTATTACCTTACAACGTTATACCATATAACGTTATACCATATAACGTCATACCATATAACGTTATACTATATAACGTAATACCATATAACGTTATACTATATAACGTCATACGTTATAACGTTATAAAACATAACATTATACTATATAACGTAATACCATATAACGTTATACTATATAACGTCATACGTTATAACGTTATAAAATATAACGTCATACCATATACCGTAATACGCTATAACGTTATACCATATAACGTTATACTATATAACTTAATACGTTATAACGTTATACCATACAACGTATTACGCTATGAGGTTATACCTTATAACGTTAAACTATATAGCGTAATACGTTATAACGTTTTACTATATAACGTAATACGTTGTAACGTCATACCGTATAACGTTATACTATATAACGTAATACGTTATAACGTTATACCATATACCGTTATACGTTATAACGTTATACCATATAACGTTATACTATATAACGTAATACCATATAACGTTATACTATATAACGTAATACGTTATAACGTTATACCATATAACGTTATACTATATAACATAATACGTTATAACGTTATACCATATAACGTTATACTATATAACGTAATACCATATAACGTTTTACTATATAACGTAATACGTTATAACGTTAGACCATATAACGTGTTACGTTATAATGGTATGCCAAATAACGTTATACTATATAACGTAATTCCTTATAAATTTATACCATATAACGTATTACTTTATAACGTTATACCATATAACGTACTGCGTTATAACGTTATAACGTTATACCACATAACGTATTACGTTATAACGTAATACCACATAACGTTATACTACATAACGTAATACGTCATAACGTTATACCATATAACATATTACGTTATAACGTTATACCGTATAACGTTATACTATATAAAATAATACGTTATAACGTTATACCATATAACGTTATACTATATAACGTAATACGTTATAACGTTAGACCATATAACGTATTACGTTATAACGTTATACCATATAACGTTATACTATATAACATAATACGTTATAACGTTATACCATATAACGTTATACTATATAACGTAATACGTTATAACGTTTTACTATATAACGTAATACGTTGTAACGTTATAACATATAACGTTACACCATATAACGTAATATCTTATAACGTTATACCATATAACGTTATACCATATAACGTCATACCATATAACGTTATACTATATAACGTAATACCATATAACGTTATACTATATAACGTCATACGTTATAACGTTATAAAATATAACGTTATACTATATAACGTAATACCATATAACGTTATACTATATAACGTCATACGTTATAACGTTATAAAGTATAACGTCATACCATATACCGTAATACGTTATAACGTTATACCATATAACGTTATACTATATAACTTAATACGTTATAACGTTATACCATACAACGTATTACGCTATGAGGTTATACCTTATAACGTTAAACTATATAGCGTAGTACGTTATAACGTTTTACTATATAACGTAATACGTTGTAACGTCATACCGTATAACGTTATACTATATAACGTAATACGTTATAACGTTATACCATATACCGTAATACGTTATAACGTTATACCATATAACGTTATACTATATAACGTAATACCATATAACGTTATACTATATAACATAATACGTTATAACGTTATACCATATAACGTTATACTATATAACGTAATACGTTATAACGTTATACCATATAACGTTATACTATATAACGTAATACGTTATAACGTTATACCATATACCGTAATACGTTATAACGTTATACCATATAACGTTATACTATATAACGTTATACCATATAAAGTTATACTATATAACGTAATACGTTATAACGTTATACCATATACCGTAATACGTTATAACGTTATACCACATAACGTTATACTATATAACGTAATTCCTTATAAATTTATACCATATAACGTATTACTTTATAACGTTATACCATATAACGTACTGCGTTATAACGTTATAACGTTATACCATATAACGTATTACGTTATAACGTAATACCACATAACGTTATACTACATAACGTAATACGTCATAACGTTATACCATATAACGTCATACCGTATAACGTTATACTATATAACGGAATACGTTATAACTTTATACCATGTGACGTTATACGATATAACGGTATACTATATAACGCAATACGTTATAACGTTAGACCATATAATGTATTACGTTATAACGTTATACCATATAACGTTATACCATATAACGTCATACCATATAACGTTATACTATATAACGTAATACGTTGTAACGTTACACCATATATCGTATTACGTTTTAACGTTATACCATATAACGTTATACTATATAACGTAATACGTTATAACGTTAGACCATATAACGTATTACGTTATAACGTTATACCATATAACGTTATACTATATAACATAATACGTTATACCGTTATACCACATAACGTTATACTATATAACATAATACGTTATAACGTTATACCATATAACGTTATACTATATAACGTAATACCATATAACGTTATACTATATAACGTAATACGTTATAACGTTAGACCATATAACGTGTTACGTTATAACGGTATACCAAATAACGTTATACTATATAACGTAATTCCTTATAAATTTATACCATATAACGTATTACTTTATAACGTTATACCATATAACGTACTGCGTTATAACGTTATAACGTTATACCATATAACGTATTACGTTATAACGTAATACCACATAACGTTATACTACATAACGTAATACGTCATAACGTTATACCATATAACGTCATACCGTATAACGTTATACTATATAACGTAATACGATATAACGTTATACCATATAACGTTATACTATATAACGTAATACGTTATAACGTTCTACTATATAACGTAATACGTTGTAACGTTATAACATATAACGTTACACCATATAACGTAATACCTTATAACGTTATACCATATAACGTTATACCATATAACGTCATACCAGATAACGTTACACTATTTAACTTAATACGTTATAACGTTATACCATATAACGTATTACGTTAGAAGGTTATACCATATAACGTTAAACTATATAGCGTAATACGTTGCAACGTTATACCATACAACGTTATACTATATAACGTAATACGTTATAACGTTATACTATATAACGTAATACGTTGTAACGTTACACCATATATCGTATTACGTTTTAACGTTATACCATATAACGTTTTACTATATAACGTAATACGTGGTAACGTTATAACATATAACGTTACACCATATAACGTAATACCTTATAACGTTATACCATATAACGTTATACCACACAACGTATTACGCTATGAGGTTATACCTTATAACGTTAAACTATATAGCGTAATACGTTATAACGTTTTACTATATAACGTAATACGTTGTAACGTTATAACATATAACGTTACACCATATAACGTATTACCTTACAACGTTATACCATATAACGTTATACCATATAACGTCATACCATATAACGTTATACTATATAACGTCATACGTTATAACGTTATAAAATATAACATTATACTATATAACGTAATACCATATAACGTTATACTATATAACGTCATACGTTATAACGTTATAAAATATAACGTCATACCATATACCGTAATACGCTATAACGTTATACCATATAACGTTATACTATATAACTTAATACGTTATAACGTTATACCATACAACGTATTACGCTATGAGGTTATACCTTATAACGTTAAACTATATAGCGTAATACGTTATAACGTTTTACTATATAACATAATACGTTGTAACGTCATACCGTATAACGTTATACTATATAACGTAATACGTTATAACGATATACCATATACCGTTATACGTTATAACGTTATACCATATAACGTTATACTATATAACGTAATACCATATAACGTTATACTATATAACGTAATACGTTATAACGTTATACCATATAACGTTATACTATATAACATAATACGTTATAACGTTATACCATATAACGTTATACTATATAACGTAATACCATATAACGTTTTACTATATAACGTAATACGTTATAACGTTAGACCATATAACGTGTTACGTTATAATGGTATGCCAAATAACGTTATACTATATAACGTAATTCCTTATAAATTTATACCATATAACGTATTACTTTATAACGTTATACCATATAACGTACTGCGTTATAACGTTATAACGTTATACCACATAACGTATTACGTTATAACGTAATACCACATAACGTTATACTACATAACGTAATACGTCATAACGTTATACCATATAACATATTACGTTATAACGTTATACCGTATAACGTTATTCTATATAAAATAATACGTTATAACGTTATACCATATAACGTTATACTATATAACGTAATACGTTATAACGTTAGACCATATAACGTATTACGTTATAACGTTATACCATATAACGTTATACTATATAACATAATACGTTATAACGTTATACCATATAACGTTATACTATATAACGTAATACGTTATAACGTTTTACTATATAACGTAATACGTTGTAACGTTATAACATATAACGTTACACCATATAACGTAATATCTTATAACGTTATACCATATAACGTTATACCATATAACGTCATACCATATAACGTTATACTATATAACGTAATACCATATAACGTTATACTATATAACGTCATACGTTATAACGTTATAAAATATAACGTTATACTATATAACGTAATACCATATAACGTTATACTATATAACGTCATACGTTATAACGTTATAAAGTATAACGTCATACCATATACCGTAATACGTTATAACGTTATACCATATAACGTTATACTATATAACTTAATACGTTATAACGTTATACCATACAACGTATTACGCTATGAGGTTATACCTTATAACGTTAAACTATATAGCGTAATACGTTATAACGTTTTACTATATAACGTAATACGTTGTAACGTCATACCGTATAACGTTATACTATATAACGTAATACGTTATAACGTTATACCATATACCGTAATACGTTATAACGTTATACCATATAACGTTATACTATATAACGTAATACCATATAACGTTATACTATATAACATAATACGTTATAACGTTATACCATATAACGTTATACTATATAACGTAATACGTTATAACGTTATACCATATAACGTTATACTATATAACGTAATACGTTATAACGTTATACCATATACCGTAATACGTTATAACGTTATACCATATAACGTTATACTATATAACGTTATACCATATAAAGTTATACTATATAACGTAATACGTTATAACGTTATACCATATACCGTAATACGTTATAACGTTATACCACATAACGTTATACTATATAACGTAATACCATATAACGTTATACTATATAACGTAATACGTTATAACGTTAGACCATATAACGTATTACGTTATAACGTTATACCATATAACGTTATACTATATAACATAATACGTTATAACGTTATACCATATAACGTTATACTATATAACATAATACGTTATAACGTTATACGATATTACGTTATACTATATAACGTAATACCATATAACGTTATACTATATAACGTAATACGTTATAACGTTAGACCATATAACGTGTTACGTTATAACGGTATACCAAATAACGTTATACTATATAACGTAATTCCTTATAAATTTATACCATATAACGTATTACTTTATAACGTTATACCATATAACGTACTGCGTTATAACGTTATAACGTTATACCATATAACGTTATACTATATAACATAATACGTTATAACGTTATACCATATAACGTTATACTATATAACGAAATACCATATAACGTTATACCATATAACGTTATACTATATAACGTAATACGTTATAACGTTAGACCATATAACGTATTACGTTATAACGTTATACCATATAACGTTATACTATATAACGTAATACGTTATAACGTTATACCATATACCGTAATACGTTATAACGTTATACCATATAACGTTATACTATATAACGTTATACCATATAAAGTTATACTATATAACGTAATACGTTATAACGTTATACCATATACCGTAATACGTTATAACGTTATACCACATAACGTTATACTATATAACGTAATACCACATAACGTTATACTACATAACGTAATACGTCATAACGTTATACCATATAACATATTACGTTATAACGTTATACCGTATAACGTTATACTATACAAAATAATACGTTATAACGTTATACCATATAACGTTATACTATATAACGTAATACGTTATAACGTTAGACCATATAACGTATTACGTTATAACGTTATACCATATAACGTTATACTATATAACATAATACGTTATAACGTTATACCATATAACGTTATACTATATAACGTAATACGTTATAACGTTTTACTATATAACGTAATACGTTGTAACGTTATAACATATAACGTTACACCATATAACGTAATATCTTATAACGTTATACCATATAACGTTATACCATATAACGTCATACCATATAACGTTATACTATATAACGTAATACCATATAACGTTATACTATATAACGTCATACGTTATAACGTTATAAAATATAACGTTATACTATATAACGTAATACCATATAACGTTATACTATATAACGTCATACGTTATAACGTTATAAAGTATAACGTCATACCATATACCGTAATACGTTATAACGTTATACCATATAACGTTATACTATATAACTTAATACGTTATAACGTTATACCATACAACGTATTACGCTATGAGGTTATACCTTATAACGTTAAACTATATAGCGTAATACGTTATAACGTTTTACTATATAACGTAATACGTTGTAACGTCATACCGTATAACGTTATACTATATAACGTAATACGTTATAACGTTATACCATATACCGTAATACGTTATAACGTTATACCATATAACGTTATACTATATAACGTAATACCATATAACGTTATACTATATAACATAATACGTTATAACGTTATACCATATAACGTTATACTATATAACGTAATACGTTATAACGTTATACCATATAACGTTATACTATATAACGTAATACGTTATAACGTTATACCATATACCGTAATACGTTATAACGTTATACCATATAACGTTATACTATATAACGTAATACCATATAACGTTATACTATATAACGTAATACGTTATAACGTTAGACCATATAACGTATTACGTTATAACGTTATACCATATAACGTTATACTATATAACATAATACGTTATAACGTTATACCATATAACGTTATACTATATAACATAATACGTTATAACGTTATACGATATTACGTTATACTATATAACGTAATACCATATAACGTTATACTATATAACGTAATACGTTATAACGTTAGACCATATAACGTGTTACGTTATAACGGTATACCAAATAACGTTATACTATATAACGTAATTCCTTATAAATTTATACCATATAACGTATTACTTTATAACGTTATACCATATAACGTACTGCGTTATAACGTTATAACGTTATACCATATAACGTTATACTATATAACATAATACGTTATAACGTTATACCATATAACGTTATACTATATAACGTAATACCATATAACGTTATACCATATAACGTTATACTATATAACGTAATACGTTATAACGTTAGACCATATAACGTATTACGTTATAACGTTATACCATATAACGTTATACTATATAACGTAATACGTTATAACGTTATACCATATACCGTAATACGTTATAACGTTATACCATATAACGTTATACTATATAACGTTATACCATATAAAGTTATACTATATAACGTAATACGTTATAACGTTATACCATATACCGTAATACGTTATAACGTTATACCACATAACGTTATACTATATAACGTAATACCATATAACGTTATACTATATAACGTAATACGTTATAACGTTAGACCATATAACGTATTACGTTATAACGTTATACCATATAACGTTATACTATATAACATAATACGTTATAACGTTATACCATATAACGTTATACTATATAACATAATACGTTATATCGTTATACCATATTACGTTATACTATATAACGTAATACCATATAACGTTATACTATATAACGTAATACGTTATAACGTTAGACCATATAACGTGTTACGTTATAACGGTATACCAAATAACGTTATACTATATAACGTAATTCCTTATAAATTTATACCATATAACGTATTACTTTATAACGTTATACCACATAACGTACTGCGTTATAACGTTATAACGTTATACCATATAACGTCATACCGTATAACGTTATACTATATAACGTAATACGTTGTAACGTTATACCATATACCGTAATACGTTATAACGTAATACCACATAACGTTATACTACATAACGTAATACGTCATAACGTTATACCATATAACGTCATACCGTATAACGTTATACTATATAACGTAATACGTTATAACGTTTTACTATATAACGTAATACGTTGTAACGTTATAACATATAACGTTATACCATATAACGTAATAACTTTTAACGTTTTACCATATAACGTTATACCATATAACGTCATACCATATAACGTTATACTATATAACGTAATACGTTGTAACGTTACACCATATATCGTATTACGTTTTAACGTTATACCATATAACGTTATACTATATAACGTAATACGTTGTAACGTTATAACATATAACGTTATACCATATAACGTAATAACTTTTAACGTTTTACCATATAACGTTATACCATATAACGTCATACCATATAACGTTATACTATATAACGTAATACGTTGTAACGTTACACCATATATCGTATTACGTTTTAACGTTATACCATATAACGTTATACTATATAACGTAATACGTTATATCGTTATGCCATATAACGTATTACGTTATAACGATATACTATATAACGTTATACTATATAACGTAAAACGATATAACGTTACACCATATAAAGTAATACCTTATAACGTTATACCATATAACGTTATACCACACAACGTATTACGCTATGAGGTTATACCTTATAACGTTAAACTATATTGCGTAATACGTTATAACGTTTTACTATATAACGTAATACGTTGTAACGTTATAACATATAACGTTACACCATATAACGTAATATCTTATCACGTTATACCATATAACGTCATACCATATAACGTCATACCATATAACGTCATACCATATAACGATATACTATATAACGTAATACGTTATATCGTTATGCCATATAACGTATTACGTTATAACGTAATACCACATAACGTTATACTACATAACGTAATACGTCATAACGTTATACCATATAACGTCATACCGTATAACGTTATACTATATAACGTAATACGTTGTAACGTTATACCATATACCGTAATACGTTATAACGTAATACCACATAACGTTATACTACATAACGTAATACGTCATAACGTTATACCATATAACGTCATACCGTATAACGTTATACTATATAACGTAATACGTTATAACGTTTTACTATATAACGTAATACGTTGTAACGTTATAACATATAACGTTATACCATATAACGTAATAACTTTTAACGTTTTACCATATAACGTTATACCATATAACGTCATACCATATAACGTTATACTATATAACGTAATACCATATAACGTTATACTATATAACGTAATACGTTATAACGTTCTACTATATAACGTAATACGTTGTAACGTCATACCGTATAACGTTATACTATATAACGTAATACGTTATAACGTTATACTGTATAACGTAATTCCTTATAAATTTATACCATATAACGTATTACTTTATAACGTTATACCATATAACGTACTGCGTTATAACGTTATAACGTTATACCATATAACGTATTACGTTATAACGTAATACCACATAACGTTATACTACATAACGTAATACGTCATAACGTTATACCATATAACGTCATACCGTATAACGTTATACTATATAACGTAATACGTTATAACTTTATACCATGTGACGTTATACGATATAACGGTATACTATATAACGCAATACGTTATAACGTTATAAGATATAACGTATTACGCTATAACGTTATACCATATAACGTTATACCATATAACGTCATACCATATAACGTTATACTATATAACGTAATACGTTGTAACGTTACACCATATATCGTATTACGTTTTAACGTTATACCATATAACGTTATACTATATAACGTAATACGTTATAACGTTAGACCATATAACGTATTACGTTATAACGTTATACCATATAACGTTATACTATATAACATAATACGTTATACCGTTATACCACATAACGTTATACTATATAACATAATACGTTATAACGTTATACCATATAACGTTATACTATATAACGTAATACCATATAACGTTATACTATATAACGTAATACCTTATAACGTTAGACCATATAACGTGTTACGTTATAACGGTATACCAAATAACGTTATAATATATAACGTAATTCCTTATAAATTTATACCATATAACGTATTACTTTATAACGTTATACCATATAACGTACTGCGTTATAACGTTATAACGTTATACCATATAACGTATTACGTTATAACGTAATACAACATAACGTTATACTACATAACGTAATACGTCATAACGTTATACCATATAACGTCATACCGTATAACGTTATACTATATAACGTAATACGTTATAACTTTATGCCATGTGACGTTATACGAAATAACGGTATACTATATAACGCAATACGTTATAACGTTATAAGATATAACGTATTACGTTATAACGTTATACCATATAACGTTATACCATATAACGTCATACCATATAACGTTATACTATATAACGTAATACGTTGTAACGTTGCACCATATATCGTATTACGTTTTAACGTTATACCATATAACGTTATACTATATAACGTAATACGTTATATCGTTATGCCATGTAACGTATTACGTTATAACGATATACTATATAACGTTATACTATATAACGTAATACGATATAACGTTATACCATATAACGTTATACTATATAACGTAATACGTTATAACGTTCTACTATATAACGTAATACGTTGTAACGTTATAACATATAACGTTACACCATATAACGTAATACCTTATAACGTTATACCATATAACGTTATACCATATAACGTCATACCATATAACGTTATACTATATAACGTAATACGTTATATCGTTATGCCATGTAACGTATTACGTTATAACGATATACTATATAACGTTATACTATATATCGTAATACGATATAACGTTATACCATATAACGTTATACTATATAACGTATTACGTTATAACGATATACTATATAACGTTATACTATATAACGTAATACGAAATAACGTTATACCATATAACGTTATACTATATAACGTATTACGTTATAACGATATACTATATAACGTTATACTATATAACGTAATACGATATAACGTTATACCATATAACGATATACTATATAACGTAATACGTTATAACGTTATACCATATAACGTATTACGTTAGAAGGTTATACCATATAACGTTAAACTATATAGCGTAATACGTTGTAACGTTATACCATACAACGTTATACTATATAACGTAATACGTTATAACGTTATACTATATAACGTAATACGTTGTAACGTTACACCATATATCGTATTACGTTTTAACGTTATACCATATAACGTTTTACTATATAACGTAATACGTGGTAACGTTATAACATATAACGTTACACCATATAACGTAATACCTTATAACGTTATACCATATAACGTTATACCACACAACGTATTACGCTATGAGGTTATACCTTATAACGTTAAACTATATAGCGTAATACGTTATAACGTTTTACTATATAACGTAATACGTTGTAACGTTATAACATATAACGTTACACCATATAACGTATTACCTTACAACGTTATACCATATAACGTTATACCATATAACGTCATACCATATAACGTTATACTATATAACGTAATACTTTATAACGTTAGACCATATAACATATTACGTTATAACGTTATACCGTATAACGTTATACTATATAACATAATTCGTTATAACGTTATACCATATAACGTTATACTATATAACGTAATACGTTATAACGTTTTACTATATAACGTAATACGTTGTAACGTTATAACCTATAACGTTACACCATATAACGTAATACCTTATAACGTTATACCATATAACGTATTACCTTACAACGTTATACCATATAACGTTATACCATATAACGTCATACCATATAAGGTTATACTATATAACGTAATACGTTATAACGTTAGACCATATAACATATTACGTTATAACGTTATACCGTATAACGTTATACTATATTAAACACGTTTAACGTTATAACATATTATGTTTTATAGTATAACGTTATATGGTATAACGTTATAACGTAATACGTTATATGGTCTAACGTTATAACGTATTACGTCATATAGTATAACGTAATACCATATAACGTTATACTGTATAACGTCATACGTTATAACGTTATACCATATAACGTCATACCGTATAACGTTATACTATATGACGTAATACGTTATAACGTTAGACCATATAACGTATTACGTTATAACGTTATACCATATAACGTTATACTATAAAACATAATATGTTATAACTTTAAACCATATAACGTTATACTATATAACGTAATACGTTATAACGTTATACCATATACCGTAATATGTTATAACGTTATACCATATAACGTTATACTATATAACGTTATACCATATAAAGTTATACCACACAACGTATTACGCTATGAGGTTATACCTTATAACGTGCAACTATATAGCGTAATACGTTAGAACGTTTTACTATATAACGTAATACGTTGTAACGTTATAACATATAACGTTACACCATATAACGTAATACCTTATAACGTTATACCATATAACGTTAGACCATATAACGTCATACCATATAACGTTATACCATATAACGTTATACTATATAACGTAATACCATATAACGTTATACTATATAACGTAATACGTTATAACGTTAGACCATATAACATATTACGTTATAACGTTATACCATATAACGTTATACTATATAACGTAATACCATATAACGTTATACTATATAACGTAATACGTTATAACGTTAGACCATATAACATATTACGTTATAACGTTATACCGTATAACGTTATACTATATAACATAATACGTTATAACGTTATACCATATAACGTTATACTATATAACGTAATATGTTATAACGTTATACCATATAACGTTATACTATATAACATAATACGTTATAACGTTATACCATATAACGTTATACTATATAACGTAATACGTTATAATGTTTTACTATATAACGTAATACGTTGTAGCGTTATAACATATAACGTTACACCATATAACGTAATAACTTTGAACGTTTTACCATATAACGTTATACCATATAACGTCATACGATATAACGTTATACTATATAACGTAATACCATATAACGTTATACTATATAACGTAATACGTTATAACGTTCTACTATATAACGTAATACGTTGTACCGTTATAACATATAACGTTACACCATATAAAGTAATACCTTATAACGTTATACCATATAACGTTATACCACACAACGTATTACTCTATGAGGTTATACCATATAACGTTAAACTATATAGCGTAATACGTTATAACGTTTTACTATATAACGTAATACGTTGTAACGTTATAACATATAACGTTACACCATATAACGTAATACCTTATAACGTTATACCATATAACGCTATACCATATAACGTCATACCATATAACGTTATACTATATAACGTAATACCATATAACGTTATACTGTATAACGTCATACGTTATAACGTTATACCATATAACGTCATACCATATAACGTTATACTATATAACGTAATACCATATAACGTTATACTATATAACGTCATACGTTATAACGTTATAAAATATAACGTTATACTATATAACGTAATACCATATAACGTTATACTATATAACGTCATACGTTATAACGTTATAAAATATAACGTCATACCATATACCGTAATACGCTATAACGTTATACCATATAACGTTATACTATATAACTTAATACGTTATAACGTTATACCATACAACGTATTACGCTATGAGGTTATACCTTATAACGTTAAACTATATAGCGTAATACGTTATAACGTTTTACTATATAACGTAATACGTTGTAACGTCATACCGTATAACGTTATACTATATAACATAATTCGTTATAACGTTATACCATATAACGTTATACTATATAACGTAATACGTTATAACGTTAGACCATATAACGTATTACGTTATAACGTTATACCATATAACGTTATACTATATAACATAATACGTTATAACGTTTTACTATATAACGTAATACGTTGTAACCTCATACCGTATAACGTTATACTATATAACATAATTCGTTATAACGTTATACCATATAACGTTATACTATATAACGTAATACGTTATAACGTTAGACCATATAACGTTTTACGTTATAACGGTATACGATATAACGTTATACTATAAAACGAAATACGTTATAACCTTATAACATATAACGTGTTAGGTTATAACGTTATACCATATAACGTTATACTATATAACGTAATACGTTATAACGTTGTACCATATAACGTTATACTGTATAACGTAATACGTTATAACGTTATACCATATACCGTAATACGTTATAACGTTATACCATATAACGTAATACTTTATAACGTTATACCATATAACGTTATACCATTTAACCTAGTACGTCATAACATTATACCGTATAGCGTAATATGTTATAACGTGTTACGTTATAACGGTATACGATATAACGTTATACTATATAACGTAATACGTTATAACGTTATGCCATATAACGTTTTACGTTATAACGGTATGCGATATAACGTTATACTATATAACGTAATACGTTATAACGTTATACCATATAACGTTACACCATATAACTTAACGTTATATCATATAACTTTATGCCATATAACGTCTTACCATACACCGTAACACGTTATAACGTTGTACCATATAACGTATTACGTTATAACGGTATACCATATAACGTTATACTATATAACGTAATACGTTATAACGTTACATCGTATAACGTTATACAATATAACGTCATACCATATACCGTAATACGTTATAACGTTACACCATATAACGTAATACTATAAAAGGCAATACTATAAAAAGTAATACTTTATAACTTTATTCCATATAACGTTAAACTATATAACGTAGTACGTCATAACGTTATACCATATAACGTAATATGTTATAACGTGTTACATTATAACGGTATAACATACAACGTTATACTATATAACTTAATACGTCATAACGTTATACCATATAACGTCATACCGTATAACGTTATACTATATAACGTAATACGTTAAAACGTTATGCCATATAACGTATTACGCTATAAAGTTACACCATATACCGTTATACTATATAACGTAATACGTTGTAACGTTATACCATATAACGTACTATGTTATAACGTGTTACATTATAACGGTATACCATAAAACGTTATACTATGTAACGTAATACGTCATAACGTTATACCATATAACGTATTACGTTATATCGTAACGTATTACGTTATAACGTTATACCATATAACGTATTACGTTATATCGGTGTACCTTATAACGTATTGCGTTATAACGTTATACCATATAACGTTATACTATATAACATAATACGTTATAACGTTATACCATGTAACGTATTACGTTATATAGTAACGTATTGCGTTATAACGTTATATCATATAACGTATTACGTTATATCGGTATACCATATAAGGTATTGCGTTATAACGTTATACCATATAACGTTATACTGTATAACGTAATACGTTATAACGTTATACCATATAACGTATTACGTTATATTGTAACGTATTACGTTATAACGTTATACCATATAACGTATTACGTTATATTGTAACGTATTACGTTATAACGTTATACCATATAACGTATTACGTTATATCGGTATACCATATAACGTATTGCGTTATAACGTTATACCATATAACGTTATACTATAAAACGTATTACGTTATAACATTTTGCCATCTAACGTATTACGCTATAACGTTATACCATATAAGGTATTACGTTATATCGGTATACCATATAACGTATTGCGTTATATCGGTATACCATATAACGTATTGCGTTATAACGTTATACCATATAACGTTATACTTTATAACGTAATACGTTATAACGTTATACCATATAACGTATTACGTTATATAGTAACGTATTACGTTATAACGTTATACCATATAACGTATTGCGTTATAACGTTATACCATATAACGTTATACTATATAACGTATTACGTTATAACGTTTTGCCATCTAACGTATTACGCTATAACGTTATACCATATTACGCAATACTATATAACGTAATACGTTATAACGTTATACCATATAACGTACTATGTTATAACGTGTTACATTATAACGGTATACCATACAACGTTGTACTATGTAACGTAATACGTCATAACGTTATACCATATAACGTATTACGTTATTATGTTATACCATATAACGTTAAACTCTATATCGTATTACGTTATAACGTCACACCATATAACGTTATATCATATAACGTTATACCATATAACGTCATACCATATACCGTAATACGTTATCACGTTACACCATATAACGTAATACGTTATAACGTTATATCATATAACGTTATACCATATAACGTCATACCATATAATGTTATACTATATAATTTATACGTTATAACGTTATACTGTATAACGTAATACTTTGTAACTTTATACCATATGACGTCATACTGTATAACGTTATACTATATAACGTAATACGTTATAACGTTATACCATATAACGTTATACTGTATAATGTAATACGTCATAACGTTATACCATATAACGTATTAGGTTATAACGTTATACCATATAACGTTATACTATGTAACGTAATACGTTATAACGTTACACCATATACCGTAATACGTTATAACGTTATAACATATAACGTTATACTATATAACGTAATCCGATATAACGTTATACCATATAACGGTATACCATATAACGTAATACGTTAAAACGATATACCATATAACGTATTACGTTATAACGTTAGAGCATTTAACGTGTTACGTTATTACATTATACCATATAACGTTACACTATATAACGTAATACGTTATAACCTTATACCATATAACGTAATACGTTATAACGTTATACCATATAACGTCATACCGTATAACGTTATACTATATAACGTAATACGTTATAACGTTACACCATATAACGTTACACCATATAACTTAATACGTTTTAACGTTATATCATATAACTTTATGCCATATAACGTCATACCATATACCGTAATACGTTATAACGTTATACCGTATAACGTTATACCATATAACGTAATACGTTAAAACGTTATACCATATAACGTATTACGTTATAACGTTAGAGCATTTAACGTGTTACGTTATAACATTATACCATATAACGTTATACTATATAACGTAATACGTTATAACCTTATACCATATAACGTAATACGTTATAACGTTATACCATATAACGTCATACCGTATAACGTTATACTATATAACGTAATACGTTATAACGGTATACCATATAACGTTATACTATATAACGTAATACGTTATAACGTTACATCGTATAACGTTATACAATATAACGTCATACCATATACCGTAATACGTTATAACGTTACACCATATAACGTAATACTATAAAAGGTAATACTATAAAAAGTAATACTTTATAACTTTATTCCATATAACGTTAAACTATATAACGTAGTACGTCATAACGTTATACCATATAACGTAATATGTTATAACGTGTTACATTATAACGGTATAACATACAACGTTATACTATATAACTTAATACGTCATAACGTTATACCATATAACGTCATACCGTATAACGTTATACTATATAACGTAATACGTTAAAACGTTATGCCATATAACGTATTACGCTATAAAGTTACACCATATACCGTTATACTATATAACGTAATACGTTGTAACGTTATACCATATAACGTACTATGTTATAACGTGTTACATTATAACGGTATACCATAAAACGTTATACTATGTAACGTAATACGTCATAACGTTATACCATATAACGTATTACGTTATATCGTAACGTATTACGTTATAACGTTATACCATATAACGTATTACGTTATATCGGTGTACCTTATAACGTATTGCGTTATAACGTTATACCATATAACGTTATACTATATAACATAATACGTTATAACGTTATACCATGTAACGTATTACGTTATATAGTAACGTATTACGTTATAACGTTATATCATATAACGTATTACGTTATATCGGTATACCATATAAGGTATTGCGTTATAACGTTATACCATATAACGTTATACTGTATAACGTAATACGTTATAACGTTATACCATATAACGTATTACGTTATATTGTAACGTATTACGTTATAACGTTATACCATATAACGTATTACGTTATATCGGTATACCATATAACGTATTGCGTTATAACGTTATACCATATAACGTTATACTATAAAACGTATTACGTTATAACATTTTGCCATCTAACGTATTACGCTATAACGTTATAGCATATAAGGTATTACGTTATATCGGTATACCATATAACGTATTGCGTTATATCGGTATACCATATAACGTATTGCGTTATAACGTTATACCATATAACGTTATACTTTATAACGTAATACGTTATAACGTTATACCATATAACGTATTACGTTATATAGTAACGTATTACGTTATAACGTTATACCATATAACGTATTGCGTTATAACGTTATACCATATATCGTTATACTATATAACGTATTACGTTATAACGTTTTGCCATCTAACGTATTACGCTATAACGTTATACCATATAACGCAATACTATATAACGTAATACGTTATAACGTTATACCATATAACGTACTATGTTATAACGTGTTACATTATAACGGTATACCATACAACGTTGTACTATGTAACGTAATACGTCATAACGTTATACCATATAACGTATTACGTTATTATGTTATACCATATAACGTTAAACTATATATCGTATTACGTTATAACGTCACACCATATAACGTTATATCATATAACGTTATACCATATAACGTCATACCATATACCGTAATACGTTATCACGTTACACCATATAACGTAATACGTTATAACGTTATATCATATAACGTTATACCATATAACGTCATACCATATAATGTTATACTATATAATTTATACGTTATAACGTTATACTGTATAACGTAATACTTTGTAACTTTATACCATATAACGTCATACTGTATAACGTTATACTATATAACGTAATACGTTATAACATTATACCATATAACGTTATACTATATAACGTAATACGTTATAACCTTATACCATATAACGTAATACGTTATAACGTTATACCATATAACGTCATACCGTATAACGTTATACTATATAACGTAATACGTTATAACGGTATACCATATAACGTTATAGTATATAACGTAATACGTTATAACGTTACATCGTATAACGTTATACAATATAACGTCATACCATATACCGTAATACGTTATAACGTTACACCATATAACGTAATACTATAAAAGGTAATACTATAAAAAGTAATACTTTATAACTTTATTCCATATAACGTTAAACTATATAACGTAGTACGTCATAACGTTATACCATATAACGTAATATGTTATAACGTGTTACATTATAACGGTATAACATACAACGTTATACTATATAACTTAATACGTCATAACGTTATACCATATAACGTCATACCGTATAACGTTATACTATATAACGTAATACGTTAAAACGTTATGCCATATAACGTATTACGCTATAAAGTTACACCATATACCGTTATACTATATAACGTAATACGTTATAACGTTATACCATATAACGTACTATGTTATAACGTGTTACATTATAACGGTATACCATACAACGTTGTACTATGTAACGTAATACGTCATAACGTTATACCATATAACGTATTACGTTATTATGTTATACCATATAACGTTAAACTATATATCGTATTACGTTATAACGTCACACCATATAACGTTATATCATATAACGTTATACCATATAACGTCATACCATATACCGTAATACGTTATCACGTTACACCATATAACGTAACACGTTATAACGTTATATCATATAACGTTATACCATATAACGTCATACCATATAATGTTATACTATATAATTTATACGTTATAACGTTATACTGTATAACGTAATACTTTGTAACTTTATACCATATAACGTCATACTGTATAACGTTATACTATATAACGTAATACGTTATAACGTTATACCATATAACGTTATACTGTATAATGTAATACGTCATAACGTTATACCATATAACGTATTAGGTTATAACGTTATACCATATAACGTTATACTATGTAACGTAATACGTTATAACGTTACACCATATACCGTAATACGTTATAACGTTATAACATATAACGTTATACTATATAACGTAATCCGATATAACGTTATACCATATAACGGTATACCATATGACGTAATACGTTAAAACGATATACCATATAACGTATTACGTTATAACGTTAGAGCATTTAACGTGTTACGTTATAACATTATACCATATAACGTTATACTATATAACGTAATACGTTATAACCTTATACCATATAACGTAATACATTATAACGTTATACCATATAACGTCATACCGTATAACGTTATACTATATAACGTAATACGTTATAACGTTACACCATATAACGTTACACCATATAACTTAATACGTTTTAACGTTATATCATATAACTTTATGCCATATAACGTCATACCATATACCGTAATACGTTATAACGTTATACCATATAACGTAATACGTTAAAACGTTATACCATATAACGTATTACGTTATAACGTTAGAGCATTTAACGTGTTACGTTATAACATTATACCATATAACGTTATACTATATAACGTAATACGTTATAACCTTATACCATATAACGTAATACGTTATAACGTTATACCATATAACGTCATACCGTATAACGTTATACTATATAACGTAATACGTTATAACGGTATACCATATAACGTTATAGTATATAACGTAATACGTTATAACGTTACATCGTATAACGTTATACAATATAACGTCATACCATATACCGTAATACGTTATAACGTTACACCATATAACGTAATACTATAAAAGGTAATACTATAAAAAGTAATACTTTATAACTTTATTCCATATAACGTTAAACTATATAACGTAGTACGTCATAACGTTATACCATATAACGTAATATGTTATAACGTGTTACATTATAACGGTATAACATACAACGTTATACTATATAACTTAATACGTCATAACGTTATACCATATAACGTCATACCGTATAACGTTATACTATATAACGTAATACGTTAAAACGTTATGCCATATAACGTATTACGCTATAAAGTTACACCATATACCGTTATACTATATAACGTAATACGTTGTAACGTTATACCATATAACGTACTATGTTATAACGTGTTACATTATAACGGTATACCATAAAACGTTATACTATGTAACGTAATACGTTATAACGTTACACCATATACCGTAATACGTTATAACGTTATAACATATAACGTTATACTATATAACGTAATCCGATATAACGTTATACCATATAACGGTATACCATATGACGTAATACGTTAAAACGATATACCATATAACGTATTACGTTATAACGTTAGAGCATTTAACGTGTTACGTTATAACATTATACCATATAACGTTATACTATATAACGTAATACGTTATAACCTTATACCATA
Source organism: Bombus flavifrons (assembly GCF_040668555.2). NCBI lineage: Eukaryota > Metazoa > Arthropoda > Insecta > Hymenoptera > Apidae > Bombus > Bombus flavifrons. Next base: position 5,597,470 of record NC_138451.1, read on the forward strand.
TAACGTAATACGTTATAACGTTATACCATATAACGTCATACCGTATAACGTTATACTATATAACGTAATACGTTATAACGTTACACCATATAACGTTACACCATATAACTTAATACGTTTTAACGTTATATCATATAACTTTATGCCATATAACGTCATACCATATACCGTAATACGTTATAACGTTATACCATATAACGTAATACGTTAAAACGTTATACCATATAACGTATTACGTTATAACGTTAGAGCATTTAACGTGTTACGTTATAACATTATACCATATAACGTTATACTATATAACGTAATACGTTATAACCTTATACCATATAACGTAATACGTTATAACGTTATACCATATAACGTCATACCGTATAACGTTATACTATATAACGTAATACGTTATAACGGTATACCATATAACGTTATAGTATATAACGTAATACGTTATAACGTTACATCGTATAACGTTATACAATATAACGTCATACCATATACCGTAATACGTTATAACGTTACACCATATAACGTAATACTATAAAAGGTAATACTATAAAAAGTAATACTTTATAACTTTATTCCATATAACGTTAAACTATATAACGTAGTACGTCATAACGTTATACCATATAACGTAATATGTTATAACGTGTTACATTATAACGGTATAACATACAACGTTATACTATATAACTTAATACGTCATAACGTTATACCATATAACGTCATACCGTATAACGTTATACTATATAACGTAATACGTTAAAACGTTATGCCATATAACGTATTACGCTATAAAGTTACACCATATACCGTTATACTATATAACGTAATACGTTGTAACGTTATACCATATAACGTACTATGTTATAACGTGTTACATTATAACGGTATACCATAAAACGTTATACTATGTAACGTAATACGTCATAACGTTATACCATATAACGTATTACGTTATATCGTAACGTATTACGTTATAACGTTATACCATATAACGTATTACGTTATATCGGTGTACCTTATAACGTATTGCGTTATAACGTTATACCATATAACGTTATACTATATAACATAATACGTTATAACGTTATACCATGTAACGTATTACGTTATATAGTAACGTATTACGTTATAACGTTATATCATATAACGTATTACGTTATATCGGTATACCATATAAGGTATTGCGTTATAACGTTATACCATATAACGTTATACTGTATAACGTAATACGTTATAACGTTATACCATATAACGTATTACGTTATATAGTAACGTATTACGTTATAACGTTATACCATATAACGTATTACGTTATATCGGTATACCATATAACGTATTGCGTTATAACGTTATACCATATAACGTTATACTATAAAACGTATTACGTTATAACATTTTGCCATCTAACGTATTACGCTATAACGTTATACCATATAAGGTATTACGTTATATCGGTATACCATATAACGTATTGCGTTATATCGGTATACCATATAACGTATTGCGTTATAACGTTATACCATATAACGTTATACTTTATAACGTAATACGTTATAACGTTATACCATATAACGTATTACGTTATATAGTAACGTATTACGTTATAACGTTATACCATATAACGTATTGCGTTATAACGTTATACCATATAACGTTATACTATATAACGTATTACGTTATAACGTTTTGCCATCTAACGTATTACGCTATAACGTTATACCATATAACGCAATACTATATAACGTAATACGTTATAACGTTATACCATATAACGTACTATGTTATAACGTGTTACATTATAACGGTATACCATACAACGTTATACTATGCAACGTAATACGTCATAACGTTATACCATATAACGTATTACGTTATTATGTCATACCATATAACGTTAAACTATATATCGTATTACGTTATAACGTCACACCATATAACGTTATATCATATAACGTTATACCATATAACGTCATACCATATACCGTAATACGTTATCACGTTACACCATATAACGTAATACGTTATAACGTTATATCATATAACGTTATACCATATAACGTCATACCATATAATGTTATACTATATAATTTATACGTTATAACGTTATACTGTATAACGTAATACTTTGTAACTTTATACCATATAACGTCATACTGTATAACGTTATACTATATAACGTAATACGTTATAACGTTATACCATATAACGTTATACTGTATAATGTAATACGTCATAACGTTATACCATATAACGTATTAGGTTATAACGTTATACCATATAACGTTATACTATGTAACGTAATACGTTATAACGTTACACCATATACCGTAATACGTTATAACGTTATAACATATAACGTTATACTATATAACGTAATCCGATATAACGTTATACCATATAACGGTATACCATATAACGTAATACGTTAAAACGTTATACCATATAACGTATTACGTTATAACGTTAGAGCATTTAACGTGTTACGTTATAACATTATACCATATAACGTTATACTATCTAACGTAATACGTTATAACCTTATACCATATAACGTAATACGTTATAACGTTATACCATATAACGTCATACCGTATAACGTTATACTATATAACGTAATACGTTATAACGTTACACCATATAACGTTACACCATATAACTTAATACGTTTTAACGTTATCTCATATAACTTTATGCCATATAACGTCATACCATATACCGTAATACGTTATAACGTTATACCATATAACGTTATACCATATAACGTAATACGTTAAAACGTTATACCATATAACGTATTACGTTATAACTTTAGAGCATTTAACGTGTTACGTTATAACATTATACCATATAACGTTATACTATATAACGTAATACGTTATAACCTTATACCATATAACGTAATACGTTATAACGTTATACCATATAACGTTATACTATATAACGTAATACCATAAAACGTTATACTATATAACGTTATACGTTATAACCTTATACCATATAACGTATTAGGTTATAAAGTTATACCATATAACGTTATACCATATAACTTACACGTTATAACGTTATACTATATAACTTATACGTTATAACGTTATACTATATAACGTAATACGTTGTAACGTTATACCATATATCGTATTACGTTATAACGTTATACCATGTAACGTTATATCATATAACGTTATACTATACAACGTTATACCATATAACGTTATACTATATAACGCAATACGTTGTAACGTTATAATATATAACGTTACACTATATAACGTTATACCATATAACGTCATACCGTATAACGTTATACTATATAACGTAATACGTTATAACGTTATACCATATACCGTAATACGTTATAACGTTATACCATATAACGTTATACTATATAACGTAATACCATATAACGTTATACTATATAACGTAATACGTTGTAACGTTATACCATATAACGTACTACGTTAGAACGTTATACTATATAACGTAATTCGTTATAACGTTATATCACATAACGTTATACCATATAACGTTATACTATATAAGGTAATCCGATATAACGTTATACCATATAACGGTATACCATATATCGTAATACGTTAAAACGTTATACCATATAACGTATTACGTTATAACGTTAGAGCATTTAACGTTTTACGTTATAACATTATACCATATAACGTTTTACTGTATAACGTAATACGTCATAACGTTATACCATACAACGTCATACCGTATATGGTTATACTATATAACATAATACGTTATAAGGTTATTCCATATAACGTTATACTATATAACGTAATAGCATATAACGTTATACTATATTACGTAATACGTTATAACCTTATTCCATATAACGTAATACGTTATAACGTTATACCATATAACGTTATACTGTATAACGTAATACGTCATAACGTTATACCATATAACGTTATACTGTATAACGTAATACGTCATAACGTTATACCATATAACGTCATACAGTATAACGTTATACTATGTAACGTAATACGTTATAACTTTATACCATATAACGTTATAAGATATAATGGTATACTTTATAACGTAATACGTTATAACGTTATAAGATATAACGTATTACGTTATAACGTTATACCATATAACGTTATACTATACAACGTAATACGTTATAACGTTATGCCATATAACGTATTACGCTATGACGTTATACCATATAACGTTATACTATATAACGCAATACGTTATAACGTTATACCATATAAGGTTATACTATATAACGTAATACTTTATAACGTTATACCATATAACGTTATACTGTATAACGTAATACGTCATAACGTTGTACCATATATCGTACTATGTTATAACGTGTTACATTATAACGGTATACCATACAACGTTATAATATATAACTTAATACGACATAACGTTATACCATATAACGTCATACCGTATAACGTTATACTACATAACGTAATACGTTATAACTTTATACCATATAACGTTATAAGATATAATGGTATACTTTATAACGTAATACGTTATAACGTTATAAGATATAACGTATTACGTTATAACGTTATACCATATAACGTTATACTATACAACGTAATACGTTATAACGTTATGCCATATAACGTATTACGCTATGACGTTATACCATATAACGTTATACTATATAGCGTAATACGTTATAACGTTATGCCATATAACGTATTACGTTATAACGGTATACCATATAACGATATACTATATAACATAATAAGTGATAACGTAATACCATATAACGTATTACGTTATAATGTTATACCATATAACGTTAAACTATATAGCCTAATACGTTATAAAGTTATACCATATAACGTACTATGTTATAACGGGTTACATTATAACGGTATACCATACAACGTTATACTATATAACTTAATACGTCATAACGTTATACCATATCGTCATACCGTATAACGTTATACTACATAACGTAATACGTTATAACTTTATACCATATAACGTTATACGATATAATGGTATCCTATATAACGTAATACGTTATAACGTTTTAAGATATAACGTATTACGTTATAAAGTTATACCATATAACGTTACACCATATAACTTAATAGGTTATAACGTTATATCATATAACTTTATGCCATATAACGTCATACCATATACCGTAATACGTTATAACGTTATACCATATAACGTATTACGCTATAAAGTTACACCATATACCGTTATACTATATAACGTAATACGTTATAACGTTATGCCATATAACGTATTGCGTAATAACGGTATACCATATAACGTTATACTATATAACGTAATACGTTATAACGTTATGCCATATAACGTTTTACGTTATAACGGTATGCGATATAACGTTATACTATATAACGTAATACGTTATAACGTTATACCATATAACGTTACACCATATAACTTAATACGTTTTAACGTTATATCATATAACTTTATGCCATATAACGTCTTACCATATACCGTAACACGTTATAACCTTATTCCATATAACGTAATACGTTATAACGTTATACCATATAACGTTATACTGTATAACGTAATACGTCATAACGTTATACCATATAACGTTATACTGTATAACGTAATACGTCATAACGTTATACCATATAACGTCATACCGTATAACGTTATACTATGTAACGTAGTACCATATAACGTTATACTATATAACGTAATACGTTATAACCTTATACCATATAACGTATTAGGTTATAACTTTATACCATATAACGTTATACTATATAACGCAATACGTTATAACGTTATAACATATAAGGTTATACTATATAACGTAATACTTTATAACGTTATACCATATAACGTTATACTGTATAACGTAATACGTCATAACGTTGTACCATATATCGTACTATGTTATAACGTGTTACATTATAACGGTATACCATACAACGTTATAATATATAACTTAATACGACATAACGTTATACCATATAACGTCATACCGTATAACGTTATACTACATAACGTAATACGTTATAACTTTATACCATATAACGTTATAAGATATAATGGTATACTTTATAACGTAATACGTTATAACGTTATAAGATATAACGTATTACGTTATAACGTTATACCATATAACGTTATACTATACAACGTAATACGTTATAACGTTATGCCATATAACGTATTACGCTATGACGTTATACCATATAACGTTATACTATATAGCGTAATACGTTATAACGTTATGCCATATAACGTATTACGTTATAACGGTATACCATATAACGATATACTATATAACATAATAAGTAATAACGTAATACCATATAACGTATTACGTTATAATGTTATACCATATAACGTTAAACTATATAGCCTAATACGTTATAAAGTTATACCATATAACGTACTATGTTATAACGGGTTACATTATAACGGTATACCATACAACGTTATACTATATAACTTAATACGTCATAACGTTATACCATATCGTCATACCGTATAACGTTATACTACATAACGTAATACGTTATAACTTTATACCATATAACGTTATACGATATAATGGTATCCTATATAACGTAATACGTTATAACGTTTTAAGATATAACGTATTACGTTATAAAGTTATACCATATAACGTTACACCATATAACTTAATAGGTTATAACGTTATATCATATAACTTTATGCCATATAACGTCATACCATATACCGTAATACGTTATAACGTTATACCATATAACGTATTACGCTATAAAGTTACACCATATACCGTTATACTATATAACGTAATACGTTATAACGTTATGCCATATAACGTATTGCGTAATAACGGTATACCATATAACGTTATACTATATAACGTAATACGTTATAACGTTATGCCATATAACGTTTTACGTTATAACGGTATGCGATATAACGTTATACTATATAACGTAATACGTTATAACGTTATACCATATAACGTTACACCATATAACTTAATACGTTTTAACGTTATATCATATAACTTTATGCCATATAACGTCTTACCATATACCGTAACACGTTATAACGTTGTACCATATAACGTATTACGTTATAACGGTATACCATATAACGTCATACTATATAACGTAATACGTTATAACGTTATGCCATCTAACGTATTACGCTATAACGTTATAGCATATAACGCTATACTATATAACGTAATACGTTATAACGTTATACCATATATCGTATTACGCTATAACGATATACCATATAACGTTATACTATATAGCGTAATACGTTATAACGTGATGCCATATGACGTATTACGTTATTACGGTATACCATATAACGTTATACTATATAACGTAATACGTTATTACGTTATGCCATATAACGTTTTACGTTATAACGGTATACGATATAACGTTATACTATATAACGTAATACGTTATAACCTTATAACATATAACGTATTAGGTTATAACGTTATACCATATAACGTTATACTATATAACGTAATACGTTATAACGTTGTACTATATAACGTTATACTTTATAACGTAATGCGTCATAACGTTATACCATATAACGTCATACCGTATAACGTTACACTATATAACGTAATACGTTATAACGTTATACCATATACCGTAATACGTTATAACGTTATACCATATAACGTAATACTTTATAACGTTATACCATATAACGTTATACCATTTAACCTAGTACGTCATAACATTATACCGTATAACGTAATATGTTATAACGTGTTACGTTGTAACGGTATATCATACAACGTTATACTATATAACGTAATAAGTCATAACGTTATATCATATAACGTATTGCGTTATAACGTTATACCACATAACGTTATACTATATAACGTAATACGTTATAACGTTATGCCATCTAACGTATTACGCTATAACGTTATAGCATATAACGCTATACTATATAACGTAATACGTTATAACGTTATACCATATAACGTATTACGCTATAAAGTTACACCATATACCGTTATACTATATAACGTAATACGTTATAACGTTATGCCATATAACGTATTGCGTTATAACGGTATACCATATAACGTTATACTATATAACGTAATACGTTATAACGTTATGCCATATAACGTTTTACGTTATAACGGTATGCGATATAACGTTATACTATATAACGTAATACGTTATAACGTTATACCATATAACGTTACACCGTATAACTTAATACGTTTTAATGTTATATCATATAACTTTATGCCATATAACGTCTTACCATATACCGTAACACGTTATAACGTTGTACCATATAACGTATTACGTTATAGCGGTATACCATATAACGTTATACTATATAACGTAATACGTTATAACGTTATGCCATATAACGTTTTACGTTATAACGGTATGCGATATAACGTTATACTATATAACGTAATACGTTATAACGTTATACCATATAACGTTACCCCATATAACTTAATACGTTTTAACGTTATATCATATAACTTTATGCCATATAACGTCATACCATATACCGCAATACGTAATAACGTTATACGGTATAACGTTATACTATATAACGTAATACGTTATAACGTTATGCCATATAACGTTTTACGTTATAATGGTATGCGATATAACGTTATACTATATAACGTAATACGTTATAACGTTATACCATATAACGTTACACCATATAACTTAATTTAACGTTATATCATATAACTTTATGCCATATAACGTCTTACCATATACCGTAACACGTTATAACGTTGTACCATATAACGTATTACGTTATAACGGTATACCATATAACGTCATACTATATAACGTAATACGTTATAACGTTATGCCATCTAACGTATTACGCTATAACGTTATAGCATATAACGCTATACTATATAACGTAATACGTTATAACGTGATGCCATATAACGTATTACGTTATTACGGTATACCATATAACGCTATACTATACAACGTAATACGTTATTACGTTATGCCATATAACGTTTTACGTTATAACGGTATACGATATAACGTTATACTATATAACGAAATACGTTATAACCTTATAACATATAACGTATTAGGTTATAACGTTATACCATATAACGTTATACTATATAACGTAATACGTTATAACGTTGTACCATATAACGTTATACTGTATAACGTTATACTATATAACTTATACGTTATAACGTTATACCATATGACGTCATACCGTATAACGCTATACTATATAACGTAATACCATATAACGTTATACTATATAACGTAATACGTTATAACGTTGTACCATATAACGTATTAGGTTGTAACGTTATACCATATAACGTTATACTATATAACGTAATACGTTATAACGTTATACCATATAACGTAATATGTTATAACGTGTTACATTATAACGGTATAACATACAACGTTATACTATATAACTTAATACGTCATAACGTTATACCATATAACGTCATTCCGTATAACGTTATACTGTATAACGTAATACGTTAAAACGTTATGCCATATAACGTATTACGCTATAAAGTTACACCATATACCGTTATACTATATAACGTAATACGTTATAACGTTATGACATATAACGTATTACGTTATAACGGTATACCATATAACGTTATACTATATAACGCAATACGTTATACCGTTATGCCATATAACGTTTTACGTTATAACGGTATACGGTATAACGTTATACTATATAACGAAATACGTTATGACGTTATACCATATAACGTATTACGTTATATCGTAACGTATTACGTTAGAACGTTATATCATATAACGTATTACGTTATTTCGGTATACCATATAACTTATATCGTTATAACGTTATGCCATATAACGTTTTACGTTATAACGGTATGCGATATAACGTTATACCATATAACGTTATACTATATAACGTAATACGTTATAACGTTATGCCATATAACGTTTTACGTTATAACGGTATGCGATATAACGTTATACCATATAACGTTATACTATATAACGTAATACGTTATAACGTTATGCCATATAACGTTTTACGTTATAACGGTATGCGATATAACGTTATACTATATGACGTAATACGTTATAACGTTATACCATATAACGTTACACCATATAACTTAATACGTTTTAACGTTATATCATATAACTTTATGCCATATAACGTCTTACCATATACCGTAACACGTTATAACGTTGTACCATATAACGTATTACGTTATAACGGTATACCATATAACGTTATACTATATAACGTAATACGTTATAACGTTACATCGTATAACGTTATACAATATAACGTCATACCATATACCGTAATACGTTGTAACGATACACCATATAACGTAATACTATAAAAGGTAATACTATAAAAAGTAATACTTTATAACTTTATTCCATATAACGTTAAACTATATAACGTAGTACGTCATAACGTTATACCATATAACGTAATATGTTATAACGTGTTACATTATAACGGTATAACATACAACGTTATACTATATAACTTAATACGTCATAACGTTATACCATATAACGTCATACCGTATAACGTTATACTATATAACGTAATACGTTAAAACGTTATGCCATATAACGTATTACGCTATAAAGTTACACCATATACCGTTATACTATATAACGTAATACGTTGTAACGTTATACCATATAACGTACTATGTTATAACGTGTTACATTATAACGGTATACCATAAAACGTTATACTATGTAACGTAATACGTCATAACGTTATACCATATAACGTATTACGTTATATCGTAACGTATTACGTTACAACGTTATACCATATAACGTATTACGTTATATCGGTATACCATATAACGTATTGCGTTATAACGTTATACCATATAACGTTATACTATATAACGTAATACGTTATAACGTTATACCATGTAACGTATTACGTTGTATAGTAACGTATTACGTTATAACGTTATATCATATAACGTATTACGTTATATCGGTATACCATATAAGGTATTGCGTTATAACGTTATACCATATAACGTTATACTATATAACGTAATACGTTATAACGTTATACCATATAACGTATTACGTTATATAGTAACGTATTACGTTATAACGTTATACCATATAACGTATTACGTTATATCGGTATACCATATAACGTATTGCGTTATAACGTTATACCATATAACGTTATACTATATAACGTATTACGTTATAACATTATGCCATCTAACGTATTACGCTATAACGTTATACCATATAAGGTATTACGTTATATCGGTATACCATATAACGTATTGCGTTTTAACGTTATACCATATAACGTTATACTTTATAAAGTAATACGTTATAACGTTATACCATATAACGTATTACGTTATATAGTAACGTATTACGTTATTACGTTATAACATATAACGTATTAGGTTATAACGTAATACCATATAACGTTATACTATACAACGTAATACGTTATAACGTTATAACATATAACGTATTAGGTTATAACGTTATACCATATAACGTTATACTATATAACGTAATACGTTATAACGTTATACCAAATAACGTATTACGTTATAACGTTATACCATATAACATATTACGTTATAACATTATACCATATAGCGTTATACTATATAACGTAATACGTTGTAACGTTATACCATATAACGTATTACGTTATAACGTTATACCACATAAAGTTATACTATATAACATAATACGTTGTAACGTTATACCATATAACGTTACACCATTTAATGTAATACGTTATAATATTATATCATACAACGTTATACCATATAGCGTTATACTATGTAACGTAATACGTTATAACGTTATACCATATAACGTTATACTATATAACGTAATACGTTATAACGTTATGCCATATAACGTATTAGGTTATAACGATATACCATATAGCGTTATACTATATAACGTAATACGTTGTAACGTTATACCATATAACGTATTACGTTATAACGTTATACCACATAAAGTTATACTATATAACATAATACGTTGTAACGTTATACCATATAACGTTACACCATTTAATGTAATACGTTATAATATTATATCATACAACGTTATACCATATAGCGTTATACTATGTAACGTAATACGTTATAACGTTATACCATATAACGTTATACTATATAACATAATACGTTGTAACGTTATACCATATAACGTTACACCATTTAATGTAATACGTTATAATATTATATCATACAACGTTATACCATATAGCGTTATACTATGTAACGTATTAGGTTATAACGTTATACCATATAACGTTATACTATATAACGTAATACGTTATAACGTTATACCATATAACGTATTACGTTATAACGTTATACCATATAACGTATCGCGTTATAACGTAATACCATATAGCGTTATACTTTATAACGTAATACGTTATAACGTTATACCATAAAACGTATTAGGTTATAACATTATACCATATAACGTTATACTATATAACGTAATACGTTATAACGTTATACCATATAACGTATTACGTTATAACGTTATACCATATAACATATTACGTTATAACGTTATACCATATAGCGTTATACTATATAACGTAATACGTTGTAACGTTACACCATATAACGTAATACGTTATAACGTTATACCATATAACGTATTACGTTATAACGTTATACCATATAACGTATCGCGTTATAACGTAATACCATATAACGTTATACCATAAAACGTATTAGGTTATAACGTTATACCATATAACGTTATACTATATAACGTAATACGTTATAACGTTATACCAAATAACGTATTACGTTATAACGTTATACCATATAACATATTACGTTATAACGTTATACCATATAGCGTTATACTATATAACGTAATACGTTATAACGTTATGCCATATAACGTTTTACGTTATAACGGTATGCGATATAACGTTATACTATATGACGTAATACGTTATAACGTTATACCATATAACGTTACACCATATAACTTAATACGTTTTAACGTTATATCATATAACTTTATGCCATATAACGTCTTACCATATACCGTAACACGTTATAACGTTGTACCATATAACGTATTACGTTATAACGGTATACCATATAACGTTATACTATATAACGTAATACGTTATAACGTTACATCGTATAACGTTATACAATATAACGTCATACCATATACCGTAATACGTTGTAACGTTACACCATATAACGTAATACTATAAAAAGTAATACTATAAAAAGTAATACTTTATAACTTTATTCCATATAACGTTAAACTATATAACGTAGTACGTCATAACGTTATACCATATAACGTAATATGTTATAACGTGTTACATTATAACGGTATAACATACAACGTTATACTATATAACTTAATACGTCATAACGTTATACCATATAACGTCATACCGTATAACGTTATACTATATAACGTAATACGTTAAAACGTTATGCCATATAACGTATTACGCTATAAAGTTACACCATATACCGTTATACTATATAACGTAATACGTTGTAACGTTATACCATATAACGTACTATGTTATAACGTGTTACATTATAACGGTATACCATAAAACGTTATACTATGTAACGTAATACGTCATAACGTTATACCATATAACGTATTACGTTATATCGTAACGTATTACGTTATAACGTTATACCATATAACGTATTACGTTATATCGGTATACCATATAACGTATTGCGTTATAACGTTATACCATATAACGTTATACTATATAACGTAATACGTTATAACGTTATACCATGTAACGTATTACGTTATATAGTAACGTATTACGTTATAACGTTATATCATATAACGTATTACGTTATATCGGTATACCATATAAGGTATTGCGTTATAACGTTATACCATATAACGTTATACTATATAACGTAATACGTTATAACGTTATACCATATAACGTATTACGTTATATAGTAACGTATTACGTTATAACGTTATACCATATAACGTATTACGTTATATAGTAACGTATTACGTTATAACGTTATACCATATAACGTATTACGTTATATCGGTATACCATATAACGTATTGCGTTATAACGTTATACCATATAACGTTATACTATATAACGTATTACGTTATAACATTATGCCATCTAACGTATTACGCTATAACGTTATACCATATAAGGTATTACGTTATATCGGTATACCATATAACGTATTGCGTTTTAACGTTATACCATATAACGTTATACTTTATAAAGTAATACGTTATAACGTTATACCATATAACGTATTACGTTATATAGTAACGTATTACGTTATAACGTTATAACATATAACGTATTAGGTTATAACGTAATACCATATAACGTTATACTATACAACGTAATACGTTATAACGTTATAACATATAACGTATTAGGTTATAACGTTATACCATATAACGTTATACTATATAACGTAATACGTTATAACGTTATACCAAATAACGTATTACGTTATAACGTTATACCATATAACATATTACGTTATAACGTTATACCATATAGCGTTATACTATATAACGTAATACGTTGTAACGTTATACCATATAACGTATTACGTTATAACGTTATACCACATAAAGTTATACTATATAACATAATACGTTGTAACGTTATACCATATAACGTTACACCATTTAATGTAATACGTTATAATATTATATCATACAACGTTATACCATATAGCGTTATACTATGTAACGTAATACGTTATAACGTTATACCATATAACGTTATACTATATAACGTAATACGTTATAACGTTATGCCATATAACGTATTAGGTTATAACGATATACCATATAGCGTTATACTATATAACGTAATACGTTATAACGTTATACCATAAAACGTATTACGTTATAACGTTATACCATATAACGTTATACTATATAACGTAATACATTATAACGTTATACCAAATAACGTATTACGTTATAACGTTATACCATATAACATATTACGTTATAACGTTATACCATATAGCGTTATACTATATAACGTAATACGTTGTAACGTTATACCATATAACGTATTACGTTATAACGTTATACGACATAAAGTTATACTATATAACATAATACGTTGTAACGTTATACCATATAACGTTACACCATTTAATGTAATACGTTATAATATTATATCATACAACGTTATACCATATAGCGTTATACTATGTAACGTAATACGTTATAACGTTATACCATATAACGTTATACTATATAACATAATACGTTGTAACGTTATACCATATAACGTTACACCATTTAATGTAATACGTTATAATATTATATCATACAACGTTATACCATATAGCGTTATACTATGTAACGTATTAGGTTATAACGTTATACCATATAACGTTATACTATATAACGTAATACGTTATAACGTTATACCATATAACGTATTACGTTATAACGTTATACCATATAACGTATCGCGTTATAACGTAATACCATATAGCGTTATACTTTATAACGTAATACGTTATAACGTTATACCATAAAACGTATTAGGTTATAACGTTATACCATATAAGGTTATACTATATAACGTAATACGTTATAACGTTATACCATAAAACGTATTAGGTTATAACGTTATACCATATAACGTTATACTATATAACGTAATACGTTATAACGTTATACCAAATAACGTATTACGTTATAACGTTATACCATATAACATATTACGTTATAACGTTATACCATATAGCGTTATACTATATAACGTAATACGTTATAACGTTATACCATATAACGTTATACTATATACCGTAATACTTTATAACGTTATACTATATAACGTTATACCATATAACGTTAAACTATATAACGTAATACGTTATAACGTTATACCATATAACGAGATACTATATACCGTAATACTTTATAACGTTATGCCATATAACGTTATACCATATAACGTAGTACGTTATAACGTTATACCATATAACGTACTATGTTATAACGTGTTACGTTATAACGGTATACCATACAACGTTATACCATATAACGTATTAGGTTATAATGTTATACCATATAACGTTATACCATATAACGTTATACTATATCACGTAATACTTCATATCGTTATACCATATAACGTATTACGTTATAACGTTATACCATATAACGTTATACTATATAACGTAATACGTTATAACGTTATACCAAATAACGTATTACGTTATAACGTTATACCATATAACATATTACGTTATAACGTTATACCATATAGCGTTATACTATATAACGTAATACGTTGTAACGTTATACCATATAACGTATTACGTTATAACGTTATACCATATAACATATAACGTTATAACGTTATACCATATAGCGTTATACTATATAACGTAATACGTTGTAACGTTATACCATATAACGTATTACGTTATAACGTTATACCACATAAAGTTATACTATATAACGTAATACGTCATAACGTTATACCATATAACGTCATACCGTATAACGTTATACTATATAACGTAATACGTTATAACGTTATACCATATAGCGTTATACTATATAACGTAATACGTTGTAACGTTACACCATATAACGTAATACGTTATAACGTTATACCATATAACGTATTACGTTATAACGTTATACCATATAACGTATCGCGTTATAACGTAATACCATATAACGTTATACTGTATAACGTAATACGTTATAACGTTATACCATAAAACGTATTAGGTTATAACGTTATACCATATAACGTTATACTATATAACGTAATACGTTATAACGTTATACCAAATATCGTATTACGTTATAACGTTATACCATATAACATATTACGTTATAACGTTATACCACATAACGTTATACTATATACCATAATACGTTGTAACGTTATACCATATATCGTTACACCATTTAATATAATACGTTATAATATTATATCATACAACTTTATACCATATAGCGTTACACTATGTAACGTAATACGCTATAACGTTATACCATATAACGTTATACTATATAACGTAATACGTTATAACATTAAGCCATATAACGTATTAGGTTATAACGGTATACCAAATAACGTTATACTATATAACGTAATACGTCATAACGTTATACCATATAACGTCATACCGTATAACGTTATACTATATAACGTAATACGTTACAACGTTATACCATATAACGTTATAACTTAATACGTTATATGTTATAACGTTATAACGTATTACGTTGTATAGTATAACGTTATATGGTAATACGTTATAACCTAATACGTTATACTATATAACGTAATACCATATAACGTTATACTATATAACGTAATACGTTATAACGTTATGCCATATAACGTATTAGGTTATAACGATATACCATATAGCGTTATACTATATAACGTAATACGTTATAACGTTATACCATAAAACGTATTAGGTTATAACGTTATACCATATAACGTTATACTATATAACGTAATACGTTATAACGTTATACCAAATAACGCATTACGTTATAACGTTATACCATATAACATATTACGTTATAACGTTATACCATATAGCGTTATACTATATAACGTAATACGTTGTAACGTTATACCATATAACGTATTACGTTATAACGTTATACCACATAAAGTTATACTGTATAACGTAATACGTTATAACGTTATACCATAAAACGTATTAGGTTGTAACGTTATACCATATAACGTTATACTATATAACGTAATACGTTATAACGTTATACCATATAACGTATTACGTTATAACGTTATACCATATAACATATTACGTTGTAACGTTATACCATATAGCGTTATACTATATAACGTAATACGTTGTAACGTTACACCATATAACGTAATACGTTATAACGTTATACCATATAACGTATTACGTTATAACGTTATACCATATAACGTATCGCGTTATAACGTAATACCATATAACGTTATACTGTATAACGTAATACGTTATAACGTTATACCATAAAACGTATTAGGTTATAACGTTATACCATATAACGTTACACTATATAACGTAATACGTTATAACGTTATACCAAATAACGTATTACGTTATAACGTTATACCATATAACATATTACGTTATAACGTTATACCATATAGCGTTATACTATATAACGTAATACGTTATAACGTTATACCATATAACGAGATACTATATACCGTAATACTTTATAACGTTATACCATATAACGTTATACCATATAACGTAGTACGTTATAACGTTATACCATATAACGTACTATGTTATAACGTGTTACGTTATAACGGTATACCATACAACGATATACCATATAACGTATTAGGTTATAATGTTATACCATATAACGTTATACCATATAACGTTATACTATATAACGTAACACGTTGTAACGTTATAACATATAACGAGATACTATATACCGTAATACTTTATAACGTTATGCCATATAACGTTATACCATATAACGTAGTACGTTATAACGTTATACCATATAACGTACTATGTTATAACGTGTTACGTTATAACGGTATACCATACAACGTTATACCATATAACGTATTAGGTTATAATGTTATACCATATAACGTTATACCATATAACGTTATACTATATCACGTAATACTTCATATCGTTATACCATATAACGTATTACGTTATAACGTTATACCATATAACGTTATACTATATAACGTAATACGTTATAACGTTATACCAAATAACGTATTACGTTATAACGTTATACCATATAACATATTACGTTATAACGTTATACCATATAGCGTTATACTATATAACGTAATACGTTGTAACGTTATACCATATAACGTATTACGTTATAACGTTATACCATATAACATATAACGTTATAACGTTATACCATATAGCGTTATACTATATAACGTAATACGTTGTAACGTTATACCATATAACGTATTACGTTATAACGTTATACCACATAAAGTTATACTATATAACGTAATACGTCATAACGTTATACCATATAACGTCATACCGTATAACGTTATACTATATAACGTAATACGTTATAACGTTATACCATATAGCGTTATACTATATAACGTAATACGTTGTAACGTTACACCATATAACGTAATACGTTATAACGTTATACCATATAACGTATTACGTTATAACGTTATACCATATAACGTATCGCGTTCTAACGTAATACCATATAACGTTATACTGTATAACGTAATACGTTATAACGTTATACCATAAAACGTATTAGGTTATAACGTTATACCATATAACGTTATACTATATAACGTAATACGTTATAACGTTATACCAAATATCGTATTACGTTATAACGTTATACCATATAACATATTACGTTATAACGTTATACCACATAACGTTATACTATATACCATAATACGTTGTAACGTTATACCATATATCGTTACACCATTTAATATAATACGTTATAATATTATATCATACAACTTTATACCATATAGCGTTACACTATGTAACGTAATACGCTATAACGTTATACCATATAACGTTATACTATATAACGTAATACGTTATAACATTAAGCCATATAACGTATTAGGTTATAACGGTATACCAAATAACGTTATACTATATAACGTAATACGTCATAACGTTATACCATATAACGTCATACCGTATAACGTTATACTATATAACGTAATACGTTACAACGTTATACCATATAACGTTATAACTTAATACGTCATATGTTATAACGTTATAACGTATTACGTTGTATAGTATAACGTTATATGGTAATACGTTATAACCTAATACGTTATACTATATAACGTAATACCATATAACGTTATACTATATAACGTAATACGTTATAACGTTATGCCATATAACGTATTAGGTTATAACGATATACCATATAGCGTTATACTATATAACGTAATACGTTATAACGTTATACCATAAAACGTATTAGGTTATAACGTTATACCATATAACGTTATACTATATAACGTAATACGTTATAACGTTATACCAAATAACGCATTACGTTATAACGTTATACCATATAACATATTACGTTATAACGTTATACCATATAGCGTTATACTATATAACGTAATACGTTGTAACGTTATACCATATAACGTATTACGTTATAACGTTATACCACATAAAGTTATACTGTATAACGTAATACGTTATAACGTTATACCATAAAACGTATTAGGTTGTAACGTTATACCATATAACGTTATACTATATAACGTAATACGTTATAACGTTATACCATATAACGTATTACGTTATAACGTTATACCATATAACATATTACGTTATAACGTTATACCATATAGCGTTATACTATATAACGTAATACGTTGTAACGTTACACCATATAACGTAATACGTTATAACGTTATACCATATAACGTATTACGTTATAACGTTATACCATATAACGTATCGCGTTATAACGTAATACCATATAACGTTATACTGTATAACGTAATACGTTATAACGTTATACCATAAAACGTATTAGGTTATAACGTTATACCATATAACGTTACACTATATAACGTAATACGTTATAACGTTATACCAAATAACGTATTACGTTATAACGTTATAACATATAACATATTACGTTATAACGTTATACCATATAGCGTTATACTATATAACGTAATACGTTATAACGTTATACCATATAACGAGATACTATATACCGTAATACTTTATAACGTTATACCATATAACGTTATACCATATAACGTAGTACGTTATAACGTTATACCATATAACGTACTATGTTATAACGTGTTACGTTATAACGGTATACCATACAACGATATACCATATAACGTATTAGGTTATAATGTTATACCATATAACGTTATACCATATAACGTTATACTATATAACGTAACACGTTGTAACGTTATAACATATAACGTATTACGTTATAACGTTTTACCACATAACGTTATACTATATAACATAATACGTTGTATCGTTATACCATATAACGTTACACCATATAACGTAATACGTTATAACGTTATACCATATAACGTATTACGTTATAACGTTATACCACATAACGTTATACTATATAACATAATACGTTGTATCGTTATACCATATAACGTTACACCATATAACGTAATACGTTATAACGTTATACCATATAACGTATTACATTATAACGTTATACCATATAACGTATCACGTTATAACGTTATACCATATAACGTTATACTATATAACGTAATACGTTATAACGTTATACCAAATAACGTATTACGTTATAACGTTATACCATATAACATATTACGTTATAACGTTATGCCATATAGCGTTATACTATATAACGTAATACGTTATAACGTTATACCATATAACGTTATACTATATACCGTAATACTTTATAACGTTATACTATATAACGTTATACCATATAACGTTAAACTATATATCGTAATACGTTATAACGTTATACCATATAACGAGATAGTATATACCGTAATACTTTATAACGTTATGCCATATAACGTTATACCATATAACGTAGTACGTTATAACGTTATACCATATAACGTACTATGTCATAACGTGTTACGTTATAACGGTATACCATACAACGTTATACCATATAACGTATTAGGTTATAATGTTATACCATATAACGTTATACCATATAAAGTTATACTATATCACGTAATTCGTCATATCGTTATACCATATAACGTATTACGTTATAACGTTATACCACATAACGTTGTACTATATAACATAATACGTTGTAACGTTATACCATATAACGTTACACCATTTAATGTAATACGTTATAATATTATATCATACAACGTTATACCACATAACGTTGTACTATATAACATAATACGTTGTAACGTTATACCATATAACGTTACACCATATAACGTATTAGGTTATAACGTTATACCATTTAACGTAGTACGTTATAACGTTATACCATATAACGTACTATGTTATATCGTGTTACGTTTTAACGGTATACCATACAACGTTATACTATATAACGTAATACGTCATAACGTTATACCATATAACGTCATACCGTATAACGTTATACTATATAACGTAACACGTTGTAACGTTATAACATATAACGTATTACGTTATAACGTTTTACCACATAACGTTATACTATATAACATAATACGTTGTATCGTTATACCATATAACGTTACACCATATAACGTAATACGTTATAACGTTATACCATATAACGTATTACGTTATAACGTTATACCACATAACGTTATACTATATAACATAATACGTTGTATCGTTATACCATATAACGTTACACCATATAACGTAATACGTTATAACGTTATACCATATAACGTATTACATTATAACGTTATACCATATAACGTATCACGTTATAACGTTATACCATATAACGTTATACTATATAACGTAATACGTTATAACGTTATACCATAAAACGTATTAGGTTATAACGTTATACCATATAACGTTATACTATATAACGTAATACGTTATAACGTTATACCAAATAACGCATTACGTTATAACGTTATACCATATAACATATTACGTTATAACGTTATACCATATAGCGTTATACTATATAACGTAATACGTTGTAACGTTATACCATATAACGTATTACGTTATAACGTTATACCACATAAAGTTATGCTGTATAACGTAATACGTTATAACGTTATACCATAAAACGTATTAGGTTGTAACGTTATACCATATAACGTTATACTATATAACGTAATACGTTATAACGTTATACCATATAACGTATTACGTTATAACGTTATACCATATAACATATTACGTTATAACGTTATACCATATAGCGTTATACTATATAACGTAATACGTTGTAACGTTACACCATATAACGTAATACGTTATAACGTTATACCATATAACGTATTACGTTATAACGTTATACCATATAACGTATCGCGTTATAACGTAATACCATATAACGTTATACTGTATAACGTAATACGTTATAACGTTATACCATAAAACGTATTAGGTTATAACGTTATAACATATAACGTTACACTATATAACGTAATACGTTATAACGTTATACCAAATAACGTATTACGTTATAACGTTATACCATATAACATATTACGTTATAACGTTATACCATATAGCGTTATACTATATAACGTAATACGTTATAACGTTATACCATATAACGAGATACTATATACCGTAATACTTTATAACGTTATACCATATAACGTTATACCATATAACGTAGTACGTTATAACGTTATACCATATAACGTACTATGTTATAACGTGTTACGTTATAACGGTATACCATACAACGATATACCATATAACGTATTAGGTTATAATGTTATACCATATAACGTTATACCATATAACGTTATACTATATAACGTAACACGTTGTAACGTTATAACATATAACGAGATACTATATACCGTAATACTTTATAACGTTATGCCATATAACGTTATACCATATAACGTAGTACGTTATAACGTTATACCATATAACGTACTATGTTATAACGTGTTACGTTATAACGGTATACCATACAACGTTATACCATATAACGTATTAGGTTATAATGTTATACCATATAACGTTATACCATATAACGTTATACTATATCACGTAATACTTCATATCGTTATACCATATAACGTATTACGTTATAACGTTATACCATATAACGTTATACTATATAACGTAATACGTTATAACGTTATACCAAATAACGTATTACGTTATAACGTTATACCATATAACATATTACGTTATAACGTTATACCATATAGCGTTATACTATATAACGTAATACGTTGTAACGTTATACCATATAACGTATTACGTTATAACGTTATACCATATAACATATAACGTTATAACGTTATACCATATAGCGTTATACTATATAACGTAATACGTTGTAACGTTATACCATATAACGTATTACGTTATAACGTTATACCACATAAAGTTATACTATATAACGTAATACGTCATAACGTTATACCATATAACGTCATACCGTATAACGTTATACTATATAACGTAATACGTTATAACGTTATACCATATAGCGTTATACTAGATAACGTAATACGTTGTAACGTTACACCATATAACGTAATACGTTATAACGTTATACCATATAACGTATTACGTTATAACGTTATACCATATAACGTATCGCGTTATAACGTAATACCATATAACGTTATACTGTATAACGTAATACGTTATAACGTTATACCATAAAACGTATTAGGTTATAACGTTATACCATATAACGTTATACTATATAACGTAATACGTTATAACGTTATACCAAATATCGTATTACGTTATAACGTTATACCATATAACATATTACGTTATAACGTTATACCACATAACGTTATACTATATACCATAATACGTTGTAACGTTATACCATATATCGTTACACCATTTAATATAATACGTTATAATATTATATCATACAACTTTATACCATATAGCGTTACACTATGTAACGTAATACGCTATAACGTTATACCATATAACGTTATACTATATAACGTAATACGTTATAACATTAAGCCATATAACGTATTAGGTTATAACGGTATACCAAATAACGTTATACTATATAACGTAATACGTCATAACGTTATACCATATAACGTCATACCGTATAACGTTATACTATATAACGTAATACGTTACAACGTTATACCATATAACGTTATAACTTAATACGTTATATGTTATAACGTTATAACGTATTACGTTGTATAGTATAACGTTATATGGTAATACGTTATAACCTAATACGTTATACTATATAACGTAATACCATATAACGTTATACTATATAACGTAATACGTTATAACGTTATGCCATATAACGTATTAGGTTATAACGATATACCATATAGCGTTATACTATATAACGTAATACGTTATAACGTTATACCATAAAACGTATTAGGTTATAACGTTATACCATATAACGTTATACTATATAACGTAATACGTTATAACGTTATACCAAATAACGCATTACGTTATAACGTTATACCATATAACATATTACGTTATAACGTTATACCATATAGCGTTATACTATATAACGTAATACGTTGTAACGTTATACCATATAACGTATTACGTTATAACGTTATACCTCATAAAGTTATACTGTATAACGTAATACGTTATAACGTTATACCATAAAACGTATTAGGTTGTAACGTTATACCATATAACGTTATACTATATAACGTAATACGTTATAACGTTATACCATATAACGTATTACGTTATAACGTTATACCATATAACATATTACGTTATAACGTTATACCATATAGCGTTATACTATATAACGTAATACGTTGTAACGTTACACCATATAACGTAATACGTTATAACGTTATACCATATAACGTATTACGTTATAACGTTATACCATATAACGTATCGCGTTATAACGTAATACCATATAACGTTATACTGTATAACGTAATACGTTATAACGTTATACCATAAAACGTATTAGGTTATAACGTTATACCATATAACGTTACACTATATAACGTAATACGTTATAACGTTATACCAAATAACGTATTACGTTATAACGTTATACCATATAACATATTACGTTATAACGTTATACCATATAGCGTTATACTATATAACGTAATACGTTATAACGTTATACCATATAACGAGATACTATATACCGTAATACTTTATAACGTTATACCATATAACGTTATACCATATAACGTAGTACGTTATAACGTTATACCATATAACGTACTATGTTATAACGTGTTACGTTATAACGGTATACCATACAACGATATACCATATAACGTATTAGGTTATAATGTTATACCATATAACGTTATACCATATAACGTTATACTATATAACGTAACACGTTGTAACGTTATAACATATAACGTATTACGTTATAACGTTTTACCACATAACGTTATACTATATAACATAATACGTTGTATCGTTATACCATATAACGTTACACCATATAACGTAATACGTTATAACGTTATACCATATAACGTATTACGTTATAACGTTATACCACATAACGTTATACTATATAACATAATACGTTGTATCGTTATACCATATAACGTTACACCATATAACGTAATACGTTATAACGTTATACCATATAACGTATTACATTATAACGTTATACCATATAACGTATCACGTTATAACGTTATACCATATAACGTTATACTATATAACGTAATACGTTATAACGTTATACCAAATAACGTATTACGTTATAACGTTATACCATATAACATATTACGTTATAACGTTATGCCATATAGCGTTATACTATATAACGTAATACGTTATAACGTTATACCATATAACGTTATACTATATACCGTAATACTTTATAACGTTATACTATATAACGTTATACCATATAACGTTAAACTATATATCGTAATACGTTATAACGTTATACCATATAACGAGATAGTATATACCGTAATACTTTATAACGTTATGCCATATAACGTTATACCATATAACGTAGTACGTTATAACGTTATACCATATAACGTACTATGTCATAACGTGTTACGTTATAACGGTATACCATACAACGTTATACCATATAACGTATTAGGTTATAATGTTATACCATATAACGTTATACCATATAAAGTTATACTATATCACGTAATTCGTCATATCGTTATACCATATAACGTATTACGTTATAACGTTATACCACATAACGTTGTACTATATAACATAATACGTTGTAACGTTATACCATATAACGTTACACCATTTAATGTAATACGTTATAATATTATATCATACAACGTTATACCACATAACGTTGTACTATATAACATAATACGTTGTAACGTTATACCATATAACGTTACACCATATAACGTATTAGGTTATAACGTTATACCATTTAACGTAGTACGTTATAACGTTATACCATATAACGTACTATGTTATATCGTGTTACGTTATAACGGTATACCATACAACGTTATACTATATAACGTAATACGTCATAACGTTATACCATATAACGTCATACCGTATAACGTTATACTATATAACGTAACACGTTGTAACGTTATAACATATAACGTATTACGTTATAACGTTTTACCACATAACGTTATACTATATAACATAATACGTTGTATCGTTATACCATATAACGTTACACCATATAACGTAATACGTTATAACGTTATACCATATAACGTATTACGTTATAACGTTATACCACATAACGTTATACTATATAACATAATACGTTGTATCGTTATACCATATAACGTTACACCATATAACGTAATACTTTATAACGTTATACCATATAACGTATTACATTATAACGTTATACCATATAACGTATCACGTTATAACGTTATACCACATAACGTTGTACTATATAACATAATACGTTGTAACGTTATACCATATAACGTTACACCATTTAATGTAATACGTTATAATATTATATCATACAACGTTATACCATATAGCGTTATACTATGTAACGTAATACGTTATAACGTTATACCATATAACGTTATACTATATAACGTAATACGTTATAACGTTAAACTATATAACGTAATACGTTATAACGTTATACCATATAACGAGATAGTATATACCGTAATACTTTATAACGTTATGCCATATAACGTTATACCATATAACGTAGTACGTTATAACGTTATACCATATAACGTACTATGTTATAACGTGTTACGTTATAACAGTATACCATACAACGTTATACCATATAACGTATTAGGTTATAATGTTATACCATATAACGTTATACCATATAAAGTTATACTATATCACGTAATACGTCATATCGTTATACCATATAACGTATTACGTTATAACGTTATACCACATAACGTTGTACTATATAACATAATACGTTGTAACGTTATACCATATAACGTTACACCATTTAATGTAATACGTTATAATATTATATCATACAACGTTATACCATATAGCGTTATACTATGTAACGTAATACGTTATAACGTTATACCATATAACGTTATACTATATAACGTAATACGTTATAACGTTATGCCATATAACGAATTAGGTTATAACGGTATACCAAATAACGTTATACTATATAATATAATACGTCGTAACGTTATACCACATAACGTTATACTATATAACATAATACGTTGTAACGTTATACCATATAACGTTACACCATTTAATGTAATACGTTATAATATTATATCATACAACGTTATACCATATAGCGTTATACAATATAACGTAATACGTTAAAACGTTATGCTATATAACGAATTACGTTATAACGGTATACCAAATAACGTTATACTATATAACGTAATACGTCATAACGGTATAACATATGACGAAATACCGTATAACGTTATACTATATATCGTAATACGTCATAACGTTATACCACATAACGTTATACTATATAACGTAATACCATATAACGTTATACTATATAACGTAATACGTTATAACGTTATACCATATAACGTATTAGGTTATAACGTAATACCATATAACGTTATACTATATAACGTAATACGTTATAACGTTATACCAAATAACGTATTACGTTATAACGTTATACCATATAACGTATTACGTTATATCGTCATACCATATAGCGTTATACTATATAACGTAATACGTTATAACGTTGCACCATATAACGTTATACTATATAACGTAATACCATATAACGTTATACTATATAACGTAATACGTTATAACGTTATACCATATAACGTATTAGGTTATAACGTAATACCATATAACGTTATACTATATAACGTAATACCATATAACGTTAAACTATATAACGTAATACGTTATAACGTTATACCATATAACGTATTACGTTATAACGTTATACCATATAACGTATTACGTTATAACGTTATACCATATAACGTATTACGTTATAACGTAATACCATATAACGTTATACTATATAACGTAATACGTTATAGCGGTATACCATATAACGTTATTCTATATAACATAATACGTTATAACCTTAAACCATATAACGTTAAACCATATAACGTAATACGCTATAACGTTATACCATATAACGTTACTCCATGTAACGTAATACGTTATAACGTTATATCATATAACATTACACCATATAACGTCATACCATATAACGTTATACTATATAACGTAATACGTTATAACGTTATGCCATATATCGTATTACGTTATAACGTTATACCATATAACGTTATACCATATAACGTTATACCATATAACGTTATACTATATAACGTAATACGTTATAGCGGTATACCATATAACGTTATTCTATATAACATAATACGTTATAACGTTAAACCATGTAACGTTAAACCATATAACGTAATACGCTATAACGTTATATCATATAATGTTACACCATATAACGTCATACCATATACCGTAATACGTTATAACGTTATACCATATAACGTAATACTATATAACGTAATACGTTATAACGTTATGCCATATAACGTATTACGTTATAGCGGTATACCAAATAACGTTATACTATATAACGTAATACGTAATAAATTTATACCATATAACATATTCTGTTATAACGTTATACCATATAACGTATTACGTTATAACGTAATACCATATAACGTATTACGTTATAACGTTATACTATATAACGTAATACGTAATAAATTTACACTATATAACATATTGTGTTATAACCTGTACCATATAACGTGTTACGTTATAACGTAATCCTATATAACTTTATACTATATAACGTAATGCGTTGTAACGTTATACCATGTATCGTATTACGTTATAACGTTATACCATATAACGTTATACCATATAACGTTATACCATATAACGTTATACTATACAACGTAATACGTTATAGCGGTATACCATATAACGTTATTCTATATAACATAATACGTTATATCTTTAAACCATGTAACGTTAAACCATATAACGTAATGCGCTATAACGATATACCATATAACGTTACTCCATATAACGTAATACGTTATAACGTTATATCATATAACGTTATACCATATAACGTCATACTATATACCGTAATACGTTATATCCTTATACCATATAACGTTATACTATAAAACGTAATACGTTATAACGTTATACCATATAACGTCATACCATATAATGTATTAGGTTATAACGTAATACCATATAACGTTAAACTATATAACGTAATACGTTGTAACGTTATACCATATAACGTCATACCATATAGCGTATTAGGTTATAACGTAATACCATATAACGTTAAACTATATAACGTAATACGTTATAACGTTATACCATATAACGTCATACCATATAACGTATTAGGTTATAACGTAATACCATATAACGTTAAACTATATAACGTATTACGTTATAACGTTGTGCCATATAACGTATTACGTTATAGCGGTATACCAAATAACGTTATACTATATAACGTAATACGTCATAACGTTATACCATATAACGTCGTACCGTATAACGTTATACTATATAACGTAATACATTATAACGTTATAGCATATAACGTTATACTATATAACGTAATACCATATAACGTTATACTATATAACGTAATACGTTATAATGTTATACCATATAACGTATTAGGTTATAACGTAATACCATATAACGTTATACTATATAACGTAATACGTTATAACGTTATACCATATAACGTATTACGTTATAACGTAATACCATATAACGTAATACGTTATAACGTTATACCATATAACGTCATACCATATAACGTATTAGGTTATAACGTAATACCATATAACGTTATACCATATAACGTATTACGTTATAACGTTATACCATATAACGTACTACGATATAACGTTATACCATATAACGTTACACCATATAACGTAATACGTTATAACGTTATACCATATAATGTATTACGTTATAACGTTATACCACATAACGTTATACTATATAACATTATACGTTATAACGTTATACCATATGACGTTATACTGTATAACGTAATACGTCATAACGTTATACCATATCACGTCATACCGCATAACGTTAGACTATATAACGTAATACATTATAACGTTATACCATATAACGTTATACTATATAACGTAATACTTTATAACGTTATACCATATAACGTTATACTATATAATGTAATACGTTATAACGGTATGCCATATAACGTATTACGTTATAACGGTATACCAAATAACGTTATACTATATAACGTAATACGTCATAACGTTATACCATATAACGTCATACCGTATAACGTTATACTATATAACGTAATACATTATAACGTTATAGCATATAACGTTATACCATATAACGTTAAACTATATAACGTAATACGTTATAACGTTATAGTATATAAAGACATACCATATACCGTAATACTTTATAACGTTATACCATATAACGTTATACCATATAACGTAGTATTTTATAACGTTATACCATATAACGTACTATGTTATAACGTGTTACGTTATAACGGTATACCATACAACGTTATACTATATAACGTAATACGTTATAACGTTATACCCTATAACGTATTGCGTTATAACGTTATACCATATAACGTTATACCGTGTAACTTATACGTTATAACGTTATACTATATAACATATAAGTTATAACGTTATACTATATAACGTAATACGTTGTAACGTTATACCATATAACGCTATACTATATAACGTAATAAGTTATAACGTTATACCATATAACGTATTACGATATAACGTTATACCATATAACGTTACACCATATAACGTAATACGTTATAACGTTATACCACATAATGTATTACGTTATAACGTTATACCATATAACGTTATACTATATAACATAATACGTTATAACGTTATACCATATAACGTTACACAATATAACGTACTTCGTTATAACGTTATATCATATAACGTTACACCATATAACGTCATACCATATACCGTAATACGTTATAGCGTTATACCATATAACGTAATACTATATAACGTAATACCATATAACGTTATACTATATAACGTAATACGTTATAACGTTATACCATATAACGTTATACTATATAACGTATTACGTTATAACGTTATACCATACAACGTATTACGTTATAACGTTATATCATACAACGTTATACTATATAGCATAATACGGTATAACGTTATACCATATAACGTACTACGATATAACGTTATACCATATAACGTTACACCATATAACGTAATACGTTATAACGTTATACCATATAATGTATTACGTTATAACGTTATACCACATAACGTTATACTATATAACATAATACGTTATAGCGGTATACCAAATAACGTTATACTATATAACGTAATACGTCATAACGTTATACCATATAACGTCGTACCGTATAACGTTATACTATATAACGTAATACATTATAACGTTATAGCATATAACGTTATACTATATAACGTAATACCATATAACGTTATACTATATAACGTAATACGTTATAATGTTATACCATATAACGTATTAGGTTATAACGTAATACCATATAACGTTATACTATATAACGTAATACGTTATAACGTTATACCATATAACGTATTACGTTATAACGTAATACCATATAACGTAATACGTTATAACGTTATACCATATAACGTCATACCATATAACGTATTAGGTTATAACGTAATACCATATAACGTTATACCATATAACGTATTACGTTATAACGTTATACCATATAACGTACTACGATATAACGTTATACCATATAACGTTACACCATATAACGTAATACGTTATAACGTTATACCATATAATGTATTACGTTATAACGTTATACCACATAACGTTATACTATATAACATTATACGTTATAACGTTATACCATATGACGTTATACTGTATAACGTAATACGTCATAACGTTATACCATATCACGTCATACCGCATAACGTTAGACTATATAACGTAATACATTATAACGTTATACCATATAACGTTATACTATATAACGTAATACTTTATAACGTTATACCATATAACGTTATACTATATAATGTAATACGTTATAACGGTATGCCATATAACGTATTACGTTATAACGGTATACCAAATAACGTTATACTATATAACGTAATACGTCATAACGTTATACCATATAACGTCATACCGTATAACGTTATACTATATAACGTAATACATTATAACGTTATAGCATATAACGTTATACCATATAACGTTAAACTATATAACGTAATACGTTATAACGTTATAGTATATAAAGACATACCATATACCGTAATACTTTATAACGTTATACCATATAACGTTATACCATATAACGTAGTATTTTATAACGTTATACCATATAACGTACTATGTTATAACGTGTTACGTTATAACGGTATACCATACAACGTTATACTATATAACGTAATACGTTATAACGTTATACCCTATAACGTATTGCGTTATAACGTTATACCATATAACGTTATACCGTGTAACTTATACGTTATAACGTTATACTATATAACATATAAGTTATAACGTTATACTATATAACGTAATACGTTGTAACGTTATACCATATAACGCTATACTATATAACGTAATAAGTTATAACGTTATACCATATAACGTATTACGATATAACGTTATACCATATAACGTTACACCATATAACGTAATACGTTATAACGTTATACCACATAATGTATTACGTTATAACGTTATACCATATAACGTTATACTATATAACATAATACGTTATAACGTTATACCATATAACGTTACACAATATAACGTACTTCGTTATAACGTTATATCATATAACGTTACACCATATAACGTCATACCATATACCGTAATACGTTATAGCGTTATACCATATAACGTAATACTATATAACGTAATACCATATAACGTTATACTATATAACGTAATACGTTATAACGTTATACCATATAACGTTATACTATATAACGTATTACGTTATAACGTTATACCATACAACGTATTACGTTATAACGTTATATCATACAACGTTATACTATATAGCATAATACGGTATAACGTTATACCATATAACGTACTACGATATAACGTTATACCATATAACGTTACACCATATAACGTAATACGTTATAACGTTATACCATATAATGTATTACGTTATAACGTTATACCACATAACGTTATACTATATAACATAATACGTTATAACGTTATACCATATGACGTTATACTGTATAACGTAATACGTCATAACGTTATACCATATCACGTCATACCGTATAACGTTAGACTATATAACGTAATACGTTATAGCGGTATACCATATAACGTTATACCATATAACGTTACACCATATAACGTTATACCATATAACGTTATACTATATAACGTAATACGTTATAGCGGTATACCATATAACGTTATTCTATATAACATAATACGTTATAACGTTAAACCATGTAACGTTAAACCATATAACGTAATACGCTATAATGTTATACCATATAACGTTACTCCATATAACGTAATACGTTATAACGTGATATCATATAACGTACTACGATATAACGTTATACCATATAACGTTACACCATATAACGTAATACGTTATAACGTTATACCATATAATGTATTACGTTATAACGTTATACCACATAACGTTATACTATATAACATAATACGTTATAACGTTATACCATATGACGTTATACTGTATAACGTAATACGTCATAACGTTATACCATATCACGTCATACCGTATAACGTCATACCATATACTGTAATACGTTATATCCTTATACCATATAACGTTATACTATAAAACGTAATACGTTATAACGTCATACCATATAACGTCATACCATATAACGTCATACCATATAACGTATTAGGTTATAACGTAATACCATATAACGTTAAACTATATAATGTAATACGTTATAACGTTATACCATACAACGTATTACGTTATGACGTAATACGTTATAACGTTATACCATATAACGTATTACGTTATAACGTTATACCATATAACGTACTACGATATAACGTTATACCATATAACGTTACACCATATAACGTAATACGTTATAACGTTATACCATATAATGTATTACGTTATAACGTTATACCACATAACGTTATACTATATAACATAATACGTTATAACGTTATACCATATGACGTTATACTGTATAACGTAATACGTCATAACGTTATACCATATCACGTCATACCGTATAACGTTAGACTATATAACGTAATACATTATAACGTTATACCATATAACGTTATACTATATAACGTAATACTTTATAACGTTATACCATATAACGTTATACTATATAATGTAATACGTTATAACGGTATGCCATATAACGTATTACGTTATAACGGTATACCAAATAACGTTATACTATATAACGTAATACGTCATAACGTTATACCATATAACGTCATACCGTATAACGTTATACTATATAACGGAATACATTATAACGTTATAGCATATAACGTTATACCATATAACGTTAAACTATATAACGTAATACGTTATAACGTTATAGTATATAAAGACATACCATATACCGTAATACTTTATAACGTTATACCATATAACGTTATACCATATAACGTAGTATTTTATAACGTTATACCATATAACGTACTATGTTATAACGTGTTACGTTATAACGGTATACCATACAACGTTATACTATATAACGTAATACGTTATAACGTTATACCATATAACGTATTGCGTTATAACGTTATACCATATAACGTTATACCGTAACGTTGTAACTTATACGTTATAACGTTATACTATATAACATATAAGTTATAACGTTATACTATATAACGTAATACGTTGTAACGTTATACCATATAACGCTATACTATATAACGTAATAAGTTATAACGTTATACCATATAACGTATTACGATATAACGTTATACCATATAACGTTACACCATATAACGTAATACGTTATAACGTTATACCACATAATGTATTACGTTATAACGTTATACCATATAACGTTATACTATATAACATAATACGTTATAACGTTATACCATATAACGTTACACAATATAACGTACTTCGTTATAACGTTATATCATATGTCACAGGTGAAATTCGAGCAGCCTTATGATAAACCAAAATTCCGAGCGCCTTATCACGTGTGACCGTCCGGTCACCATCCGTTCTCAGCCGCCTGGGTGGCATTCGGTCACTCTAGCCGTTCTCCGAAATATATGACAAGTACAAGCAAAGCCTTCTCCCACTCCGTCGAATAAAACAATATAAATGCACCCTTCATCATCATCCAGTCAGTCTGTAACAATTCTCAACTAGCCCAAGTATTAAAAGTGTATTATCGCGAATCAAAAATCTTACTGTACAAATTGAGTGAAAAAATAAAAGAAATCGATCTCCTATTCGGAAATTGACAAGTTTTTTGTTTTAACTTAATTTTTACGCTACATTTTTGGCGATCCTGCCAGGATCCATTCGCTTCAGTGTAAACGAAATCACGATTTCGGCGTACGCGCATCATTGAAGATCGAAGGATCAGCGAACCACCGCGAATCTTTGCTACTACGAAGCCCTGCAGCAACTTTCAACGTTCCACTACGGTGAAACTAGACGAGAGGACTACGGTCAGCGCAGAGCAAGCCTACGAATAAGATTCGGAATCTAAGAAAAAAAAAAAAAACCAGAGAGAAACATCCCAGAGACTCCTCAACGGTCATAACCACCACGGTAAGCTAGAAATCTGGATTCATTTTTTCATTACCGTGTGAGAAAACCAAGTTTCTCAAGCGTTTCGAGTTCAAATAGCTACGATAGTTCAATAAGCCCAATTAGAATCATGTCTACATCACGAAAGGACAAAGTCGAAACTATTGAAACCGTTTCTACAAAAGGAGCTACGGATAATTCGATTCTTGCCAGACTCGACATGATACAAAAACAAATCGAACTTCTTACGCGACGTATGGAAGAGACACAACGGACAGCCGACAGTGAAAATAGGAAGCGTACAGCGGAGATAGAACTATTAGCCAAAAATATCTCCAAAATAAAAATAGGACGCGACGCTACTACAGAACTAGGCTCCCTTATCACCATGGACGAATCTGTTGCCGCGAGAGATAGAACTTCCCCACCGTGCGTTCCAATTCCAACAGAGGCAGACAACCATCCCTCTTACGAAGATCGTCTACCGCAATTTACCCCTCCGAGCTTACGGGCCAAAGACGCGATAGCATGCATACCACAATTAAATGGCGAAGACGATATCGGAGTAGAAGAGTTCATACGCGAAGTACGTGAATTACGAGCCATGTGTAGCGAACCCACGCTATTACTAAAAATGATCAAAATCGGAAAAGTCACGGGTAGAGCCGCAATGGCCATCCGCAATGTACCAATCAACGAATACGGACACCTGTACGATGCCCTACGACGAAACGTAGCCACCCAAGACTCCGTTAGAGAACAACAAGACCAGCTACGCGAAACGAGACAGCGTCACGACGAAAGTGTGCAAAATTATATCATCAGATTCCGCAGAGCGCTCAATAAGCTACAATATAGTATAACGAACGAATACTGTGACGAAATTACTAGACGAGCTATGAACGACAGGATTTTAAGAGACTCCGTAACCGATTTTATTCGAGGTCTGAAAACCGAAATAGGACAATTACTACTCGCCAATCCACCATGCAATATCCTTGAAGCCGAGAAAAAAGCCACCGACATAGAGCGATTCTTCAGGGAAGATCGAAACCGACGACCAAAACCGACGGAACGATTACGAGTCCCTGAACAGCGACGACTAACAACTAATAATCCCAACCTAATCATTAAAAAACCAACTCCAACACCTAATCCAATGCCAAGAAGCTTTCGGCAAATTGAACAAATGCCACTTGCCCAAAGGACTCAATTAAAATGCTTCAAATGCAATCAGATCGGACATGTCTCTAGTCAATGCAGAAATTTTCAAACGCCCAGCCAATTTCCGAGACCACCAGCAATCCACAATCTCGAGACACACAAGGAAGAAACAGAGGAAACAATAGACCAGACTTACGAATTAACGCCACAACAGGAAGTCTCCCCACAGTACTTTTACGATCCGACGGACGGCGACATAAATTCCTCGTTGACAGCGGAGCAGGAATTAACATACTTAAACGAAGATGCGTATTACGACCTGAAATAACAAAAGAACGAAAATTCTCGATGGGACACTCTAAATTTAAAACTAACGAACACGCCTTGGTAAAACTATTCGGCAAAACCCTAGAATTCTTTATAGTAGAAGACAACTTTCCAATTATAGAAGACGGCATACTCGGTTTACCAGCTCTATCTAAATTCGAATTTGAACTTTCAAATCAACAATTGAAACTTGACAATAATATTCTTTTATTGCAACAGGAAAACGACGTACCTCCAAAACAAGCAGTGTCAAAAACAGTCTACCTGGAAGGAAAACCGACAACGATA
Source organism: Bombus flavifrons (assembly GCF_040668555.2). NCBI lineage: Eukaryota > Metazoa > Arthropoda > Insecta > Hymenoptera > Apidae > Bombus > Bombus flavifrons. The sequence goes on from NC_138451.1 coordinate 5,636,241, forward strand.
TGCTTTATCAATGGTGGTCGACGCTCCTCTTTGCCGGAATAGTATCCGCGCAAATAAATATTACACCATTAGAAGGAAACTCTGTATTTGTAGAAAACATAGGAAAAGGATATTTGTACAGCGATACTGCCAATATTATAGTAGGATTAGACACTAGCGACATATACGAGCAGATAAACACAATAGAATCATATACGTTTACAATAGACTCGCGTACAATCAGCAAAGAATACGCTGAAGGGTTAGACGGATTACAAAATCGTATCAATAACCTAAAACAACTCGCAAAACACTTGAAAGCGTTAACACATACCCGAAACACACGAGGTTTACTCAACATCATAGGTTCCGTATCGAAAAGTCTGTTCGGAACTCTCGACGATGACGATCTTACGCTCATAAACGAGAATATGGACAAACTATTCGATGACAATAATAAAATCAAGACCATAATAGCTAATCAAACAGCACTTATTAGAAAAATTCTAAACTCAGAAAACCTAAACCACTTAGAAAAATCACATAACGATATATTAAAACAACAACGGCAGGCAAATATCGATAGACTTATGCTTAAGATGATCATGAAACTCGACACCGCGATGCAAACTTTACACTTCCAATTGGATGAAATACTTAACGTCATGATATTAGGCAAACAGGGAATAATTAGTCCACAAATACTCGACTCCGATGAATTTATAAAAAATTACGCCAAGGCAATAGGTAGCCAGATGTACAACACCGCGATCTCTGCCAAAACCGAACATTTTCAATTCATACTCGACATCAGTGATCTTAAACTCTTCACAATAGATAACAAAATATTTTTCAAAATCATAGTACCCTTAGTCTCTAACACAGAATGGAACATGTTACAAGTATATCCTATCCCGAGTAAGAGAAATGGAGTATTTTTGGCTCCAGCAGTCGAACATCAGATGTATTTGACCTCAGGTCTTTCATTTATAAACGCTGATATCGAGTACTTCAACAAATTTTGTAAAAATCGAGCCGGAACCACTATATGTAAACAAACACTACCAATCCATGACAGAAACTCGAGAACCGATTGTCGCAGCGAAATAATAAACTTCAAACCTCGCATTGAACATTGCCAAATAACTGTACTTAAGATTGAAGACATTAGCTTTATACCGCTCAAAACTAGCAACTGCTACATTGCGATACCGGCAAACCCAATAGAAATAGACACAATTTGCCAAACGAAACATACCTTGCAAAAACTCGACAAGCCTTCCATTATAAGAGCCAACACTTCTTGCGATATATTGTACAAAGATGAACACATGCGTATAGGCGAAACAAAAACGAAGTCGAATATGAAATCAAAACAAAAACCCTAGCGCTCAAAACAAACGATAGTTTCACTCATCTGCTAGATAAACTCGAGCGAGCACCAAAGATAATAGATAATTTACAAGGCTATAAAACCACGATCGATAAAATAGGCGACGAGATAGAAACCCTTAATTTCGAACATAGAATCAAAAATATACAGTATTGGGGACTAACCACGCTCCAGATATTAGGGTACATAGCATTAGGCGTACTAGGTATATATGGATTAAACAAAATAGGGGTATTCAAATGCATCAGGAAATGTATACCGAACAAATTATGTATCAATTTATTTTGCTGCCGAAATGAAACCATAATCAATAGCCACAATGCGACAACACCACCGGTACCAAGCACCCTGGCCACGACACCCAACATCTATATTCCAACCAACACATACGACCTAGAGGATGAGGAGGAACCAGCCGTAATTTTCAAGCCACGTCAAGTCCGATTCCACAAAAGTCTTCTGAAGAAAACTTGAGGGACCAAGTTCGATCTAAGAAGGGGGGAATGTCACAGGTGAAATTCGAGCAGCCTTATGATAAACCAAAATTCCGAGCGCCTTATCACGTGTGACCGTCCGGTCACCATCCGTTCTCAGCCGCCTGGGTGGCATTCGGTCACTCTAGCCGTTCTCCGAAATATATGACAAGTACAAGCAAAGCCTTCTCCCACTCCGTCGAATAAAACAATATAAATGCACCCTTCATCATCATCCAGTCAGTCTGTAACAATTCTCAACTAGCCCAAGTATTAAAAGTGTATTATCGCGAATCAAAAATCTTACTGTACAAATTGAGTGAAAAAATAAAAGAAATCGATCTCCTATTCGGAAATTGACAAGTTTTTTGTTTTAACTTAATTTTTACGCTACACATATAACGTTACACCATATAACGTCATACCATATACCGTAATACGTTATAGCGTTATACCATATAACGTAATACTATATAACGTAATACCATATAACGTTATACTATATAACGTAATACGTTATAACGTTATACCATATGGCGTTATACTATATAACGTAATACGTTATAAAGTTATACCATATAACGTATTAAGTTATAACGTTATACCATATAACGTTATACTATATAACGTAATACGTTATAACGTTATACCATATAACGTATTCTGTTATAACATTACACCATATAACGTATTACGTTATAACGTTATACCATATAACATATAAGTTATAACGTTATACTATATAACGTAATACGTTGTAACGTTATACCATATAACGCTATACTATATAACGTAATAAGTTATAACGTTATACCATATAACGTATTACGATATGACGTTATACCATATAACGTTACACCATATAACGTAATACGTTATAACGTTATACCACATAATGCATTACGTTATAACGTTATACCATATAACGTTATACTATATAACATAATACGTTATAACGTTATACCATATAACGTTACACAATATAACGTACTTCGTTATAACGTTATATCATATAACGTTACACCATATAACGTAATACGTTATAACGTTATACCACATAATGTATTACGTTATAACGTTATACCATATAACGTTATACTATATAACATAATACGTTATAACCTTATACCATATAACGTTACACAATATAACGTACTTCGTTATAACGTTATATCATATAACGTTACACCATATAACGTCATACCATATACCGTAATACGTTATAGCGTTATACCATATAACGTAATACTATATAACGTAATACCATATAACGTTATACTATATAACGTAATACGTTATAACGTTATACCATATAACGTTATACTATATAACGTAATACGTTATAACGTTACACCATATAACGTTATACTATATAACTTAATACTTTGTAACGTTATACCATATAACGTTATACCATATAACGTATTACGTTATAACGTTATACCATACAACGTATTACGTTATAACGTTATACCATACAACGTTATACTATATAACATAATACGTTATAACGTTATACCATATGGCGTTATACTATATAACGTAATACGTTTTAAAGTTATACCATATAACGTATTAGGTTATAACGTTATACCATATAACGTTATACTATATAACGTAATACGTTATAACGTTATACCATATAACGTATTAGGTTATAACATTACACCATATAACGTATTACGTTATAACGTTATACCATACAACGTATTACGTTATAACGTTATACCATACAACGTTATACTATATAACATAATACGTTATAACGTTATACCATATGACGTTATACTATATAACGTAATACGTTATAAAGTTATACCATGTAACGTATTAGGTTATAACGTTATACCATATAACGTTATACTATATAACGTAATACGTTATAACGTTATACCATATAACGTATTAGGTTATAACGTTATACCATATAACGTTATACTATATAACGTATTACGTTATAACGTTATACCATACAACGTATTACGTTATAACGTTATATCATACAACGTTATACTATATAACATAATACGTTATAACGTTATACCATATAACTTTATACTATATAACGTAATGCGTTGTAACGTTATACCATATATCGTATTACGTTATAACGTTATACCATATAACGTTATACCATATAACGTTACACCATATAACGTTATACCATATAACGTTATACTATATAACGTAATACGTTATAGCGGTATACCATATAACGTTATTCTATATAACATAATACGTTATAACGTTAAACCATGTAACGTTAAACCATATAACGTAATACGCTATAACGTTATACCATATAACGTTACTCCATATAACGTAATACGTTATAACGTGATATCATATAACGTTATACCATATAACGTCATACCATATACCGTAATACGTTATATCCTTATACCATATAACGTCATACCATATAACGTATTAGGTTATAACGTAATACCATATAACGTTAAACTATATAATGTAATACGTTATAACGTTATACCATACAACGTATTACGTTATGACGTAATACGTTATAACGTTATACCATATAAAGTATTACGTTATGACGTTATACCATATAACGTACTACGATATAACGTTATACCATATAACGTTACACCATATAACGTAATACGTTATAACGTTATACCATATAATGTATTACGTTAGAACGTTATACCACATAACGTTATACTATATAACATAATACGTTATAACGTTATACCATATGACGTTATACTGTATAACGTAATACGTCATAACGTTATACCATATCACGTCATACCGTATAACGTTAGACTATATAACGTAATACATTATAACGTTATACCATATAACGTTATACTATATAACGTAATACTTTATAACGTTATACCATATAACGTTATACTATATAATGTAATACGTTATAACGGTATGCCATATAACGTATTACGTTATAACGGTATACCAAATAACGTTATACTATATAACGTAATATGTCATAACGTTATACCATATAACGTCATACCGTATAACGTTATACTATATAACGTAATACATTATAACGTTATAGCATATAACGTTATACCATATAACGTTAAACTATATAACGTAATACGTTATAACGTTATAGTATATAAAGACATACCATATACCGTAATACTTTATAACGTTATACCATATAACGTTATACCATATAACGTAGTATTTTATAACGTTATACCATATAACGTACTATGTTATAACGTGTTACGTTATAACGGTATACCATACAACGTTATACTATATAACGTAATACGTTATAACGTTATACCATATAACGTATTGCGTTATAACGTTATACCATATAACGTTATACCGTGTAACTTATACGTTATAACGTTATACTATATAACATATAAGTTATAACGTTATACTATATAACGTAATACGTTGTAACGTTATACCATATAACGCTATACTATATAACGTAATACGTTATAACGTTATACCACATAATGTATTACGTTATAACGTTATACCATACAACGTTATACTATATAACATAATACGTTATAACGTTATACCATATGGCGTTATACTATATAACGTAATACGTTATAACGTTATACCATATAACGTATTACGTTATAACGTTATACCATATAACGTACTACGACATAACGTTATACCATATAACGTTACACCATATAACGTAATACGTTATAACGTTATACCATATAATGTATTACGTTATAACGTTATACCACATAACGCTATACTATATAACGTAATAAGTTATAACGTTATACCATACAACGTATTACGTTATAACGTTATACCATACAACGTTATACTATATAACATAATACGTTATAACGTTATACCATATGGCGTTATACTATATAACGTAATACGTTATAAAGTTATACCATATAACGTATTAGGTTATAACGTTATACCATATAACGTTATACTATATAACGTAATACGTTATAACGTTATACCATATAACGTATTAGGTTATAACGTTATACCATATAACGTTATACTTTATAACGTATTACGTTATAATGTTATACCATACAACGTATTACGTTATAACGTTATATCATACAACGTTATACTATATAACATAATACGTTATAACGTTATACCATATAACTTTATACTATATAACGTAATGCGTTGTAACGTTATACCATATATCGTATTACGTTATAACGTTATACCATATAACGTTATACCATATAACGTTACACCATATAACGTTATACCATATAACGTTATACTATATAACGTAATACGTTATAGCGGTATACCATATAACGTTATTCTATATAACATAATACGTTATAACGTTAAACCATGTAACGTTAAACCATATAACGTAATACGCTATAACGTTATACCATATAACGTTACTCCATATAACGTAATACGTTATAACGTGATATCATATAACGTTATACCATATAACGTCATACCATATACCGTAATACGTTATATCCTTATACCATATAACGTTATACTATAAAACGTAATACGTTATAACGTCATAGCATATAACGTCATACCATATAACGTATTAGGTTATAACGTAATACCATATAACGTTAAACTATATAATGTAATACGTTATAACGTTATACCATACAACGTATTACGTTATGACGTAATACGTTATAACGTTATACCATATAACGTTATACCATATAACGTATTACGTTATAACGTTATACCATACAACGTATTACGTTATAACGTTATACCATACAACGTTATACTATATAACATAATACGTTATAACGTTATACCATATGGCGCTATACTATATAACGTAATACGTTATAAAGTTATACCATATAACGTATTAGGTTATAACGTTATACCATATAACGTTATACTATATAACGTAATACGTTATAACGTTATACCATATAACGTATTAGGTTATAACGTTATACCATATAACGTATTACGTTATAACGTTATACCATACAACGTATTACGTTATAAGGTTATACCATACAACGTTATACTATATAACATAATACGTTATAACGTTATACCATATGACGTTATACTATATAACGTAATACGTTATAAAGTTATACCATATAACGTATTAGGTTATAACGTTATACCATATAACGTTATACTATATAACGTAATACGTTATAACGTTATACCATATAACGTATTAGGTTATAACGTTATACCATATAACGTATTACGTTATAACGTTATACCATACAACGTATTACGTTATAACGTTATACCATACAACGTTATACTATATAACATAATACGTTATAACGTTATACCATATGACGTTATACTATATAACGTAATACGTTATAAAGTTATACCATATAACGTATTAGGTTATAACGTTATACCATATAACGTTATACTATATAACGTAATACGTTATAACGTTATACCATATAACGTATTAGGTTATAACGTTATACCATATAACGTATTACGTTATAACGTTATACCATACAACGTATTACGTTATAACGTTATACCATATAACGTTACACAATATAACGTACTTCGTTATAACGTTATATCATATAACGTTACACCATATAACGTCATACCATATACCGTAATACGTTATAGCGTTATATCATATAACGTAATACTATATAACGTAATACCATATAACGTTATACTATATAACGTAATACGTTATAACGTTAGACCATTTAACGAATTACGGTATAACGTTATACCATATAACGTTATACTACAAAACATAATACGTTATAACGTTATACCATATGACGTTATACAGAATAACGTAATACGTCATAACGTTATGCCATATCACGTCATACAGTGTAACGTTATACTATATAACGTAAGACGTTATAACGATATACCATATAACGTATTACGTTATAACGTTATACCATATAACGTATTACGTTATAACGTTATACCATAAAACGTGTTACGTTATAAGGTAATACCACATAGCGTTATACTATATAACTTAATACGTTATAACGTTATACCATACAACGTATTACGTTATAACGTTATACCATACAACGTTATACTATATAACATAATACGTTATAACGTTATACCATATAACGTTATACCATATAACGTTATACCATATAACGTAGTACGTTATAACGTTATACCATATAACGTATTACGTTATAACGTTATACCATATACCGTTATACTACATAACGTAATACGTTATAACGGTATACCATACACCGTTATACTGTATAACGTAATACGTTATAACGTTATACCATATAACGTATTGCGTTATAACGTTATACCATATAACGTTATAACATATAACGTTATAATATATAACGTAATGCGTTATAACGTTATACCATATAACGTAATACGTTATAACGTTATGCCATATAACGTATTACGTTATAACGGTATACCAAATAACGTTATACTATATAACGTAATACTTCATAACGTTATACCATATAACGTCATACCGTATAACGTTATACTATATAACGTATTACGTTTTATCGTAATACCATATAACGTTATGCTATATAACGTAATACCATATAACGTTATACTATATAACGTAATACGTTATATGGTTATGCCATATAACGTTATACTATATAACGTAATACGATATAACGTTAGACCATATAACGTATTACGGTATAACGTTATACCATATTACGTTATAGTATATAACGTAATGCGTTATAACGTTATACCATATAACGTAATACGTTATAACGTTATGCCATATAACGTATTACGTTATAACGGTATACCAAATAACGTTATACTATATAACGTAATACTTCATAACGTTATACCATATAACGTCATACCGTATAACGTTATACTATATAACGTATTACGTTTTATCGTAATACCATATAACGTTATGCTATATAACGTAATACCATATAACGTTATACTATATAACGTAATACGTTATAAGGTTATACCATATTACGTTATAATATATAACGTAATGCGTTATAACGTTATGCCATATAACGTATCACGTTATAACGTAATACCATATAACGTTATACTATATAACGTAATGCGTTATAACGTTATACCATATAACGTATTAGGTTATAACGTTATACCATATAACGTTATTCTACATAACGTAATACGTTACAACGTTATACCATATAACGTTATACTATATAACGTAATACGATATAACGTTATACCATATAACGTATTACGTTATAACGCTATACCATATAACGTATCACGTTATAACGTAATACCATATAACGTTATACTATATAACGTAATGCGTTATAACGTTATACCATATAACGTATTAGGTTATAACGTTATACCATATAACGTATTAGGTTATAACGTTATACCATATAACGTTATTGCACATAACGTAATACGTTACAACGTTATACCATATAACGTTATACTATATACCGTAATACTTTATAACGTAATACCATATAACGTTATACCATATAACGTTATGCCATATAACGTAGTACGTTATAACGTTATACCATATAACGTACTATGTTATAACGAGTTACGTTATAACGGTATACCATACACCGTTATACTGTATAACGTAATACGTTATAACGTTATACCATATAACGTATTGCGTTATAACGTTATACCATATAACGTTATACTATATAACGTAATACGTCATAACGTTATACCACATAACGTCATACCGTATAACGTTATACTATATAACGTATTAGGTTATAACGTTATACCATATAGCGTTATGCTATATAACGTAATATGTCATAACGTTATACCACATAACGTCATACCGTATAACGTTATACTATATAACGTATTACGTTATAACATTATACCATATAGCGTTATGCTATACAACGTAATACGTTATAACGTTATGCCATATAACGTATTACGATATAACGTTATACCATATAACGTTATACTATATAACGTAATACGTTATAACGTTATGCCATATAACGTTATACTATATAACGTAATACGTTATAACGTTATGCCATATAACGTTATACTATATAACGTAATACGTTACAACGTTATACCATATAACGTATTAGGTTATAACGTTATACCATATAACGTTATACTATATAACGTAATACGTTATAACGTTATACCATATAACATTATACTATATAACATAATACGTTATAACGTTATACCATATGACGTTATACTGTATAGCGTAATACGTCATAACGTTATACCATATAACGTTATACTATATAACGTAATACTTTATAACGTTATACCATATAACGTTATACTATATAATGTAATACGTTATAACGGTATGCCATATAACGTATTACGTTATAACGGTATACCAAATAACGTTATACTATATAACGTAATACGTCATAACGTTATACCATATAACGTCATACCGTATAACGTTATACTATATAACGTAATACATTATAACGTTATAGCATATAACGTTATACTATATAACGAAATACCATATAACGTTATACTATATAACGTAATACGTTATAACGTTATACCATATAACGTATTAGGTTATAACGTAATACCATATAACGTTATACTATATAACGTAATACGTTATAACGTTATACCATATAACGTATTAGGTTATAACGTTATACCATATAACGTTATACTACATAACGTAATACGTTATAACGTTGTACCAAATAACGTATTACGTTATAACGTTATACCATATAACGTATTACGTTATAACGGTATACCAAATAACGTTATACTATATAACGTAATACGTCATAACGTTATACCATATAACGTCATACCGTATAACGTTATACTATATAACGTAATACATTATGACGTTATACCATATAACGTTATACTATATAACGTAATACCATATAACGTTTTACTATATAACGTAATACGTTATAACGTTATACCATATAACGTATTAGGTTATAACATTATACCATGTAACGTATTACCTTATAACGTTATACCATATAGCGTTATACTATATAACGTAATACGTTATAACGTTATACCATATAACGTAGTAGGTTATAACGTTATACCATATAACGTTATACTATATAACGTAATACGTCATAACGTTATACCATATAACGTCATACCGTATAACGTTATACTATATAACGTAATACATTATGACGTTATACCATATAACGTTATACTATATAACGTAATACCATATAACGTTTTACTATATAACGTAATACGTTATAACGTTATACCATATAACGTATTAGGTTATAACATTATACCATGTAACGTATTACCTTATAACGTAATACCATATAACGTTATACCATATAACGTTATGCCATATAACGTAGTACGTTATAACGTTATACCATATAACGTACTATGTTATAACGAGTTACGTTATAACGGTATACCATACACCGTTATACTGTATAACGTAATACGTTATAACGTTATACCATATAACGTATTGCGTTATAACGTTATACCATAAAACGTTATACTATATAACGTAATACGTCATAACGTTATACCACATAACGTCATACCGTATAACGTTATACTATATAACGTAATACGTTATAACGTTATGCCATATAACGTTATACTATATAACGTAATACGTTATAACGTTATGCCATATAACGTATTACGTTATAACGGTATACCAAATAACGTTATAGTATTTAACGTAATACGTCATAACGTTATACCATATAACGTCATACCGTATAACTTTATACTATATAACGTAATACGTTATAACGTTATACCATATAACGTTATACTATATAACGTAATACCATGTAACGTTATACTATATAACGTAATACGTTCTAACGATATACCACATAACGTATTAGGTTATAACGTTATACCATATAACGTTATACTATATAACGTAATACGTCATAACGTTATACCACATAACGTCATACCGTATAACGTTATACTATATAACGTATTAGGTTATAACGTTATACCATATAGCGTTATGCTATATAACGTAATACGTCATAACGTTATACCACATAACGTCATACCGTATAACGTTATACTATATAACGTATTACGTTATAACATTATACCATATAGCGTTATGCTATACAACGTAATACGTTATAACGTTATGCCATATAACGTATTACGATATAACGTTATACCATATAACGTTATACTATATAACGTAATACGTTATAACGTTATGCCATATAACGTTATACTATATAACGTAATACGTTATAACGTTATGCCATATAACGTATTACGTTATAACGGTTTACCAAATAACGTTATACTATTTAACGTAATACGTCATAACGTTATACCATATAACGTCATACCGTATAACTTTATACTATATAACGTAATACGTTATAACGTTATACCATATAACGTTATACTATATAACGTAATACCATGTAACGTTATACTATATAACGTAATACGTTCTAACGATATACCACATAACGTATTAGGTTATAACGTAATAACATATAACGTTATACTATATAACGTAATACGTTACAACGTTATACCATATAACGTATTAGGTTATAACGTTATACCATATAACGTTATACTATATAACGTAATACGTTATAACGTTATACCAAATAACGTATTACGTTATAACGTTATACCATATAACGTATTACGTTATAACGTTATACCATATAGCGTTATACTATATAACGTAATACGTTATAACGTTATACCATATAACGTTATACTATATAACGTAATACGTTATAACGTTATACCATATAACGTTATACTATATAACGTAATACGTTATAACGTTATACCATATAACATTATACTATATAACATAATACGTTATAACGTTATACCATATGACGTTATACTGTATAACGTAATACGTCATAACGTTATACCATATAACGTTATACTATATAACGTAATACTTTATAACGTTATACCATATAACGTTATACTATATAATGTAATACGTTATAACGGTATGCCATATAACGTATTACGTTATAACGGTATACCAAATAACGTTATACTATATAACGTAATACGTCATAACGTTATACCATATAACGTCATACCGTATAACGTTATACTATATAACGTAATACATTATAACGTTATAGCATATAACGTTATACTATATAACGTAATACCATATAACGTTATACTATATAACGTAATACGTTATAACGTTATACCATATAACGTATTAGGTTATAACGTAATACCATATAACGTTATACTATATAACGTAATACGTTATAACGTTATACCATATAACGTATTACGTTATGACGTTATACCATATAACGTACTACGATATAACGTTATACCATATAACGTTACACCATATAACGTAATACGTTATAACGTTATACCATATAATGTATTACGTTATAACGTTATACCACATAACGTTATACTATATAACATAATACGTTATAACGTTATACCATATGACGTTATACTGTATAACGTAATACGTCATAACGTTATACCATATCACGTCATACCGTATAACGTTAGACTATATAACGTAATACATTATAACGTTATACCATATAACGTTATACTATATAACGTAATACTTTATAACGTTATACCATATAACGTTATACTATATAATGTAATACGTTATAACGGTATGCCATATAACGTATTACGTTATAACGGTATACCAAATAACATTATACTATATAACGTAATATGTCATAACGTTATACCATATAACGTCATACCGTATAACGTTATACTATATAACGTAATACATTATAACGTTATAGCATATAACGTTATACCATATAACGTTAAACTATATAACGTAATACGTTATAACGTTATAGTATATAAAGACATACCATATACCGTAATACTTTATAACGTTATACCATATAACGTTATACCATATAACGTAGTATTTTATAACGTTATACCATATAACGTACTATGTTATAACGTGTTACGTTATAACGGTATACCATACAACGTTATACTATATAACGTAATACGTTATAACGTTATACCATATAACGTATTGCGTTATAACGTTATACCATATAACGTTATACCGTGTAACTTATACGTTATAACGTTATACTATATAACATATAAGTTATAACGTTATACTATATAACGTAATACGTTGTAACGTTATACCATATAACGCTATACTATATAACGTAATACGTTATAACGTTATACCACATAATGTATTACGTTATAACGTTATACCATACAACGTTATACTATATAACATAATACGTTATAACGTTATACCATATGGCGTTATACTATATAACGTAATACGTTATAACGTTATACCATATAACGTATTACGTTATAACGTTATACCATATAACGTACTACGACATAACGTTATACCATATAACGTTACACCATATAACGTAATACGTTATAACGTTATACCATATAATGTATTACGTTATAACGTTATACCACATAACGCTATACTATATAACGTAATAAGTTATAACGTTATACCATACAACGTATTACGTTATAACGTTATACCATACAACGTTATACTATATAACATAATACGTTATAACGTTATACCATATGGCGTTATACTATATAACGTAATACGTTATAAAGTTATACCATATAACGTATTAGGTTATAACGTTATACCATATAACGTTATACTATATAACGTAATACGTTATAACGTTATACCATATAACGTATTAGGTTATAACGTTATACCATATAACGTTATACTTTATAACGTATTACGTTATAATGTTATACCATACAACGTATTACGTTATAACGTTATATCATACAACGTTATACTATATAACATAATACGTTATAACGTTATACCATATAACTTTATACTATATAACGTAATGCGTTGTAACGTTATACCATATATCGTATTACGTTATAACGTTATACCATATAACGTTATACCATATAACGTTACACCATATAACGTTATACCATATAACGTTATACTATATAACGTAATACGTTATAGCGGTATACCATATAACGTTATTCTATATAACATAATACGTTATAACGTTAAACCATGTAACGTTAAACCATATAACGTAATACGCTATAACGTTATACCATATAACGTTACTCCATATAACGTAATACGTTATAACGTGATATCATATAACGTTATACCATATAACGTCATACCATATACCGTAATACGTTATATCCTTATACCATATAACGTTATACTATAAAACGTAATACGTTATAACGTCATAGCATATAACGTCATACCATATAACGTATTAGGTTATAACGTAATACCATATAACGTTAAACTATATAATGTAATACGTTATAACGTTATACCATACAACGTATTACGTTATGACGTAATACGTTATAACGTTATACCATATAACGTTATACCATATAACGTATTACGTTATAACGTTATACCATACAACGTATTACGTTATAATGTTATACCATACAACGTATTACGTTATAACGTTATATCATACAACGTTATACTATATAACATAATACGTTATAACGTTATACCATATAACTTTATACTATATAACGTAATGCGTTGTAACGTTATACCATATATCGTATTACGTTATAACGTTATACCATATAACGTTATACCATATAACGTTACACCATATAACGTTATACCATATGGCGTTATACTATATAACGTAATACGTTATAAAGTTATACCATATAACGTATTAGGTTATAACGTTATACCATATAACGTTATACTATATAACGTAATACGTTATAACGTTATACCATATAACGTATTAGGTTATAACGTTATACCATATAACGTTATACTTTATAACGTATTACGTTATAATGTTATACCATACAACGTATTACGTTATAACGTTATATCATACAACGTTATACTATATAACATAATACGTTATAACGTTATACCATATAACTTTATACTATATAACGTAATGCGTTGTAACGTTATACCATATATCGTATTACGTTATAACGTTATACCATATAACGTTATACCATATAACGTTACACCATATAACGTTATACCATATAACGTTATACTATATAACGTAATACGTTATAGCGGTATACCATATAACGTTATTCTATATAACATAATACGTTATAACGTTAAACCATGTAACGTTAAACCATATAACGTAATACGCTATAACGTTATACCATATAACGTTACTCCATATAACGTAATACGTTATAACGTGATATCATATAACGTTATACCATATAACGTCATACCATATACCGTAATACGTTATATCCTTATACCATATAACGTTATACTATAAAACGTAATACGTTATAACGTCATAGCATATAACGTCATACCATATAACGTATTAGGTTATAACGTAATACCATATAACGTTAAACTATATAATGTAATACGTTATAACGTTATACCATACAACGTATTACGTTATGACGTAATACGTTATAACGTTATACCATACAACGTATTACGTTATGACGTAATACGTTATAACGTTATACCATATAACGTTATACCATATAACGTATTACGTTATAACGTTATACCATACAACGTATTACGTTATAACGTTATACCATACAACGTTATACTATATAACATAATACGTTATAACGTTATACCATATGGCGTTATACTATATAACGTAATACGTTATAAAGTTATACCATATAACGTATTAGGTTATAACGTTATACCATATAACGTTATACTATATAACGTAATACGTTATAACGTTATACCATATAACGTATTAGGTTATATCGTTATACCATATAACGTATTACGTTATAACGTTATACCATACAACGTATTACGTTATAAGGTTATACCATACAACGTTATACTATATAACATAATACGTTATAACGTTATACCATATGACGTTATACTATATAACGTAATACGTTATAATGTTATACCATATAACGTATTAGGTTATAACGTTATACCATATAACGTTATACTATATAACGTAATACGTTATAACGTTATACCATATAACGTATTAGGTTATAACGTTATACTATATAACGTATTACGTTATAACGTTATACCATACAACGTATTACGTTATAACGTTATACCATACAACGTTATACTATATAACATAATACGTTATAACGTTATACCATATGACGTTATACTATATAACGTAATACGTTATAAAGTTATACCATATAACGTATTAGGTTATAACGTTATACCATATAACGTTATACTATATAACGTAATACGTTATAACGTTATACCATATAACGTATTAGGTTATAACGTTATACCATATAACGTATTACGTTATAACGTTATACCATACAACGTATTACGTTATAACGTTATACCATACAACGTTATACTATATAACATAATACGTTATAACGTTATACCATATGACGTTATACTATATAACGTAATACGTTATAAAGTTATACCATATAACGTATTAGGTTATAACGTTATACCATATAACGTTATACTATATAACGTAATACGTTATAACGTTATACCATATAACGTATTAGGTTATAACGTTATACCATATAACGTTATACTATATAACGTATTACGTTATAATGTTATACCATACAACGTATTACGTTATAACGTTATATCATACAACGTTATACTATATAACATAACACGTTATAACGTTATACCATATGACGTTATACTATATTACGTAATACGTTATAACGTTATACCATATAACGTATTAGGTTATAACGTAATACCATATAACGTTATAGTATATAACGCAATACGTTATAACGTTATACCATATAACGTATTAGGTTATAACGTTATACCATATAACGTTATACTATATAACGTAATACCATATAACGTTACACTATATAACGTAATACGTTATAACGTTATACCATATAACGTATTAGGTTACAACATTATACCATGTAACGTATTACCTTATAACGTTATACCATATAGCGTTATACTATATAACGTAATACGTTATAACGTTATACCATATAACGTAGTAGGTTATAACGTTATACCATATAACGTTATACTATATAACGTAATACGTTATAACGTTATACCAGATAACGTATTACGTTATAACATTATACCATATAACGTATTACCTTATAACGCTATACCATATAGCGCTATACTATATAACGTAATACGTTATAACGTTACAACATATAACGTTATACTATATACCGTAATACTTTATAACGTTATACCATATAACGTTATACCATATAACGTTAAACTATATAACGTAATACGTTATAACGTTATAGTATATAAAGAGATACCATATACCGTAATACTTTATAACGTTATACCATATAACGTTATAAAATATAACGTACTATGTTATAACGTTTTACGTTATAACGGTATACCATACAACGTTATACTATATAACGTAATACGTTATAACGTTATACCATATAACGTATTGCGTTATAACGTTATACCATATAACGTTATACCGTGTAACTTATACGTTATAACGTTATACTATATAACATATACGTTATAACGTTATACTATATAACGTAATACGTTGTAACGTTATACCATATAACGCTATACTATATAACGTAATAAGTTATAACGTTATACCATATAACGTATTACGATATAACGTTATACCATATAACGTTACACCATATAACGTAATACGTTATAACGTTATACCACATAATGTATTACGTTATAACGTTATACCATATAACGTTATACTATATAACATAATACGTTATAACGTTATACCATATAACGTTACACAATATAACGTACTTCGTTATAACGTTATATCATATAACGTTACACCATATAACGTCATACCATATACCGTAATACGTTATAGCGTTATATCATATAACGTAATACTATATAACGTAATACCATATAACGTTATACTATATAACGTAATACGTTATAACGTTAGACCATTTAACGAATTACGGTATAACGTTATACCATATAACGTTATACTACAAAACATAATACGTTATAACGTTATACCATATGACGTTATACAGAATAACGTAATACGTCATAACGTTATGCCATATCACGTCATACAGTGTAACGTTATACTATATAACGTAAGACGTTATAACGATATACCATATAACGTATTACGTTATAACGTTATACCATATAACGTATTACGTTATAACGTTATACCATAAAACGTGTTACGTTATAAGGTAATACCACATAGCGTTATACTATATAACGTAATACGTTATAACGTTATACCATACAACGTATTACGTTATAACGTTATACCATACAACGTTATACTATATAACATAATACGTTATAACGTTATACCATATAACGTTATACCATATAACGTTATACCATATAACGTAGTACGTTATAACGTTATACCATATAACGTATTACGTTATAACGTTATACCATATACCGTTATACTACATAACGTAATACGTTATAACGGTATACCATACACCGTTATACTGTATAACGTAATACGTTATAACGTTATACCATATAACGTATTGCGTTATAACGTTATACCATATAACGTTATAACATATAACGTTATAATATATAACGTATTACGTTATAACGGTATACCAAATAACGTTATACTATATAACGTAATACTTCATAACGTTATACCATATAACGTCATACCGTATAACGTTATACTATATAACGTATTACGTTTTATCGTAATACCATATAACGTTATGCTATATAACGTAATACCATATAACGTTATACTATATAACGTAATACGTTATATGGTTATGCCATATAACGTTATACTATATAACGTAATACGATATAACGTTAGACCATATAACGTATTACGGTATAACGTTATACCATATTACGTTATAATATATAACGTAATGCGTTATAACGTTATACCATATAACGTAATACGTTATAACGTTATGCCATATAACGTATTACGTTATAACGGTATACCAAATAACGTTATACTATATAACGTAATACTTCATAACGTTATACCATATAACGTCATACCGTATAACGTTATACTATATAACGTATTACGTTTTATCGTAATACCATATAACGTTATGCTATATAACGTAATACCATATAACGTTATACTATATAACGTAATACGTTATAAGGTTATACCATATTACGTTATAATATATAACGTAATGCGTTATAACGTTATGCCATATAACGTATCACGTTATAACGTAATACCATATAACGTTATACTATATAACGTAATGCGTTATAACGTTATACCATATAACGTATTAGGTTATAACGTTATACCATATAACGTTATTCTACATAACGTAATACGTTACAACGTTATACCATATAACGTTATACTATATAACGTAATACGATATAACGTTATACCATATAACGTATTACGTTATAACGCTATACCATATAACGTATCACGTTATAACGTAATACCATATAACGTTATACTATATAACGTAATGCGTTATAACGTTATACCATATAACGTATTAGGTTATAACGTTATACCATATAACGTTATTGCACATAACGTAATACGTTACAACGTTATACCATATAACGTTATACTATATACCGTAATACTTTATAACGTAATACCATATAACGTTATACCATATAACGTTATGCCATATAACGTAGTACGTTATAACGTTATACCATATAACGTACTATGTTATAACGAGTTACGTTATAACGGTATACCATACACCGTTATACTGTATAACGTAATACGTTATAACGTTATACCATATAACGTATTGCGTTATAACGTTATACCATATAACGTTATACTATATAACGTAATACGTCATAACGTTATACCACATAACGTCATACCGTATAACGTTATACTATATAACGTATTAGGTTATAACGTTATACCATATAGCGTTATGCTATATAACGTAATATGTCATAACGTTATACCACATAACGTCATACCGTATAACGTTATACTATATAACGTATTACGTTATAACGTTATGCCATATAACGTTATACTAT
This sequence comes from Bombus flavifrons, assembly GCF_040668555.2. NCBI lineage: Eukaryota > Metazoa > Arthropoda > Insecta > Hymenoptera > Apidae > Bombus > Bombus flavifrons. Next base: position 5,657,047 of record NC_138451.1, read on the forward strand.
ATAACGTAATACGTTATAACGTTATGCCATATAACGTTATACTATATAACGTAATACGTTACAACGTTATACCATATAACGTATTAGGTTATAACGTTATACCATATAACGTTATACTATATAACGTAATACGTTATAACGTTATACCATATAACATTATACTATATAACATAATACGTTATAACGTTATACCATATGACGTTATACTGTATAGCGTAATACGTCATAACGTTATACCATATAACGTTATACTATATAACGTAATACTTTATAACGTTATACCATATAACGTTATACTATATAATGTAATACGTTATAACGGTATGCCATATAACGTATTACGTTATAACGGTATACCAAATAACGTTATACTATATAACGTAATACGTCATAACGTTATACCATATAACGTCATACCGTATAACGTTATACTATATAACGTAATACATTATAACGTTATAGCATATAACGTTATACTATATAACGAAATACCATATAACGTTATACTATATAACGTAATACGTTATAACGTTATACCATATAACGTATTAGGTTATAACGTAATACCATATAACGTTATACTATATAACGTAATACGTTATAACGTTATACCATATAACGTATTAGGTTATAACGTTATACCATATAACGTTATACTACATAACGTAATACGTTATAACGTTGTACCAAATAACGTATTACGTTATAACGTTATACCATATAACGTATTACGTTATAACGGTATACCAAATAACGTTATACTATATAACGTAATACGTCATAACGTTATACCATATAACGTCATACCGTATAACGTTATACTATATAACGTAATACATTATGACGTTATACCATATAACGTTATACTATATAACGTAATACCATATAACGTTTTACTATATAACGTAATACGTTATAACGTTATACCATATAACGTATTAGGTTATAACATTATACCATGTAACGTATTACCTTATAACGTTATACCATATAGCGTTATACTATATAACGTAATACGTTATAACGTTATACCATATAACGTAGTAGGTTATAACGTTATACCATATAACGTTATACTATATAACGTAATACGTCATAACGTTATACCATATAACGTCATACCGTATAACGTTATACTATATAACGTAATACATTATGACGTTATACCATATAACGTTATACTATATAACGTAATACCATATAACGTTTTACTATATAACGTAATACGTTATAACGTTATACCATATAACGTATTAGGTTATAACATTATACCATGTAACGTATTACCTTATAACGTAATACCATATAACGTTATACCATATAACGTTATGCCATATAACGTAGTACGTTATAACGTTATACCATATAACGTACTATGTTATAACGAGTTACGTTATAACGGTATACCATACACCGTTATACTGTATAACGTAATACGTTATAACGTTATACCATATAACGTATTGCGTTATAACGTTATACCATAAAACGTTATACTATATAACGTAATACGTCATAACGTTATACCACATAACGTCATACCGTATAACGTTATACTATATAACGTAATACGTTATAACGTTATGCCATATAACGTTATACTATATAACGTAATACGTTATAACGTTATGCCATATAACGTATTACGTTATAACGGTATACCAAATAACGTTATAGTATTTAACGTAATACGTCATAACGTTATACCATATAACGTCATACCGTATAACTTTATACTATATAACGTAATACGTTATAACGTTATACCATATAACGTTATACTATATAACGTAATACCATGTAACGTTATACTATATAACGTAATACGTTCTAACGATATACCACATAACGTATTAGGTTATAACGTTATACCATATAACGTTATACTATATAACGTAATACGTCATAACGTTATACCACATAACGTCATACCGTATAACGTTATACTATATAACGTATTAGGTTATAACGTTATACCATATAGCGTTATGCTATATAACGTAATACGTCATAACGTTATACCACATAACGTCATACCGTATAACGTTATACTATATAACGTATTACGTTATAACATTATACCATATAGCGTTATGCTATACAACGTAATACGTTATAACGTTATGCCATATAACGTATTACGATATAACGTTATACCATATAACGTTATACTATATAACGTAATACGTTATAACGTTATGCCATATAACGTTATACTATATAACGTAATACGTTATAACGTTATGCCATATAACGTATTACGTTATAACGGTTTACCAAATAACGTTATACTATTTAACGTAATACGTCATAACGTTATACCATATAACGTCATACCGTATAACTTTATACTATATAACGTAATACGTTATAACGTTATACCATATAACGTTATACTATATAACGTAATACCATGTAACGTTATACTATATAACGTAATACGTTCTAACGATATACCACATAACGTATTAGGTTATAACGTAATAACATATAACGTTATACTATATAACGTAATACGTTACAACGTTATACCATATAACGTATTAGGTTATAACGTTATACCATATAACGTTATACTATATAACGTAATACGTTATAACGTTATACCATATAACGTTATACTATATAATGTAATACGTTATAACGGTATGCCATATAACGTATTACGTTATAACGGTATACCAAATAACGTTATACTATATAACGTAATACGTCATAACGTTATACCATATAACGTCATACCGTATAACGTTATACTATATAACGTAATACATTATAACGTTATAGCATATAACGTTATACTATATAACGTAATACCATATAACGTTATACTATATAACGTAATACGTTATAACGTTATACCATATAACGTATTAGGTTATAACGTAATACCATATAACGTTATACTATATAACGTAATACGTTATAACGTTATACCATATAACGTATTAGGTTATAACGTTATACCATATAACGTTATACTATATGACGTAATACGTTGTAACGTTGTACCAAATAACGTATTACGTTATAACGTTATACCATATAACGTATTACGTTATAACGGTACACCAAATAACGTTATACTATATAACGTAATACGTCATAACGTTATACCATATAACGTCATACCGTATAACGTTATACTATATAACGTAATACATTATGACGTTATACCATATAACGTTATACTATATAACGTAATACCATATAACGTTTTACTATATAACGTAATACGTTATAACGTTATGCCATATAACGTATTACGTTATAACGGTTTACCAAATAACGTTATACTATTTAACGTAATACGTCATAACGTTATACCATATAACGTCATACCGTATAACTTTATACTATATAACGTAATACGTTATAACGTTATACCATATAACGTTATACTATATAACGTAATACCATGTAACGTTATACTATATAACGTAATACGTTATAACGTTATGCCATATAACGTCATACCGTATAACGTTATACTATATAACGTAATACGTTATAACGTTATGCCATATAACGTTATACTATATAACGTAATACGTTATAACGTTATGCCATATAACGTATTACGTTATAACGGTATACCAAATAACGTTATAGTATTTAACGTAATACGTCATAACGTTATACCATATAACGTCATACCGTATAACTTTATACTATATAACGTAATACGTTATAACGTTATACCATATAACGTCATACCGTATAACTTTATACTATATAACGTAATACGTTATAACGTTATACCATATAACGTTATACTATATAACGTAATACCATGTAACGTTATACTATATAACGTAATACGTTATAACGTTATGCCATATAACGTATTACGTTATAACGGTATACCAAATAACGTTATAGTATTTAACGTAATACGTCATAACGTTATACCATATAACGTCATACCGTATAACTTTATACTATATAACGTAATACGTTATAACGTTATACCATATAACGTTATTCTATATAACGTAATACCATGTAACGTTATACTATATAACGTAATACGTTATAACGTTATGCCATATAACGTCATACCATATAACGTTATGCCATATAACGTAGTACGTTATAACGTTATACCATATAACGTACTATGTTATAACGAGTTACGTTATAACGGTATACCATACACCGTTATACTGTATAACGTAATACGTTATAACGTTATACCATATAACGTATTGCGTTATAACGTTATACCATAAAACGTTATACTATATAACGTAATACGTCATAACGTTATACCACATAACGTCATACCGTATAACGTTATACTATATAACGTAATACGTTATAACGTTATGCCATATAACGTTATACTATATAACGTAATACGTTATAACGTTATGCCATATAACGTATTACGTTATAACGGTATACCAAATAACGTTATAGTATTTAACGTAATACGTCATAACGTTATACCATATAACGTCATACCGTATAACTTTATACTATATAACGTAATACGTTATAACGTTATACCATATAACGTTATACTATATAACGTAATACCATGTAACGTTATACTATATAACGTAATACGTTCTAACGATATACCACATAACGTATTAGGTTATAACGTTATACCATATAACGTTATACTATATAACGTAATACGTCATAACGTTATACCACATAACGTCATACCGTATAACGTTATACTATATAACGTATTAGGTTATAACGTTATACCATATAGCGTTATGCTATATAACGTAATACGTCATAACGTTATACCACATAACGTCATACCGTATAACGTTATACTATATAACGTATTACGTTATAACATTATACCATATAGCGTTATGCTATACAACGTAATACGTTATAACGTTATGCCATATAACGTATTACGATATAACGTTATACCATATAACGTTATACTATATAACGTAATACGTTATAACGTTATGCCATATAACGTTATACTATATAACGTAATACGTTATAACGTTATGCCATATAACGTATTACGTTATAACGGTTTACCAAATAACGTTATACTATTTAACGTAATACGTCATAACGTTATACCATATAACGTCATACCGTATAACTTTATACTATATAACGTAATACGTTATAACGTTATACCATATAACGTTATACTATATAACGTAATACCATGTAACGTTATACTATATAACGTAATACGTTCTAACGATATACCACATAACGTATTAGGTTATAACGTAATAACATATAACGTTATACTATATAACGTAATACGTTACAACGTTATACCATATAACGTATTAGGTTATAACGTTATACCATATAACGTTATACTATATAACGTAATACGTTATAACGTTATACCATATAACGTTATACTATATAATGTAATACGTTATAACGGTATGCCATATAACGTATTACGTTATAACGGTATACCAAATAACGTTATACTATATAACGTAATACGTCATAACGTTATACCATATAACGTCATACCGTATAACGTTATACTATATAACGTAATACATTATAACGTTATAGCATATAACGTTATACTATATAACGTAATACCATATAACGTTATACTATATAACGTAATACGTTATAACGTTATACCATATAACGTATTAGGTTATAACGTAATACCATATAACGTTATACTATATAACGTAATACGTTATAACGTTATACCATATAACGTATTAGGTTATAACGTTATACCATATAACGTTATACTATATGACGTAATACGTTGTAACGTTGTACCAAATAACGTATTACGTTATAACGTTATACCATATAACGTATTACGTTATAACGGTACACCAAATAACGTTATACTATATAACGTAATACGTCATAACGTTATACCATATAACGTCATACCGTATAACGTTATACTATATAACGTAATACATTATGACGTTATACCATATAACGTTATACTATATAACGTAATACCATATAACGTTTTACTATATAACGTAATACGTTATAACGTTATGCCATATAACGTATTACGTTATAACGGTTTACCAAATAACGTTATACTATTTAACGTAATACGTCATAACGTTATACCATATAACGTCATACCGTATAACTTTATACTATATAACGTAATACGTTATAACGTTATACCATATAACGTTATACTATATAACGTAATACCATGTAACGTTATACTATATAACGTAATACGTTATAACGTTATGCCATATAACGTATTACGTTATAACGGTATACCAAATAACGTTATACTATTTAACGTAATACGTCATAACGTTATACCATATAACGTCATACCGTATAACTTTATACTATATAACGTAATACGTTATAACGTTATACCATATAACGTTATACTATATAACGTAATACCATGTAACGTTATACTATATAACGTAATACGTTATAACGTTATGCCATATAACGTATTACGTTATAACGGTATACCAAATAACGTTATACTATTTAACGTAATACGTCATAACGTTATACCATATAACGTCATACCGTATAACGTTATACTATATAACGTAATACATTATGACGTTATACCATATAACGTTATACTATATAACGTAATACCATATAACGTTTTACTATATAACGTAATACGTTATAACGTTATACCATATGACGTATTAGGTTATAACATTATACCATGTAACGTATTACCTTATAACGTTATACCATATAGCGTTATACTATATAACGTAATACGTTATAACGTTATACCATATAACGTAGTAGGTTATAACGTTATACCATATAACGTTATACTATATAACGTAATACGTTATAACGTTATACCAGATAACGTATTACGTTATAACATTATGCCATATAACGTATTACCTTATAACGCTATACCATATAGCGTTATACTATATAACGTATACGTTATAACGTTATAACATATAACGTTATACTATATACCGTAATACTTTATAACGTTATACCATATAACGTTATACCATATAACGTTAAACTATATAACGTAATACGTTATAACGTTATAGTATATAAAGAGATACCATATACCGTAATACTTTATAACGTCATACCGTATAACGTTATACTATATAACGTATTACGTTATAACGTTATACCATATATCGTATCACGTTATAACGTAATACCATATAACGTTATACTATATAACGTAATTCGTTATAACGTTATACCATATAACGTATTAGGTTATAACGTTATACCATATAACGTTATTCTACATAACGTAATACGTTACAACGTTATACCATATAACGTTATACTATATAACGTAATACGTTATAACGTTATACCATATAACGTATTAGGTTATAACATTATACCATATAACGTTATACTCTATAACGTAATACGTTGTAACGTAATACCATATAACGTTATACTATATAACGTTATACGTTATAACGTTATACCATATAACGTATTACGTTATAAAGTAATACCATATAACGTTATACTATATAACGTAATACGTTATAACGTTATACCATATAACGTACTAGGTTATAACGTTATACCATATAACGTTATACTATATAACGTAATACGTTATAACGTTATACCAAATAACGTATTACGTTATAACGGTATACCAAATAAAGTTATACTATATAACGTGATACGTCATAACGTTATACCATATAACGTCATACCGTATAACGTTATACTATATAACATAATACGTTTTAACGTTATACCATATAACGTTATACCATATAACGTATTACGTTATAACGTTATACCATATAACGTATTACGATATAACGTTATACCATATAACGTTATACTATATAACGTAATGCGTTATAACGTTATACCAAATAACGTATTACGTTATGACGTTATACCATATAACGCATTACGATATAACGTTATACCATATAACGTTATACTATATAACGTATTACTTTATAACGGTATACCAAATAACGTTATACTATATAACGTAATACGTCATAACGTTATACCATATAACGTATTACGTTATAACGGTATACCAAATAACGTTATACTATATAACGTAATACGTCATAACGTTATACCATATAACGTCATACCGTATAACGTTATACTATATAACGTATTGCGTTATAACGTTATACCATATAACGTATTAGGTTATAACGTTATACCATATAACGTTATACTATATAACGTAATACGTTATAACGTTATACCATATAACGTTATACTATATAACGTAATACGTCATAACGTTATACCATATAACGTCATACCGTATAACGTTATACTATATAACGTAATACGTTATAACGTTATACCATATAACGTATTAGGTTATAACATTATACCATATAACGTTATACTCTATAACGTAATACGTTATAACGTAATACCATATAACGTTATACTATATAACGTAATACGTTATAACGTTATACCATATAACGTATTACGTTATAAAGTAATACCATATAACGTTATACTATATAACGTAATACGTTATAACGTTATACCATATAACGTACTAGGTTATAACGTTATACCATATAACGTACTAGGTTATAACGTTATACCATATAACGTACTAGGTTATAACGTTATACCATATAACGTTATACTATATAACGTAATACGTTATAACGTTATACCAAATAACGTATTACGTTATAACGGTATACCAAATAACGTTATACTATATAACGTGATACGTCATAACGTTATACCATATAACATACTAGGTTATAACGTTATACTATATAACGTGATACGTCATAACGTTATACCATATAACGTCATACCGTATAAGGTTATACTATATAACGTAATACGTTATAACGTAATACCATATAACGCTATACTATATAACGTAATACGTTATAACGTTATACCATATAACGTATTAGGTTATAACATTATACCATATAACGTTATACTCTATAACGTAATACGTTATAACCTTATACCATATAACGTTATACTATATAACGTATTAGGTTATAACATTATACCATATAACGTTATACTCTATAACGTAATACGTTATAACGTAATACCATATAACGTTATACTATATAGCGTAATACGTTATAACGTTATACCATATAACGTTATACCATATAACGTATTACGTTATAACGTTATACCATATAACGTTATACTATATAACGTAATACGTTATAACGTAATACCATATAACGCTATTCTATATAACGTAATACGTTATAACGTTATACCATATAACGTATTAGGTTATAACATTATACCATATAACGTTATACTCTATAACGTAATACGTTATAACCTTATACCATATAACGTTACACTATATAACATAATACGTTGTAACGTTATACCATATAACTTTATACCATATAACGTATTACGTAATAACGTTATACCATATAACGTATTACGATATAACGTTATACCATATAACGTTATACTATATAACGTAATACGTTATAACGTTATACCAAACAATGTATTACTTTATAACGTTATACCATATAACGTATTACGTTATAACGTAATACCATATAACGTTATACTATATAACGTAATGCGTTATAACGTTATACCATATAACGTATTAGGTTATAACGTTATACCATATAACGTTATACTATATAACGTATTACGTTATAACGGTACACCAAATAACGTTATACTATATAACGTAATACGTCATAACGTTATACCATATAACGTCATACCGTATAACGTTATACTATATAACGTAATAAATTATGACGTTATACCATATAACGTTATACTATATAACGTAATACCATATAACGTTTTACTATATAACGTAATACGTTATAACGTTATACCATATGACGTATTAGGTTATAACATTATACCATGTAACGTATTACCTTATAACGTTATACCATATAGCGTTATACTATATAACGTAATACGTTATAACGTTATACCATATAACGTAGTAGGTTATAACGTTATACCATATAACGTTATACTATATAACGTAATACGTTATAACGTTATACCAGATAACGTATTACGTTATAACATTATGCCATATAACGTATTACCTTATAACGCTATACCATATAGCGTTATACTATATAACGTATACGTTATAACGTTATAACATATAACGTTATACTATATACCGTAATACTTTATAACGTTATACCATATAACGTTATACCATATAACGTTAAACTATATAACGTAATACGTTATAACGTTATAGTATATAAAGAGATACCATATACCGTAATACTTTATAACGTCATACCGTATAACGTTATACTATATAACGTATTACGTTATAACGTTATACCATATATCGTATCACGTTATAACGTAATACCATATAACGTTATACTATATAACGTAATGCGTTATAACGTTATACCATATAACGTATTAGGTTATAACGTTATACCATATAACGTTATTCTACATAACGTAATACGTTACAACGTTATACCATATAACGTTATACTATATAACGTAATACGTTATAACGTTATACCATATAACGTATTAGGTTATAACATTATACCATATAACGTTATACTCTATAACGTAATACGTTGTAACGTAATACCATATAACGTTATACTATATAACGTTATACGTTATAACGTTATACCATATAACGTATTACGTTATAAAGTAATACCATATAACGTTATACTATATAACGTAATACGTTATAACGTTATACCATATAACGTATTAGGTTATAACATTATACCATATAACGTTATACTCTATAACGTAATACGTTATAACCTTATACCATATAACGTTATACTATATAACATAATACGTTGTAACGTTATACCATATAACTTTATACCATATAACGTATTACGTTATAACGTTATACCATATAACGTATTACGATATAACGTTATACCATATAACGTTATACTATATAACATAATACGTTGTAACGTTATACCATATAACTTTATACCATATAACGTATTACGTTATAACGTTATACCATATAACGTATTACGATATAACGTTATACCATATAACGTTATACTATATAACGTAATACGTTATAACGTTATACCAAACAATGTATTACTTTATAACGTTATACCATATAACGTAATACGTTATAACGTTATACCATATAACGTTATACTATATAACGTAATACGTCATAACGTTATACCATATAACGTCATACAGTATAACGTTATACTACATAACGTAATACGTTATAACGTTATACCATATAACGTATTATTTTATAACATTATACCATATAACGTTATACTCTATAACGTAATACGTTATAACGTAATACCATATAACGTTATACTATATAACGTAATACGTTATAACGTTATACCATATAACGTATTACGTTATAAAGTAATACCATATAACGTTATACTATATAACGTAATACGTTATAACGTTATACCATATAACGTACTAGGTTATAACGTTATACCATATAACGTTATACTATATAACGTAATACGTTATAACGTTATACCAAATAACGTATTACGTTATAACGGTATACCAAATAACGTTATACAATATAACGTGATACGTCATAACGTTATACCATATAACGTCATACCGTATAACGTTATACTATATAACATAATACGTTGTAACGTTATACCATATAACGTTATACCATATAACGTATTACGTTATAACGTTATACCATATAACGTATTACGATATAACGTTATACCATATAACGTTATACTATATAACGTAATACGTTATAACGTTATACCAAACAATGTATTACTTTATAACGTTATACCATATAACGTATTACGTTATAACGTAATACCATATAACGTTATACTATATAACGTAATGTGTTATAACGTTATACCATATAACGTATTAGGTTATAACGTTATACCACATAACGTTGTACTATATAACGTAATACGATATAACGTTATACCATATAACGTATTACGTTATAACGTTATACCATATAACGTTATACTATATAACGTAATACGTTATAACGTTATGCCATATAACGTATTACGTTATAATGGTATACCAAATAACGTTATACCATATAACGTCATACCGTATAACGTTATACTATATAACGTAATGCGTTATAACGTTATACCATATAACGTATTAGGTTATAACGTTATACCATATAACGTTATACTATATAACGTAATACGTTATAACGTTATACCATATAACGTTATACTATATAACGTAATACGTCATAACGTTATACCATATAACGTCATACCGTATAACGCTATACTATATAACGTAATACGTTATAACTTTATACCATATAACGTATTAGGTTATAACATTATATCATATAACGTTATACTCTATAACGTAATACGTTATAACGTAATACCATATAACGTTATACTATATAACGTAATGCGTTATAACGTTATACCATATAACGTATTACGATATAACGTTATACCATATAACGTTATACTATATAACGTAATACGTTATAACGTTATACCAAACAATGTATTACTTTATAACGTTATACCATATAACGTTATACCATATAACGTTAAACTATATAACGTAATACGTTATAACGTTATAGTATATAAAGAGATACCATATACCGTAATACTTTATAACGTCATACCGTATAACGTTATACTATATAACGTATTACGTTATAACGTTATACCATATATCGTATCACGTTATAACGTAATACCATATAACGTTATACTATATAACGTAATGCGTTATAACGTTATACCATATAACGTATTAGGTTATAACGTTATACCATATAACGTTATTCTACATAACGTAATACGTTACAACGTTATACCATATAACGTTATACTATATAACGTAATACGTTATAACGTTATACCATATAACGTATTAGGTTATAACATTATACCATATAACGTTATACTCTATAACGTAATACGTTGTAACGTAATACCATATAACGTTATACTATATAACGTTATACGTTATAACGTTATACCATATAACGTATTACGTTATAAAGTAATACCATATAACGTTATACTATATAACGTAATACGTTATAACGTTATACCATATAACGTATTAGGTTATAACATTATACCATATAACGTTATACTCTATAACGTAATACGTTATAACCTTATACCATATAACGTTATACTATATAACATAATACGTTGTAACGTTATACCATATAACTTTATACCATATAACGTATTACGTTATAACGTTATACCATATAACGTATTACGATATAACGTTATACCATATAACGTTATACTATATAACATAATACGTTGTAACGTTATACCATATAACTTTATACCATATAACGTATTACGTTATAACGTTATACCATATAACGTATTACGATATAACGTTATACCATATAACGTTATACTATATAACGTAATACGTTATAACGTTATACCAAACAATGTATTACTTTATAACGTTATACCATATAACGTAATACGTTATAACGTTATACCATATAACGTTATACTATATAACGTAATACGTCATAACGTTATACCATATAACGTCATACAGTATAACGTTATACTACATAACGTAATACGTTATAACGTTATACCATATAACGTATTATTTTATAACATTATACCATATAACGTTATACTCTATAACGTAATACGTTATAACGTAATACCATATAACGTTATACTATATAACGTAATACGTTATAACGTTATACCATATAACGTATTACGTTATAAAGTAATACCATATAACGTTATACTATATAACGTAATACGTTATAACGTTATACCATATAACGTACTAGGTTATAACGTTATACCATATAACGTTATACTATATAACGTAATACGTTATAACGTTATACCAAATAACGTATTACGTTATAACGGTATACCAAATAACGTTATACAATATAACGTGATACGTCATAACGTTATACCATATAACGTCATACCGTATAACGTTATACTATATAACATAATACGTTGTAACGTTATACCATATAACGTTATACCATATAACGTATTACGTTATAACGTTATACCATATAACGTATTACGATATAACGTTATACCATATAACGTTATACTATATAACGTAATACGTTATAACGTTATACCAAACAATGTATTACTTTATAACGTTATACCATATAACGTATTACGTTATAACGTAATACCATATAACGTTATACTATATAACGTAATGTGTTATAACGTTATACCATATAACGTATTAGGTTATAACGTTATACCACATAACGTTGTACTATATAACGTAATACGATATAACGTTATACCATATAACGTATTACGTTATAACGTTATACCATATAACGTTATACTATATAACGTAATACGTTATAACGTTATGCCATATAACGTATTACGTTATAATGGTATACCAAATAACGTTATACCATATAACGTCATACCGTATAACGTTATACTATATAACGTAATGCGTTATAACGTTATACCATATAACGTATTAGGTTATAACGTTATACCATATAACGTTATACTATATAACGTAATACGTTATAACGTTATACCATATAACGTTATACTATATAACGTAATACGTCATAACGTTATACCATATAACGTCATACCGTATAACGCTATACTATATAACGTAATACGTTATAACTTTATACCATATAACGTATTAGGTTATAACATTATATCATATAACGTTATACTCTATAACGTAATACGTTATAACGTAATACCATATAACGTTATACTATATAACGTAATGCGTTATAACGTTATACCATATAACGTATTACGATATAACGTTATACCATATAACGTTATACTATATAACGTAATACGTTATAACGTTATACCAAACAATGTATTACTTTATAACGTTATACCATATAACGTATTACGTTATAACGTAATACCATATAACGTTATACTATATAACGTAATGCGTTATAACGTTATACCATATAACGTATTAGGTTATAACGTTATACCATATAACGTTATACTATATAACGTAATACGTTATAACGTTATACCAAATAACGTATTACGTTATAACGGTATACCAAATAACGTTATACAATATAACGTGATACGTCATAACGTTATACCATATAACGTCATACCGTATAACGTTATACTATATAACATAATACGTTGTAACGTTATACCATATAACGTTATACCATATAACGTATTACGTTATAACGTTATACCATATAACGTATTACGATATAACGTTATACCATATAACGTTATACTATATAACGTGATACGTCATAACGTTATACCATATAACGTCATACCGTATAAGGTTATACTATATAACGTAATACGTTATAACGTAATACCATATAACGCTATACTATATAACGTAATACGTTATAACGTTATACCATATAACGTATTAGGTTATAACATTATACCATATAACGTTATACTCTATAACGTAATACGTTATAACCTTATACCATATAACGTTATACTATATAACATAATACGTCATAACGTTATACCATATAACGTCATACCGTATAACGTTATACTATATAACATAATACGTTGTAACGTTATACCATATAACGTTATACCATATAACGTATTACGTTATAACGTTATACCATATAACGTATTACGATATAACGTTATACCATATAACGTCATACCGTATAAGGTTATACTATATAACGTAATACGTTATAACGTAATACCATATAACGCTATACTATATAACGTAATACGTTATAACGTTATACCATATAACGTATTAGGTTATAACATTATACCATATAACGTTATACTCTATAACGTAATACGTTATAACCTTATACCATATAACGTTATACTATATAACATAATACGTTGTAACGTTATACCATATAACGTTATACCATATAACGTATTACGTTATAACGTTATACCATATAACGTATTACGATATAACGTTATACCATATAACGTTATACTATATAACGTAATACGTTATAACGTTATACCAAACAATGTATTACTTTATAACGTTATACCATATAACGTATTACGTTATAACGTAATACCATATAACGTTATACTATATAACGTAATGTGTTATAACGTTATACCATATCACGTATTAGGTTATAACGTTATACCATATAACGTTGTACTATATAACGTAATACGATATAACGTTATACCATATAACGTATTACGTTATAACGTTATACCATATAACGTTATACTATATAACGTAATACGTTATAACGTTATGCCATATAACGTATTACGTTATAATGGTATACCAAATAACGTTATACTATATAACGTAATACGTCATAACGTTATACCATATAACGTCATACCGTATAACGTTATACTATATAACGTAATACGTTATAACGTTATACCATATAACGTTATACTATATAACGTAATACCATATAACGTTATACTATATAACGTAATACGTTATAACGTTATACCATATAACGTATTAGGTTATAACGTTATACCATATAACGTTATACTATATAACGTAATACGTTATAAAGTTATACCAAATAACGTATTACGTTATGACGTTATACCATATAACGTATTACGATATAACGTTATACCATATAACGTATTAGGTTATAACATTATACCATATAACGTTATACTCTATAACGTAATACGTTATAACCTTATACCATATAACGTTATACTATATAACATAATACGTTGTAACGTTATACCATATAACGTTATACCATATAACGTATTACGTTATAACGTTATACCATATAACGTATTACGATATAACGTTATACCATACAACGTTACACTATATAACGTAATACGTTATAACGTTATACCAAACAATGTATTACTTTATAACGTTATACCATATAACGTATTACGTTATAACGTAATACCATACAACGTTATACTATATAACGTAATGTGTTATAACGTTATACCATATAACGTATTAGGTTATAACGTTATACCATATAACGTTGTACTATATAACGTAATACGATATAACGTTATACCATATAACGTATTACGTTATAACGTTATACCATATAACGTTATACTATATAACGTAATACGTTATAACGTTATACCATATAACGTTATACTATATAACGTAATACCATATAACGTTATACTATATAACGTAATACGTTATAACGTTATACCAAACAATGTATTACTTTATAACGTTATACCATATAACGTATTACGTTATAACGTAATACCATATAACGTTATACTATATAACGTAATGCGTTATAACGTTATACCATATAACGTATTAGGTTATAACGTTATACCATATAACGTTATACTATATAACGTATTACGTTATAACGGTACACCAAATAACGTTATACTATATAACGTAATACGTCATAACGTTATACCATATAACGTCATACCGTATAACGTTATACTATATAACGTAATAAATTATGACGTTATACCATATAACGTTATACTATATAACGTAATACCATATAACGTTTTACTATATAACGTAATACGTTATAACGTTATACCATATGACGTATTAGGTTATAACATTATACCATGTAACGTATTACCTTATAACGTTATACCATATAGCGTTATACTATATAACGTAATACGTTATAACGTTATACCATATAACGTAGTAGGTTATAACGTTATACCATATAACGTTATACTATATAACGTAATACGTTATAACGTTATACCAGATAACGTATTACGTTATAACATTATGCCATATAACGTATTACCTTATAACGCTATACCATATAGCGTTATACTATATAACGTATACGTTATAACGTTATAACATATAACGTTATACTATATACCGTAATACTTTATAACGTTATACCATATAACGTTATACCATATAACGTTAAACTATATAACGTAATACGTTATAACGTTATAGTATATAAAGAGATACCATATACCGTAATACTTTATAACGTCATACCGTATAACGTTATACTATATAACGTATTACGTTATAACGTTATACCATATATCGTATCACGTTATAACGTAATACCATATAACGTTATACTATATAACGTAATGCGTTATAACGTTATACCATATAACGTATTAGGTTATAACGTTATACCATATAACGTTATTCTACATAACGTAATACGTTACAACGTTATACCATATAACGTTATACTATATAACGTAATACGTTATAACGTTATACCATATAACGTATTAGGTTATAACATTATACCATATAACGTTATACTCTATAACGTAATACGTTGTAACGTAATACCATATAACGTTATACTATATAACGTTATACGTTATAACGTTATACCATATAACGTATTACGTTATAAAGTAATACCATATAACGTTATACTATATAACGTAATACGTTATAACGTTATACCATATAACGTATTAGGTTATAACATTATACCATATAACGTTATACTCTATAACGTAATACGTTATAACCTTATACCATATAACGTTATACTATATAACATAATACGTTGTAACGTTATACCATATAACTTTATACCATATAACGTATTACGTTATAACGTTATACCATATAACGTATTACGATATAACGTTATACCATATAACGTTATACTATATAACATAATACGTTGTAACGTTATACCATATAACTTTATACCATATAACGTATTACGTTATAACGTTATACCATATAACGTATTACGATATAACGTTATACCATATAACGTTATACTATATAACGTAATACGTTATAACGTTATACCAAACAATGTATTACTTTATAACGTTATACCATATAACGTAATACGTTATAACGTTATACCATATAACGTTATACTATATAACGTAATACGTCATAACGTTATACCATATAACGTCATACAGTATAACGTTATACTACATAACGTAATACGTTATAACGTTATACCATATAACGTATTATTTTATAACATTATACCATATAACGTTATACTCTATAACGTAATACGTTATAACGTAATACCATATAACGTTATACTATATAACGTAATACGTTATAACGTTATACCATATAACGTATTACGTTATAAAGTAATACCATATAACGTTATACTATATAACGTAATACGTTATAACGTTATACCATATAACGTACTAGGTTATAACGTTATACCATATAACGTTATACTATATAACGTAATACGTTATAACGTTATACCAAATAACGTATTACGTTATAACGGTATACCAAATAACGTTATACAATATAACGTGATACGTCATAACGTTATACCATATAACGTCATACCGTATAACGTTATACTATATAACATAATACGTTGTAACGTTATACCATATAACGTTATACCATATAACGTATTACGTTATAACGTTATACCATATAACGTATTACGATATAACGTTATACCATATAACGTTATACTATATAACGTAATACGTTATAACGTTATACCAAACAATGTATTACTTTATAACGTTATACCATATAACGTATTACGTTATAACGTAATACCATATAACGTTATACTATATAACGTAATGTGTTATAACGTTATACCATATAACGTATTAGGTTATAACGTTATACCACATAACGTTGTACTATATAACGTAATACGATATAACGTTATACCATATAACGTATTACGTTATAACGTTATACCATATAACGTTATACTATATAACGTAATACGTTATAACGTTATGCCATATAACGTATTACGTTATAATGGTATACCAAATAACGTTATACCATATAACGTCATACCGTATAACGTTATACTATATAACGTAATGCGTTATAACGTTATACCATATAACGTATTAGGTTATAACGTTATACCATATAACGTTATACTATATAACGTAATACGTTATAACGTTATACCATATAACGTTATACTATATAACGTAATACGTCATAACGTTATACCATATAACGTCATACCGTATAACGCTATACTATATAACGTAATACGTTATAACTTTATACCATATAACGTATTAGGTTATAACATTATATCATATAACGTTATACTCTATAACGTAATACGTTATAACGTAATACCATATAACGTTATACTATATAACGTAATGCGTTATAACGTTATACCATATAACGTATTACGATATAACGTTATACCATATAACGTTATACTATATAACGTAATACGTTATAACGTTATACCAAACAATGTATTACTTTATAACGTTATACCATATAACGTATTACGTTATAACGTAATACCATATAACGTTATACTATATAACGTAATGCGTTATAACGTTATACCATATAACGTATTAGGTTATAACGTTATACCATATAACGTTATACTATATAACGTAATACGTTATAACGTTATACCAAATAACGTATTACGTTATAACGGTATACCAAATAACGTTATACAATATAACGTGATACGTCATAACGTTATACCATATAACGTCATACCGTATAACGTTATACTATATAACATAATACGTTGTAACGTTATACCATATAACGTTATACCATATAACGTATTACGTTATAACGTTATACCATATAACGTATTACGATATAACGTTATACCATATAACGTTATACTATATAACGTGATACGTCATAACGTTATACCATATAACGTCATACCGTATAAGGTTATACTATATAACGTAATACGTTATAACGTAATACCATATAACGCTATACTATATAACGTAATACGTTATAACGTTATACCATATAACGTATTAGGTTATAACATTATACCATATAACGTTATACTCTATAACGTAATACGTTATAACCTTATACCATATAACGTTATACTATATAACATAATACGTCATAACGTTATACCATATAACGTCATACCGTATAACGTTATACTATATAACATAATACGTTGTAACGTTATACCATATAACGTTATACCATATAACGTATTACGTTATAACGTTATACCATATAACGTATTACGATATAACGTTATACCATATAAC
The DNA here is from genome assembly GCF_040668555.2 of Bombus flavifrons. Classification (NCBI taxonomy): domain Eukaryota; kingdom Metazoa; phylum Arthropoda; class Insecta; order Hymenoptera; family Apidae; genus Bombus; species Bombus flavifrons. Next base: position 5,677,989 of record NC_138451.1, read on the forward strand.
GTCATACCGTATAAGGTTATACTATATAACGTAATACGTTATAACGTAATACCATATAACGCTATACTATATAACGTAATACGTTATAACGTTATACCATATAACGTATTAGGTTATAACATTATACCATATAACGTTATACTCTATAACGTAATACGTTATAACCTTATACCATATAACGTTATACTATATAACATAATACGTTGTAACGTTATACCATATAACGTTATACCATATAACGTATTACGTTATAACGTTATACCATATAACGTATTACGATATAACGTTATACCATATAACGTTATACTATATAACGTAATACGTTATAACGTTATACCAAACAATGTATTACTTTATAACGTTATACCATATAACGTATTACGTTATAACGTAATACCATATAACGTTATACTATATAACGTAATGTGTTATAACGTTATACCATATCACGTATTAGGTTATAACGTTATACCATATAACGTTGTACTATATAACGTAATACGATATAACGTTATACCATATAACGTATTACGTTATAACGTTATACCATATAACGTTATACTATATAACGTAATACGTTATAACGTTATGCCATATAACGTATTACGTTATAATGGTATACCAAATAACGTTATACTATATAACGTAATACGTCATAACGTTATACCATATAACGTCATACCGTATAACGTTATACTATATAACGTAATACGTTATAACGTTATACCATATAACGTTATACTATATAACGTAATACCATATAACGTTATACTATATAACGTAATACGTTATAACGTTATACCATATAACGTATTAGGTTATAACGTTATACCATATAACGTTATACTATATAACGTAATACGTTATAAAGTTATACCAAATAACGTATTACGTTATGACGTTATACCATATAACGTATTACGATATAACGTTATACCATATAACGTATTAGGTTATAACATTATACCATATAACGTTATACTCTATAACGTAATACGTTATAACCTTATACCATATAACGTTATACTATATAACATAATACGTTGTAACGTTATACCATATAACGTTATACCATATAACGTTATACTATATAACGTAATACGTTATAACGTTATACCATATAACGTTATACTATATAACGTAATACCATATAACGTTATACTATATAACGTAATACGTTATAACGTTATACCATATAACGTTATACTATATAACGTAATACCATATAACGTTATACTATATAACGTAATACGTTATAACGTTATACCATATAACGTATTAGGTTATAACGTTATACCATATAACGTTATACTATATAACGTAATACGTTATAACGTTATACCAAATAACGTATTACGTTATGACGTTATACCATATAACGTATTACGATATAACGCTATACCATATAACGTTATACTATATAACGTAATACGTTATAACGTTATACCATATAACGTTATACTATATAACGTAATACGTTATAACGTTATGCCATATAACGTATTACGTTATAACGGTATACCAAATAATGTTATACTATATAACGTAATACGTCATAACGTTATACCATATAACGTCATACCGTATAACGTTATACTATATAACGTATTACGATATAACGTTATACCATATAACGTTATACTATATAACGTGATACGTCATAACGTTATACCATATAACGTCATACCGTATAAGGTTATACTATATAACGTAATACGTTATAACGTAATACCATATAACGCTATACTATATAACGTAATACGTTATAACGTTATACCATATAACGTATTAGGTTATAACATTATACCATATAACGTTATACTCTATAACGTAATACGTTATAACCTTATACCATATAACGTTATACTATATAACATAATACGTCATAACGTTATACCATATAACGTCATACCGTATAACGTTATACTATATAACATAATACGTTGTAACGTTATACCTTATAACGTTATACCATATAACGTATTACGTTATAACGTTATACCATATAACGTATTACGATATAACGTTATACCATATAACGTCATACCGTATAAGGTTATACTATATAACGTAATACGTTATAACGTAATACCATATAACGCTATACTATATAACGTAATACGTTATAACGTTATACCATATAACGTATTAGGTTATAACATTATACCATATAACGTTATACTCTATAACGTAATACGTTATAACCTTATACCATATAACGTTATACTATATAACATAATACGTTGTAACGTTATACCATATAACGTTATACCATATAACGTATTACGTTATAACGTTATACCATATAACGTATTACGATATAACGTTATACCATATAACGTTATACTATATAACGTAATACGTTATAACGTTATACCAAACAATGTATTACTTTATAACGTTATACCATATAACGTTGTACTATATAACGTAATACGATATAACGTTATACCATATAACGTATTACGTTATAACGTTATACCATATAACGTTATACTATATAACGTAATACGTTATAACGTTATGCCATATAACGTATTACGTTATAATGGTATACCAAATAACGTTATACTATATAACGTAATACGTCATAACGTTATACCATATAACGTCATACCGTATAACGTTATACTATATAACGTAATACGTTATAACGTTATTCCATATAACGTTATACTATATAACGTAATACCATATAACGTTATACTATATAACGTAATACGTTATAACGTTATACCATATAACGTATTAGGTTATAACGTTATACCATATAACGTTATACTATATAACGTAATACGTTATAAAGTTATACCAAATAACGTATTACGTTATGACGTTATACCATATAACGTATTACGATATAACGTTATACCATATAACGTATTAGGTTATAACATTATACCATATAACGTTATACTCTATAACGTAATACGTTATAACCTTATACCATATAACGTTATACTATATAACATAATACGTTGTAACGTTATACCATATAACGTTATACCATATAACGTTATACTATATAACGTAATACGTTATAACGTTATACCATATAACGTTATACTATATAACGTAATACCATATAACGTTATACTATATAACGTAATACGTTATAACGTTATACCATATAACGTTATACTATATAACGTAATACCATATAACGTTATACTATATAACGTAATACGTTATAACGTTATACCATATAACGTATTAGGTTATAACGTTATACCATATAACGTTATACTATATAACGTAATACGTTATAACGTTATACCAAATAACGTATTACGTTATGACGTTATACCATATAACGTATTACGATATAACGCTATACCATATAACGTTATACTATATAACGTAATACGTTATAACGTTATACCATATAACGTTATACTATATAACGTAATACGTTATAACGTTATGCCATATAACGTATTACGTTATAACGGTATACCAAATAATGTTATACTATATAACGTAATACGTCATAACGTTATACCATATAACGTCATACCGTATAACGTTATACTATATAACGTAATACGTTATAACGTTATACCATATAACGTTATACTATATAACGTAATACCATATAACGCTATACTATATAACGTAATACGTAACAACGTTATACCATATAACGTATTAGGTTATAACGTTATACCATATAACGTTATACTATATAACGTAATACGTTATAACGTTATACCATATAACGTTATACTATATAACATAATACGTTGTAACGTTATACCATATAACGTTATACCATATAACGTTATACTATATAACGTAATACCATATAACGTTATACTATATAACGTAATACGTTATAACGTTATACCATATAACGTATTACGTTATAACGTAATACCATATAACGTTATACTATATAACGTAATACGTTATAACGTTAAACCATATAACGTATTAGGTTATAACGTTATACCATATAACGTTATACTATATAACGTAATACGGTATAACGTTATACCAAATAACGTATTACGTTATAACGTTATACCATATAACGTATTACGTCATAACGTTATACCATATTGCGTTATACTATATAACGTAATACGTTATAACGTTATACCATATAACGTTATACTATATAACGTAATACGTTATAATGTTATACCATATAACGTTATACTATATAACATAATACGTTGTAACGTTATACCATAAAACGTTATACCATATAACGTATAACGTTATAACGTTATACCATATAACATAATACGATATAACGCTATACCATATCACGTTATACTATATAACGTAATACGTTATAACGTTATACCATATAACGTTATACTATATAACGTAATACGTTATAACGTTATGCCATATAACGTATTACGTTATAACGGTATACCAAATAACGTTATACTATATAACGTGATACGTCATAACGTTATACCATATAACGTCATACCGTATAACGTTATACTATATAACGTAATACGTTATAACGTTATACCATATAACGTTATACTATATAACGTAATACCATATAACGCTATACTATGTAACGTAATACGTTATAACCTTATACCATATAACGTATTAGGTTATAACATTATACCATATAACGTTATACTATATAACGTAATACGATATAACGCTATACCATATAACGTTATACTATATAACGTAATACGTTATAACGTCATACCATATAACGTTATACTATATAACGTAATACGTTATAACGTTATGCCATATAACGTATTACGTTATAACGGTATACCAAATAACGTTATACTATATAACGTGATACGTCATAACGTTATACCATATAACGTCATACCGTATAACGTTATACTATATAACATAATACGTTGTAACGTTATACCATATAACGTTATACCATATAACGTATTACGATATAACGTTATACCATATAACGCTATACTATATAACGTAATACGTTATAACCTTATACCAAATAACGTATTACGTTATGACGTTATACCATATAACGTATTACGATATAACGTTATACCATATAACGTTATACTATATAACGTAATACGTTATAACGTTATACCATATAACGTTATACTATATAACGTAATACGTTATAACGTTATGCCATATAACGTATTACGTTATAACGGTATACCAAATAACGTTATACTATATAACGTGATACGTCATAACGTTATACCATATAACGTCATACCGTATAACGTTATACTATATAACGTAATACGTTATAACGTTATACCATATAACGTTATACCATATAACGCATAACGTTATAACGTTATACCATATAACGTTTTACGATATAACGCTATACCATATAACGTTATACTATATAACGTAATACCATATAACGCTATACTATATAACGTAATACGTTATAACGTTATACCATATAACGTATTAGGTTATAACATTATACCATATAACGTTATACTATATAACGTAATACGATATAACGCTATACCATATAACGTTATACTATATAACGTAATACGTTATAACGTTATGTCGTATAACGTATTACGTTATAACGGTATACCAAATAACGTTATACTATATAACGTGATACGTCATAACGTTATACCATATAACGTCATACCGTATAACGTTATACTATATAACGTAATACGTTATAACGTTATACCATATAACGTTATACTATATAACGTAATACCATATAACGCTATACTATATAACGAAATACGTTATAACGTTATACCATATAACGTATTAGGTTATAACATTATACCATATAACGTTATACTATATAACGTAATACGTTATAACGTTATACCAAATAACGTATTACGATATAACGTTATACCATATAACGTATTACGTTATAACGATATACCATATAGCGTTATACTATATAACGTAATACGTTATAACGTTATACTCTATAACGCAATACGTTATTGCGTTATACCATATAACGTTATACTATATAACATAATACGTTGTAACGTTATACCATATAACGTTATACCATATAACGTATTACGTTATAACGTTATACCATATAACGTATTACGATATAACGTTATACCATATAACGTTATACTATATAACGTAATACGTTATAACGTTATACCAAATAACGTATTACGTTATAACCCTATACCATATAACGTATTACGTTATAACGTTATACCATATAGCGTTATACTATATAACGTAATACGATATAACGTTATACCATATAACGTATTAGGTTATAACGTAATACCATATAACGTTATACTATATAACGTAATTCGTTATGACGTTATACCATATAACGTATTAGGTTATGACGTTATACCATATAACGTTATACTATATAACGTAATACGTTATAACGTTATACCAAACAACGTATTACGTTATAACGTTATAACATATAACGTATTACGTTATAACGTAATACCATATAACGTTATACTATATAACGTAATGTGTTATAACGTTATACCATATAACGTATTAGGTTATAACGTTATACCATATAACGTTGTACTATATAACGTAATACGATATAACGTTATACCATTTAACGTATTACGTTATAACGTTATACCATATAACGTTATACTATATAACGTAACGTTATAACGTTATGCCATATAACGTATTACGTTATAAAGGTATACCAAATAACGTTATACTATATAACGTAATACGTCATAACGTTATACCATATAACGTCATACCGTATAACGTTATACTATATAACGTAATACGTTATAACGTTATACCATGTAACGTTATACTATATAACGTAATACCATATAACGTTATACTATATAACGTAATACGTTATAACGTTATACCATATAACGTATTAGGTTATAACGTTATACCATATAACGTTATACTATATAACGTAATACGTTATAACGTTATACCATATAACGTTATACTATATAACGTAATACGTTATAACGTTATGCCATATAACGTATTACGTTATAACGGTATACCAAATAACGTTATACTATATAACGTAATACGTCATAACGTTATACCATATAACGTCATACCGTATAACGTTATACTATATAACGTATTACGATATAACTTTATACCATATAACGTTATACTATATAACGTAATACGTTATAACGTTATACCAAATAACGTATTACGTTATAACGTTATACCATATAACGTATAACGTTATAACGTTATACCATATAGCGTTATACTATATAACGTAATACGTTATAACGTTATACCATATAACGTATTAGGTTATAACGTAATACCATATAATGTTATACTATATAATGTAATACGTTATAACGTTATACAATATAACGTTATACTACATAACATAATACGTTGTAACGTTATACCATTTAACGTATTACGATATAACGCTATACCATATAACGTTATACTATATAACGTATTAGGTTATAACGTAATACCATATAACGTTATACTATATAACGTAATACGTTATAACGTTATACAATATAACGTTATACTACATAACATAATACGTTGTAACGTTATACAATATAACGTTATACTACATAACATAATACGTTGTAACGTTATACCATATAACGTTATACCATATAACGTATAACGTTATAACGTTATACCATATAACGTATTACGATATAACGCTATACCATATAACGTTATACTATATAACGTAATACGTTATAACGTTATACCATATAACGTTATACTATATAACGTAATACGTTATAACGTTATGCCATATAACGTATTACGTTATAACGGTATACCAAATAATGTTATACTATATAACGTAATACGTCATAACGTTATACCATATAACGTCATACCGTATAACGTTATACTATATAACGTAATACGTTATAACGTTATACCATATAACGTTATACTATATAACGTAATACCATATAACGCTATACTATATAACGTAATACGTAACAACGTTATACCATATAACGTATTAGGTTATAACGTTATACCATATAACGTTATACTATATAACGTAATACGTTATAACGTTATACCATATAACGTTATACTATATAACATAATACGTTGTAACGTTATACCATATAACGTTATACCATATAACGTATAACGTTATAACGTTATACTATATAACGTAATACGTTATAACGTTATACCATATAACGTTATACTATATAACGTAATACCATATAACGTTACACTATATAACGTAATACGTTATAACGTTATACCATATAACGTATTACGTTATAACGTAATACCATATAACGTTATACTATATAACGTAATACGTTATAACGTTATACCATATAACGTATTAGGTTATAACGTTATACCATATAACGATATACTATATAACGTAATACGGTATAACGTTATACCAAATAACGTATTACGTTATAACGTTATACCATATAACGTATTACGTTATAACGTTATACCATATTGCGTTATACTATATAACGTAATACGTTATAACGTTATACCATATAACGTTATACTATATAACGTAATACGTTATAATGTTATACCATATAACGTTATACTATATAACATAATAAGTTGTAACGTTATACCATATAACGTTATACCATATAACGTATAACGTTATAACGTTATACCATATAACATAATACGATATAACGCTATACCATATCACGTTATACTATATAACGTAATACGATATAACGCTATACCATATAACGTTATACTATATAACGTAATACGTTATAACGTCATACCATATAACGTTATACTATATAACGTAATACGTTATAACGTTATGCCATATAACGTATTACGTTATAACGGTATACCAAATAACGTTATACTATATAACGTGATACGTCATAACGTTATACCATATAACGTCATACCGTATAACGTTATACTATATAACATAATACGTTGTAACGTTATACCATATAACGTTATACCATATAACGTATTACGTTATAACGTTATACCATATAACGTATTACGATATAACGTTATACCATATAACGCTATACTATATAACGTAATACGTTATAACGTTATACCAAATAACGTATTACGTTATGACGTTATACCATATAACGTATTACGATATAACGTTATACCATATAACGTTATACTATATAACGTAATACGTTATAACGTTATACCAAATAACGTATTAAGCTATAACGTTATACCATATAACGTATTACGTTATAACGGTATACCAAATAACGTTATACTATATAACGTAATACGTCATAACGTTATACCATATAACGTCATACCGTATAACGTTATACTATATAACGTAATTCGTTATAACGTTATACCATATAACGTTATACTATATAACGTAATACGATATAACGCTATACTATATAACGTAATACGTTATAACGTTATACCATATAACGTATTAGGTTATAACATTATACCATATAACGTTATACTATATAACGTAATACGATATAACGCTATACCATATAACGTTATACTATATAACGTAATACGTTATAACGTTATACCATATAACGTTATACTATATAACGTAATAAGTTATAACGTTATGCCATATAACGTATTACGTTATAACGGTATACCAAATAACGTTATACTATATAACGTGATACGTCATAACGTTATACCATATAACGTCATACCGTATAACGTTATACTATATAACATAATACGTTGTAACGTTATACCATATAACGTTATACCATATAACGTATTACGTTATAACGTTATACCATATAACGTATTACGATATAACGTTATACCATATAACGTTATACTATATAACGTAATACGTTATAACGTTATACCAAATAACGTATTACGTTATGACGTTATACCATATAACGTACTACGATATAACGTTATACCATATAACGTTATACTATATAACGTAATACGTTATAACGTTATACCAAATAACGTATTACGCTATAACGTTATACCATATAACGTATTACGTTATAACGGTATACCAAATAACGTTATACTATATAACATAATACGTTGTAACGTTATACCATATAACGTTATACCATATAACGCATAACGTTATAACGTTATACCATATAACGTATTACGATATAACGCTATACCATATAACGTTATACTATATAACGTAATACCATATAACGTTACACTATATAACGTAATACGTTATAACGTTATACCATATAACGTATTACGTTATAACGTAATACCATATAACGTTATACTATATAACGTAATACGTTATAACGTTATACCATATAACGTATTAGGTTATAACGTTATACCAAATAACGTATTACGTTATAACGTTATACCATATAACGTATTACGTTATAACGTTATACCATATTGCGTTATACTATATAACATAATACGTTATAACGTTATACCATATAACGTTATACTATATAACGTAATACGTTATAATGTTATACCATATAACGTTATACTATATAACATAATACGTTGTAACGTTATACCATATAACGTTATACCATATAACGTATAACGTTATAACGTTATACCATATAACATAATACGATATAACGCTATACCATATCACGTTATACTATATAACGTAATACGTTATAACGTTATACCATATAACGTTATACTATATAACGTAATACGTTATAACGTTATGCCATATAACGTATTACGTTATAACGGTATACCAAATAACGTTATACTATATAACGTGATACGTCATAACGTTATACCATATAACGTCATACCGTATAACGTTATACTATATAACGTAATACGTTATAACGTTATACCATATAACGTTATACTATATAACGTAATACCATATAACGCTATACTATGTAACGTAATACGTTATAACCTTATACCATATAACGTTATACTATATAACGTAATACCATATAACGTTATACCATATAACGTTATACTATATAACATAATACGTTGTAACGTTATACCATATAACGTTATACCATATAACGTATTACGTTATAACGTTATACCATATAACGTATTACGATATAACGTTATACCGTATAACGTTATACTATATAACGTAATACGTTATAACGTTATACCATATAGTGTATTACGTTACAACGGTAAACCATATAGAGTTATATTATATAACGTCATACGTTATAACGTTATACCATATAACGTTACACCATTTAATGTAATACGTTATAACGTTATGCCATATAACGAATTACGTTATAACGGTATACCAAATAACGTTATAATATATAACGTAATACGTCATTACGGTATACCATATAACGTCATACCGTATAACGTTATACTATATAACGTAATACGTTATAACGTTATACCATATAACGTATTAGGTTATAACGTAATACCATATAACGTTATACTATATAGAGTAATACGTTATAACGTTATACCATAAAACGTTATACTATATAACGTTATACTATATAACGTAATACTTTATAACGTTATACCATATAACGTCATACCGTATAACGTTATACTATATAACGTAATACGTTGTAACGTTATACCATATAACGGTATACTATATATCGTAATATGTTATAACGTTATACCATGTAACGTATTACGTTATAACGGTATACCAAATAACGTTATACTATATAACGTAATACGTTATAACGTTATACCATATAACGTCATACCGTATAACGTTATACTATATAACGTAATACGTTATAACGTTAGACCATACAACGTATTACGGTACAACGTTATACCATATACCGTCATACCATATACCGTAATACGCTATAACGTTATACCATATGACGCTATACTGTATAACGTAATACGTCATAACGTTATACCATATAACGTCATACCGTTTAACGTTATACTATATAACGTAATAGCATATAACGTCATACTATATAACGTTATACTATATAACGTAATACTTTATAACGTTATACCATATAACGTTATACAGTATAACGTTATACTATATAACGTAATTCGTTGTAACGTTATACCATATAACGGTATACTATATATCGTAATATGTTATAACGTTATACCATGTAACGTATTACGTTATAACGGTATACCAAATAACGTTATACTATATAACGTAAAACGTTATAACGTTATACCATATAACGTTATACTATATAACGTAATACCATATAACGTTATACCATATAACGTTATACTATATAACGTAATACGTTATAACGTTATACCATATAACGTTATACTATATAACGTAATACCATATAACGCTATACTATATAACGTAATTCGTTATGACGTTATACCATATAACGTATTAGGTTTTGACGTTATACCATATAACGTTATACTATATAACGTAATACATTATAACGTGATACCAAACAACGTATTACTTTATAACGTTATATTATATAACGTATTACGTTATAACGTTATACCATATAGCGTTATGCTACATAACGTAATACGTTATAACGTTATACCATATAACGTTATACTATATACCGTAATACTTTATACCGTTATACCATATAACGTTATACCATATAACGTTATACTATATAACGTATTACGTCATAACGTAATACCATATAACGTTATACTATATAACGTAATACCATATAACGTTATACTATATAACGTAATGCGCTATAACGTTATACAATATAACGTATTAGGTTATAACGTTATACCATATAACGTTATACTATATAACCTAATACGATATATCGTTATACCATATAACGTATTACGTTATAACATTATACCCTATAACGTATCACGTTATAACGTAATACCATATAACGTTATACTATATAACTTAATACGTTATATCGTCATACCATATAACGTAATACGTTATAACGTTATACCATATAACGTTAAACTAAATAACGTAATACCATATAACGCCATACTATATAACGTAATACGTTATAACTTTATACCATATAACGTATTAGGTTATAACGTAATACCATATAACGTTATACTATATAACGTAATTCGTTATGACGTTATACCATATAACGTATTTGGTTATGACGTTATACCATATAACGTTATACTATATAACGTAATACGTTATAACGTGATACCAAACAACGTATCACTTTATAACGTTATACCATATAACGTATTACGTTATATCGTTATACCATATAGCGTTATACTACATAACGTAATACGTTATAACGTTATACCATATAACGTATTACGTTATAACGTTATACCATATAACGTATTACGATATAAAGTTATACAATATAACGTATTACGATATAACGCTATACCATATAACGTTATGCCATATAACGTATTACGTTATAACGGTATACCAAATAACGTTATACTATATAACGTAATACGTCATAACGTTATACAATATAACGTCATACCGTATAACGTTATACTATATAACGTAATACGTTATAATGTTATACCATATAACGTTATACTATATAACGTAATACCATATAACGCTATACTATATAACGTAATACCATATAACGCTATAGTATATAACGTAATACGTTATAACGTTATACCATATAACATATTAGGTTATCACGTTATACTATATAACGTTATACTATATAACGTAATACGTTATAACGTTATACAAATAACGTATTACGTTATAACGTTATACCATATAACGTATTAGGTTATAACGTTATACCATATAACGTATTACGTTATAACGGTATACCATATAACGTTATACTATATAACGTAATACGTTATAACGTTATACCATATAACGTTATACTATATAACATAATACGTTGTAACGTTATACCATATAACGTTATACCATATAACGTATTACGTTATAACGTAATACCATATAACGTTATACTATATAACGTAATACGTTATAACGTTATACCATATAACGTATTACGTTATAACGGTATACCATATAACGTTATACTATATAACGTAATACGTTATAACGTTATACCATATAACGTTATACTATATAACATAATACGTTGTAACGTTATACCATATAACGTTATACCATATAACGTATTACTTTATAACGTTATACCATATAACGTTATACTATATAACGGAATACGTTATAACGTTATGCCATATAACGTATTACGTTATAGCGGTATACCATACAACGTTATACTATATAATATAATACGTTATAATGTTAGACCATATAACGTTACACCATATAGCGTAATACGTTATAACCTTAGACCATATAACGTTACACCATATAGCGTAATACGTTATAACGTTATATCATACAACGTTATAGCATATAGCGTTATACTATATAACATAATACGTTATAACGTTATAACATATAGAGTTATACTATATAACGTAATACGTTATAACGTTATGCCATATAACGTATTACGTTATAACGGTATACCAAATAACGTTATACTATATAACGTAATACGTCATAACGTCATACCATATAACGTCATACCGTATAACGTTATACTATATAACGTTATACGTTATAACGTTATACCATATAACGTTATACTATATAACGTAATACCATATAACGCTATACTATATAACGTAATACGTTATAACGTTATACCATATAACGTATTAGGTTATAACGTTAGACCATATAACGTAATACTGTATAACGTAATACGTTATAACGATATACCATATAACGTTATACTATATAACATAATACGTTGTAACGTTATACCATATAACGTTATACCATATAACGTATTACGTTATAACGTAATACCATATAACGTTATACTATATAACGTAATACGTTATAACGTTATACCATATAACGTATTAGGTTATAACGTTAGACCATATAACGTTATACTGTATAACGTAATACGTTATAACGATATACCATATAACGTTATACTATATAACATAATACGTTGTAACGTTATACCATATAACGTTATACCATATAACGTATTACGTTATAACGTAATACCATATAACGTTATACTATATAACGTAATACGTTATAACGTTATACCATATAACGTATTAGGTTATAACGTTATACCATATAACGTTATACTATATAACGTATAACGTTATAACGTTATACAATATAACGTATTGCGATATAACGCTATACCATATAACGTTATACTATCTAATATAATACGTTACAACGTTATACCATACAACGAATTACGTTATATCGGTATACCATATAACGTTTTACTATATAACGTAATAAGTTATAACGTTATAGCATATAACGTTTTACTATATAACATAATACGTTGTAACGTTATACCATATAACGTTATACCATATAACGTATAACGCTATATCGTTATACTATATAACGTAATACGTTATAACGTTATACCATATAACGTTATACTATATAACGTAATACGTTATAACGTTATACCATATAACGTTATACTATATAACATAATACGTTGTAACGTTATACCATATAACGTTATACCATATAACGTATAACGTTATATCGTTATACTATATAACGTAATACGTTATAACGTTATACCATATAACGTTATACTATATAACGTAATACCATATAACGTTATACTATATAACGTAATACGGTATAACGTTATACCAAATAACGTATTACGTTATAACGTTATACGATATAACGTTATACTATATAACGGAATACGTTATAACGTTATGCCATATAACGTATTACGTTATACCGGTATACCATATAACGTTATACTATATAATATAATACGTTATAACGTTATACCATACAACGTATTACGTTATAACGTTATACCATATAACGTTATACTATATAACGTAATACGTTATAACGTTATGCCATGTAATGTATTACTTTATAACGGTATACCAAATAACGTTATACTATATAACGTAATACGCTATAACGTTATACCATATAACGTCATACCGTATAACGTTATACTATATAACGTATTACGTTATAACGTAATACCATATAACGTTATACTATATAACGTAATACCATATAACGTTATACCATATAACGTTATACTATATAACATAATACGTTGTAACGTTATACCATATAACGTCATACCGTATAACGTTATACTATATAACGTAATACGTTATAGCGTTAGACCATATAACGTATTACGGTACAACGTTATACCGTATACCGTCATACCATATACCGTAATACGCTATAACGTTATACCATATAACGTCATACCATGTAACTTATACGTTATAACGTTATACTATATGACTTATACGTTATAACGTTATACTATATAACGTAATACGTTGAAACGTTATACCATATAACGTTATACTATATAACGTAATGCTACATAACGTTATACTATATAGAGTAATACGTTATAACATTATACCATATAACGTTATACTATATAACGTAATACGTCATAACGTTATACCATATAACGTCATACCGTTTAACGTTATACTATATAACGTAATAGCATATAACGTCATACTATATAACGTTATACTATATAACGTAATACTTTATAACGTTATACCATATAACGTCATACCGTATAACGTTATACTATATAACGTAATACGTTGTAACGTTATACCATATAACGGTATACTATATATCGTAATATGTTATAACGTTATACCATGTAACGTATTACGTTATAACGGTATACCAAATAACGTTATACTATATAACGTAATACGTTAAAACGTTATACCAAATAACGTTATACCATATAACGTCATACCGTATAACGTTATACTATATAACGTAATACGTTATAACGTTAGACCATATAACGTATTACGGTACAACGTTATACCATATACCGTCATACCATATACCGTAATACGCTATAACGTTATACCATATGACGCTATACTGTATAACGTAATACGTCATAACGTTATACAATATAACGTTATACCATATAACGTATTACGATATAACGCTATACCATATAACGTTATACTATATAACGTAACACGTTATAACGTTATACCATATAACGTTATACTATATGACGTAATACCATAGAACGTTATACCATATAACGTTATACTATATAACGTAATACGTTATAACGTTATACCATATAACGTTATACTACATAACATAAAACGTTGTAACGTTATACCATATAACGTTATACCATATAACGTATTACGTTATAACGTTATACCATATAACGTCATACCATGTAACTTATACGTTATAACGTTATACTATATGACTTATACGTTATAACGTTATACTATATAACGTAATACGTTGAAACGTTATACCATATAACGCTATACTATATATCGTAATAAGTTATAACGTTATACCATATAACTTTATACTATATAACATAATACGTTATAACGTTATACCATATAACGTTATACTATATAACGTAATACGATATAACGTTATGCCATATAACGTATTACGTTATAACGGTATACCAAATAACGTTATACTATATAACGTAATACGTCATAACGTTATACCATATAACGTCATACCGAATAACGTTATACTATATAACGTAATACGTTATAACGTTATACCATATAACGTTATACTATATAACGTAATAACATATAACGTTATACCATATAACGTTATACTATATAACATAATACGTTGTAACGTTATACCATATAACGTTATACCATATAACGTATTACGTTATAACGTTATACCATATAACGTATTACGATATAACGTTATACCGTATAACGTTATACTATATAACGTAATACGTTATAACGTTATACCATATAGTGTATTACGTTACAACGGTAAACCATATAGAGTTATATTATATAACGTCATACGTTATAACGTTATACCATATAACGTTACACCATTTAATGTAATACGTTATAACGTTATGCCATATAACGAATTACGTTATAACGATATACCAAATAACGTTATAATATATAACGTAATACGTCATTACGGTATACCATATAACGTCATACCGTATAACGTTATACTATACAACGTAATACGTTATAACGTTATACCATATAACGTATTAGGTTATAACGTAATACCATATAACGTTATACTATATAGAGTAATACGTTATAACGTTATACCATAAAACGTTATACTATATAACGTTATACTATATAACGTAATACTTTATAACGTTATACCATATAACGTCATACCGTATAACGTTATACTATATAACGTAATACGTTGTAACGTTATACCATATAACGGTATACTATATATCGTAATATGTTATAACGTTATACCATGTAACGTATTACGTTATAACGGTATACCAAATAACGTTATACTATATAACGTAATACGTTATAACGTTATACCATATAACGTCATACCGTATAACGTTATACTATATAACGTAATACGTTATAACGTTAGACCATATAACGTATTACGGTACAACGTTATACCATATACCGTCATACCATATACCGTAATACGCTATAACGTTATACCATATGACGCTATACTGTATAACGTAATACGTCATAACGTTATACCATATAACGTCATACCGTTTAACGTTATACTATATAACGTAATAGCATATAACGTCATACTATATAACGTTATACTATATAACGTAATACTTTATAACGTTATACCATATAACGTCATACAGTATAACGTTATACTATATAACGTAATTCGTTGTAACGTTATACCATATAACGGTATACTATATATCGTAATATGTTATAACGTTATACCATGTAACGTATTACGTTATAACGGTATACCAAATAACGTTATACTATATAACGCAAAACGTTATAACGTTATACCATATAACGTTATACTATATAACGTAATAGCATATAACGTCATACTATATAACGTTATACTATATAACGTAATACTTTATAACGTTATACCATATAACGTCATACAGTATAACGTTATACTATATAACGTAATTCGTTGTAACGTTATACCATATAACGGTATACTATATATCGTAATATGTTATAACGTTATACCATGTAACGTATTACGTTATAACGGTATACCAAATAACGTTATACTATATAACGTAAAACGTTATAACGTTATACCATATAACGTTATACTATATAACGTAATACCATATAACGTTATACCATATAACGTTATACTATATAACGTAATACGTTATAACGTTATACCATATAACGTTATACTATATAACGTAATACCATATAACGCTATACTATATAACGTAATTCGTTATGACGTTATACCATATAACGTATTAGGTTTTGACGTTATACCATATAACGTTATACTATATAACGTAATACATTATAACGTGATACCAAACAACGTATTACTTTATAACGTTATATTATATAACGTATTACGTTATAACGTTATACCATATAGCGTTATGCTACATAACGTAATACGTTATAACGTTATACCATATAACGTTATACTATATACCGTAATACTTTATACCGTTATACCATATAACGTTATACCATATAACGTTATACTATATAACGTATTACGTCATAACGTAATACCATATAACGTTATACTATATAACGTAATACCATATAACGTTATACTATATAACGTAATGCGCTATAACGTTATACAATATAACGTATTAGGTTATAACGTTATACCATATAACGTTAAACTAAATAACGTAATACCATATAACCCCATACTATATAACGTAATACGTTATAACTTTATACCATATAACGTATTAGGTTATAACGTAATACCATATAACGTTATACTATATAACGTAATTCGTTATGACGTTATACCATATAACGTATTTGGTTATGACGTTATACCATATAACGTTATACTATATAACGTAATACGTTATAACGTGATACCAAACAACGTATCACTTTATAACGTTATACCATATAACGTATTACGTTATATCGTTATACCATATAGCGTTATACTACATAACGTAATACGTTATAACGTTATACCATATAACGTATTACGTTATAACGTTATACCATATAACGTATTACGATATAACGTTATACCATATAACGTATTACGATATAACGTTATACAATATAACGTATTACGATATAACGCTATACCATATAACGTTATACTATATAACGTAATACCATATAACGCTATACCATATAACGTAATACCATATAACGCTATAGTATATAACGTAATACGTTATAACGTTATACCATATAACATATTAGGTTATAACGTTATACTATATAACGTTATACTATATAACGTAATACGTTATAACGTTATACCATATAACGTTATACTATATAACATAATACGTTGTAACGTTATACCATATAACGTTATACCATATAACGTATTACTTTATAACGTTATACCATATAACGTTATACTATATAACGGAATACGTTATAACGTTATGCCATATAACGTATTACGTTATAGCGGTATACCATACAACGTTATACTATATAATATAATACGTTATAATGTTAGACCATATAACGTTACACCATATAGCGTAATACGTTATAACCTTAGACCATATAACGTTACACCATATAGCGTAATACGTTATAACGTTATATCATACAACGTTATGCCATATAGCGTTATACTATATAACATAATACGTTATAACGTTATAACATATAGAGTTATACTATATAACGTAATACGTTATAGCGATATACCATATAACGTTATACTATATAACATAATACGTTGTAACGTTATACCATATAACGTTATACCATATAACGTATAACGTTATAACGTAATACCATATAACGTTATACTATATAACGTAATACGTTATAACGTTATGCCATATAACGTATTACGTTATAACGGTATACCAAATAACGTTATACTATATAACGTAATACGTCATAACGTCATACCATATAACGTCATACCGTATAACGTTATACTATATAACGTAATACGTTATAACGTTATACCATATAACGTTATACTATATAACGTAATACCATATAACGCTATACTATATAACGTAATACGTTATACCGTTATACCATATAACGTATTAGGTTATAACGTTAGACCATATAACGTAATACTGTATAACGTAATACGTTATAACGATATACCATATAACGTTATACTATATAACATAATACGTTGTAACGTTATACCATATAACGTTATACCATATAACGTATTACGTTATAACGTAATACCATATAACGTTATACTATATAACGTAATACGTTATAACGTTATACCATATAACGTATTAGGTTATAACGTTAGACCATATAACGTTATACTGTATAACGTAATACGTTATAACGATATACCATATAACGTTATACTATATAACATAATACGTTGTAACGTTATACCATATAACGTTATACCATATAACGTATTACGTTATAACGTAATACCATATAACGTTATACTATATAACGTAATACGTTATAACGTTATACCATATAACGTATTAGGTTATAACGTTATACCATATAACGTTATACTATATAACGTATAACGTTATAACGTTATACAATATAACGTATTACGATATAACGCTATACCATATAACGTTATACTATCTAATATAATACGTTACAACGTTATACCATACAACGAATTACGTTATATCGGTATACCATATAACGTTTTACTATATAACGTAATAAGTTATAACGTTATAGCATATAACGTTTTACTATATAACATAATACGTTTTAACGTTATACCATATAACGTTATACCATATAACGTATAACGCTATATCGTTATACTATATAACGTAATACGTTATAACGTTATACCATATAACGTTATACTATATATCGTAATACGTTATAACGTTATACCATATAACGTTATACTATATAACATAATACGTTGTAACGTTATACCATATAACGTTATACCATATAACGTATAACGTTATATCGTTATACTATATAACGTAATACGTTATAACGTTATACCATATAACGTTATACTATATAACGTAATACCATATAACGTTATACTATATAACGTAATACGGTATAACGTTATACCAAATAACGTATTACGTTATAACGTTATACGATATAACGTTATACTATATAACGGAATACGTTATAACGTTATGCCATATAACGTATTACGTTATACCGGTATACCATATAACGTTATACTATATAATATAATACGTTATAACGTTATACCATACAACGTATTACGTTATAACGTTATACCATACAACGTTATACTATATAACGTAATACGTTATAACGTTATGCCATATAATGTATTACTTTATAACGGTATACCAAATAACGTTATACTATATAACGTAATACGCTATAACGTTATACCATATAACGTCATACCGTATAACGTTATACTATATAACGTATTACGTTATAACGTAATACCATATAACGTTATACTATATAACGTAATGCGTTATAACGTTATACCATATAACGTATTATGCTATAACTTTATACCATATAACGTTATACCATATAACGTATTACGATATAACGCTATACCTTATAACGTTATACTATATAACGTAATACGTTATAACGTTATACCATATAACGTTATACTATATAACGTAATACCATATAACGTTATACCATATAACGTTATACTATATAACGTAATACGTTGTAACGTTATACCATATAACGTTATACTATATAACGTAATACCATATAACGCTATACTATATAACGTAATTCGTTATGACGTTATACCATATAACGTATTAGGTTATGACGTTATACCATATAACGTTATACTATATAACGTAATACATTTAATGTGATGCCAAACAACGTATTACTTTATAACGTTATATTATATAACGTATTACGTTATAACGTTATACCATATAGCGTTATGCTACATAACGTAATACGTTATAACGTTATACCATATAACGTTATACTATATACCGTAATACTTTATACCGTTATACCATATAACGTTATACCATATAACGTTATACTATATAACGTATTACGTAATAACGTAATACCATATAACGTTATACTATATAACGTAATACCATATAACGTTATACTATATAACGTAATGCGTTATAACGTTATACAATATAACGTATTAGGTTATAACGTTATACCATATAACGTTATACTATATAACTTAATACGATATAACGTTATACCATATAACGTATTACGTTATAACGTTATACCATATAACGTATCACGTTATGACGTAATACCATATAACGTTATACTATATAACGTAATACGTTATATCGTTATACCATATAACGTTAAACTATATAACGTAATACCATAAAACGCTATACTATATAACGTAATACGTTATAACGTTATACCATATAACGTATTAGGTTATAACGTAATACCATATAACGTTATACTATATAACGTAATTCGTTATGACGTTATACCATATAACGTATTTGGTTATGGCGTTATGCCATATAACGTTATACTATATAACGTAATACGTTATAACGTGATACCAAACAACGTATTACTTTATACCGTTATACCATATAACGTTATACCATATAACGTTAAACTATATAACGTTATACCATATAACGTTATAGCATATAACGTTATACCATATAACGTATTACGTTATAACGTTATACCATATAACGTATTACGATATAACGTTATACCATAAAACGTTATACTATATAACGTAATACGTTATAACGTTACATCATATTATGTATTACGTTATAACGTTATACCATATAACTTTATACCATACAACGTCATACCATATAACGTAATACGTTATAACGTTATACCATATAACGTTATACTATATACCGTAATACTTTATACCGTTAAACCATATAACGTTATACCATATAACGATATACAATATAACGTAATACGTTATAACGTTATACCATATAACGTTATACTATATAACGTAATACGATATAACGTTATACCATATAACGTATTACGTTATAACGTTACACCATATAACGTATCACGTTATAACGTAATAACATATAACGTTATACTATATAACGTAATACGTTATATCTTTATACCATACAACGTATCACGTTATAACGTAATACCACATAACGAGATACTATATACCGTAATACTTTATAACGTTATACCATATAACGTTATACCATATAACGTTAAACTATATAACGTTATACCATATAGCGTTATACCATATAACGTTATACCATATAACGTAATACGTTATAACGTTATACCATATTACGTATTACGATATAACGTTATACCATATAACGTTATACTATATAACTTAATACGTTATAACGTTATACCATATTATGTATTACGTTATAACGTTATACCATATAACTTTATACCATACAACTTCATACCATATAACGTAATACGTTATAAAGTTATATCATATAACGTTATACCATATAACGTCATACCATATACCGTAACACGTTATAACCTTATACCACATAACGTTATATTATAAAACATAATACGTTATAACGTTATACCATATAACGGTATACCAAATAACGTTATACTATATAAAGTAATACGTCATAACGTCATACCATATAACGTCATACCGTATAACGTTATAGTATATAACGTAATACGTTATAACGTTATACCATATAGCGTTATACTATATAACATAATACGTTGTAACGTTATACCATATAACGTTATAACATATAACTTATTACGTTACAACGTTATACCATATAACGTATTACGATATAACGCTATACCATATAACGTTATACTATATAACGTAATACGTTATAACGTTATACCATATAACGTTATACTATATAACGTAATACCATATAACGCTATACTATATAACGTAATTCGTTATGACGTTATACCATATAACGTATTAGGTTATGAAGTTATACCATATAACGTTATACTATATAACGTAATACATTATAACGTGATACCAAACAACGTATTACTTTATAACGTTATAGCATATAACGTATTACGTTATAACGTTATTGCATATAGCGTTATGCTACATAACGTAACACGTTATGACGTTCTACCATATAACGTTATACTATATACCGTAATACTTTATACCGTTATACCATATAACGTTATACCATATAACGTTATACCATATAACGTTAAACTATATAACGTTATACCATATAGCGTTATACCATATAACGTTATACCATATAACGTTATACCATATAACGTTATACCATATAACGTTAAACTATATAACGTTATACCATATAGCGTTATACCATATAACGTTATACCATATAACGTATTACGTTATAACGTTATACCATATAACGTATTACGATATAACGTTATACTATATAACGTTATACTATATACCGTAATACTTTATACCGTTATACCATATAACGTTATACCATATAACGTTAAACTATATAACGTAATACGTTATAACGTTATACCATATAACGAGATACTATATACCGAAATATATTATAACGTTATACCATATGATGTTATACTATATAGCGTTATACCATATAACGTAGTACGTGATAACGTTATACCATATAACGTACTATGTTATAACGTGTTACGTTATAACGGTATACCATACAACGTTATACTATATAACGTAATACGTTATAACGTTATGCCATATAAGGTATTACTTTATAACGGTATACCAAATAACGTTATACTATATAACGTAATACGTCATATCCTTATACCATATAACGTCATACCGTATAACGTTATACTATATAACGTTTCACGTTATAACGTAATACCATATAACGTTATACCATATAACGTCATACCGTATAACGTTATACTATATAACGTTTCACGTTATAACGTAATACCATATAACGTTATACCATATAACGTTATACCATATAACGTTATACCATATAACGTTATACCATATAACGTATTACGTTATAACGTTATACTATATAACGTATTACGATATAACGTTATACCATATAACGTATTACGATATAACGCTATACCATATAACGTTATGCCATATAACGTATTACGTTATAACGGTATACCAAATAACGTTATACTATATAACGTAATACGTCATAACGTTATACCATATAACGTCATACCGTATAACGTTATACTATATAACGTAATACGTTATAATGTTATACCATATAACGTTATACTATATAACGTAATACCATATAACGCTATACTATATAACGTAATACCATATAACGCTATAGTATATAACGTAATACGTTATAACGTTATACCATATAACATATTAGGTTATAACGTTATACTATATAACGTTATACTATATAACGTAATACGTTATAACGTTATACAAATAACGTATTACGTTATAACGTTATACCATATAACGTATTAGGTTATAACGTTATACCATATAACGTTATACTATATAACGTAATACGTTATAACGATATACCATATAACGTTATACTATATAACATAATACGTTGTAACGTTATACCATATAACGTATTACGTTATAACGGTATACCGTATAACGTTATACTATATAACGTAATACGTTATAACGTTATACCATATAACGTTATACTATATAACATAATACGTTGTAACGTTATACCATATAACGTTATACCATATAACGTATTACTTTATAACGTTATACCATATAACGTTATACTATATAACGGAATACGTTATAACGTTATGCCATATAACGTATTACGTTATAGCGGTATACCATACAACGTTATACTATATAATATAATACGTTATAATGTTAGACCATATAACGTTACACCATATAGCGTAATACGTTATAACCTTAGACCATATAACGTTACACCATATAGCGTAATACGTTATAACGTTATATCATACAACGTTATAGCATATAGCGTTATACTATATAACATAATACGTTATAACGTTATAACATATAGAGTTATACTATATAACGTAATACGTTATAACGATATACCATATAACGTTATACTATATAACATAATACGTTGTAACGTTATACCATATAACGTTATACCATATAACGTATAACGTTATAACGTAATACCATATAACGTTATACTACATAACGTAATACGTTATAACGTTATGCC
This sequence comes from Bombus flavifrons, assembly GCF_040668555.2. Taxonomy (NCBI): domain Eukaryota; kingdom Metazoa; phylum Arthropoda; class Insecta; order Hymenoptera; family Apidae; genus Bombus; species Bombus flavifrons. The sequence continues at coordinate 5,704,913 of NC_138451.1, forward strand.
ATATAACGTATTACGTTATAACGGTATACCAAATAACGTTATACTATATAACGTAATACGTCATAACGTCATACCATATAACGTCATACCGTATAACGTTATACTATATAACGTAATACGTTATAACGTTATACCATATAACGTTATACTATATAACGTAATACCACATAACGCTATACTATATAACGTAATACGTTATAACGTTATACCATATAACGTATTAGGTTATAACGTTAGACCATATAACGTTATACTGTATAACGTAATACGTTATAACGATATACCATATAACGTTATACTATATAACATAATACGTTGTAACGTTATACCATATAACGTTATACCATATAACGTATTACGTTATAACGTAATACCATATAACGTTATACTATATAACGTAATACGTTATAACGTTATACCATATAACGTATTAGGTTATAACGTTATACCATATAACGTTATACTATATAACGTATAACGTTATAACGTTATACCATATAACGTATTACGATATAACGCTATACCATATAACGTTATACTATCTAATATAATACGTTACAACGTTATACCATACAACGAATTACGTTACATCGGTATACCATATAACGTTATACTATATAACGTAATAAGTTATAACGTTATAGCATATAACGTTATACTATATTACATAATACGTTGTAACGTTATACCATATAACGTTATACCATATAACGTATAACGCTATATCGTTATACTATATAACGTAATACGTTATAACGTTATACCATATAACGTTATACTGTATAACGTAATACGTTATAACGTTATACCATATAACGTTATACTATATAACATAATACGTTGTAACGTTATACCATATAACGTTATACCATATAACGTATAACGTTATATCGTTATACTATATAACGTAATACGTTATAACGTTATACCATATAACGTTATACTATATAACGTAATAGCATATAACGTTATACTATATAACGTAATACGTTATAACGTTATACCACATAACGTATTACGTTATAACGTAATACCATATAACGTTATAATAAATAACGTAATACGTTATAACGTTATACCATATAACGTATTAGGTTATAACGTCATACCGTATAACGTTATACTATATAACGTAATACGTTATAATGTTATACCATATAACGTTATACTATATAACGTAATACCATATAACGCTATACTATATAACGTAATACCATATAACGCTATAGTATATAACGTAATACGTTATAACGTTATACCATATAACATATTAGGTTATAACGTTATACTATATAACGTTATACTATATAACGTAATACGTTATAACGTTATACAAATAACGTATTACGTTATAACGTTATACCATATAACGTATTAGGTTATAACGTTATACCATATAACGTTATACTATATAACGTAATACGTTATAACGATATACCATATAACGTTATACTATATAACATAATACGTTGTAACGTTATACCATATAACGTATTACGTTATAACGGTATACCGTATAACGTTATACTATATAACGTAATACGTTATAACGTTATACCATATAACGTTATACTATATAACATAATACGTTGTAACGTTATACCATATAACGTTATACCATATAACGTATTACTTTATAACGTTATACCATATAACGTTATACTATATAACGGAATACGTTATAACGTTATGCCATATAACGTATTACGTTATAGCGGTATACCATACAACGTTATACTATATAATATAATACGTTATAATGTTAGACCATATAACGTTACACCATATAGCGTAATACGTTATAACCTTAGACCATATAACGTTACACCATATAGCGTAATACGTTATAACGTTATATCATACAACGTTATAGCATATAGCGTTATACTATATAACATAATACGTTATAACGTTATAACATATAGAGTTATACTATATAACGTAATACGTTATAACGATATACCATATAACGTTATACTATATAACATAATACGTTGTAACGTTATACCATATAACGTTATACCATATAACGTATAACGTTATAACGTAATACCATATAACGTTATACTACATAACGTAATACGTTATAACGTTATGCCATATAACGTATTACGTTATAACGGTATACCAAATAACGTTATACTATATAACGTAATACGTCATAACGTCATACCATATAACGTCATACCGTATAACGTTATACTATATAACGTAATACGTTATAACGTTATACCATATAACGTTATACTATATAACGTAATACCACATAACGCTATACTATATAACGTAATACGTTATAACGTTATACCATATAACGTATTAGGTTATAACGTTAGACCATATAACGTTATACTGTATAACGTAATACGTTATAACGATATACCATATAACGTTATACTATATAACATAATACGTTGTAACGTTATACCATATAACGTTATACCATATAACGTATTACGTTATAACGTAATACCATATAACGTTATACTATATAACGTAATACGTTATAACGTTATACCATATAACGTATTAGGTTATAACGTTATACCATATAACGTTATACTATATAACGTATAACGTTATAACGTTATACCATATAACGTATTACGATATAACGCTATACCATATAACGTTATACTATCTAATATAATACGTTACAACGTTATACCATACAACGAATTACGTTACATCGGTATACCATATAACGTTATACTATATAACGTAATAAGTTATAACGTTATAGCATATAACGTTATACTATATTACATAATACGTTGTAACGTTATACCATATAACGTTATACCATATAACGTATAACGCTATATCGTTATACTATATAACGTAATACGTTATAACGTTATACCATATAACGTTATACTGTATAACGTAATACGTTATAACGTTATACCATATAACGTTATACTATATAACATAATACGTTGTAACGTTATACCATATAACGTTATACCATATAACGTATAACGTTATATCGTTATACTATATAACGTAATACGTTATAACGTTATACCATATAACGTTATACTATATAACGTAATAGCATATAACGTTATACTATATAACGTAATACGTTATAACGTTATACCACATAACGTATTACGTTATAACGTAATACCATATAACGTTATAATAAATAACGTAATACGTTATAACGTTATACCATATAACGTATTAGGTTATAACGTCAAACCATATAACGTTATACTATATAACGTAATACGGTATAACGTTATACCAAATAACGTATTAGGTTATAACGTTATACCATATAACGTTATACTATATAACGTAATACGATATAACGTTATACCATATAACGTATTACGTTATAACGTTACACCATATAACGTATCACGTTATAACGTAATAACATATAACGTTATACTATATAACGTAATACGTTATATCTTTATACCATACAACGTATCACGTTATAACGTAATACCACATAACGAGATACTATATACCGTAATACTTTATAACGTTATACCATATAACGTTATACCATATAACGTTAAACTATATAACGTTATACCATATAGCGTTATACCATATAACGTTATACCATATAACGTATTACGTTATAACGTTATACCATATTACGTATTACGATATAACGTTATACCATATAACGTTATACTATATAACTTAATACGTTATAACGTTATACCATATTATGTATTACGTTATAACGTTATACCATATAACTTTATACCATACAACTTCATACCATATAACGTAATACGTTATAAAGTTATATCATATAACGTTATACCATATAAGGTCATACCATATGCCGTAACACGTTATAACCTTATACCACATAACGTTATACTATAAAACATAATACGTTATAACGTTATACCATATAACGGTATACCAAATAACGTTATACTATATAAAGTAATACGTCATAACGTCATACCATATAACGTCATACCGTATAACGTTATATTATATAACGTAATACGTTATAACGTTATACCATATAGCGTTATACTATATAACATAATACGTTGTAACGTTATACCATATAACGTTATAACATATAACTTATTACGTTATAACGTTATACCATATAACGTATTACGATATAACGCTATACCATATAACGTTATACTATATAACGTTATACCATATAACGTTATACTATATACCGTAATACTTTATGCCGTTATACCATATAACGTTATACCATATAACGCTATACTATATAACGTAATTCGTTATGACGTTATACCATATAACGTATTAGGTTATGAAGTTATACCATATAACGTTATACTACATAACGTAATACATTATAACGTGATACCAAACAACGTATTACTTTCTAACGTTATAGCATATAACGTATTACGTTATAACGTTATACCATATAACGTTAAACTATATAACGTTATACCATATAGCGTTATACCATATAACGTTATACCATATAACGTTATACCATATAACGTTATACCATATAACGTTATACCATATAACGTTAAACTATATAACGTTATACCATATAGCGTTATACCATATAACGTTATACCATATAACGTATTACGTTATAACGTTATACCATATAACGTATTACGATATAACGTTATACCATATAACGTTATACTATATACCGTAATACTTTATGCCGTTATACCATATAACGTTATACCATATAACGTTAAACTATATAACGTAATACGTTATAACGTTATACCATATAACGAGATACTATATACCGAAATATATTATAACGTTATACCATATAATGTTATACTATATAGCGTTATACCATATAACGTAGTACGTGATAACGTTATACCATATAACGTACTATGTTATAACGTGTTACGTTATAACGGTATACCATACAACGTTATACTATATAACGTAATACGTTATAACGTTATGCCATATAACGTATTACTTTATAATGGTATACCAAATAACGTTATACTATATAACGTAATACGTCATAACCTTATACCATATAACGTCATACCGTATAACGTTATACTATATAACGTTTCACGTTATAACGTAATACCATATAACGTTATACCATATAACGTCATACCGTATAACGTTATACTATATAACGTTTCACGTTATAACGTAATACCATATAACGTTATACCATATAACGTTATACCATATAACGTTATACCATATAACGTATTACGTTATAACGTTATACCATATAACGTATTACGATATAACGTTATACCATATAACGTATTACGATATAACGCTATACCATATAACGTTATGCCATATAACGTATTACGTTATAACGGTATACCAAATAACGTTATACTATATAACGTAATACGTCATAACGTTATACCATATAACGTCATACCGTATAACGTTATACTATATAACGTAATACGTTATAATGTTATACCATATAACGTTATACTATATAACGTAATACCATATAACGCTATACTATATAACGTAATACCATATAACGCTATAGTATATAACGTAATACGTTATAACGTTATACCATATAACATATTAGGTTATAACGTTATACTATATAACGTTATACTATATAACGTAATACGTTATAACGTTATACAAATAACGTATTACGTTATAACGTTATACCATATAACGTATTAGGTTATAACGTTATACCATATAACGTTATACTATATAACGTAATACGTTATAACGATATACCATATAACGTTATACTATATAACATAATACGTTGTAACGTTATACCATATAACGTATTACGTTATAACGGTATACCATATAACGTTATACTATATAACGTAATACGTTATAACGTTATACCATATAACGTTATACTATATAACATAATACGTTGTAACGTTATACCATATAACGTTATACCATATAACGTATTACTTTATAACGTTATACCATATAACGTTATACTATATAACGGAATACGTTATAACGTTATGCCATATAACGTATTACGTTATAGCGGTATACCATACAACGTTATACTATATAATATAATACGTTATAATGTTAGACCATATAACGTTACACCATATAGCGTAAAACGTTATAACCTTAGACCATATAACGTTACACCATATAGCGTAATACGTTATAACGTTATGCCATATAACGTATTACGTTATAACGGTATACCAAATAACGTTATACTATACAACGTAATACGTCATAACGTCATACCATATAACGTCATACCGTATAACGTTATACTATATAACGTAATACGTTATAACGTTATACCATATAACGTTATACTACATAACGTAATACGTTATAACGTTATGCCATATAACGTATTACGTTATAACGGTATACCAAATAACGTTATACTATATAACGTAATACGTCATAACGTCATACCATATAACGTCATACCGTATAACGTTATACTATATAACGTAATACGTTATAACGTTATAACATATAGAGTTATACTATATAACGTAATACGTTATAACGTTATGCCATATAACGTATTACGTTATAACGGTATACCAAATAACGTTATACTATATAACGTAATACGTCATAACGTCATACCATATAACGTCATACCGTATAACGTTATACTATATAACGTAATACGTTATAACGTTATAACATATAGAGTTATACTATATAACGTAATACGTTATAACGTTATGCCATATAACGTATTACGTTATAACGGTATACCAAATAACGTTATACTATATAACGTAATACGTCATAACGTCATACCATATAACGTTATACTATATAACGTAATACGTTATAACGATATACCATATAACGTTATACTATATAACATAATACGTTGTAACGTTATACCATATAACGTTATACCATATAACGTATAACGTTATAACGTAATACCATATAACGTTATACTACATAACGTAATACGTTATAACGTTATGCCATATAACGTATTACGTTATAACGGTATACCAAATGACGTTATACTATATAACGTAATACGTCATAACGTCATACCATATAACGTCATACCGTATAACGTTATACTATATAACGTAATACGTTATAACGTTATACCATATAACGTTATACTATATAACGTAATACCATATAACGCTATACTATATAACGTAATACGTTATAACGTTATTCCATATAACGTATTAGGTTATAACGTTAGACCATATAACGTTATACTGTATAACGTAATACGTTATAACGATATACCATATAACGTTATACTATATAACATAATACGTTGTAACGTTATACCATATAACGTTATACCATATATCGTATTACGTTATAACGTAATACCATATAACGTTATACTATATAACGTAATACGTTATAACGTTATACCATATTATGTATTACGTTATAACGTTATACCATATAACTTTATACCATACAACTTCATACCATATAACGTAATACGTTATAAAGTTATATCATATAACGTTATACCATATCACGTCATACCATATACCGTAACACGTTATAATTATACCACATAACGTTATACTATAAAACATAATACGTTATAACGTTATACCATATAACGGTATACCAAATAACGTTATACTATATAAAGTAATACGTCATAACGTCATACCATATAACGTCATACCGTATAACGTTATAGTATATAACGTAATACGTTATAACGTTATACCATATAGCGTTATACTATATAACATAATACGTTGTAACGTTATACCATATAACGTTATAACATATAACTTATTACGTTATAACGTTATACCATATAACGTATTACGATATAACGCTATACCATATAACGTTATACTATATAACGTAATATGTTATAACGTTATACCATATAACGTTATACTATATAACGTAATACCATATAACGCTATACTATATAACGTAATTCGTTATGACGTTATACCATATAACGTATTAGGTTATGAAGTTATACCATATAACGTTATACTACATAACGTAATACATTATAACGTGATACCAAACAACGTATTACTTTATAACGTTATAGCATATAACGTATTACGTTATAACGTTATTCCATATAGCGTTATGCTACATAACGTAATACGTTATGACGTTATACCATATAACGTTATACTATATACCGTAATACTTTATACCGTTATACCATATAACGTTATACCATATAACGTTATACCATATAACGTTAAACTATATAACGTTATACCATATAGCGTTATACCATATAACGTTATACCATATAACGTTATACCATATAACGTTATACCATATAACGTTAAACTATATAACGTTATACCATATAGCGTTATACCATATAACGTATTACGATATAACGTTATACCATATAACGTTATACTATATACCGTAATACTTTATACCGTTATACCATATAACGTTATACCATATAACGTTAAACTATATAACGTAATACGTGATAACGTTATACCATATAACGTACTATGTTATAACGTGTTACGTTATAACGGTATACCATACAACGTTATACTATATAACGTAATACGTTATAACGTTATGCCATATAACGTATTACTTTATAACGGTATACCAAATAACGTTATACTATATAACGTAATACGTCATAACCTTATACCATATAACGTCATACCGTATAACGTTATACTATATAACGTTTCACGTTATAACGTAATACCATATAACGTTATACCATATAACGTCATACCGTATAACGTTATACTATATAACGTATTACGTTATAACGTAATACCATATAACGTTATACTATATAACGTAATGCGTTATAACGTTATACCATATAACGTATTAGGCTATAACTTTATACCATATAACGTTATACCATATAACGTTATACTATATAACGTAATACCATATAACGTTATACCATATAACGTTATACTATATAACGTAATACGTTGTAACGTTATACCATATAACGTTATGCTATATAACGTAATACCATATAACGCTATACTATATAACGTAATTCGTTATGACGTTATACCATATAACGTATTAGGTTATGACGTTATACCATATAACGTTATACTATATAACGTAATACATTTAATGTGATACCAAACAACGTATTACTTTATAACGTTATATTATATAACGTATTACGTTATAACGTTATACCATATAGCGTTATGCTACATAACGTAATACGTTATAACGTTATACCATATAACGTTATACTATATACCGTAATACTTTATACCGTTATACCATATAACGTTATACCATATAACGTTATACTATATAACGTATTACGTTATAACGAAATACCATATAACGTTATACTATATAACGTAATACCATATAACGTTATACTATATAACGTAATGCGTTATAACGTTATTCAATATAACGTATTAGGTTATAACGTTATACCATATAACGTATTACGATATAACGCTACACCATATAACGTTATACTATATAACGTAATACGTTATAACGTTATACCATATAACGTTATACTATATAACGTAATACCATATAACGCTATACTATATAACGTAATTCGTTATGACGTTATACCATATAACGTATTAGGTTATGAAGTTATACCATATAACGTTATACTATATAACGTAATACATTATAACGTGATAACAAACAACGTATCACTTTATAACGTTATAGCATATAACGTATTACGTTATAACGTTATTCCATATAGCGTTATGCTACATAACGCAATACGTTATGACGTTATACCATATAACGTTATACTATATACCGTAGTACTTTATACCGTTATACCATATAACGTTATACCATATAACGTTATACCATATAACGTTAAACTATATAACGTTATACCATATAGCGTTATACCATATAACGTTATACCATATAACGTATTACGTTATAACGTTATACCATATAACGTATTACGATATAACGTTATACCATGTAACGTTATACTATATAACTTAATACGTTATAACGTTATACCATATTATGTATTACGTTATAACGTTATACCATATAACTTTATACCATACAACGTCATACCATATAACGTAATACGTTATAAAGTTATATCATATAACGTTATACCATATAACGTCATACCATATACCGTAACACGTTATAACCTTATACCACATAACGTTATACTATAAAACATAATACGTTATAACGTTATACCATATAACGGTATACCAAATAACGTTATACTATATAAAGTAATACGTCATAACGTCATACCATATAACGTCATACCGTATAACGTTATAGTATATAACGTATTACGTTATAACGTTATTCCATATAGCGTTATGCTACATAACGTAATACGTTATGACGTTATACCATATAACGTTATACTATATACCGTAATACTTTATACCGTTATACCATATAACGTTATACCATATAACGTTAAACTATATAACGTAATACGTTATAACGTTATACCATATAACGAGATACTATATACCGAAATATATTATAACGTTACACCATATAATGTTATACTATATAGCGTTACACCATATAACGTAGTACGTTATAACGTTATACCATATAACGTACTATGTTATAACGTGTTACGTTATAACGGTATACCATACAACGTTATACTATATAACGTAATACGTTATAACGTTATGCCATATAACGTATTACTTTATAACGGTATACCAAATAACGTTATACTATATAACGTAATACGTCATAACCTTATACCATATAACGTCATACCGTATAACGTTATACTATATAACGTTTCACGTTATAACGTAATACCATATAACGTTATACCATATAACGTCATACCGTATAACGTTATACTATATAACGTTTCACGTTATAACGTAATACCATATAACGTTATACCATATAACGTCATACCGTATAACGTTATACTATATAACGTAATGCGTTATAACGTTATACCATATAACGTATTAGGCTATAACTTTATACCATATAACGTTATACTATATAACGTAATACGATAAAACGTTATACCATATAACGTTATACCATATAACGTATTACGATATAACGCTATACCATATAACGTTATACTATACAACGTAATACGTTATAACGTTATACCATATAACGTTATACTATATAACGTAATACCATATAACGTTATACCATATAACGTTATACTATATAACGTAATACGTTATATCGTTATACCATATAACGTTATACTACATAACATAATACGTTGTAACGTTATACCATATAACGTTATACCATATAACGTATTACGTTATAACGTTATACCATTTAACGTCATACCATGTAACTTATACGTTATAACGTTATACTATATGACTTATACGTTATAACGTTATACTATATAACGTAATACGTTGAAACGTTATACCATATAACGCTATACTATATATCGTAATAAGTTATAACGTTATACCATATAACGTTATACTATATAACATAATACGTTATAACGTTATACCAAATAACGTTATACTATATAACGTAATACGTCATAACGTTATACAATATAACGTCACACCGTATAACGTTATACTATATAACGTAATACGTTATAACGTTATACCATATAACGTTATACTATATAACGTAATACCATATAACGTTATACCATATGACGTTGTACTATATAACATAATACGTTGTAACGTTATACCATATAACGTTATACCATGTAACGTATTACGTTATAATGTTATACCATATAACGTATTACGATATAACGTTATACCATATAACGTTATACTATATAACGTAATACGTTATAACGTTATACCATATAATGTATTACGTTACAACGGTATACCATATAGCGTTATATTATATAACGTCATACGTTATAACGTTATACCATATAACGTATTAGGTTATAACGTAATACCATATAACGTCATACCGTATAACGTTATACTATATAACGTAATACGTTATAACGTTAGACCATATAACGTATTACTTTATAACGGTATACCAAATAACGTTATACTATAGAACGTAATACGCTATAACGTTATACCATATAACGTCATACCGTATAACGTTATACTATATAACGTAATACCATATAACGTTATACTATATAACATAATGGGTTATAACGTTATACCATATAACGTATTAGGCTATAACTTTATACCATATAACGTTATACTATATAACGTAATACGATATAACGTTATACCATATAACGTTATACCATATAACGTATTACGATATAACGCTATACCACATTACGTTATACTATATAACGTAATACGTTATAACGTTATACCATATAACGTTATACTATATAACGTAATACCATATAACGTTATACCATATAACGTTATACTATATAACGTAATACGTTATAACGTTATACCATATAACGTTATACTATATAACGTAATACCATATAACGCTATACTATATAACGTAATTCGTTATGACGTTATACCATATAACGTATTAGGTTATGACGTTATACCATATAACGTTATACTATATAACGTATTACGTTATAACGTAATACCATATAACGTTATACTATATAACGTAATACCATATAACGTTATACTATATAACGTAATCCGTTATAACGTTATACCATATAACGTATTAGGCTATAACTTTATACCATATAACGTTATACTATATAACGTAATACGATATAACGTTATACCATATAACGTTATACCATATAACGTATTACGATATAACGCTATACCATATAACGTTATACTATACAACGTAATACGTTATAACGTTATACCATATAACGTTATACTATATAACGTAATACCATATAACGTTATACCATATAACGTTATACTATATAACGTAATACGTTATATCGTTATACCATATAACGTTATACTACATAACATAATACGTTGTAACGTTATACCATATAACGTTATACCATATAACGTATTACGTTATAACGTTATACCATTTAACGTCATACCATGTAACTTATACGTTATAACGTTATACTATATGACTTATACGTTATAACGTTATACTATATAACGTAATACGTTGAAACGTTATACCATATAACGCTATACTATATATCGTAATAAGTTATAACGTTATACCATATAACGTTATACTATATAACATAATACGTTATAACGTTATACCAAATAACGTTATACTATATAACGTAATACGTCATAACGTTATACCATATAACGTCACACCCTATAACGTTATACTATATAACGTAATACGTTATAACGTTATACCATATAACGTTATACTATATAACGTAATACCATATAACGTTATACCATATAACGTTGTACTATATAACATAATACGTTGTAACGTTATACCATATAACGTTATACCATATAACGTATTACGTTATAAAGTTATACCATATAACGTATTACGATATAACGTTATACCATATAACGTTATACTATATAACGTAATACGTTATAACGTTATACCATATAATGTATTACGTTACAACGGTATACCAAATAACGTTATACTATAGAACGTAATACGCTATAACGTTATACCATATAACGTCATACCGTATAACGTTATACTATATAACGTAATACCATATAACGTTATACTATATAACATAATGGGTTATAACGTTATACCATATAACGTATTAGGCTATAACTTTATACCATATAACGTTATACTATATAACGTAATACGTTATAACGTTATACCATATAACGTTATACTATATAACGTAATACCATATAACGCTATACTATATAACGTAATTCGTTATGACGTTATACCATATAACGTATTAGGTTATGACGTTATACCATATAACGTTATACTATATAACGTAATACATTATAACGTGATACCAAACAACGTATTACTTTATAACGTTATATTATATAACGTATTACGTTATAACGTTATACCATATAGCGTTATGCTACATAACGTAATACGTTATAACGTTATACCATATAACGTTATACTATATACCGTAATACTTTATACCGTTATACCATATAACGTTATACCATATAACGTTATACTATATAACGCATTACGTTATAACGTAATACCATATAACGTTATACTATATAACCTAATACGATAAAACGTTATACTATATAACGTAATGCGTTATAACGTTATACCATATAACGTATTAGGTTATAACGTTATACCATATAACGTTATACTATATAACGTAATACGATATAACGTTATACCATATAACGTATTACGTTATAACGTTATTCCATATAACGTATCACGTTATAACGTAATACCATATAACGTTATAGTATATAACGTAATACGTTATATCGTTATACCATACAACGTATTACGTTAGAACGGTATACCATATAACGTTGTACTATATATCGTAATACTTTATAACGCTATACCATATAACGTTAAACTATATAACGTAATACGTTTTAACGTTATACTATATAAAGAGATACTATATACCGTAATACTTTATAACGTTATACCATATAACGTTATACCATATAACGTACTATGTTATAACGTGTTACGTTATAACGGTATACCATACAACGTTATACTATATAACGTAATACGTTATAACGTTATACCATATAACGTCATACCATATACCGTAACACGTTATAACCTTATACCACATAACGTTATACTATAAAACGTAATACGTTATAACGTTATACCATATAACGGCATACCAAATAACGTTATACTATATAAAGTAATACGTCATAACGTCATACCATATAACGTCATACCGTATAACGTTATAGTATATAACGTAATACGTTATGACGTTATACCATATAACGTTATACTATATAACATAATACGTTGTAAGGTTATACCATATAACGTTATAACATATAACTTATTACGTTATAACGTTATACCATATAACGTATTACGATATAACGCTATACCATATAACGTTATACTATATAACGTAATACGTTATAACGTTATACCATATAACGTTATACTATATAACGTAATACCATATAACGCTATACTATATAACGTAATTCGTTATGACGTTATACCATATAACGTATTAGGTTATGACGTTATACCATATAACGTTATATTATATAACGTAATACATTATAACGTGATACCAAACAACGTATTACTTTATACCGTTATACCATATAACGTTATACCATATAACGTTAAACTATATAACGTAATACGTTATAACGTTATACCATATAACGAGATACTATATACCGAAATATATTATAACGTTATACCATATAATGTTATACTATATAGCGTTATACCATATAACGTAGTACGTTATAACGTTATACCATATAACGTACTATGTTATAACGTGTTACGTTATAGCGGTATACCATACAACGTTATACTATATAACGTAATACGTTATAACGTTATGCCATATAACGTATTACTTTATAACGGTATACCAAATAACGTTATACTATATAACGTAATACGTCATAACCTTATACCATATAACGTCATACCGTATAACGTTATACTATATAACGTTTCACGTTATAACGTAATACCATATAACGTTATACCATATAACGTCATACCGTATAACGTTATACTATATAACGTATTACGTTATAACGTAATACCATATAACGTTATACTATATAACGTAATACCATATAACGTTATACTATATAACGTAATGCGTTATAACGTTATACCATATAACGTATTAGGCTATAACTTTATACCATATAACGTTATACTATATAACGTAATACGTTATAACGTTATACCATATAACGTTATACTATATAACGTAATACCATACAACGTTATACCATATAACGTATTACGTTATAACGTTATACCATTTAACGTCATACCATGTAACTTATACGTTATAACGTTATACTATATGACTTATACGTTATAACGTTATACTGTATAACGTAATACGTTGAAACGTTATACCATATAACGCTATACTATATATCGTAATAAGTTATAACGTTATACCATATAACGTTATACTATATAACATAATACGTTATAACGTTATACCATATAACGTTATACTATATAACGTAATACGATATAACGTTATGCCATATAACGTATTACGTTATAACGGTATACCAAATAACGTTATACTATATAACGTAATACGTCATAACGTTATACCATATAACGTCACACCGTATAACGTTATACTATATAACGTAATACGTTATAACGTTATACCATATAACGTTATACTTTATAACGTAATACCATATAACGTTATACCATATAACGTTGTACTATATAACATAATACGTTGTAACGTTATACCATATAACGTTATACCATATAACGTATTACGTTATAAAGTTATACCATATAACGTATTACGATATAACGTTATACCATATAACGTTATACTATATAACGTAATACGTTATAACGTTATACCATATAATGTATTACGTTACAACGGTATACCATATAGCGTTATATTATATAACGTCATACGTTATAACGTTATACCATATAACGTATTAGGTTATAACGTAATACCATATAACGTTATACTATATAACCTAATACGATATAACGTTATACCATATAACGTATTACGTTATAACGTTATACCATATAACGTATCACGTTATAACGTAATACCATATAACGTTATACTATATAACGTAATACGTTATATCGTTATACCATATAACGTAATACGTTATAGCGTTATACTACATAACGTAATACGTTATAACGTTATACCATATAACGTTATACTATATACCGAAATACTTTATACCGTTATACCATATAACGTTATAAAATATAACGTTATACCATATAACGTTAAACTATATAACGTTATACCATATAACGTTATACTATATAACGTAATACGTTATAACGTGATACCAAACAACGTATTACTTTATAACGTTATACCATATAACGTATTACGTTATATCGTTATACCATATAGCGTTATACTACATAACGTAATACGTTATAACGTTATGCCATATAACGAATTACGTTATAACGGTATAAAAATAACGTTATAATATATAACGTAATACGTCATTACGGTATACCATATAACGTCATACCGTATAACGTTATACTATATAACGTAATACGTTATAACGTTATACCATATAACGTATTACGTTATATCGTTATACCATATAGCGTTATACTACATAACGTAATACGTTATAACGTTATACCATATAACGTTATACTATATACCGTAATACTTTATACCGTTATACCATATAACGTTATACCATATAACGTTAAACTATATAACGTAATACGTTATAACGTTATACCACATTACGAGATACTATATACCGTAATACTTTATAACGTTATACGATATAACGTTATACCATATAACGTTAAACTATATAACGTTATACCATATAACGTTATACCATATAACGTTATACCATATAACGTATTACGTTATAACGTTATACCATATAACGTATTACGATATAACGTTATACCATAAAACGTTATACTATATAACGTAATACGTTATAACGTTATACCATATTATGTATTACGTTATAACGTTATACCATATAACTTTATACCATACAACGTCATACCATATAACGTAATACGTTATAACGTTATACCATATAACGTTATACTATATACCGTAATACTTTATACCGTTATACCATATAACGTTATACCATATAACGTTCAACTATATAACGTAATACGTTATAACGTTATACCATATAACGAGATACTATAAACCGAAATATATTATAACGTTATACCATATAATGTTATACCATATAGCGTTATACCATATAACGTAGTACGTTATAACGTTATACCATATAACGTACTATGTTATAACGTGTTACGTTATAACGGTATACCATACAACGTTATACTATATAACGTAATACGTTATAACGTTATGCCATATAACGTATTACTTTATAACGGTATACCAAATAACGTTATACTATATAACGTAATACGTCATAACCTTATACCATATAACGTCATACCGTATAACGTTATACTATATAACGTATTACGTTATAACGTAATACCATATAACGTTATACTATATAACGTAATACCATATAACGTTATACTATATAACGTAATGCGTTATAACGTTATACCATATAACGTATTAGGTTATAACGTTATACCATATAACGTTATACGATATAACGTAATACGATATAACGTTATACCATATAACGTATTACGTTATAACGTTATACCATATAACGTATCACGTTATAACGTAATACCATATAAAGTTATAGTATATAACGTAATACGTTATATCGTTATACCATACAACGTATTACGTTAGAACGGTATACCATATAACGTTGTACTATATATCGTAATACTTTATAACGCTATACCATATAACGCTATACCATATAACGTTAAACTATATAACGTAATACGTTATAACGTTATACTATATAAAGAGATACTATATACCGTAATACTTTATAACGTTATACCATATAACGTTATACCATATAACTTACTATGTTATAACGTGTTACGTTATAACGGTATACCATACAACGTTATACTATATAACGTAATACGTTATAACGTTATACCATATAACGTATTGCGTTATAACGTTATACAATATAACGTTATACCATGTAACTTATACGTTATAACGTTATACCATATAACGTATTACGTTATAACGTTATACCATATAACGTATTACGATATAACGTTATACCATATAACGTTATACTATATAACGTAATACGTTATAACGTTATGCCATATAACGTATTACTTTATAACGGTATACCAAATAACGTTATACTATATAACGTAATACGTCATAACGTTATACCATATAACGTCATACCGTATAACGTTATACTATATAACGTATTACGTTATAACGTAATACCATATAACGTTATACTATATAACGTAATACCATATAACGTTATACTATATAACGTAATGAGTTATAACGTTATACCATATAACGTATTAGGCAATAACTTTATACCATATAACGTTATACTATATAACGTAATACGTTATAACGTTATACCATATAACGTTATACTACATAACATAATACGTTGTAACGTTATACCATATAACGTTATACCATATAACGTATTACGTTATAACGTTATACTATATAACGTCATACCATGTAACTTATACGTTATAACGTTATACTATATGACTTATACGTTATAACGTTATACTATATAACGTAATACGTTGAAACTTTATACCATATAACGCTATACTATATATCGTAATAAGTTATAACGTTATACCATATAACGTTATACTATATAACATAATACGTTATAACGTTATACCATATAACGTTACACTATATAACGTAATACGATATAACGTTATGCCATATAACGTATTACGTTATAACGGTATACAAAATAACGTTATACTATATAACGTAATACGTCATAACGTTATACCATATAACGTCAAACCCGTATAACGTTATACTATATAACGTAATACGTTATAACGTTACACCATATAACGTATTAGCTTATAACGTAATACCATATAACGTTATACTATATAGAGTAATACGTTATAACGTTATACCATATAACGTTATACTATATAACGTAATACTTTATAACGTTATACCATATAACGTCATACCGTATAACGTTATACTATATAACGTAATACGTTATAACGTTAGACCATATAACGTATTACGGTACAACGTTATACCATATACCGTCATACCATATACCGTCATACCATATACCGTAATACGCTATATCGTTATACCACATGACGTTATTCTGTATAACGTAATACGTCATAACGTTATACCATATAACGTCATACCGTTTAACGTTATACTATATAACGTAATAGCATATAACGTCATACTATATAACGTTATACTATATAACGTAATACTTTATAACGTTATACCATATAACGTCATACCGTATAACGTTATACTATATAACGTAATACGTTGTAACGTTATACCATATAACGGTATACTATATATCGTAATATGTTATAACGTTATACCATGTAACGTATTACGTTATAACGGTATACCAAATAACGTTATACTATATAACGTAATACGTCATAACGTTATACCATATAACGTCATACCGTATAACGTTATACTATATAACGTATTACGTTATAACGTAATACCATATAACGTTATACTATATAACGTAATACCATATAACGTTATACTATATAACGTAATGCGTTATAACGTTATACCATATAACGTATTAGGTTATAATGTTATACCATATAACGTATTAGGTTATAACGATATACCATATAACGTTGTACTATATAACGTAATACGTTATAACGTTATACCATATAACGTTATACTATATAACGTATTACGATATAACGCTATACCATATAACGTTATACTATATAATGTTATACCATATAACGTACTATGTTATAACGTGTTACGTTATAACGGTATACCATACAACGTTATTACGATATAACGCTATACCATATAACGTTATACTATATAACGTAACACTACATAACGTTATACTATATAGAGTAATACGTTATAACGTTATACCATATAACGTATTAGGTTATAACGTAATACCATATAACGTTATACTATATAGAGTAATACGTTATAACGTTATACCATATAACGTCATAAAGTATAACGTTATACTATATAACGTATTACGTTATAACGTAATACCATATAACGTTATACTATATAACGTAATACCATATAACGTTATACTATATAACGTAATGCGTTATAACGTTATACCATATAACGTATTAGGTTATAACGTTATACCATATAACGTTATACTATATAACGTAATACGATATAACGTTATACCATATAACGTATTACGTTATAACGTTATACCATATAACGTATCACGTTATAACGTAATACCATATAACGTTATACTATATAACGTAATACGTTATATCGTTATACCATACAGCGTATTACGTTAGAACGGTATACCATATAGCGTTGTATTATATAACGTAATACGTTATAACGTTACACCATATAACGTTATACCATATAACGTATTACGATATAACGCTATACCATATAACGTTATACTATATAACGTAATACGTTATAACGTTATACCATATAACGTTATACTATATAACGTAATACCATATAACGTTATACCATATAACGTTATACTATATAACGTAATACGTTATAACGTTATACCATATAACGTTATACTATATAACATAATACGTTGTAACGTTATACCATATAACGTTATACCATATAATGTATTACGTTATAACGTTATACCATATAACGTTATACCATGTAACTTATACGTTATAACGTTATACTATATGACTTATACGTTATAACGTTATACTATATAACGTAATACGTTGAAAACTTATACCATATAACGCTATACTATATATCGTAATAAGTTATAACGTTATACCATATAACGTTATACTATATAACATAATACGTTATAACGTTATACCATATAACGTTATACTATATAACGTAATACGATATAACGTTATGCCATATAACGTATTACGTTATAACGGTATACCAAATAACGTTATACTATATAACGTAATACGTCATAACGTTATACCATAAAACGTCATACCGTATAACGCTATACTATATATCGTAATAAGTTATAACGTTATACCATATAACGTCATACTATATAACATAATACGTTATAACGTTATACCATATAACGTTATACTATATAACGTAATACGATATAACGTTATGCCATATAACGTATTACGTTATAACGGTATACCAAATAACGTTATACTATATAACGTAATACGTCATAACGTTATACCATAAAACGTCATACCGTATAACGTTATACTATATATCGTAATACGTTATAACGTTATACCATATAACCTTATACTATATAACGTAATAGCATATAACGACATACTATATAACGTTATACTATATAACGTAATACGTTATAACGTTATACCATATTATGTATTACGTTATAACGTTATACCATATAACTTTATACCATACAACGTCATACCATATAACGTAATACGTTATAACGTTATACCATATAACGTTATACTATATACCGTAATACTTTATACTGTTATACCATATAACGTTATACCATATAACGTTAAACTATATAACGTATTACGATATAACGCTATACCATATAACGTTATACTATATAACGTAATACGTTATAACGTTATACCATATAACGTTATACTATATAACGTAATACCATATAACGTTATACCATATAACGTTATACTATATAACGTAATACGTTATAACGTTATACCATATAACGTTATACTACATAACATAATACGTTGTAACGTTATACCATATAACGTTATACCATATAACGTATTACGTTATAACGTTATACCATATAACGTCATACCATGTAACTTATACGTTATAACGTTATACTATATGACTTATACGTTATAACGTTATACTATATAACGTAATACGTTGAAACGTTATACCATATAACGCTATACTATATATCGTAATAAGTTATAACGTTATACCATATAACGTTATACTATATAACATAATACGTTATAACGTTATACCATATAATGTATTACGTTACAACGGTATTCCATATAGCGTTATATTATATAACGTCATACGTTATAACGTTATACCATATAACGTTATACTATATAACGTAATACCATATAACGTTATACCATATAACGTTATACTATATAACATAATACGTTGTAACGTTATACCATATAACGTTATACCATATAACGTGTTACGTTATAACGTTATACCATATAACGTATTACGATATAACGTTATACCATATAACGTTATACTACATAACGTAATACGTTATAACGTTATACCATATAATGTATTACGTTACAACGGTATACCATATAGCGTTATATTATATAACGTCATACGTTATAACGTTATACCATATAACGTTACACCATTTAATGTAATACGTTATAACGTTATGCCATATAACGAATTACGTTATAACGGTATACCAAATAACGTTATTATATATAACGTAATACGTCATTACGGTATACCATATAACGTAATACCGTATAACGTTATACTATATAACGTAATACGTTATAACGTTATACCATATAACGTTATACTATATAACGTAATACTACATAACGTTATACTATATAGAGTAATACGTTATAACGTTATACTATATAACGTATTAGGTTATAACGTAATACCATATAACGTTATACTATATAGAGTAATACGTTATAACGTTATACCATATAACGTTATACTATATAACGTAATACTTTATAACGTTATACCATATAACGTCATACCGTATAACGTTATACTATATAACGTAATACGTTATAACGTTAGACCATATAACGTATCACGGTACAACGTTATACCATATACCGTCATACCATATACCGTAATACGCTATAACGTTATACCATATGACGCTATACTGTATAACGTAATACGTCATAACGTTATACCATATAACGTCATACCGTTTAACGTTATACTATATAACGTAATAGCATATAACGTCATACTATATAACGTTATACTATGTAACGTAATACTTTATAACGTTATACCATATAACGTCATACCGTATAACGTTATACTATATAACGTAATACGTTGTAACGTTATGCCATATAACGGTATACTATATATCGTAATACGTTATAACGTTATACCATATAACGTTATACTATATACCGTAATACTTTATACCGTTATACCATATAACGTTATAAAATATAACGTTATACCATATAACGTTAAACTATATAACGTTATACCATATAACGTTATACCATATAACGTTATACCATATAACGTATTACGTTATAACGTTATACCATATAACGTATTAGGTTATGACGTTATACCATATAACGTTATACTATATAACGTAATACATTATAACGTGATACCAAACAACGTATTACTTTATAACGTTATATTATATAACGTATTACGTTATAACGTTCTACCATATAGCGTTATGCTACATAACGTAATACGTTATAACGTTATACCATATAACGTTATACTACATACCGTAATACATTATAGCGTTATACCATATAACGTTATACCATATAACGTTATACTATATAACGTATTACGTTATAACGTAATACCATATAACGTTATACTATATAACGTAATACCATATAACGTTATACTATATAACGTAATGCGTTATAACGTTATACAATATAACGTATTAGGTTATAACGTTATACCATATAACGTTATACTATATAACCTAATACGATATAACGTTATACCATATAACGTATTACGTTATAACGTTATACCATATAACGTATCACGTTATAACGTAATACCATGTAACGTTATACTATATAACGTAATTCGTTATGACGTTATACCATATAACGTATTTGGTTATGACGTTATACCATATAACGTTATACTATATAACGTAATACGTTATAACGTGATACCAAACAACGTATTACTTTATAACGTTATACCATATAACGTATTACGTTACATCGTTATACCATATAGCGTTATACTACATAACGTAATACGTTATAACGTTATACCATATAACGTTATACTATATACCGTAATACTTTATACCGTTATACCATATAACGTTATACCATATAACGTTAAACTATATAACGTAATACGTTATAACGTTATACCACATAACGAGATACTATATACCGTAATACTTTATAACGTTATACCATATAACGTTATACCATATAACGTTAAACTATATAACGTTATACCATATAACGTTATACCATATAACGTTATACCATATAACGTATTACGTTATAACGTTATACCATATAAAGTATTACGATATAACGTTATACCATAAAACGTTATACTATATAACGTAATACGTTATAACGTTATACCATATTATGTATTACGTTATAACGTTATACCATATAACTTTATACCATACAACGTCATACCATATAACGTAATACGTTATAACGTTATACCATATAACGTTATACTATATACCGTAATACTCTATACCGTTATACCATATAACGTTATACCATATAACGTTAAACTATATAACGTAATACGTTAAAACGTTATACCATATAACGAGATACTATATACCGAAATATATTATAACGTTATACCATATAAAGTATTACGATATAACGTTATGCCATAAAACGTTATACTATATAACGTAATACGTTATAACGTTATACCATATTATGTATTACGTTATAACGTTATACCATATAACTTTATACCATACAACGTCATACCATATAACGTAATACGTTATAACGTTATACCATATAACGTTATACTATATACCGTAATACTTTATACCGTTATACCATATAACGTTATACCATATAACGTTCAACTATATAACGTAATACGTTATAACGTTATACCATATAACGAGATACTATATACCAAAATATATTATAACGTTATACCATATAATGTTATACCATATAGCGATATACCATATAACGTAGTACGTTATAACGTTATACCATATAACGTACTATGTTATAACGTGTTACGTTATAACGGTATACCATACAACGTTATACTATATAACGTAATACGTTATAACGTTATGCCATATAACGTATTACTTTATAACGGTATACCAAATAACGTTATACTATATAACGTAATACGTCATAACGTTATACCATATAACGTATTAGGTTATAACGTTATACCATATAACGTTATACGATATAACGTAATACGATATAACGTTATACCATATAACGTATTACGTTATAACGTTATACCATATAACGTATCACGTTATAACGTAATACCATATAAAGTTATAGTATATAACGTAATACGTTATATCGTTATACCATACAACGTATTACGTTAGAACGGTATACCATATAACGTTGTACTATATATCGTAATACTTTAAAACGCTATACCATATAACGCTATACCATATAACGTTAAACTATATAACGTAATACGTTATAACGTTATACTATATAAAGATATACTATATACCGTAATACTTTATAACGTTATACCATATAACGTTATACCATATAACTTACTATGTTATAACGTGTTACGTTATAACGGTATACCATACAACGTTATACTATATAACGTAATACGTTATAACGTTATACCATATAACGTATTGCGTTATAACGTTATACAATATAACGTTATACCATGTAACTTATACGTTATAACGTTATACCATATAACGTATTACGTTATAACGTTATACCATATAACGTATTACGATATAACGTTATACCTTATAACGTTATACTATATAACGTAATACGTTATAACGTTATGCCATATAACGTATTACTTCATAACGGTATACCAAATAACGTTATACTATATAACGTAATACGTCGTAACGTTATACCATATAACGTCATACCGTATATCGTTATACTATATAACGTATTACGTTATAACGTAATACCATATAACGTTATACTATATAACGTAATACCATATAACGTTATACTATATAACGTAATGAGTTATAACGTTATACCATATAACGTATTAGGCTATAACTTTATACCATATAACGTTATACTATATAACGTAATACGATATAACGTTATACCATATAACGTTATACCATATAACGTATTACGATATAAGTCTATACCATATAACGTTATACTATATAACGTAATACGTTATAACGTTATACCATATAACGTTATACTATATAACGTAATACCATATAACGTTATACCATATAACGTTATACTATATAACGTAATACGTTATAACGTTATACCATATAACGTTATACTACATAACATAATACGTTGTAACGTTATACCATATAACGTTATACCATATAACGTATTACGTTATAACGTTATACTATATAACGTCATACCATGTAACTTATACGTTATAACGTTATACTATATGACTTATACGTTATAACGTTATACTATATAACGTAATACGTTATAACGTTACACCATATAACGTATTAGCTTATAACGTAATACCATATAACGTTATACTATATAGAGTAATACGTTATAACGTTATACCATATAACGTTATACTATATAACGTAATACTTTATAACGTTATACCATATAACGTCATACCGTATAACGTTATACTATATAACGTAATACGTTATAACGTTAGACCATATAACGTATTACGGTACAACGTTATACCATATACCGTCATACCATATACCGTAATACGCTATATCGTTATACCATATGACGTTATTCTGTATAACGTAATACGTCATAACGTTATACCATATAACGTCATACCGTTTAACGTTATACTATATAACGTAATAGCATATAACGTCATACTATATAACGTTATACTATATGACGTAATACTTTATAACGTTATACCATATAACGTCATACCGTATAACGTTATACTATATAACGTAATACGTTGTAACGTTATACCATATAACGGTATACTATATATCGTAATATGTTATAACGTTATACCATGTAACGTATTACGTTATAACGGTATACCAAATAACGTTATACTATATAACGTAATACGTCATAACGTTATACCATATAACGTCATACCGTATAACGTTATACTATATAACGTATTACGTTATAACGTAATACCATATAACGTTATACTATATAACGTAATACCATATAACGTTATACTATATAACGTAATGCGTTATAACGTTATACCATATAACGTATTAGGTTATAACGTTATACCATATAACGTTATACTATATAACGTAATACGTTATAACGTTATACCATATAACGTTATACTATATAACATAATACGTTGTAACGTTATACCATATAACGTTATACCATATAATGTATTACGTTATAACGTTATACCATATAACGTTATACCATGTAACTTATACGTTATAACGTTATACTATATGACTTATACGTTATAACGTTATACTATATAACGTAATACGTTGAAAACTTATACCATATAACGCTATACTATATATCGTAATAAGTTATAACGTTATACCATATAACGTTATACTATATAACATAATACGTTATAACGTTATACCATATAACGTTATACTATATAACGTAATACGATATAACGTTATGCCATATAACGTATTACGTTATAACGGTATACCAAATAACGTTATACTATATAACGTAATACGTCATAACGTTATACCATAAAACGTCATACCGTATAACGTTATACTATATATCGTAATACGTTATAACGTTATACCATATAACGTTATACTATATAACGTAATAGCATATAACGTCATACTATAAAACGTTATACTATGTAACGTAATACTTTATAACGTTATACCATATAACGTCATACCGTATAACGTTATACTATATAACGTAATACGTTGTAACGTTATACCATATAACGGTATACTATATATCGTAATATGTTATAACGTTATACCATGTAACGTATTACGTTATAACGTTCTACCATATAGCGTTATGCTACATAACGTAATACGTTATAACGTTATACCATATAACGTTATACTATATACCGTAATACTTTATACCGTTATACCATATAACGTTATACCATATAACGTTATACTATATAACGTATTACGTTATAACGTAATACCATATAACGTTATACTATATAACTTAATACCATATAACGTTATACTATATAACGTAATGCGTTATAACGTTATACAATATAACGTATTAGGTTATAACGTTATACCATATAACGTTATACTATATAACCTAATACGATATAACGTTATACCATATAACGTATTACGTTATAACGTTATACCATATAACGTATCACGTTATAACGTAATACCATATAACGTTATACTATATAACGTAATACGTTATATCGTTATACCATATAACGTAATACGTTATAACGTTATACCATATAACGTTAAACTATATAACGTAATACCATATAACGCTATACTATATAACGTAATACGTTATAACGTTATACCATATAACGTATTAGGTTGTAACGTAATACCATATAACGTGATACTATATAACGTAATTCGTTATGACGTTATACCATATAACGTATTTGGTTATGACGTTATACCATATAACGTTATACTATATAACGTAATACGTTATAACGTGATACCAAACAACGTATTACTTTATAACGTTATACCATATAACGTATTACGTTATATCGTTATACCATATAGCGTTATACTACATAACGCAATACGTTATAACGTTATACCATATAACGTTATACTATATACCGTAATACTTTATACCGTTATACCATATAACGTTATACCATATAACGTTAAACTATATAACGTAATACGTTATAACGTTATACCACATAACGAGATACTATATAACGTAATACTTTATAACGTTATACCATATAGCGTTATACCATATAACGTTAAACTATATAACGTTATACCATATAACGTTATACCATATAACGTTGTACCATATAACGTATTACGTTATAACGTTATACCATATAAAGTATTACGATATAACGTTATACCATAAAACGTCATACTATATAACGTAATACGTTATAACTTTATACCATATTATGTATTACGTTATAACGTTATACCATATAACTTTATACCATACAGCGTCATACCATATAACGTAATACGTTATAACGTTATACCATATAACGTATCACGTTATAACGTAATACCATATAACGTTATACTATATAACGTAATACGTTATATCGTTATACCATATAACGTATTAGGTTATAACGTAATACCATATAACGTGATACTATATAACGTAATTCGTTATGACGTTATACCATATAACGTATTTGGTTATGACGTTATACCATATAACGTTATACTATATAACGTAATACGTTATAACGTGATACCAAACAACGTATTACTTTATAACGTTATACCATATAACGTATTACGTTATATCGTTATACCATATAGCGTTATACTACATAACGTAATACGTTATAACGTTATACCCTATAACGTTATACTATATACCGTAATACTTTATACCGTTATACCATATAACGTTATACCATATAACGTTAAACTATATAACGTAATACGTTATAACGTTATACCACATAACGAGATACTATATACCGTAATACTTTATAACGTTATACCATATAACGTTATACCATATAACGTTAAACTATATAACGTTATACCATATAACGTTATACCATATAACGTTATACCATATAACGTATTACGTTATAACGTTATACCATATAAAGTATTACGATATAACGTTATACCATAAAACGTTATACTATATAACGTAATACGTTATAACGTTATACCATATAAAGTATTACGATATAACGTTATACCATAAAACGTTATACTATATAACGTAATACGTTATAACGTTATACCATATTATGTATTACGTTATAACGTTATACCATATAACTTTATACCATACAACGTCATACCATATAACGTAATACGTTATAACGTTATACCATATAACGTTATACTATATAACGTAATACGTTATAACGTTATACCATATTATGTATTACGTTATAACGTTATACCATATAACTTTATACCATACAACGTCATACCATATAACGTAATACGTTATAACGTTATACCACATAACGAGATACTATATACCGTAATACTTTATAACGTTATACCATATAACGTTATACCATATAACGTTAAACTATATAACGTTATACCATATAACGTTATACCATATAACGTTATACCATATAACGTATTACGTTATAACGTTATACCATATAAAGTATTACGATATAACGTTATACCATAAAACGTTATACTATATAACGTAATACGTTATAACGTTATACCATATTATGTATTACGTTATAACGTTATACCATATAACTTTATACCATACAACGTCATACCATATAACGTAATACGTTATAACGTTATACCATATAACGTTATACTATATACCGTAATACTTTATACCGTTATACCATATAACGTTATACCATATAACGTTAAACTATATAACGTAATACGTTATAACGTTATACCATATAATGAGATACTATATACCGAAATATATTATAACGTTATACCATATAATGTTATATCATATAGCGTTATACCATATAACGTAGTACGTTATAACGTTATACCATATAACGTACTATGTTATGACGTGTTACGTTATAACGGTATACCATACAACGTTATACTATATAACCTAATACGATATAACGTTATACCATATAACGTATTACGTTATAACGTTATACCATATAACGTATCACGTTATAACGTAATACCATATAACATTATACTATATAACGTAATACGTTATATCGTTATACCATATAACGTCATACCGTATAACGTTATACTATATAACGTATTACGTTATAACGTAATACCATATAACGTTATACTATATAACGTAATACCATATAACGTTATACCATATAACGTTATACTATATAACGTAATACGTTATAACGTTATACCATATAACGTTATACTATATAACGTAATACCATATAACGCTATACTATATAACGTAATTCGTTATGACGTTATACCATATAACGTATTAGGTTATGACGTTATACCATATAACGTTATACTATATAACGTAATACATTATAACGTGATACCAAACAACGTATTACTTTATAACGTTATATTATATAACGTATTACGATATAACGTTCTACCATATAGCGTTATGCTACATAACGTAATACGTTATAACGTTATACCATATAACGTTATACTATATACCGTAATACTTTATACCGTTATACCATATAACGCTATACCATATAACGTTATACTATATAACGTATTACGTTATAACGTAATACCATATAACGTTATACTATATAACGTAATACCATATAACACTATACTATATAACGTAATACGTTATAACGTTATACCATATAACGTATTAGGTTGTAACGTAATACCATATAACGTGATACTATATAACGTAATTCGTTATGACGTTATACCATATAACGTATTTGGTTATGACGTTATACCATATAACGTTATACTATATAACGTAATACGTTATAACGTGATACCAAACAACGTATTACTTTATAACGTTATACCATATAACGTATTACGTTATATCGTTATACCATATAGCGTTATACTACATAACGCAATACGTTATAACGTTATACCATATAACGTTATACTATATACCGTAATACTTTATACCGTTATACCATATAACGTTATACCATATAACGTTAAACTATATAACGTAATACGTTATAACGTTATACCACATAACGAGATACTATATAACGTAATACTTTATAACGTTATACCATATAGCGTTATACCATATAACGTTAAACTATATAACGTTATACCATATAACGTTATACCATATAACGTTGTACCATATAACGTATTACGTTATAACGTTATACCATATAAAGTATTACGATATAACGTTATACCATAAAACGTCATACTATATAACGTAATACGTTATAACTTTATACCATATTATGTATTACGTTATAACGTTATACCATATAACTTTATACCATACAGCGTCATACCATATAACGTAATACGTTATAACGTTATACCATATAACGTATCACGTTATAACGTAATACCATATAACGTTATACTATATAACGTAATACGTTATATCGTTATACCATATAACGTAATACGTTATAACGTTATACCATATAACGTTAAACTATATAACGTAATACCATATAACGCTATACTATATAACGTAATACGTTATAACGTTATACCATATAACGTATTAGGTTATAACGTAATACCATATAACGTGATACTATATAACGTAATTCGTTATGACGTTATACCATATAACGTATTTGGTTATGACGTTATACCATATAACGTTATACTATATAACGTAATACGTTATAACGTGATACCAAACAACGTATTACTTTATAACGTTATACCATATAACGTATTACGTTATATCGTTATACCATATAGCGTTATACTACATAACGTAATACGTTATAACGTTATACCCTATAACGTTATACTATATACCGTAATACTTTATACCGTTATACCATATAACGTTATACCATATAACGTTAAACTATATAACGTAATACGTTATAACGTTATACCACATAACGAGATACTATATACCGTAATACTTTATAACGTTATACCATATAACGTTATACCATATAACGTTAAACTATATAACGTTATACCATATAACGTTATACCATATAACGTTATACCATATAACGTATTACGTTATAACGTTATACCATATAAAGTATTACGATATAACGTTATACCATAAAACGTTATACTATATAACGTAATACGTTATAACGTTATACCATATTATGTATTACGTTATAACGTTATACCATATAACTTTATACCATACAACGTCATACCATATAACGTAATACGTTATAACGTTATACCATATAACGTTATACTATATACCGTAATACTTTATACCGTTATACCATATAACGTTATACCATATAACGTTAAACTATATAACGTAATACGTTATAACGTTATACCATATAATGAGATACTATATACCGAAATATATTATAACGTTATACCATATAATGTTATATCATATAGCGTTATACCATATAACGTAGTACGTTATAACGTTATACCATATAACGTACTATGTTATGACGTGTTACGTTATAACGGTATACCATACAACGTTATACTATATAACCTAATACGATATAACGTTATACCATATAACGTATTACGTTATAACGTTATACCATATAACGTATCACGTTATAACGTAATACCATATAACGTTATACTATATAACGTAATACGTTATATCGTTATACCATATAACGTCATACCGTATAACGTTATACTATATAACGTATTACGTTATAACGTAATACCATATAACGTTATACTATATAACGTAATACCATATAACGTTATACCATATAACGTTATACTATATAACGTAATACGTTATAACGTTATACCATATAACGTTATACTATATAACGTAATACCATATAACGCTATACTATATAACGTAATTCGTTATGACGTTATACCATATAACGTATTAGGTTATGACGTTATACCATATAACGTTATACTATATAACGTAATACATTATAACGTGATACCAAACAACGTATTACTTTATAACGTTATATTATATAACGTATTACGTTATAACGTTCTACCATATAGCGTTATGCTACATAACGTAATACGTTATAACGTTATACCATATAACGTTATACTATATACCGTAATACTTTATACCGTTATACCATATAACGCTATACCATATAACGTTATACTATATAACGTATTACGTTATAACGTAATACCATATAACGTTATACTATATAACGTAATACCATATAACGTTATACTATATAACGTAATGCGTTATAACGTTATACTATATAACGTAATACGTTATATCGTTATACCATATAACGTAATACGTTATAACGTTATACCATATAACGTTAAACTATATAACGTAATACCATATAACGCTATACTATATAACGTAATACGTTATAACGTTATACCATATAACGTATTAGGTTATACCGTAATACCATATAACGTGATACTATATAACGTAATTCGTTATGACGTTATACCATATAACGTATTTGGTTATGACGTTATACCAAATAACGTTATACTATATAACGTAATACGTTATAACGTGATACCAAACAACGTATTACTTTATAACGTTATACCATATAACGTATTACGTTATATCGATATACCATATAGCGTTATACTACATAACGTAATACGTTATAACGTTATACCATATAACGTTATACTATATACCGTAATACTTTATACCGTTATACCATATAACGTTATACCATATAACGTTAAACTATATAACGTAATACGTTATAACGTTATACCACATAACGATATACTATATATCGTAATACTTTATAACGTTATACCATATAACGTTATACCATATAACGTTAAACTATATAACGTTATACCATATAACGTTATACCATATAACGTTATACCATATAACGTATTACGTTATAACGTTATACCATATAAAGTATTACGATATAACGTTATACCATAAAACGTCATACTATATAACGTAATACGTTATAACGTTATACCATATTATGTATTACGTTATAACGTTATACCATATAACTTTATACCATACAACGTCATACCATATAACGTAATACGTTATAACGTTATACCATATAACGAGATACTATATACCGAAATATATTATAACGTTATACCATACAATGTTATACCATACAACGTTATACTATATAACGTAATACGTTATAACGTTATGCCATATAACGTATTACTTTATAACGGTATACCAAATAACGTTATACTATATAACGTAATACGTCATAACCTCATACCATATAACGTCATACCGTATAACGTTATACTATATAACGTATTACGTTATAACGTAATACCATATAACGTTATACAATATAACGTAATACCATATACCGTTATACTATATAACGTAATGCGTTATAACGTTATACCATATAACGTATTAGGTTATAACGTTATACCATATAACGTTATACGATATAACGTAATACGATATAACGTTATACCATATAACGTATTACGTTATAACGTTATACCATATAACGTATCACGTTATAACGTAATACCATATAAAGTTATAGTATATAACGTAATACGTTATATCGTTATACCATACAACGTATTACGTTAGAACGGTATACCATATAACGTTGTACTATATATCGTAATACTTTATAACGCTATACCATATAACGCTATACCATATAACGTTAAACGATATAACGTAATACGTTATAACGTTATACTATATAAAGAGATACTATATACCGTAATACTTTATAACGTTATACCATATAACGTTATACCATATAACGTACTATGTTATAACGTGTTACGTTATAACGGTATACCATACAACGTTATACTATATAACGTAATACGTTATAACGTTATACCATATAACGTATTGCGTTATAACGTTATACAATATAACATTATACCATGTAACTTATACGTTATAACGTTATACCATATAACGTATTACGATATAACGTAATACCATATAACGTTATACTATATAACGTAATACCATATAACGTTATACTATATGACGTAATGAGTTATAACGTTATACCATATAACGTATTAGGCTATAACTTTATACCATATAACGTTATACTGTATAACGTAATACGATATAACGTTATACCATATAACGTTATACCATATAACGTATTACGATATAACGCTATACCATATAACGTTATACTATATAACGTAATACGTTATAACGTGATACCAAACAACGTATTACTTTATAACGTTATACCATATAACGTATTACGTTATATCGTTATACCATATAGCGTTATACTACATAACGTAATACGTTATAACGTTATACCCTATAACGTTATACTATATACCGTAATACTTTATACCGTTATACCATATAACGTTATACCATATAACGTTAAACTATATAACGTAATACGTTATAACGTTATACCACATAACGAGATACTATATACCGTAATACTTTATAACGTTATACCATATAACGTTATACCATATAACGTTAAACTATATAACGTTATACCATATAACGTTATACCATATAACGTTATACCATATAACGTATTACGTTATAACGTTATACCATATAAAGTATTACGATATAACGTTATACCATAAAACGTTATACTATATAACGTAATACGTTATAACGTTATACCATATTATGTATTACGTTATAACGTTATACCATATAACTTTATACCATACAACGTCATACCATATAACGTAATACGTTATAACGTTATACCATATAACGTTATACTATATACCGTAATACTTTATACCGTTATACCATATAACGTTATACCATATAACGTTAAACTATATAACGTAATACGTTATAACGTTATACCATATAATGAGATACTATATACCGAAATATATTATAACGTTATACCATATAATGTTATATCATATAGCGTTATACCATATAACGTAGTACGTTATAACGTTATACCATATAACGTACTATGTTATGACGTGTTACGTTATAACGGTATACCATACAACGTTATACTATATAACCTAATACGATATAACGTTATACCATATAACGTATTACGTTATAACGTTATACCATATAACGTATCACGTTATAACGTAATACCATATAACGTTATACTATATAACGTAATACGTTATATCGTTATACCATATAACGTCATACCGTATAACGTTATACTATATAACGTATTACGTTATAACGTAATACCATATAACGTTATACTATATAACGTAATACCATATAACGTTATACCATATAACGTTATACTATATAACGTAATACGTTATAACGTTATACCATATAACGTTATACTATATAACGTAATACCATATAACGCTATACTATATAACGTAATTCGTTATGACGTTATACCATATAACGTATTAGGTTATGACGTTATACCATATAACGTTATACTATATAACGTAATACATTATAACGTGATACCAAACAACGTATTACTTTATAACGTTATATTATATAACGTATTACGTTATAACGTTCTACCATATAGCGTTATGCTACATAACGTAATACGTTATAACGTTATACCATATAACGTTATACTATATACCGTAATACTTTATACCGTTATACCATATAACGCTATACCATATAACGTTATACTATATAACGTATTACGTTATAACGTAATACCATATAACGTTATACTATATAACGTAATACCATATAACGTTATACTATATAACGTAATGCGTTATAACGTTATACTATATAACGTAATACGTTATATCGTTATACCATATAACGTAATACGTTATAACGTTATACCATATAACGTTAAACTATATAACGTAATACCATATAACGCTATACTATATAACGTAATACGTTATAACGTTATACCATATAACGTATTAGGTTATACCGTAATACCATATAACGTGATACTATATAACGTAATTCGTTATGACGTTATACCATATAACGTATTTGGTTATGACGTTATACCAAATAACGTTATACTATATAACGTAATACGTTATAACGTGATACCAAACAACGTATTACTTTATAACGTTATACCATATAACGTATTACGTTATATCGATATACCATATAGCGTTATACTACATAACGTAATACGTTATAACGTTATACCATATAACGTTATACTATATACCGTAATACTTTATACCGTTATACCATATAACGTTATACCATATAACGTTAAACTATATAACGTAATACGTTATAACGTTATACCACATAACGATATACTATATATCGTAATACTTTATAACGTTATACCATATAACGTTATACCATATAACGTTAAACTATATAACGTTATACCATATAACGTTATACCATATAACGTTATACCATATAACGTATTACGTTATAACGTTATACCATATAAAGTATTACGATATAACGTTATACCATAAAACGTCATACTATATAACGTAATACGTTATAACGTTATACCATATTATGTATTACGTTATAACGTTATACCATATAACTTTATACCATACAACGTCATACCATATAACGTAATACGTTATAACGTTATACCATATAACGAGATACTATATACCGAAATATATTATAACGTTATACCATACAATGTTATACCATACAACGTTATACTATATAACGTAATACGTTATAACGTTATGCCATATAACGTATTACTTTATAACGGTATACCAAATAACGTTATACTATATAACGTAATACGTCATAACCTCATACCATATAACGTCATACCGTATAACGTTATACTATATAACGTATTACGTTATAACGTAATACCATATAACGTTATACAATATAACGTAATACCATATACCGTTATACTATATAACGTAATGCGTTATAACGTTATACCATATAACGTATTAGGTTATAACGTTATACCATATAACGTTATACGATATAACGTAATACGATATAACGTTATACCATATAACGTATTACGTTATAACGTTATACCATATAACGTATCACGTTATAACGTAATACCATATAAAGTTATAGTATATAACGTAATACGTTATATCGTTATACCATACAACGTATTACGTTAGAACGGTATACCATATAACGTTGTACTATATATCGTAATACTTTATAACGCTATACCATATAACGCTATACCATATAACGTTAAACGATATAACGTAATACGTTATAACGTTATACTATATAAAGAGATACTATATACCGTAATACTTTATAACGTTATACCATATAACGTTATACCATATAACGTACTATGTTATAACGTGTTACGTTATAACGGTATACCATACAACGTTATACTATATAACGTAATACGTTATAACGTTATACCATATAACGTATTGCGTTATAACGTTATACAATATAACATTATACCATGTAACTTATACGTTATAACGTTATACCATATAACGTATTACGATATAACGTAATACCATATAACGTTATACTATATAACGTAATACCATATAACGTTATACTATATGACGTAATGAGTTATAACGTTATACCATATAACGTATTAGGCTATAACTTTATACCATATAACGTTATACTGTATAACGTAATACGATATAACGTTATACCATATAACGTTATACCATATAACGTATTACGATATAACGCTATACCATATAACGTTATACTATATAACGTAATACGTTATAACGTTATACCATATAACGTTATACTATATAACGTAATACCATATAACGTTATACCATATAACGTATTACGTTATGACGTTATACCATATAACGTCATACCATGTAACTTATACGTTATAACGTTATACTATATGACTTATACGTAATAACGTTATACTATATAACGTAATACGTTGAAACGTTATACCATATAACGCTATACTATATATCGTAATAAGTTATAACGTTATACCATATAACGTTATACTATATAACATAATACGTTATAACGTTATACCATATAACGTTATACTATATAACTCAATACGATATAACGTTATGCCATATAACGTATTACGTTATAACGGTATACAAAATAACGTTATACTATATAACGTAATACGTCATAACGTTATACCATATAACGTCATACCGTATAACGTTATACTATATAACGTAATACGTTATAACGTTAGACCATATAACGTATTACGGTACAACGTTATACCATATACCGTCATACCATATACCGTAATACGCTATAACGTTATACCATATGACGTTATACTGTATAACCTAATACGTCATAACGTTATACCATATAACGTCATACCGTTTAACGTTATACTATATAACGTAATAGGATATAACGTCATACTATATAACGTTATACTATATAACGTAATACTTTATAACGTTATACCATATAACGTCATACCGTATAACGTTATACTATATAACGTATTACGTTATAACGTAATACCATATAACGTTATACTATATAACGCAATACCATATAACGTTATACTATATAACGTAATGCGTTATAACGTTATACCATATAACGTATTAGGTTATAACGTTATACCATATAACGTTGTACTATATAACGTAATACGTTATAACGTTATACCATATAACGTTATACTATATAACGTATTACGATATAACGCTATTCCATATAACGTTATACTATATAACGTAATACTACATAACGTTATACTATATAGAGTAATACGTTATAACGTTATACCATATAACGTTATACCATATAATGTTATACCATATAGCGTTATACCATATAACGTAGTACGTTATAACGTTATACCATATAACGTACTATGTTATAACGTGTTACGTTGTAACGGTATACCATACAACGTTATTACGATATAACGCTATACCATATAACGTTATACTATATAACGTAATACTACATAACGTTATACTATATAGAGTAATACGTTATAACGTTATACCATATAACGTATTAGGTTATAACGTAATACCATATAACGTTATACTATATAGAGTAATACGTTATAACGTTATACCATATAACGTCATAAAGTATAACGTTATACTATATAACGTATTACGTAATAACGTAATACCATATAACGTTATACTATATAACGTAATACCATATAACGTTATACCATATAACCTAATGCGTTATAACGTTATACCATATAACGTATTAGGTTATAACGTTATACCATATAACGTTATACTATATAACGTAATACGATATAACGTTATACCATATAACGTATTACGTTATAACGTTATACCATATAACGTATCACGTTATAACGTAATACCATATAACGTTATACTATATAACGTAATACGTTATATCGTTATACCATACAACGTATTACGTTAGAACGGTATAGCATATAGCGTTGTATTATATAACGTAATACGTCATAACGTTATACCA
Source organism: Bombus flavifrons (assembly GCF_040668555.2). Taxonomy (NCBI): domain Eukaryota; kingdom Metazoa; phylum Arthropoda; class Insecta; order Hymenoptera; family Apidae; genus Bombus; species Bombus flavifrons. The sequence goes on from NC_138451.1 coordinate 5,746,409, forward strand.
TAAAACGTCATACCGTATAACGCTATACTATATATCGTAATAAGTTATAACGTTATACCATATAACGTTATACTATATAACATAATACGTTATAACGTTATACCATATAACGTTATACTGTATAACGTAATACGATATAACGCTATTCCATATAACGTTATACTATATAACGTAATACTACATAACGTTATACTATATAGAGTAATACGTTATAACGTTATACCATATAACGTTATACCATATAATGTTATACCATATAGCGTTATACCATATAACGTAGTACGTTATAACGTTATACCATATAACGTACTATGTTATAACGTGTTACGTTGTAACGGTATACCATACAACGTTATTACGATATAACGCTATACCATATAACGTTATACTATATAACGTAATACGTTATAACGTTATACCATATAACGTTATACCATATAACGTTATACCATATAACGTTGTACCATATAACGTATTACGTTATAACGTTATACCATATAAAGTATTACGATATAACGTTATACCATAAAACGTCATACTATATAACGTAATACGTTATAACTTTATACCATATTATGTATTACGTTATAACGTTATACCATATAACTTTATACCATACAGCGTCATACCATATAACGTAATACGTTATAACGTTATACCATATAACGTATCACGTTATAACGTAATACCATATAACGTTATACTATATAACGTAATACGTTATATCGTTATACCATATAACGTAATACGTTATAACGTTATACCATATAACGTTAAACTATATAACGTAATACCATATAACGCTATACTATATAACGTAATACGTTATAACGTTATACCATATAACGTATTAGGTTATAACGTAATACCATATAACGTGATACTATATAACGTAATTCGTTATGACGTTATACCATATAACGTATTTGGTTATGACGTTATACCATATAACGTTATACTATATAACGTAATACGTTATAACGTGATACCAAACAACGTATTACTTTATAACGTTATACCATATAACGTATTACGTTATATCGTTATACCATATAGCGTTATACTACATAACGTAATACGTTATAACGTTATACCCTATAACGTTATACTATATACCGTAATACTTTATACCGTTATACCATATAACGTTATACCATATAACGTTAAACTATATAACGTAATACGTTATAACGTTATACCACATAACGAGATACTATATACCGTAATACTTTATAACGTTATACCATATAACGTTATACCATATAACGTTAAACTATATAACGTTATACCATATAACGTTATACCATATAACGTATTACGTTATAACGTTATACCATATAAAGTATTACGATATAACGTTATACCATAAAACGTTATACTATATAACGTAATACGTTATAACGTTATACCATATTATGTATTACGTTATAACGTTATACCATATAACTTTATACCATACAACGTCATACCATATAACGTAATACGTTATAACGTTATACCATATAACGTTATACTATATACCGTAATACTTTATACCGTTATACCATATAACGTTATACCATATAACGTTAAACTATATAACGTAATACGTTATAACGTTATACCATATAATGAGATACTATATACCGAAATATATTATAACGTTATACCATATAATGTTATATCATATAGCGTTATACCATATAACGTAGTACGTTATAACGTTATACCATATAACGTACTATGTTATGACGTGTTACGTTATAACGGTATACCATACAACGTTATACTATATAACCTAATACGATATAACGTTATACCATATAACGTATTACGTTATAACGTTATACCATATAACGTATCACGTTATAACGTAATACCATATAACATTATACTATATAACGTAATACGTTATATCGTTATACCATATAACGTCATACCGTATAACGTTATACTATATAACGTATTACGTTATAACGTAATACGTTATAACGTTATACCATATAACGTTATACTATATAACGTAATACCATATAACGCTATACTATATAACGTAATTCGTTATGACGTTATACCATATAACGTATTAGGTTATGACGTTATACCATATAACGTTATACTATATAACGTAATACATTATAACGTGATACCAAACAACGTATTACTTTATAACGTTATATTATATAACGTATTACGATATAACGTTCTACCATATAGCGTTATGCTACATAACGTAATACGTTATAACGTTATACCATATAACGTTATACTATATACCGTAATACTTTATACCGTTATACCATATAACGCTATACCATATAACGTTATACTATATAACGTATTACGTTATAACGTAATACCATATAACGTTATACTATATAACGTAATACCATATAACACTATACTATATAACGTAATACGTTATAACGTTATACCATATAACGTATTAGGTTGTAACGTAATACCATATAACGTGATACTATATAACGTAATTCGTTATGACGTTATACCATATAACGTATTTGGTTATGACGTTATACCATATAACGTTATACTATATAACGTAATACGTTATAACGTGATACCAAACAACGTATTACTTTATAACGTTATACCATATAACGTATTACGTTATATCGTTATACCATATAGCGTTATACTACATAACGCAATACGTTATAACGTTATACCATATAACGTTATACTATATACCGTAATACTTTATACCGTTATACCATATAACGTTATACCATATAACGTTAAACTATATAACGTAATACGTTATAACGTTATACCACATAACGAGATACTATATAACGTAATACTTTATAACGTTATACCATATAGCGTTATACCATATAACGTTAAACTATATAACGTTATACCATATAACGTTATACCATATAACGTTGTACCATATAACGTATTACGTTATAACGTTATACCATATAAAGTATTACGATATAACGTTATACCATAAAACGTCATACTATATAACGTAATACGTTATAACTTTATACCATATTATGTATTACGTTATAACGTTATACCATATAACTTTATACCATACAGCGTCATACCATATAACGTAATACGTTATAACGTTATACCATATAACGTATCACGTTATAACGTAATACCATATAACGTTATACTATATAACGTAATACGTTATATCGTTATACCATATAACGTAATACGTTATAACGTTATACCATATAACGTTAAACTATATAACGTAATACCATATAACGCTATACTATATAACGTAATACGTTATAACGTTATACCATATAACGTATTAGGTTATAACGTAATACCATATAACGTGATACTATATAACGTAATTCGTTATGACGTTATACCATATAACGTATTTGGTTATGACGTTATACCATATAACGTTATACTATATAACGTAATACGTTATAACGTGATACCAAACAACGTATTACTTTATAACGTTATACCATATAACGTATTACGTTATATCGTTATACCATATAGCGTTATACTACATAACGTAATACGTTATAACGTTATACCCTATAACGTTATACTATATACCGTAATACTTTATACCGTTATACCATATAACGTTATACCATATAACGTTAAACTATATAACGTAATACGTTATAACGTTATACCACATAACGAGATACTATATACCGTAATACTTTATAACGTTATACCATATAACGTTATACCATATAACGTTAAACTATATAACGTTATACCATATAACGTTATACCATATAACGTTATACCATATAACGTATTACGTTATAACGTTATACCATATAAAGTATTACGATATAACGTTATACCATAAAACGTTATACTATATAACGTAATACGTTATAACGTTATACCATATTATGTATTACGTTATAACGTTATACCATATAACTTTATACCATACAACGTCATACCATATAACGTAATACGTTATAACGTTATACCATATAACGTTATACTATATACCGTAATACTTTATACCGTTATACCATATAACGTTATACCATATAACGTTAAACTATATAACGTAATACGTTATAACGTTATACCATATAATGAGATACTATATACCGAAATATATTATAACGTTATACCATATAATGTTATATCATATAGCGTTATACCATATAACGTAGTACGTTATAACGTTATACCATATAACGTACTATGTTATGACGTGTTACGTTATAACGGTATACCATACAACGTTATACTATATAACCTAATACGATATAACGTTATACCATATAACGTATTACGTTATAACGTTATACCATATAACGTATCACGTTATAACGTAATACCATATAACGTTATACTATATAACGTAATACGTTATATCGTTATACCATATAACGTCATACCGTATAACGTTATACTATATAACGTATTACGTTATAACGTAATACCATATAACGTTATACTATATAACGTAATACCATATAACGTTATACCATATAACGTTATACTATATAACGTAATACGTTATAACGTTATACCATATAACGTTATACTATATAACGTAATACCATATAACGCTATACTATATAACGTAATTCGTTATGACGTTATACCATATAACGTATTAGGTTATGACGTTATACCATATAACGTTATACTATATAACGTAATACATTATAACGTGATACCAAACAACGTATTACTTTATAACGTTATATTATATAACGTATTACGTTATAACGTTCTACCATATAGCGTTATGCTACATAACGTAATACGTTATAACGTTATACCATATAACGTTATACTATATACCGTAATACTTTATACCGTTATACCATATAACGCTATACCATATAACGTTATACTATATAACGTATTACGTTATAACGTAATACCATATAACGTTATACTATATAACGTAATACCATATAACGTTATACTATATAACGTAATGCGTTATAACGTTATACTATATAACGTAATACGTTATATCGTTATACCATATAACGTAATACGTTATAACGTTATACCATATAACGTTAAACTATATAACGTAATACCATATAACGCTATACTATATAACGTAATACGTTATAACGTTATACCATATAACGTATTAGGTTATACCGTAATACCATATAACGTGATACTATATAACGTAATTCGTTATGACGTTATACCATATAACGTATTTGGTTATGACGTTATACCAAATAACGTTATACTATATAACGTAATACGTTATAACGTGATACCAAACAACGTATTACTTTATAACGTTATACCATATAACGTATTACGTTATATCGATATACCATATAGCGTTATACTACATAACGTAATACGTTATAACGTTATAGCATATAACGTTATACTATATACCGTAATACTTTATACCGTTATACCATATAACGTTATACCATATAACGTTAAACTATATAACGTAATACGTTATAACGTTATACCACATAACGATATACTATATATCGTAATACTTTATAACGTTATACCATATAACGTTATACCATATAACGTTAAACTATATAACGTTATACCATATAACGTTATACCATATAACGTTATACCATATAACGTATTACGTTATAACGTTATACCATATAAAGTATTACGATATAACGTTATACCATAAAACGTCATACTATATAACGTAATACGTTATAACGTTATACCATATTATGTATTACGTTATAACGTTATACCATATAACTTTATACCATACAACGTCATACCATATAACGTAATACGTTATAACGTTATACCATATAACGAGATACTATATACCGAAATATATTATAACGTTATACCATACAATGTTATACCATACAACGTTATACTATATAACGTAATACGTTATAACGTTATGCCATATAACGTATTACTTTATAACGGTATACCAAATAACGTTATACTATATAACGTAATACGTCATAACCTCATACCATATAACGTCATACCGTATAACGTTATACTATATAACGTATTACGTTATAACGTAATACCATATAACGTTATACAATATAACGTAATACCATATACCGTTATACTATATAACGTAATGCGTTATAACGTTATACCATATAACGTATTAGGTTATAACGTTATACCATATAACGTTATACGATATAACGTAATACGATATAACGTTATACCATATAACGTATTACGTTATAACGTTATACCATATAACGTATCACGTTATAACGTAATACCATATAAAGTTATAGTATATAACGTAATACGTTATATCGTTATACCATACAACGTATTACGTTAGAACGGTATACCATATAACGTTGTACTATATATCGTAATACTTTATAACGCTATACCATATAACGCTATACCATATAACGTTAAACGATAAAACCGTAATACGTTATAACGTTATACTATATAAAGAGATACTATATACCGTAATACTTTATAACGTTATACCATATAACGTTATACCATATAACGTACTATGTTATAACGTGTTACGTTATAACGGTATACCATACAACGTTATACTATATAACGTAATACGTTATAACGTTATACCATATAACGTATTGCGTTATAACGTTATACAATATAACATTATACCATGTAACTTATACGTTATAACGTTATACCATATAACGTATTACGATATAACGTAATACCATATAACGTTATACTATATAACGTAATACCATATAACGTTATACTATATGACGTAATGAGTTATAACGTTATACCATATAACGTATTAGGCTATAACTTTATACCATATAACGTTATACTGTATAACGTAATACGATATAACGTTATACCATATAACGTTATACCATATAACGTATTACGATATAACGCTATACCATATAACGTTATACTATATAACGTAATACGTTATAACGTTATACCATATAACGTTATACTATATAACGTAATACCATATAACGTTATACCATATAACGTATTACGTTATGACGTTATACCATATAACGTCATACCATGTAACTTATACGTTATAACGTTATACTATATGACTTATACGTTATAACGTTATACTATATAACGTAATACGTTGAAACGTTATACCATATAACGCTATACTATATATCGTAATAAGTTATAACGTTATACCATATAACGTTATACTATATAACATAATACGTTATAACGTTATACCATATAACGTTATACTATATAACTCAATACGATATAACGTTATGCCATATAACGTATTACGTTATAACGGTATACAAAATAACGTTATACTATATAACGTAATACGTCATAACGTTATACCATATAACGTCATACCGTATAACGTTATACTATATAACGTAATACGTTATAACGTTAGACCATATAACGTATTACGGTACAACGTTATACCATATACCGTCATACCATATACCGTAATACGCTATAACGTTATACCATATGACGTTATACTGTATAACCTAATACGTCATAACGTTATACCATATAACGTCATACCGTTTAACGTTATACTATATAACGTAATAGGATATAACGTCATACTATATAACGTTATACTATATAACGTAATACTTTATAACGTTATACCATATAACGTCATACCGTATAACGTTATACTATATAACGTATTACGTTATAACGTAATACCATATAACGTTATACTATATAACGCAATACCATATAACGTTATACTATATAACGTAATGCGTTATAACGTTATACCATATAACGTATTAGGTTATAACGTTATACCATATAACGTTGTACTATATAACGTAATACGTTATAACGTTATACCATATAACGTTATACTATATAACGTATTACGATATAACGCTATTCCATATAACGTTATACTATATAACGTAATACTACATAACGTTATACTATATAGAGTAATACGTTATAACGTTATACCATATAACGTTATACCATATAATGTTATACCATATAGCGTTATACCATATAACGTAGTACGTTATAACGTTATACCATATAACGTACTATGTTATAACGTGTTACGTTGTAACGGTATACCATACAACGTTATTACGATATAACGCTATACCATATAACGTTATACTATATAACGTTATACTACATAACGTTATACTATATAGAGTAATACGTTATAACGTTATACCATATAACGTATTAGGTTATAACGTAATACCATATAACGTTATACTATATAGAGTAATACGTTATAACGTTATACCATATAACGTCATAAAGTATAACGTTATACTATATAACGTATTACGTAATAACGTAATACCATATAACGTTATACTATATAACGTAATACCATATAACGTTATACCATATAACCTAATGCGTTATAACGTTATACCATATAACGTATTAGGTTATAACGTTATACCATATAACGTTATACTATATAACGTAATACGATATAACGTTATACCATATAACGTATTACGTTATAACGTTATACCATATAACGTATCACGTTATAACGTAATACCATATAACGTTATACTATATAACGTAATACGTTATATCGTTATACCATACAACGTATTACGTTAGAACGGTATAGCATATAGCGTTGTATTATATAACGTAATACGTCATAACGTTATACCATAAAACGTCATACCGTATAACGCTATACTATATATCGTAATAAGTTATAACGTTATACCATATAACGTTATACTATATAACATAATACGTTATAACGTTATACCATATAACGTTATACTGTATAACGTAATACGATATAACGCTATTCCATATAACGTTATACTATATAACGTAATACTACATAACGTTATACTATATAGAGTAATACGTTATAACGTTATACCATATAACGTTATACCATATAATGTTATACCATATAGCGTTATACCATATAACGTAGTACGTTATAACGTTATACCATATAACGTACTATGTTATAACGTGTTACGTTGTAACGGTATACCATACAACGTTATTACGATATAACGCTATACCATATAACGTTATACTATATAACGTAATACGTTATAACGTTATACCATATAACGTTATACCATATAATGTTATACCATATAGCGTTATACCATATAACGTAATACGTTGTAACGTTATACCATATAACGGTATACTATATATCGTAATATGTTATAACGTTATACCATATAACGTATTACGTTATAACGGTATACCAAATAACGTTATACTATATAACGTAATAGGTCATAACGTTATACCATATAACGTCATACCGTATAACGTTATACTATATAACGTATTACGTTATAACGTAATACCATATAACGTTATACTATATAACGCAATACCATATAACGTTATACTATATAACGTAATGCGTTATAACGTTATACCATATAACGTATTAGGTTATAACGTTATACCATATAACGTTGTACTATATAACGTAATACGTTATAACGTTATACCATATAACGTTATACTATATAACGTATTACGATATAACGCTATTCCATATAACGTTATACTATATAACGTAATACTACATAACGTTATACTATATAGAGTAATACGTTATAACGTTATACCATATAACGTTATAACATATAATGTTATACCATATAGCGTTATACCATATAACGTAGTACGTTATAACGTTATACCATATAACGTAGTACGTTATAACGTTATACCATATAACGTACTATGTTATAACGTGTTACGTTGTAACGGTATACCATACAACGTTATTACGATATAACGCTATACCATATAACGTTATACTATATAACGTAATACTACATAACGTTATACTATATAGAGTAATACGTTATAACGTTATACCATATAACGTATTAGGTTATAACGTAATACCATATAACGTTATACTATATAGAGTAATACGTTATTACGTTATACCATATAACGTCATAAAGTATAACGTTATACTATATAACGTATTACGTAATAACGTAATACCATATAACGTTATACTATATAACGTAATACCATATAACGTTATACTATATAACGTAATGCGTTATAACGTTATACCATATAACGTATTAGGTTATAACGTTATACCATATAACGTTATACTATATAACGTAATACGATATAACGTTATACCATATAACGTTATACTATATAACTCAATACGATATAACGTTATGCCATATAACGTATTACGTTATAACGGTATACAAAATAACGTTATACTATATAACGTAATACGTCATAACGTTATGCCATATAACGTCATACCGTATAACGTTATACTATATAACGTAATACGTTATAACGTTATACCATATAACGTATTAGCTTATAACGTAATACCATATAACGTTATACTATATAGAGTAATACGTTATAACGTTATACCATATAACGTTATACTATAAAACGTAATACTTTATAACGTTATACCATATAACGTCATACCGTATAACGTTATACTATATAACGTAATACTTTATAACGTTATACCATATAACGTTATACTATATAACGTCATACCGTATAACGTTATACTATATAACGTAATACGTTATAACGTTAGACCATATAACGTATTACGGTATAACGTTATACCATATACCGTCATACCATATACCGTAATACGCTATAACTTTATACCATATGACGTTATACTGTATAACGTAATACGTCATAACGTTATACCATATAACGTCATACCGTATAACGTTATACTATATAACGTAATACCATATAACGTCATACAATATAACGTTATACTATATAACGTAATACTTTATAACGTTATACCATATAACGTCATACCGTATAACGTTATACTATATAACGTAATACGTTGTAACGTTATACCATATAACGGTTTACTATATATCGTAATATGTTATAACGTTATACCATGTAACGTACTACGTTATAACGGTATACCAAATAACGTTATACTATATAACGTAATACGTCATAACGTTATACCATAAAACGTCATACCGTATAACGTTATACTATATAACGTATTACGTTATAACGTAATACCATATAACGTTATACTATATAACGTAATACCATATAACGTTATACTATATAACGTAATGCCTTATAACGTTATACCATATAACGTATTAGGTTATAACGTTATACCATATAACGTTGTACTATATAACGTAATACGTTATAACGTTATACCATATAACGTATTACGTTATAACGTTATATCATATAACGTACCACGTTATAACGTAATACCATATAACGTTATACTATATAACGTAATACCATATAACGTTATACTATATAACGTAATGCCTTATAACGTTATACCATATAACGTATTAGGTTATAACGTTATACCATATAACGTTGTACTATATAACGTAATACGTTATAACGTTATACCATATAACGTATTACGGTATAACGTTATACCATATACCGTCATACCATATACCGTAATACGCTATAACTTTATACCATATGACGTTATACTGTATAACGTAATACGTCATAACGTTATACCATATAACGTCATACCGTATAACGTTATACTATATAACGTAATACCATATAACGTCATACAATATAACGTTATACTATATAACGTAATACTTTATAACGTTATACCATATAACGTCATACCGTATAACGTTATACTATATAACGTAATACGTTGTAACGTTATACCATATAACGGTTTACTATATATCGTAATATGTTATAACGTTATACCATGTAACGTACTACGTTATAACGGTATACCAAATAACGTTATACTATATAACGTAATACGTCATAACGTTATACCATAAAACGTCATACCGTATAACGTTATACTATATAACGTATTACGTTATAACGTAATACCATATAACGTTATACTATATAACGTAATACCATATAACGTTATACTATATAACGTAATGCCTTATAACGTTATACCATATAACGTATTAGGTTATAACGTTATACCATATAACGTTGTACTATATAACGTAATACGTTATAACGTTATACCATATAACGTATTACGTTATAACGTTATATCATATAACGTACCACGTTATAACGTAATACCATATAACGTTATACTATATAACGTAATACCATATAACGTTATACTATATAACGTAATGCCTTATAACGTTATACCATATAACGTATTAGGTTATAACGTTATACCATATAACGTTGTACTATATAACGTAATACGTCATAACGTTATACCATAAAACGTCATACCGTATAACGTTATACTATATAACGTATTACGTTATAACGTAATACCATATAACGTTATACTATATAACGTAATACCATATAACGTTATACTATATAACGTAATGCCTTATAACGTTATACCATATAACGTATTAGGTTATAACGTTATACCATATAACGTTGTACTATATAACGTAATACGTTATAACGTTATACTATATAACGTAATACGTTATAACGTTATACCATATAACGTTATACTATATAACGTAATACTACATAACGTTATACTATATAGAGTAATACGTTATAAGGTTATACCATATAACGTATTAGGTTATAACGTAATACCATATAACGTTATACTATATAGAGTAATACGTTATAACGTTATACCATATAACGTTATACTATATAACGTAATACTTTATAACGTTATACCATATAACGTCATACCGTGTAACGTTATACTATATAACGTAATACTTTATAACGTTATACCATATAACGTATTAGGTTATAACGTTATACCATATAACGTTGTACTATATAACGTAATACGTTATAACGTTATACCATATAACGTATTACGGTATAACGTTATACCATATACCGTCATACCATATACCGTAATACGCTATAACTTTATACCATATGACGTTATACTGTATAACGTAATACGTCATAACGTTATACCATATAACGTCATACCGTATAACGTTATACTATATAACGTAATACCATATAACGTCATACAATATAACGTTATACTATATAACGTAATACTTTATAACGTTATACCATATAACGTCATACCGTATAACGTTATACTATATAACGTAATACGTTGTAACGTTATACCATATAACGGTTTACTATATATCGTAATATGTTATAACGTTATACCATGTAACGTACTACGTTATAACGGTATACCAAATAACGTTATACTATATAACGTAATACGTCATAACGTTATACCATAAAACGTCATACCGTATAACGTTATACTATATAACGTATTACGTTATAACGTAATACCATATAACGTTATACTATATAACGTAATACCATATAACGTTATACTATATAACGTAATGCCTTATAACGTTATACCATATAACGTATTAGGTTATAACGTTATACCATATAACGTTGTACTATATAACGTAATACGTTATAACGTTATACCATATAACGTATTACGTTATAACGTTATATCATATAACGTACCACGTAATAACGTAATACCATATAACGTTATACTATATAACGTAATACCATATAACGTTATACTATATAACGTAATGCCTTATAACGTTATACCATATAACGTATTAGGTTATAACGTTATACCATATAACGTTGTACTATATAACGTAATACGTCATAACGTTATACCATAAAACGTCATACCGTATAACGTTATACTATATAACGTATTACGTTATAACGTAATACCATATAACGTTATACTATATAACGTAATACCATATAACGTTATACTATATAACGTAATGCCTTATAACGTTATACCATATAACGTATTAGGTTATAACGTTATACCATATAACGTTGTACTATATAACGTAATACGTTATAACGTTATACTATATAACGTAATACGTTATAACGTTATACCATATAACGTTATACTATATAACGTAATACTACATAACGTTATACTATATAGAGTAATACGTTATAAGGTTATACCATATAACGTATTAGGTTATAACGTAATACCATATAACGTTATACTATATAGAGTAATACGTTATAACGTTATACCATATAACGTTATACTATATAACGTAATACTTTATAACGTTATACCATATAACGTCATACCGTGTAACGTTATACTATATAACGTAATACTTTATAACGTTATACCATATAACGTCATACCGTATAACGTTATAATATATAACGTAATACGTTGTAACGTTATACCATATAACGGTTTACTATATATCGTAATATGTTATAACGTTATACCATGTAACGTATTACGATATAACGCTATACCATATAACGTTATACCATATAACGTTAAACTATATAACGTTATACCATATAACGTTATACCATATAACGTATTACGTTATAACGTTATACCATATAACGTATTACGATATAACGTTATACCATAAAACGTTATACTATATAACGTAATACGTTATAACGTTATACCATATTATGTATTACGTTATAACGTTATACCATATAACTTTATACCATACAACGTCATACCATATAACGTAATACGTTATAACGTTATACCATATAACGTTATACTATATACCGTAATAATTTATACCGTTATACCATATAACGTTAAACTATATAACGTAATACGTTATAACGTTATACCATATAACGAGATACTATATACCGAAATATATTATAACGTTATACCATATAATGTTATACCATATAGCGTTATACCATATAACGTAGTACGTTATAACGTTATACCATTTAAAACGTACTATGTTATAACGTGTTACGTTATAACGGTATACCATACAACGTTATACTATATAACGTAATACGTTATAACGTTAGGCCATATAACGTATTACTTTATAACGGTATACCAAATAACGTTATACTATATAACGTAATACGTCATAACCTTATACCATATAACGTCATACCGTATAACGTTATACTATATAACGTATTACGTTATAACGTAATACCATATAACGTTATACTATATAACGTAATGCGTTATAACGTTATACCATATAACGTATTAGGTTATGACGTTATACCATATAACGTTATACTATATAACGTAATACGTTATAACGTTATACTATATAAAGAGATACTATATACCGTAATACTTTATAACGTTATACCATTTAACGTTATACTATATAACGTAATGCGTTATAACGTTATACCATATAACGTATTAGGTTATAACGTTATACCATATAACGTTATACTATATAACGTAATACGATATAACGCTATACCATATAACGTTATACCATATAACGTTATACCATATAACGTATTACGATATAACGCTATACCATATAACGTTATACTATATAACGTAATACGTTATAACGTTATACCATATAACGTTATACTACATAACGTAGTACGATATAACGTTATGCCATATAACGTATTACGTTATAACGGTATACCAAATAACGTTATACTATATAACGTAATACGTCATAACGTTATACCATATAACGTCATACCGTATAACGTTATACTATATAACGTAATACGTTATAACGTTATACCATATAACGTTATACTATATAACGTAATACCATATAACGTTATACCATATAACATAATACGTTGTAACGTTATACCATATAACGATATACCATATAACGTATTACGTTATAACGTTATACCATATAACGTATTACGATATAACGTTATACCATATAACGTTATACTATATAACGTAATACGTTATAACGTTATACCATATAATGTACTACGTTACAACGGTATACCATATAGCGTTATATTATATAACGTCATACGTTATAACGTTATACCATATAACGTTACACCATTTAATGTAATACGTTATAACGTTATGCCATATAACGTTACACCATTTAATGTAATACGTTATAACGTTATGCCATATAACGTTATACTACATAACATAATACGTTGTAACGTTATACCATATAACGTTATACCATATAACGTTATACTATATAACGTAATACTACATAACGTTATACTATATAGAGTAATACGTTATAACGTTATACCATATAACGTATTAGGTTATAACGTAATACCACATAACGTTATACTATATAGAGTAATACGTTATAACGTTATACCATATAACGTTATACCATATAACGTTAAACTATATAACGTAATACGTTATAACGTTATACCATATAACGAGATACTATATACCGAAATATATTATAACGTTATAGCATATAATGTTATACCATATAACGTTATACTATATAACGTATTACGTTATAACGTAATACCATATAACGTTATACTATATAACGTAATACCATATAACGTTATACTATATAACGTAATGCGTTATAACGTTATACCATATAACGTATTAGGCTATAACTTTATACCATATAACGTTATACTATATAACGTAATACGATATAACGTTATACCATATAACGTTATACCATATAACGTATTACGATATAACGCTATACCATATAACGTTATACTATATAACGTAATACGTTATAACGTTATACCATATAACGTTATACTACATAACGTAGTACGATATAACGTTATGCCATATAACGTATTACGTTATAACGGTATACCAAATAACGTTATACTATATAACGTAATACGTCATAACGTTATACCATATAACGTTACACCATTTAATGTAATACGTTATAACGTTATGCCATATAACGTATTACGATATAACGTTATACCATATAACGTTATACTATATAACGTAATACGTTATAACGTTATACCATATAATGTATTACGTTACAACGGTATACCATATAGCGTTATATTATATAACGTCATACGTTATAACGTTATACCATATAACGTTACACCATTTAATGTAATACGTTATAACGTTATACCATATAACGTTATACTATATAACGTAATACCATATAACGTTATACTATATAACGTAATACGTTATAACGTTATACCATATAACGTTATACTATATAACGTAATACCATATAACGTTATACCATATAACGTTATACTATATAACATAATACGTTGTAACGTTATACCATATAACGTTATA
This sequence comes from Bombus flavifrons, assembly GCF_040668555.2. Classification (NCBI taxonomy): domain Eukaryota; kingdom Metazoa; phylum Arthropoda; class Insecta; order Hymenoptera; family Apidae; genus Bombus; species Bombus flavifrons. Next base: position 5,763,330 of record NC_138451.1, read on the forward strand.
CCATATAACGTATTACGTTATAACGTTATACCATATAACGTATTACGATATAACGTTATACCATATAACGTTATACTATATAACGTAATACGTTATAACGTTATACCATATAATGTATTACGTTACAACGGTATACCATATAGCGTTATATTATATAACGTCATACGTTATAACGTTATACCATATAACGTTACACCATTTAATGTAATACGTTATAACGTTATGCCATATAACGTTACACCATTTAATGTAATACGTTATAACGTTATGCCATATAACGTTATACTACATAACATAATACGTTGTAACGTTATACCAAATAACGTTATACCATATAACGTATTACGTTATAACGTTATACCATATAACGTATTACGATATAACGTTATACCATATAACGTTATACTATATAACGTAATACGTTATAACGTTATACCATATAATGTATTACGTTACAACGGTATACCATATAGCGTTATATTATATAACGTCATACGATATAACGTTATACCATATAACGTTATACTATATAACGTAATACGTTATAACGTTATACCATATAATGTATTACGTTACAACGGTATACCAAATAACGTTATACTATATAACGTAATACGTTATAACGTTATACCATATAACGTTATACTATATAACGTAATACCATATAACGTTATACCATATAACGTTATACTATATAACGTAATACGTTATAACGTTATACCATATAATGTATTACGTTACAACGGTATACCATATAGCGTTATATTATATAACGTCATACGTTATAACGTTATACCATATAACGTTACACCATTTAATGTAATACGTTATAACGTTATGCCATATAACGTTATACTACATAACATAATACGTTGTAACGTTATACCATATAACGTTATACCATATAACGTTATACTATATAACGTAATACTACATAACGTTATACTATATAGAGTAATACGTTATAACGTTATACCATATAACGTATTACGATACAACGGTATACCAAATAACGTTATACTATATAACGTAATACGTTATAACGTTATACCATATAACGTTATACTATATAACGTAATACCATATAACGTTATACCATATAACGTTATACTATATAACGTAATACGTTATAACGTTATACCATATAATGTATTACGTTACAACGGTATACCATATAGCGTTATATTATATAACGTCATACGTTATAACGTTATACCATATAACGTTACACCATTTAATGTAATACGTTATAACGTTATGCCATATAACGTTATACTACATAACATAATACGTTGTAACGTTATACCATATAACGTTATACCATATAACGTTATACTATATAACGTAATACTACATAACGTTATACTATATAGAGTAATACGTTATAACGTTATACCATATAACGTATTAGGTTATAACGTAATACCACATAACGTTATACTATATAGAGTAATACGTTATAACGTTATACCATATAACGTTATACTATATAACGTAATACTTTATAACGTTATACCATATAACGTCATACCGTATAACGTTATACTATATAACGTAATACGTTATAACGTTAGACCATATAACGTATTACGGTACAACGTTATACCATATACCGTCATACCATATACCGTAATACGCTATAACGTTATACCATATGACGCTATACTGTATAACGTAATACGTCATAACGTTATACCATATAACGTCATACCGTTTAGCGTTATACTATATAACGTAATAGCATATAACGTCATACTATATAACGTTATACTATATAACGTAATACTTTAGAACGTTATAAGATATAACGTCATACCGTATAACGTTATACTATATAACGTAATACGTTATAACGTTATACCATATAACGTTATACTACATAACGTAGTACGATATAACGTTATACTACATAACGTAGTACGATATAACGTTATGCCATATAACGTATTACGTTATAACGGTATACCAAATAACGTTATACTATATAACGTAATACGTCATAACGTTATACCATATAACGTCATACCGTATAACGTTATACTATATAACGTAATACTTTATAACGTTATACCATATAACGTCATACCGTATAACGTTATACTATATAACGTAATACGTTATATCGTTATACCATAAAACGTATTACGTTGCAACGGTATACCATATAGCGTTATATTATATATCGTAATACGTTATAACGTTATACCATATAACGTTACACCATTTAATGTAATACGTTATAACGGTATACCATATAACGTTATACTATATAACGTAATACTTTATAACGTTATACCATATAACGTCATACCGTATAACGTTATACTATATAACGTAATACTTTATAACGTTATACCATATAACGTCATACCGTATAACGTTATACTATATAACGTAATACGTTATAACATTAGACCATATAACGTATTACGGTATAACGTTATACCATATAACGTCATACCGTATAACGTTATACTATATCGAGTAATACGTTATAACGTTATACCATATAACGTTATACTATATAACGTAATACTTTATAACGTTATACCATATAACGTCATACCGTATAACGTTATACTATATAACGTAATACTTTATAACGTTATACCATAAAACGTCATACCGTATAACGTTATACTATATAACGTAATACGTTATAACGTTATACCATATAACGTTATACTGTATAACGTAATACTACATAACGTTATACTATATAGAGTAATACGTTATAAGGTTATACCATATAACGTATTAGGTTATAACGTAATACCATATAACGTTATACTATATAGAGTAATACGTTATAACGTTATACCATATAACGTTATACTATATAACGTAATACTTTATAACGTTATACCATATAACGTCATACCGTATAACGTTATACTATATAACGTAATACTTTATAACGTTATACCATATAACGTCATACCGTATAACGTTATAATATATAACGTAATACGTTGTAACGTTATACCATATAACGGTTTACTATATATCGTAATATGTTATAACGTTATACCATGTAACGTATTACGATATAACGCTATACCATATAACGTTATACTATATAACGTAATACGTTATAACGTTATACCATATAACGTTATACTATATAACGTAATACCATATAACGTTATACCATATAACGTTATACCATATAACGTAATACGTTATAACGTTATACCATATAACGTTATACTACATAACATAATACGTTGTAACGTTATACCATATAACGTTATACCATATAACGTATTACGTTATAACGTTATACCATATAACGTCATACCGTATAACGTTATACTATATAACGTAATACTTTATAACGTTATACCATATAACGTAATACCATATAACGTTATACTATATAGAGTAATACGTTATAACGTTATACCATATAACGTTATACTATATAACGTAATACTTTATAACGTTATACCATATAACGTCATACCGTATAACGTTATACTATATAACGTAATACTTTATAACGTTATACCATATAACGTCATACCGTATAACGTTATACTATATAACGTAACACGTTATAACCCTATACCATATAACGTTATACTATATAACGTAATACGTTATAGCGTTATACCATAAAACGTATTACGTTACAACGGTATACCATATAGCGTTATATTATATAACGTAATACGTTATAACGTTATACTATATAACGTTACACCATTTAATGTAATACGTTATTACGTTATACCATATAACGTTATACTATATAACGTAATACTTTATAACGTTATACCATATAACGTCATACCGTATAACGTTATACTATATAACGTAATACTTTATAACGTTATACCATATAACGTCATACCGTATAACGTTATACTATATAACGTAATACTTTATAACGTTATACCATATAACGTCATACCGTATAACGTTATACTATATAACGTAATACGTTATATCGCTATACCATAAAACGTATTACGTTGCAACGGTATACCATATAGCGTTATATTATATAACGTAATACGTTATAACGTTATACCATATAACGTTACACCATTTAATGTAATACGTTATAACGTTATACCATATAACGTTATACTATATAACGTAATACTTTATAACGTTATACCATATAACGTCATACCGTATAACGTTATACTATATAACGTAATACTTTATAACGTTATACCATATAACGTCGTACCGTATAACGTTATACTATATAACGTAATACGTTATAACGTTAGACCATATAACGTATTACGGTATAACGTTATACCATATAACGTCATACCGTATAACGTTATACTATATAACGTAATACGTTATATCGTTATACCATACATCGTATTACGTTATAACGGTATACCATACAGCGTTATATTATATAACGTAATACGTTATAACGTTATGCCACATAACGTTACACAATTTAATGTAATACGTTATAACGTTATAACATACAACGCTATACCATATAGCGTTATGCTATATAACCTAATACCATATAACGTTATACTATATAACGTAAAGCGTTATAACGTTATACCATTTAACGTAATACGTTATAACGTTACACCATATAACGTTATACTATATAACGTAATACTACATAACGTTATACTATATAGAGTAATACGTTATAACGTTATAGCATATAACGTATTAGGTTATAACGTAATACCATATAACGTTATACTATATAGAGTAATACGTTATAACGTTATACCATATAACGTTATACTATATAACGTAATACTTTATAACGTTATACCATATAACGTCATACCGTATAACGTTATACTATATAACGTAATACGTTATAACGTTAGACCATATAACGTATTACGGTATAACGTTATACCATATACCGTCATACCATATACCGTAATACGCTATAACGTTATACCATATGACGTTATACTGTATAACGTAATACGTCATAACGTTATACCATATAACGTCATACCGTATAACGTTATACTATATAACGTAATACCATATAACGTCATACTATATAACGTATTACGTTATAACGTAATACCATATAACGTTATACTATATAACGTAATACCATATAACGTTATACTATATAACGTAATGCCTTATAACGTTATACCATATAACGTCATACCGTATAACGTTATACTATATAACGTAATACGTTGTAACGTTATACCATATAACGGTTTACTATATATCGTAATATGTTATAACGTTATACCATGTAACGTACTACGTTATAACGGTATACCAAATAACGTTATACTATATAACGTAATACGTCATAACGTTATACCATAAAACGTCATACCGTATAACGTTATACTATATAACATATTACGTTATAACGTAATACCATATAACGTTATACTATATAACGTAATACCATATAACGTTATACTATATAACGTAATGCCTTATAACGTTATACCATATAACGTATTAGGTTATAACGTTATACCATATAACGTTGTACTATATAACGTAATACGTTATAACGTTATACCATATAACGTATTACGTTATAACGTTATATCATATAACGTACCACGTTATAACGTAATACCATATAACGTTATAGTATATAACGTAATACGTTATATTGTTATACCATACAACGTATTACGTTAGAACGGTATACCATATAAGGCTGTACTATATATCGTAATACTTTATAACGCTATACCATATAACGCTATACCATATAACGTTAAACTATATAACGTAATACGTTATAACGTTATACTATATAAAGATATACTAAATACCGTAATACTTTATAACGTTATACCATATAACGTTATACCATATAACGTACTATGTTATAACGTGTTACGTTATAACGGTATACCATACAACGTTATACTATATAACGTAATACGTTATAACGTTATACCATATAACGTATTGCGTTATAACGTTATACAATATAACGTTATACCATGTAACTTATACGTTATAACGTTATACCATATAACGTATTACGTTATAACGATATACCATATAACGTATTACGATATAACGTTATACCATATAACGTTATACTATATAACGTAATACGTTGAAACGTTATACCATATAACGCTATACTATATATCGTAATAAGTTATAACGTTATACCATATAACGTTATACTATATAACATAATACGTTATAACGTTATACCATATAACGTTATACTATATAACGTAATACGATATAACGTTATGCCATATAACGTATTACGTTATAACGGTATACAAAATAACGTTATACTATATAACGCCATACGTCATAACGTTATACCATATAACGTCATACCGTATAACGTTATACTATATAACGTAATACGTTATACCGTTATACCATATAACGTTATACTATATAACGTAATACGTTATAACGTTATACCATATAACGTTATACTATATAACGTAATACCATATAACGTTATACCATATAACGTTATACTATATAACATAATACGTTGTAACGTTATACCATATAACGTTATACCATATAACGTATTACGTTATAACGTTATACCATATAACGTATTACGATATAACGTTATACCATATAACGTTATACTATATAACGTAATACGTTATAACGTTATACCATATAATGTATTACGTTACAACGGTATACCATATAGCGTTATATTATATAACGTCATACGTTATAACGTTATACCATATAACGTTATACTATATAACGTAATACGTTATAACGTTATGCCATATAACGAATTACGTTATAACGGTATACCAAATAACGTTATACTATATAACGTAATACGTCATTACGGTATACCATATAACGTCATACCGTATAACGTTATACTATATAACGTAATACGTTATAACGTTATACCATATAACGTTATACTATATAACGTAATACTACATAACGTTATACTATATAGAGTAATACGTTATAACGTTATACCATATAACGTATTAGGTTATAACGTAATACCATATAACGTTATACTATATCGAGTAATACGTTATAACGTTATACCATATAACGTTATACTATATAACGTAATACTTTATAACGTTATACCATATAACGTCATACCGTATAACGTTATACGATATAACGTAATACTTTATAACGTTATACCATATAACGTCATACCGTATAACGTTATACTATATAACGTAATACGTTATAACGTTATACCATATAACGTTATACTATATAACGTAATACTACATAACGTTATACTATACAGAGTAATACGTTATAAGGTTATACCATATAACGTATTAGGTTATAACGTAATACCATATAACGTTATACTATATAGAGTAATACGTTATAACGTTATACCATATAACGTTATACTATATAACGTAATACTTTATAACGTTATACCATATAACGTATTACGTTATAACGTTATATCATATAACGTACCACGTTATAACGTTATACCATATAACGTCATACCTTATAACGTTATAATATATAACGTAATACGTTGTAACGTTATACCATATAACGGTTTACTATATATCGTAATATGTTATAACGTTATACCATGTAACGTATTACGATATAACGCTATACCATATAACGTTATACTATATAACGTAATACGTTATAACGTTATACCATATAACGTTATACTATATAACGTAATACCATATAACGTTATACCATATAACGTTATACTATATAACGTAATACGTTATAACGTTATACCATATAACGTTATACTACATAACATAATACGTTGTAACGTTATACCATATAACGTTATACCATATAACGTATTACGTTATAACGTTATACCATATAACGTCATACCGTATAACGTTATACTATATAACGTAATACTTTATAACGTTATACCATATAACGTAATACCATATAACGTTATACTATATAGAGTAATACGTTATAACGTTATACCATATAACGTTATACTATATAACGTAATACTTTATAACGTTATACCATATAACGTCATACCGTATAACGTTATACTATATAACGTAATACTTTATAACGTTATACCATATAACGTCATACCGTATAACGTTATACTATATAACGTAACACGTTATAACCCTATACCATATAACGTTATACTATATAACGTAATACGTTATAGCGTTATACCATAAAACGTATTACGTTACAACGGTATACCATATAGCGTTATATTATATAACGTAATACGTTATAACGTTATACCATATAACGTTACACCATTTAATGTAATACGTTATTACGTTATACCATATAACGTTATACTATATAACGTAATACTTTGTAACGTTATACCATATAACGTCATACCGTATAACGTTATACTATATAACGTAATACTTTATATCGTTATACCATATAACGTCATACCGTATAACGTTATACTATATAACGTAATACTTTATAACGTTATACCATATAACGTCATACCGTATAACGTTATACTATATAACGTAATACGTTATATCGTTATACCATAAAACGTATTACGTTGCAACGGTATACCATATAGCGTTATATTATATAACGTAATACGTTATAACGTTATACCATATAACGTTACACCATTTAATGTAATACGTTATAACGTTATACCATATAACGTTATACTATATAACGTAATACTTTATAACGTTATACCATATAACGTCATACCGTATAACGTTATACTATATAACGTAATACTTTATAACGTTATACCATATAACGTCGTACCGTATAACGTTATACTATATAACGTAATACGTTATAACGTTAGACCATATAACGTATTACGGTATAACGTTATACCATATAACGTCATACCGTATAACGTTATACTATATAACGTAATACGTTATATCGTTATACCATACATCGTATTACGTTATAACGGTATACCATACAGCGTTATATTATATAACGTAATACGTTATAACGTTATGCCACATAACGTTACACAATTTAATGTAATACGTTATAACGTTATAACATACAACGCTATACCATATAGCGTTATGCTATATAACCTAATACCATATAACGTTATACTATATAACGTAAAGCGTTATAACGTTATACCATATAACGTAATACGTTATAACGTTACACCATATAACGTTATACTATATAACGTAATACTACATAACGTTATACTATATAGAGTAATACGTTATAACGTTATAGCATATAACGTATTAGGTTATAACGTAATACCATATAACGTTATACTATATAGAGTAATACGTTATAACGTTATACCATATAACGTTATACTATATAACGTAATACTTTATAACGTTATACCATATAACGTCATACCGTATAACGTTATACTATATAACGTAATACGTTATAACGTTAGACCATATAACGTATTACGGTATAACGTTATACCATATACCGTCATACCATATACCGTAATACGCTATAACGTTATACCATATGACGTTATACTGTATAACGTAATACGTCATAACGTTATACCATATAACGTCATACCGTATAACGTTATACTATATAACGTAATACCATATAACGTCATACTATATAACGTATTACGTTATAACGTAATACCATATAACGTTATACTATATAACGTAATACCATATAACGTTATACTATATAACGTAATGCCTTATAACGTTATACCATATAACGTCATACCGTATAACGTTATACTATATAACGTAATACGTTGTAACGTTATACCATATAACGGTTTACTATATATCGTAATATGTTATAACGTTATACCATGTAACGTACTACGTTATAACGGTATACCAAATAACGTTATACTATATAACGTAATACGTCATAACGTTATACCATAAAACGTCATACCGTATAACGTTATACTATATAACATATTACGTTATAACGTAATACCATATAACGTTATACTATATAACGTAATACCATATAACGTTATACTATATAACGTAATGCCTTATAACGTTATACCATATAACGTATTAGGTTATAACGTTATACCATATAACGTTGTACTATATAACGTAATACGTTATAACGTTATACCATATAACGTATTACGTTATGACGTTATATCATATAACGTACCACGTTATAACGTAATACCATATAACGTTATAGTATATAACGTAATACGTTATATTGTTATACCATACAACGTATTACGTTAGAACGGTATACCATATAAGGCTGTACTATATATCGTAATACTTTATAACGCTATACCATATAAAGCTATACCATATAACGTTAAACTATATAACGTAATACGTTATAACGTTATACTATATAAAGATATACTAAATACCGTAATACTTTATAACGTTATACCATATAACGTTATACCATATAACGTACTATGTTATAACGTGTTACGTTATAACGGTATACCATACAACGTTATACTATATAACGTAATACGTTATAACGTTATACCATATAACGTATTGCGTTATAACGTTATACAATATAACGTTATACCATGTAACTTATACGTTATAACGTTATACCATATAACGTATTACGTTATAACGATATACCATATAACGTATTACGATATAACGTTATACCATATAACGTTATACTATATAACGTAATACGTTGAAACGTTATACCATATAACGCTATACTATATATCGTAATAAGTTATAACGTTATACCATATAACGTTATACTATATAACATAATACGTTATAACGTTATACCATATAACGTTATACTATATAACGTAATACGATATAACGTTATGCCATATAACGTATTACGTTATAACGGTATACAAAATAACGTTATACTATATAACGCCATACGTCATAACGTTATACCATATAACGTCATACCGTATAACGTTATACTATATAACGTAATACGTTATACCGTTATACCATATAACGTTATACTATATAACGTAATACGTTATAACGTTATACCATATAACGTTATACTATATAACGTAATACCATATAACGTTATACCATATAACGTTATACTATATAACATAATACGTTGTAACGTTATACCATATAACGTTATACCATATAACGTATTACGTTATAACGTTATACCATATAACGTATTACGATATAACGTTATACCATATAACGTTATACTATATAACGTAATACGTTATAACGTTATACCATATAATGTATTACGTTACAACGGTATACCATATAGCGTTATATTATATAACGTCATACGTTATAACGTTATACCATATAACGTTATACTATATAACGTAATACGTTATAACGTTATGCCATATAACGAATTACGTTATAACGGTATACCAAATAACGTTATACTATATAACGTAATACGTCATTACGGTATACCATATAACGTCATACCGTATAACGTTATACTATATAACGTAATACGTTATAACGTTATACCATATAACGTTATACTATATAACGTAATACTACATAACGTTATACTATATAGAGTAATACGTTATAACGTTATACCATATAACGTATTAGGTTATAACGTAATACCATATAACGTTATACTATATCGAGTAATACGTTATAACGTTATACCATATAACGTTATACTATATAACGTAATACTTTATAACGTTATACCATATAACGTCATACCGTATAACGTTATACGATATAACGTAATACTTTATAACGTTATACCATATAACGTCATACCGTATAACGTTATACTATATAACGTAATACGTTATAACGTTATACCATATAACGTTATACTATATAACGTAATACTACATAACGTTATACTATACAGAGTAATACGTTATAAGGTTATACCATATAACGTATTAGGTTATAACGTAATACCATATAACGTTATACTATATAGAGTAATACGTTATAACGTTATACCATATAACGTTATACTATATAACGTAATACTTTATAACGTTATACCATATAACGTATTACGTTATAACGTTATATCATATAACGTACCACGTTATAACGTAATACCATATAACGTTATAGTATATAACGTAATACGTTATAACGTTATACCATATAACGTATTACGATATAACGTTATACCATATAACGTTATACTATATAACGTAATACGTTGAAACGTTATACCATATAACGCTATACTATATATCGTAATAAGTTATAACGTTATACCATATAACGTTATACTACATAACATAATACGTTATAACGTTATACCATATAACGTTATACTATATAACGTAATACGATATAACGTTATGCCATATAACGTATTACGTTATAACGGTATACAAAATAACGTTATACTATATAACGCAATACGTCATAACGTTATACCATATAACGTCATACCGTATAACGTTATACTATATAACGTAATACGTTATACCGTTATACCATATAACGATATACTATATAACGTAATACGTTATAACGTTATACCATATAACGTTATACTATATAACGTAATACCATATAACGTTATACCATATAACGTTATACTATATAACGTAATACTTTATAACGTTATACCATATAACGTCGTACCGTATAACGTTATACTATATAACGTAATACGTTATAACGTTATACCATATAACGTTATACTATATAACGTAATACGTTATAACGTTATACCATATAACGTTATACTATATAACGTAATACCATATAACGTTATACCATATAACGTTATACTATATAACGTAATACTTTATAACGTTATACCATATAACGTCATACCGTATAACGTTATACTATATAACGTAATACTTTATAACGTTATACCATATAACGTCGTACCGTATAACGTTATACTATATAACGTAATACGTTATAACGTTAGACCATATAACGTATTACGGTATAACGTTATACCATATAACGTCATACCGTATAACGTTATACTATATAACGTAATACGTTATATCGTTATACCATACATCGTATTACGTTATAACGGTATACCATACAGCGTTATATTATATAAGGTAATACGTTATAACGTTATGCCACATAACGTTACACAATTTAATGTAATACGTTATAACGTTATAACATACAACGCTATACCATATAGCGTTATGCTATATAACCTAATACCATATAACGTTATACTATATAACGTAAAGCGTTATAACGTTATACCATATAACGTAATACGTTATAACGTTACACCATATAACGTTATACTATATAACGTAATACTACATAACGTTATACTATATAGAGTAATACGTTATAACGTTATAGCATATAACGTATTAGGTTATAACGTAATACCATATAACGTTATACTATATAGAGTAATACGTTATAACGTTATACCATATAACGTTATACTATATAACGTAATACCTTATAACGTTATACCATATAACGTCATACCGTATAACGTTATACTATATAACGTAATACGTTATAACGTTAGACCATATAACGTATTACGGTATAACGTTATACCATATACCGTCATACCATATACCGTAATACGCTATAACTTTATACCATATGACGTTATACTGTATAACGTAATACGTCATAACGTTATACCATATAACGTCATACCGTATAACGTTATACTATATAACGTAATACCATATAACGTCATACAATATAACGTTATACTATATAACGTAATACTTTATAACGTTATACCATATAACGTCATACCATATAACGTCATACCGTATAACGTTATACTATATAACGTAATACGTTGTAACGTTATACCATATAACGGTTTACTATATATCGTAATATGTTATAACGTTATACCATGTAACGTACTACGTTATAACGGTATACCAAATAACGTTATACTATATAACGTAATACGTCATAACGTTATACCATATAACGTATTGCGTTATAACGTTATACAATATAACGTTATACCATGTAACTTATACGTTATAACGTTATACCATATAACGTATTACGTTATAACGATATACCATATAACGTATTACGATATAACGTTATACCATATAACGTTGTACTATATAACGTAATACGTTATAACGTTATACCATATAACGTATTACGTTATAACGTTATATCATATAACGTACCACGTTATAACGTAATACCATATAACGTTATAGTATATAACGTAATACGTTATATTGTTATACCATACAACGTATTACGTTAGAACGGTATACCATATAAGGCTGTACTATATATCGTAATACTTTATAACGCTATACCATATAACGCTATACCATATAACGTTAAACTATATAACGTAATACGTTATAACGTTATACTATATAAAGGTATACTAAATACCGTAATACTTTATAACGTTATACCATATAACGTTATACCATATAACGTACTATGTTATAACGTGTTACGTTATAACGGTATACCATACAACGTTATACTATATAACGTAATACGTTATAACGTTATACCATATAACGTATTGCGTTATAACGTTATACAATATAACGTTATACCATGTAACTTATACGTTATAACGTTATACCATATAACGTATTACGTTATAACGATATACCATATAACGTATTACGATATAACGTTATACCATATAACGTTATACTATATAACGTAATACGTTGAAACGTTATACCATATAACGCTATACTATATATCGTAATAAGTTATAACGTTATACCATATAACGTTATACTATATAACATAATACGTTATAACGTTATACCATATAACGTTATACTATATAACGTAATACGATATAACGTTATGCCATATAACGTATTACGTTATAACGGTATTCAAAATAACGTTATACTATATAACGCCATACGTCATAACGTTATACCATATAACGTCATACCGTATAACGTTATACTATATAACGTAATACGTTATACCGTTATACCATATAACGTTATACTATATAACGTAATACGTTATAACGTTATACCATATAACGTTATACTATATAACGTAATACCATATAACGTTATACCATATAACGTTATACTATATAACATAATACGTTGTAACGTTATACCATATAACGTTATACGTTGAAACGTTATACCATATAACGCTATACTATATATCGTAATAAGTTATAACGATATACCATATAACGTTATACTACATAACATAATACGTTATAACGTTATACCATATAACGTTATACTATATAACGTAATACGATATAACGTTATGCCATATAACGTTATACTATATAACGTAATACTACATAACGTTATACTATACAGAGTAATACGTTATAAGGTTATACCATATAACGTATTAGGTTATAACGTAATACCATATAACGTTATACTATATAGAGTAATACGTTATAACGTTATACCATATAACGTTATACTATATAACGTAATACTTTATAACGTTATACCATATAACGTATTACGTTATAACGTTATACGATATAACGTAATACTTTATAACGTTATACCATATAACGTCATACCGTATAACGTTATACTATATAACGTAATACGTTATAACGTTATACCATATAACGTTATACTATATAACGTAATACTACATAACGTTATACTATACAGAGTAATACGTTATAAGGTTATACCATATAACGTATTAGGTTATAACGTAATACCATATAACGTTATACTATATAGAGTAATACGTTATAACGTTATACCATATAACGTTATACTATATAACGTAATACTTTATAACGTTATACCATATAACGTATTACGTTATAACGTTATATCATATAACGTACCACGTTATAACGTAATACCATATAACGTTATAGTATATAACGTAATACGTTATAACGTTATACCATATAACGTATTACGATATAACGTTATACCATATAACGTTATACTATATAACGTAATACGTTGAAACGTTATACCATATAACGCTATACTATATATCGTAATAAGTTATAACGTTCTACCATACAACGTTATACTACATAACATAATACGTTATAACGTTATACCATATAACGTTATACTATATAACGTAATACGATATAACGTTATGCCATATAACGTATTACGTTATAACGGTATACAAAATAACGTTATACTATATAACGCAATACGTCATAACGTTATACCATATAACGTCATACCGTATAACGTTATACTATATAACGTAATACGTTATACCGTTATACCATATAACGTTATACTATATAACGTAATACGTTATAACGTTATACCATATAACGTTATACTATATAACGTAATACCATATAACGTTATACCATATAACGTTATACTATATAACGTAATACTTTATAACGTTATACCATATAACGTCATACCGTATAACGTTATACTATATAACGTAATACTTTATAACGTTATACCATATAACGTCGTACCGTATAACGTTATACTATATAACGTAATACGTTATAACGTTAGACCATATAACGTATTACGGTATAACGTTATACCATATAACGTCATACCGTATAACGTTATACTATATAACGTAATACGTTATATCGTTATACCATACATCGTATTACGTTATAACGGTATACCATACAGCGTTATATTATATAACGTAATACGTTATAACGTTATGCCACATAACGTTGCACAATTTAATGTAATACGTTATAACGTTATAACATACAACGCTATACCATATAGCGTTATGCTATATAACCTAATACCATATAACGTTATACTATATAACGTAAAGCGTTATAACGTTATACCATATAACGTAATACGTTATAACGTTACACCATATAACGTTATACTATATAACGTAATACTACATAACGTTATACTATATAGAGTAATACGTTATAACGTTATAGCATATAACGTATTAGGTTATAACGTAATACCATATAACGTTATACTATATAGAGTAATACGTTATAACGTTATACCATATAACGTTATACTATATAACGTAATACTTTATAACGTTATACCATATAACGTCATACCGTATAACGTTATACTATATAACGTAATACGTTATAACGTTAGACCATATAACGTATTACGGTATAACGTTATACCATATACCGTCATACCATATACCGTAATACGCTATAACGTTATACCATATGACGTTATACTGTATAACGTAATACGTCATAACGTTATACCATATAACGTCATACCGTATAACGTTATACTATATAACGTAATACCATATAACGTCATACAATATAACGTTATACTATATAACGTAATACTTTATAACGTTATACCATATAACGTCATACCGTATAACGTTATACTATATAACGTAATACGTTGTAACGTTATACCATATAACGGTTTACTATATATCGTAATATGTTATAACGTTATACCATGTAACGTACTACGTTATAACGGTATACCAAATAACGTTATACTATATAACGTAATACGTCATAACGTTATACCATAAAACGTCATACCGTATAACGTTATACTATATAACGTATTACGTTATAACGTAATACCATATAACGTTATACTATATAACGTTATACCATATAACGTTATACTATATAACGTAATGCCTTATAACGTTATACCATATAACGTATTAGGTTATAACGTTATACCATATAACGTTGTACTATATAACGTAATACGTTATAACGTTATACCATATAACGTATTACGTTATAACGTTATATCATATAACGTACCACGTTATAACGTAATACCATATAACGTTATAGTATATAACGTAATACGTTATATTGTTATACCATACAACGTATTACGTTAGAACGGTATACCATATAAGGCTGTACTATATATCGTAATACTTTATAACGCTATACCATATAACGCTATACCATATAACGTTAAACTATATAACGTAATACGTTATAACGTTATACTATATAAAGATATACTAAATACCGTAATACTTTATAACGTTATACCATATAACGTTATACCATATAACGTACTATGTTATAACGTGTTACGTTATAACGGTATACCATACAACGTTATACTATATAACGTAATACGTTATAACGTTATACCATATAACGTATTACGATATAACGTTATACCATATAACGTTATACTATATAACGTAATACGTTGAAACGTTATACCATATAACGCTATACTATATATCGTAATAAGTTATAACGTTATACCATATAACGTTATACTATATAACATAATACGTTATAACGTTATACCATATAACGTTATACTATATAACGTAATACGATATAACGTTATGCCATATAACGTATTACGTTATAACGGTATTCAAAATAACGTTATACTATATAACGCCATACGTCATAACGTTATACCATATAACGTCATACCGTATAACGTTATACTATATAACGTAATACGTTATACCGTTATACCATATAACGTTATACTATATAACGTAATACGTTATAACGTTATACCATATAACGTTATACTATATAACGTAATACCATATAACGTTATACCATATAACGTTATACTATATAACATAATACGTTGTAACGTTATACCATATAACGTTATACCATATAACGTATTACGTTATAACGTTATACCATATAACGTATTACGATATAACGTTATACCATATAACGTTATACTATATAACGTAATACGTTATAACGTTATACCATATAATGTATTACGTTACAACGGTATACCATATAGCGTTATATTATATAACGTCATACGTTATAACGTTATACCATATAACGTTATACTATATAACGTAATACGTTATAACGTTATGCCATATAACGAATTACGTTATAACGGTATACCAAATAACGTTATACTATATAACGTAATACGTCATTACGGTATACCATATAACGTCACACCGTATAACGTTATACTATATAACGTAATACGTTATAACGTTATACCATATAACGTTATACTATATAACGTAATACTACATAACGTTATACTATATAGAGTAATACGTTATAACGTTATACCATATAACGTATTAGGTTATAACGTAATACCATATAACGTTATACTATATCGAGTAATACGTTATAACGTTATACCATATAACGTTATACTATATAACGTAATACTTTATAACGTTATACCATATAACGTCATACCGTATAACGTTATACGATATAACGTAATACTTTATAACGTTATACCATATAACGTCATACCGTATAACGTTATACTATATAACGTAATACGTTATAACGTTATACCATATAACGTTATACTATATAACGTAATACTACATAACGTTATACTATACAGAGTAATACGTTATAAGGTTATACCATATAACGTATTAGGTTATAACGTAATACCATATAACGTTATACTATATAGAGTAATACGTTATAACGTTATACCATATAACGTTATACTATATAACGTAATACTTTATAACGTTATACCATATAACGTATTACGTTATAACGTTATATCATATAACGTACCACGTTATAACGTAATACCATATAACGTTATAGTATATAACGTAATACGTTATAACGTTATACCATATAACGTATTACGATATAACGTTATACCATATAACGTTATACTATATAACGTAATACGTTGAAACGTTATACCATATAACGCTATACTATATATCGTAATAAGTTATAACGTTATACCATATAACGTTATACTACATAACATAATACGTTATAACGTTATACCATATAACGTTATACTACATAACATAATACGTTATAACGTTATACCATATAACGTCATACCGTATAACGTTATACTATATAACGTAATACGTTATACCGTTATACCATATAACGTTATACTATATAACGTAATACGTTATAACGTTATACCATATAACGTTATACTATATAACGTAATACCATATAACGTTATACCATATAACGTTATACTATATAACATAATACGTTGTAACGTTATACCATATAACGTTATACCATATAACGTATTACGTTATAACGTTATACCATATAACGTATTACGATATAACGTTATACCATATAACGTTATACTATATTACGTAATACGTTATAACGTTATACCATATAATGTATTACGTTACAACGGTATACCATATAGCGTTATATTATATAACGTCATACGTTATAACGTTATACCATATAACGTTATACTATATAACGTAATACGTTATAACGTTATGCCATATAACGAATTACGTTATAACGGTATACCAAATAACGTTATACTATATAACGTAATACGTCATTACGGTATACCATATAACGTCATACCGTATAACGTTATACTATATAACGTAATACGTTATAACGTTATACCATATAACGTTATACTATATAACGTAATACTACATAACGTTATACTATACAGAGTAATACGTTATAAGGTTATACCATATAACGTATTAGGTTATAACGTAATACCATATAACGTTATACTATATAGAGTAATACGTTATAACGTTATACCATATAACGTTATACTATATAACGTAATACTTTATAACGTTATACCATATAACGTATTACGTTATAACGTTATATCATATAACGTACCACGTTATAACGTAATACCATATAACGTTATAGTATATAACGTAATACGTTATAACGTTATACCATATAACGTATTACGATATAACGTTATACCATATAACGTTATACTATATAACGTAATACGTTGAAACGTTATACCATATAACGCTATACTATATATCGTAATAAGTTATAACGTTATACCATATAACGTTATACTACATAACATAATACGTTATAACGTTATACCATATAACGTTATACTACATAACATAATACGTTATAACGTTATACCATATAACGTCATACCGTATAACGTTATACTATATAACGTAATACGTTATACCGTTATACCATATAACGTTATACTATATAACGTAATACGTTATAACGTTATACCATATAACGTTATACTATATAACGTAATACCATATAACGTTATACCATATAACGTTATACTATATAACATAATACGTTGTAACGTTATACCATATAACGTTATACCATATAACGTATTACGTTATAACGTTATACCATATAACGTATTACGATATAACGTTATACCATATAACGTTATACTATATTACGTAATACGTTATAACGTTATACCATATAATGTATTACGTTACAACGGTATACCATATAGCGTTATATTATATAACGTCATACGTTATAACGTTATACCATATAACGTTATACTATATAACGTAATACGTTATAACGTTATGCCATATAACGAATTACGTTATAACGGTATACCAAATAACGTTATACTATATAACGTAATACGTCATTACGGTATACCATATAACGTCATACCGTATAACGTTATACTATATAACGTAATACGTTATAACGTTATACCATATAACGTTATACTATATAACGTAATACTACATAACGTTATACTATACAGAGTAATACGTTATAAGGTTATACCATATAACGTATTAGGTTATAACGTAATACCATATAACGTTATACTATATAGAGTAATACGTTATAACGTTATACCATATAACGTTATACTATATAACGTAATACTTTATAACGTTATACCATATAACGTCATACCGTATAACGTTATACTATATAACGTAATACTTTATAACGTTATACCATATAACGTCATACCGTATAACGTTATACTATATAACGTAATAAGTTGTAACGTTATACCATAATACGGTTTACTATATATCGTTATATGTTATAACGTTATACCATGTAACGTATTACGATATAACGCTATACCATATAACGTTATACTATATAACGTAATACGTTATAACGTTATACCATATAACGTTATACTATATAACGTAATACAATATAACGTTATACCATATAACGTTATACTATATAACGTAATACGTTATAACGTTATACCACATAACGTTATACTACATAACATAATACGTTGTAACGTTATACCATATAACGTTATACCATATAACGTAATACTTTATAACGTTATACCATATAACGTCATACCGTATAACGTTATACTATATAACGTAATACTTTATAACGTTATACCATATAACGTCATACCGTATAACGTTATACTATATAACGTAATACGTTATAACGTTATACCATATAACGTTATACTATATAACGTAATACTACATAACGTTATACTATATAGAGTAATACGTTATAAGGTTATACCATATAACGTATTAGGTTATAACGTAATACCATACAACGTTATACTATATAGAGTAATACGTTATAACGTCATACCGTATAACGTTATACTATATAACGTAATACTTTATAACGTTATACCATATAACGTCATACCGTATAACGTTATACTATATAACGTAATACTTTATAACGTTATACCATATAACGTCATACCGTATAACGTTATACTATATAACGTAATACGTTATAACGTTAGACCATATAACGTATTACGGTATAACGTTATACCATATAACGTCATACCGTATAACGTTATACTATATAACGTAATACGTTATATCGTTATACCATACATCGTATTACTTTATAACGGTATACCATACAGCGTTATATTATATAACGTAATACGTTATAACGTTATGCCACGTAACGTTACACTATTTAATGTAATACGTTACAACGTTATAACATACAACGCTATACCATATAGCGTTATGCTATATAACGTAATACCATATAACGTTATACTATATAACGTAATACTTTATAACGTTATACCATATAACGTCATACCGTATAACGTTATACTATATAACGTAATACTTTATAACGTTATACCATATATCGTCATACCGTATAACGTTATACTATATAACGTAATACGTTATAACGTTATACCATATAACGTTATACTATATAACGTAATACTACATAACGTTATACTATACAGAGTAATACGTTATAAGGTTATACCATATAACGTATTAGGTTATAACGTAATACCATATAACGTTATACTATATAGAGTAATACGTTATAACGTTATACCATATAACGTTATACTATATAACGTAATACTTTATAACGTTATACCATATAACGTATTACGTTATAACGTTATATCATATAACGTACCACGTTATAACGTAATACCATATAACGTTATAGTATATAACGTAATACGTTATAACGTTATACCATATAACGTATTACGATATAACGTTATACCATATAACGTTATACTATATAACGTAATACGTTGAAACGTTATACCATATAACGCTATACTATATATCGTAATAAGTTATAACGTTATACCATATAACGTTATACTACATAACATAATACGTTATAACGTTATACCATATAACGTTATACTATATAACGTTATACTATATAACGTAATACGTTATAACGTTATACCACATAACGTTATACTACATAACATAATACGTTGTAACGTTATACCATATAACGTTATACCATATAACGTAATACTTTATAACGTTATACCATATAACGTCATACCGTATAACGTTATACTATATAACGTAATACTTTATAACGTTATACCATATATCGTCATACCGTATAACGTTATACTATATAACGTAATACGTTATAACGTTATACCATATAACGTTATACTATATAACGTAATACGTTATATCGTTATACCATACATCGTATTACTTTATAACGGTATACCATACAGCGTTATATTATATAACGTAATACGTTATAACGTTATGCCACATAACGTTACACTATTTAATGTAATACGTTATAACGTTATAACATACAACGCTATACCATATAGCGTTATGCTATATAACGTAATACCATATAACGTTATACTATATAACGTAATACTTTATAACGTTATACCATATAACGTCATACCGTATAACGTTATACTATATAACGTAATACTTTATAACGTTATACCATATATCGTCATACCGTATAACGTTATACTATATAACGTAATACGTTATAACGTTATACCATATAACGTTATACTATATAACGTAATACTACATAACGTTATACTATACAGAGTAATACGTTATAAGGTTATACCATATAACGTATTAGGTTATAACGTAATACCATATAACGTTATACTATATAGAGTAATACGTTATAACGTTATACCATATAACGTTATACTATATAACGTAATACCATATAACGTTATACCATATAACGTTATACTATATAACATAATACGTTGTAACGTTATACCATATAACGTTATACCATATAACGTATTACGTTATAACGTTATACCATATAACGTATTACGATATAACGTTGTACCATATAACGTTATACTATATTACGTAATACGTTATAACGTTATACCATATAATGTATTACGTTACAACGGTATACCATATAGCGTTATATTATATAACGTCATACGTTATAACGTTATACCATATAACGTTATACTATATAACGTAATACGTTATAACGTTATGCCATATAACGAATTACGTTATAACGGTATACCAAATAACGTTATACTATATAACGTAATACGTCATTACGGTATACCATATAACGTCATACCGTATAACGTTATACTATATAACGTAATACGTTATAACGTTATACCATATAACGTTATACTATATAACGTAATACTACATAACGTTATACTATACAGAGTAATACGTTATAAGGTTATACCATATAACGTATTAGGTTATAACGTAATACCATATAACGTTATACTATATAGAGTAATACGTTATAACGTTATACCATATAACGTTATACTATATAACGTAATACTTTATAACGTTATACCATATAACGTCATACCGTATAACGTTATACTATATAACGTAATACTTTATAACGTTATACCATATAACGTCATACCGTATAACGTTATACTATATAACGTAATACGTTGTAACGTTATACCATATAACGGTTTACTATATATCGTAATATGTTATAACGTTATACCATGTAACGTATTACGATATAACGCTATACCATATAACGTTATACTATATAACGTAATACGTTATAACGTTATACCATATAACGTTATACTATATAACGTAATACCATATAACGTTATACCATATAACGTTATACTATATAACGTAATACGTTATAACGTTATACCACATAACGTTATACTACATAACATAATACGTTGTAACGTTATACCATATAACGTTATACCATATAACGTAATACTTTATAACGTTATACCATATAACGTCATACCGTATAACGTTATACTATATAACGTAATACTTTATAACGTTATACCATATAACGTCATACCGTATAACGTTATACTATATAACGTAATACGTTATAACGTTATACCATATAACGTTATACTATATAACGTAATACTACATAACGTTATACTATATAGAGTAATACGTTATAAGGTTATACCATATAACGTATTAGGTTATAACGTAATACCATACAACGTTATACTATATAGAGTAATACGTTATAACGTCATACCGTATAACGTTATACTATATAACGTAATACTTTATAACGTTATACCATATAACGTCATACCGTATAACGTTATACTATATAACGTAATACTTTATAACGTTATACCATATAACGTCATACCGTATAACGTTATACTATATAACGTAATACGTTATAACGTTAGACCATATAACGTATTACGGTATAACGTTATACCATATAACGTCATACGGTATAACGTTATACTATATAACGTAATACGTTATATCGTTATACCATACATCGTATTACTTTATAACGGTATACCATACAGCGTTATATTATATAACGTAATACGTTATAACGTTATGCCACATAACGTTACACTATTTAATGTAATACGTTATAACGTTATAACATACAACGCTATACCATATAGCGTTATGCTATATAACGTAATACCATATAACGTTATACTATATAACGTAATACTTTATAACGTTATACCATATAACGTCATACCGTATAACGTTATACTATATAACGTAATACTTTATAACGTTATACCATATATCGTCATACCGTATAACGTTATACTATATAACGTAATACGTTATAACGTTAGACCATATAACGTATTACAGTATAACGTTATACCATATAACGTAATACGTTATAACGTTACACCATATAACGTTATACTATATAACGTAATACTACATAACGTTATACTATATAGAGTAATACGTTATAACGATATACCATATAACGTATTAGGTTATAACGTAATACCATATAACGTTATACTATATAGAGTAATACGTTATAACGTTATAACATACAACGCTGTACCATATAGCGTTATGCTATATAACGTAATACCATATAACGTTATACTATATAGCGTAAAGCGTTATAACGTTATACCATATAACGTAATACGTTATAACGTTACACCATATAACGTTATACTATATAACGCAATACTACATAACGTTATACTATATAGAGTAATACGTTATATCGTTATACCATATAACGTATTAGGTTATAACGTAATACCATATAACGTTATACTATATAGAGCAATACGTTATAACGTTATACCATATAACGTAATACGTTATAACGTTATACCATATAACGTATTACGTTATAACGTTATACCATATAACGTTATACTATATAACGTAATACGTTATAACGTTATACCATATAACGTTATACCTTACAACGTAGTACGTTATAAGGTTATACCGTATAACGTTATACCATATAACGTTATACTATATAAGGTAATACGCTGTAACGTGATACCATATAACGTATTACGTTATAACGTTATACCATATAACGTTATACTATATAACGTAATACGTTATAACCTTATACCATATAACGTATTACGTTATAATGTTATACCATATAACGTATTACGTCATAAGGTTATACCATATAACGTTTTACTATATAACGTAATACATTATAACGTAATACGTTATAGCGTTATACTATATAACGTTATACCATATAACGTCATACCATATAACGTATTACGTTATAACGTTATACCATATAACG
Organism: Bombus flavifrons; assembly: GCF_040668555.2. Taxonomy (NCBI): domain Eukaryota; kingdom Metazoa; phylum Arthropoda; class Insecta; order Hymenoptera; family Apidae; genus Bombus; species Bombus flavifrons. The sequence goes on from NC_138451.1 coordinate 5,790,171, forward strand.
TATTACGTTATAACGTTATACCATATAACTTATTACGTTATAACGGTATACCATATAGCGTTATACTATATGACGTAATACGTTATAACTTTATACCATATAACGTATTACGTTATAACGGTATACCATACAGCGTTATATTATATAACGTAATACGTTATAACGTTATGCCACATAACGTTACACTATTTAATGTAATACGTTATAACGTTATAACATACAACGCTATACCATATAGCGTTATGCTATATAACGTAATACCATATAACGTTATACTATATAACGTAAAGCGTTATAACGTTATACCATATAACGTAATACGTTATAACGTTACACCATATAACGTTATACTATATAACGTAATACTACATAACGTTATACTATATAGAGTAATACGTTATAACGTTATACCATATAACGTATTAGGTTATAACGTAATACCATATAACGTTATACTATATAGAGTAATACGTTATAACGTTATACCATATAACGTTATACTATATAACGTAATACTTTATAACGTTATACCATATAACGTCATACCGTATAACGTTATACTATATAACGTAATACGTTATAACGTTAGACCATATAACGTATTACGGTATAACGTTATACCATATACCGTCATACCATATACCGTAATACGCTATAACGTTATACCATATGACGTTATACTGCATAACGTAACACGTCATAACGTTATACCATATAACGTCATACCGTATAACGTTATACTATATAACGTAATACCATATAACGTCATACAATATAACGTTATACTATATAACGTAATACTTTATAACGTTATACCATATAACGTCATACCGTATAACGTTATACTATATAACGTAATACGTTGTAACGTTATACCATATAACGGTTTACTATGTATCGTAATATGTTATAACGTTATACCATATAACGTTATACCTTACAACGTAGTACGTTATAAGGTTATACCGTATAACGTTATACCATATAACGTTATACTATATAAGGTAATACGCTGTAACGTGATACCATATAACGTATTACGTTATAACGTTATACCATATAACGTTATACTATATAACGTAATACGTTATAACGTTATACCATATAACGTATTACGTTATAACGTTATACCATATAACGTTATACTATATAACGTAATACGTTATAACGTTATACCATATAACGTTATACCTTTCAACGTAGTACGTTATAAGGTTATACCGTATAACGTTATACCATATAACGTTATACTATATAAGGTAATACGCTGTAACGTGATACCATATAACGTATTACGTTATAACGTTATACCATATAACGTTATACTATATAACGTAATACGTTATAACGTTATACCATATAACGTATTACGTTATAACGTTATACCATATAACGTTATACTATATAATGTAATACGTTATAACGTTATAACATACAACGCTATAGCATATAGCGTTATGCTATATAACGTAATACCATATAACGTTATACTATATAACGTAAAGCGTTATAACGTTATACCATATAACGTAATACGTTATAACGTTACACCATATAACGTTATACTATATAACGTAATACTACATAACGTTATACTATATAGAGTAATACGTTATAACGTTAGACCATATAACGTATTACGGTATAACGTTATACCATATACCGTCATACCATATACCGTAATACGCTATAACGTTATACCATATGACGTTATACTGTATAACGTAATACGTCATAACGTTATACCATATAACGTCATACCGTATAACGTTATACTATATAACGTAATACGTTGTAACGTTATACCATATAACGGTTTACTATGTATCGTAATATGTTATAACGTTATACCATGTAACGTATTACGTTATGACGGTATACCAAATAACGTTATACTATATAACGTAATACCATATAACGTTATACTATATAACGTAATGCGTTATAACGTTATACCATATAACGTATTAGGTTATAACGTTATACCATATAACGTTGTACTATATAACGTAATACCATATAACGTTATACTATATAACGTAATGCGTTATAACGTTATACCATATAACGTATTAGGTTATAACGTTATACCATATAACGTTGTACTATATAACGTAATACGTTATAACGTTATACCATATAACGTATTACGTTATAACGTTATACTATATAACGTAATACGTTGTAACGTTATACCATATAACGGTTTACTATGTATCGTAATATGTTATAACGTTATACCATGTAACGTATTACGTTATGACGGTATACCAAATAACGTTATACTATATAACGTAATACGTCATAACGTTATACCATATAACGTCATACCGTATAACGTTATACTATATAACGTATTACGTTATAACGTAATACCATATAACGTTATACGATATAACGTAATACCATATAACGTTATACTATATAACGTAATGCGTTATAACGTAATACCATATAACGTTATACTATATAGAGTAATACGTTATAACGTTATACCATATAACGTTATACTATATAACGTAATACTTTATAACGTTATACCATATAACGTCATACCGTATAACGTTATACTATATAACGTAATACGTTATAACGTTAGACCATATAACGTATTTCGGTATAACGTTATACCATATACCGTCATACCATATACCGTAATACGCTATAACGTTATACCATATGACGTTATACTGCATAACGTAACACGTCATAACGTTATACCATATAACGTCATACCGTATAACGTTATACTATATAACGTAATACCATATAACGTCATACAATATAACGTTATACTATATAACGTAATACTTTATAACGTTATACCATATAACGTCATACCGTATAACGTTATACTATATAACGTAATACGTTGTAACGTTATACCATATAACGGTTTACTATGTATCGTAATATGTTATAACGTTATACCATATAACGTTATACCTTACAACGTAGTACGTTATAAGGTTATACCGTATAACGTTATACCATATAACGTTATACTATATAAGGTAATACGCTGTAACGTGATACCATATAACGTATTACGTTATAACGTTATACCATATAACGTTATACTATATAACGTAATACGTTATAACGTTATACCATATAACGTATTACGTTATAACGTTATACCATATAACGTTATACTATATAACGTAATACGTTATAACGTTATACCATATAACGTTATACCTTTCAACGTAGTACGTTATAAGGTTATACCGTATAACGTTATACCATATAACGTTATACTATATAAGGTAATACGCTGTAACGTGATACCATATAACGTATTACGTTATAACGTTATACCATATAACGTTATACTATATAACGTAATACGTTATAACGTTATACCATATAACGTATTACGTTATAACGTTATACCATATAACGTTATACTATATAATGTAATACGTTATAACGTTATAACATACAACGCTATACCATATAGCGTTATGCTATATAACGTAATACCATATAACGTTATACTATATAACGTAAAGCGTTATAACGTTATACCATATAACGTAATACGTTATAACGTTACACCATATAACGTTATACTATATAACGTAATACTACATAACGTTATACTATATAGAGTAATACGTTATAACGTTAGACCATATAACGTATTACGGTATAACGTTATACCATATACCGTCATACCATATACCGTAATACGCTATAACGTTATACCATATGACGTTATACTGTATAACGTAATACGTCATAACGTTATACCATATAACGTCATACCGTATAACGTTATACTATATAACGTAATACGTTGTAACGTTATACCATATAACGGTTTACTATGTATCGTAATATGTTATAACGTTATACCATGTAACGTATTACGTTATGACGGTATACCAAATAACGTTATACTATATAACGTAATACCATATAACGTTATACTATATAACGTAATGCGTTATAACGTTATACCATATAACGTATTAGGTTATAACGTTATACCATATAACGTTGTACTATATAACGTAATACCATATAACGTTATACTATATAACGTAATGCGTTATAACGTTATACCATATAACGTATTAGGTTATAACGTTATACCATATAACGTTGTACTATATAACGTAATACGTTATAACGTTATACCATATAACGTATTACGTTATAACGTTATACTATATAACGTAATACGTTGTAACGTTATACCATATAACGGTTTACTATGTATCGTAATATGTTATAACGTTATACCATGTAACGTATTACGTTATGACGGTATACCAAATAACGTTATACTATATAACGTAATACGTCATAACGTTATACCATATAACGTCATACCGTATAACGTTATACTATATAACGTATTACGTTATAACGTAATACCATATAACGTTATACGATATAACGTAATACCATATAACGTTATACTATATAACGTAATGCGTTATAACGTTATACCATATAACGTATTAGGTTATAACGTTATACCATATAACGTTGTACTATATAACGTAATACGTTATAACGTTATACCATATAACGTATTACGTTATAACGTTATATCATATAACGTACCACGTTATAACGTAATACCATATAACATTATACTATATAACGTAATATGTTATATCGTTATACCATACATCGTATTACGTTATAACGGTATACCATACAGCGTTATATTATATAACGTAATACGTTATAACGTTATGCCACATAACGTTACACCATTTAATGTAATACGTTATAACGTTATAACATACAACGCTATACCATATAGCGTTATGCTATATAACGTAATACCATATAACGTTATACTATATAACGTAATGCGTTATAACGTTATACCATATAACGTATTAGGATATAACGTTATACCATATAACGTTATGCTATATAACGTAATACGTTATAACGTTATACCATATAACGTATCACGTTATAACGTAATACCATATAACGTTATACTATATAACGTAATACGTTATATCGTTATACCATACATCGTATTACGTTATAACGGTATACCAAATAACGTTATACTATATAACGTAATACGTTATAACGTTATACCATATAACGTATTAGGTTATAACGTTATACCATATAACGTTATACTACATAACTAAATACGTTATAACGTTATACCAAATAACGTATTACGTTATAACGTTATACCATATAACGTATTTCGTCATAAGGTTATACCATATAACGTTTTACTATTTAACGTAATACATTATAACGTAATACGTTATAGCGTTATATTATATAACGTTATACCATATAACGTCATACCATATAACGTATTACGTTATAACGTTATACCATATAGCGTTATACTATATAACGTAATACGTTATAACGTTATACCATATAACGTAATACTATATAACGTAATACGTTATAACGTTATACCAAATAACGTATTAGGTCATAACGTTTTACCATATAACGTTATCCTATATAACGTAATGCGTTAAAAGGTTATACCATATAACGTTATACTATATAACGTAATAGGTCATTACGTTATACTATATAACGTTATACTATATAACATAATACGTTGTAACGTTAAACTACATATCGTATTACGTTATAACGTTATACCATATAACGCTATACCATATAACGTCATACCATGTACGGTAACACGTTATAACGTTATACTATATAACGTTACACGTTATAATGTTATACCGTATAACGTATTTCGCTATAACGTTACCCAATATAACGTATTACGTTATAACGTTATACCATATAACGATATACTATATAACGTAATACGTTATAACGTTATACCAAATAACGTATTAGGTCATAACGTTATACCTTATAACGTTATACTATACAACGTAATGCGTTATAAAGTTATACCATATAACGTTATACTATATAACGTTATACGTCATAACGTTATACTGTATAACGTAATACGTTGTAACGTTATACTACATATCGCATTACGTTATAACGTTATACCATATAACGTTACACCATATAACGTAATACGTTATAACGTTATAGCATATAACGTTATACCATATAACGACATACCATATAACGTATTACGTTATAACGTTATACCATATAACGTTATACTATATAACGTAATACGTGATAACGTTATGCCATATAACGTATTACGTTATAACGGTATACCATATAGCGTTATACTATATAACGTAATACGTTATAACGTTATACCATATAACGTATTGCGTTATAACGTTATACCATATAACGTATTACGTTATAACGTTATACCATATAACGTTATACTATATAACGTAATACGCTATAACGTTATACCATATAACGTTATACCATATAACGTTATACTATATAAGGTAATACGCTGTAACGTTATACCATATAACATAATACGTTATAACGTTATACCATATAACGTTACACCATATAACGTAATACGTTATAACGTTATATCATATAATGTTAAACCATATTACGTCATATCATATACCGTAAAACGTTATAACGTTACAACATATAACGTAATACGTTATAACGTTATACCATATAACGTATTACGCTATAACGTTATACCATATAACGTTACAGTATATAACGTAATACGTGATAACGTTATACCATATAACGTATTACGTTGTAACGTTATACCATATAACGATATACTATATAACGTAAAAAGTTATAACTTTATACCATATAACGTATTACGTTATAACGTTATAGCATATAACGTATTACGTTACAACGTTATACCATATAACGTTATACTATATAACGTAATACGTTATAACGTTATACCATATAACGTAATACGTTATAACGTCATACCGTATAACGTTATACTATATAACGTAATACTTTATAACGTTATACCATATAACGTCATACCGTATAACGTTATACTATATAACGTAATACTTTATAACGTTATACCATATAACGTCATACCGTATAACGTTATACTATATAACGTAATACGTTATAACGTTAGACCATATAACGTATTACGGTATAACGTTATACCATATAACGTCATACCGTATAACGTTATACTATATAACGTAATACGTTATATCGTTATACCATACATCGTATTACTTTATAACGGTATACCATACAGCGTTATATTATATAACGTAATACGTTATAACGTTATGCCACATAACGTTACACTATTTAATGTAATACGTTATAACGTTATAACATACAACGCTATACCATATAGCGTTATGCTATATAACGTAATACCATATAACGTTATACTATATAACGTAATACTTTATAACGTTATACCATATAACGTCATACCGTATAACGTTATACTATATAACGTAATACTTTATAACGTTATACCATATAACGTCATACCGTATAACGTTATACTATATAACGTAATACGTTATAACGTTAGACCATATAACGTATTACAGTATAACGTTATACCATATAACGTAATACGTTATAACGTTACACCATATAACGTTATACTATATAACGTAATACTACATAACGTTATACTATATAGAGTAATACGTTATAACGTTATACCATATAACGTATTAGGTTATAACGTAATACCATATAACGTTATACTATATAGAGTAATACGTTATATCGTTATACCATATAACGTATTAGGTTATAACGTAATACCATATAACGTTTTACTATATAACGTAATACATTATAACGTAATACGTTATAGCGTTATACTATATAACGTTATACCATATAACGTCATACCATATAACGTATTACGTTATAACGTTATACCATATAACGTATTACGTTATAACGTTATACCATATAACTTATTACGTTATAACGGTATACCATATAGCGTTATACTATATGACGTAATACGTTATAACTTTATACCATATAACGTATTACGTTATAACGGTATACCATACAGCGTTATATTATATAACGTAATACGTTATAACGTTATGCCACATAACGTTACACTATTTAATGTAATACGTTATAACGTTATAACATACAACGCTATACCATATAGCGTTATGCTATATAACGTAATACCATATAACGTTATACTATATAACGTAAAGCGTTATAACGTTATACCATATAACGTAATACGTTATAACGTTACACCATATAACGTTATACTATATAACGTAATACTACATAACGTTATACTATATAGAGTAATACGTTATAACGTTATACCATATAACGTATTAGGTTATAACGTAATACCATATAACGTTATACTATATAGAGTAATACGTTATAACGTTATACCATATAACGTTATACTATATAACGTAATACTTTATAACGTTATACCATATAACGTCATACCGTATAACGTTATACTATATAACGTAATACGTTATAACGTTAGACCATATAACGTATTACGGTATAACGTTATACCATATACCGTCATACCATATACCGTAATACGCTATAACGTTATACCATATGACGTTATACTGTATAACGTAATACGTCATAACGTTATACCATATAACGTCATACCGTATAACGTTATACTATATAACGTAATACCATATAACGTCATACAATATAACGTTATACTATATAACGTAATACTTTATAACGTTATACCATATAACGTCATACCTTATAACGTTATACTATATAACGTAATACGTTGTAACGTTATACCATATAACGGTTTACTATGTATAGTAATATGTTATAACGTTATACCACGTAACGTATTACGTTATAACGGTATACCAAATAACGTTATACTATATAACGTAATACGTCATAACGTTATACCATATAACGTCATACCGTATAACGTTATACTATATAACGTATTACGTTATAACGTAATACCATATAACGTTATACTATATAACGTAATACGATATAACGTTATACTATATAACGTAATGCGTTATAACGTTATACCATATAACGTATTAGGTTATAACGTTATACCATATAACGTTGTACTATATAACGTAATACGTTATAACGTTATACCATATAACGTATTACGTTATAACGTTATATCATATAACGTACCACGTTATAACGTAATACCATATAACATTATACTACATAACGTAATATGTTATATCGTTATACCATACATCGTATTACGTTATAACGGTATACCATACAGTGTTATATTATATAACGTAATACGTTATAACGTTATGCCACATAACGTTACACCATTTAATGTAATACGTTATAACGTTATAACATACAACGCTATACCATATAGCGTTATGCTATTTAACGTAATACCATATAACGTTATACTATATAACGTAATGCGTTATAACGTTATACCATATAACGTATTAGGATATAACGTTATACCATATAACGTTATGCTATATAACGTAATACGTTATAACGATATACCATATAACGTATCACGTTATAACGTAATACCATATAACGTTATACTATATAACGTAATACATTATATCGTTATACCATACATCGTATTACGTTATAACGGTATACCAAATAACGTTATACTATATAACGTAATACGTTATATCGTTATACCATACATCGTATTACGTTATAACGTTATACCATATAACGTTATACTATATAACGTAATACCATATAACGTTATACTATATAACGTAACACGTTATATCGTTATACCATATATCGTATTAGGTTATAACGTAATACCATATAACGTTATACTATATAACGTAATACGTTATAACGTTATACCATATAACGTATTAGGTTATAACGTTATACCATATAACGTTATACTACATAACTAAATACGTTATAACGCTATACCAAATAACGTATTACGTTATAACGTTATACCATATAACGTATTACGATATAACGTTATACCATATAGCGTTATACTATATAACGTAATACGTTATAACGTTATACCATATAACGTAATACTATATAACGTAATACGTTATAACGTTATACCAAATAACGTATTAGGTCATAACGTTTTACCATATAACGTTATCCTATATAACGTAATGCGTTAAAAAGTTATACCATATAACGTTATACTATATAACGTAATAGGTCATTACGTTATACTGTATAACGTAATACGTTGTAACGTTATACTACATATCGCATTACGTTATAACGTTATACCATATAACGTTACACCATATAACGTAATACGTTATAACGTTATAGCATATAACGTAATACTATATAACGTAATACGTTATAACGTTATACCATATAACGTATTACGTTATAACTTTATACCATATAACTTTATACTATATAACGTAACACGTTATAGCGTTATACCATATAACGTTATACCATACAACGTAGTACGTTATAACGTTATACCGTATAAGGTTATACCATATAACGTTATACTATATAACGTAATACGTTATAACGTTATACTATATAACGTAATATGTTATAACGTTATACGATATAATGTATTACGTTATAACGTTATACCATAAAACGTTATACTATATAACGTAATACGTTATAACGATATACCAAATAACGTATTAGGTCATAACGTTTTACCATATAACGTTATCCTATATAACGTAATGCGTTAAAAAGTTATACCATATAACGTTATACTATATAACGTAATAGGTCATAACGTTATACTATATAACGTTATACTATATAACATAATACGTTGTAACGTTAAACTACATATCGTATTACGTTATAACGTTATACCATATAACGCTATATCATATAACGTCATACCATGTACGGTAACACGTTATAACGTTATACTATATAACGTTACACGTTATAATGTTATACCGTATAACGTATTTCGCTATAACGTTACCCAATATAACGTATTACGTTATAACGTTATACCATATAACGTTATACTATATAACGTAATACGTTATAACGTTATACCAAATCACGTATTAGGTCATAACGTTATACCTTATAACGTTATACTATACAACGTAATGCGTTATAAAGTTATACCATATAACGTTATACTATATAACGTTATACGTCATAACGTTATACTGTATAACGTAATACGTTGTAACGTTATACTACATATCGCATTACGTTATAACGTTATACCATATAACGTTACACCATATAACGTAATACGTTATAACGTTATAGCATATAACGTTATACCATATAACGACATACCATATAACGTATTACGTTATAACGTTATACCATATAACGTTATACTATATAACGTAATACGTGATAACGTTATGCCATATAACGTATTACGTTATAACGGTATACCATATAGCGTTATACTATATAACGTAATACGTTATAACGTTATACCATATAACGTATTGCGTTATAACGTTATACCATATAACGTATTACGTTATAACGTTATACCATATAACGTTATACTATATAACGTAATACGCTATAACGTTATACCATATAACGTTATACCATATAACGTTATACTATACAAGGTAATACGCTGTAACGTTATACCATATAACATAATACGTTATAACGTTATACCATATAACGTTACACCATATAACGTAATACGTTATAACGTTATATCATATAATGTTAAACCATATTACGTCATACCATATACCGTAAAACGTTATAACGTTACAACATATAACGTAATACGTTATAACGTTATACCATATAACGTATTACGCTATAACGTTATACCATATAACGTTATAGTATATAACGTAATACGTGATAACGTTATACCATATAACGTATTACGTTGTAACGTTATACCATATAACGATATACTATATAACGTAAAAAGTTATAACTTTATACCATATAACGTATTACGTTATAACGTTATAGCATATAACGTATTCCGTTACAACGTTATACCATATAACGTTATACTATATAACGTAATACGTTATAACCTTATACCATATAACGTATTACGTTATAATGTTATACCATATAACGTATTACGTCATAAGGTTATACCATATAACGTTTTACTATTTAACGTAATACATTATAATGTAATACGTTATAGCGTTATACTATATAACGTTATACCATATAACGTATTACGTTATAACGTTATACTATATAACGTTATACTATATAACATAATACGTTATAACGTTATACCATATAACGTTATGTCATATAACGTATTACGTTATAACGGTATACCATATAGTGTTATACTATATAACGTAATACGTTATAACGTTATACCATATAACGTATTACGTTATAACGTTATACTATATAACGTTATACTATATAACATAATACGTTATAACGTTATACCATATAACGTTATGTCATATAACGTGTTACGTTATAACGGTATACCATATAACGTATTACGTTATAACGTTATACCATATAACGTTATACTATATAACGTAATACGCTATAACGTTATACCATATAACGTTATACTATATAACGTAATACGTTATAACGTTATACCATATAACGTATTACGTTATAACGTTATACTATATAACGTTATACTATATAACATAATACGTTATAACGTTATACCATATAACGTTATGTCATATAACGTGTTACGTTATAACGGTATACCATATAACGTATTACGTTATAACGTTATACCATATAACGTTATACTATATAACGTAATACGCTATAACGTTATACCATATAACGTTATACTATATAACGTAAAACGTTATAACTTTATACCATATAACTTATCACGTTATAACGGTATACCATATAGTGTTATAGTATATAACGTAATACGTTATAACGTTATACCATATAACGTATTACGTTATAACGTTATACCATATAACGTTATACTATATAACGTAATACGCTATAACGTTATACCATATAACGTTATACCATATAACGTTATACTATATAAGGTAATACGCTGTAACGTTATACCATATAACATAATACGTTATAACGTTATACCATATAACGTTACACCATATAACGTAATACGCTATAACGTTATATCATATAATGTTAAACCATATTACGTCATACCATATACCGTAAAACGTTATAACGTTACAACATATAACGTAATACGTTATAACGTTATACCATATAACGTATTACGCTATAACGTTATACCATATAACGATATACTATATAACGTAAAAAGTTATAACTTTATACCATATAACGTATTACGTTATAACGTTATAGCATATAACGTATTACGTTACAACGTTATACCATATAACGTTATACTATATAACGTAATACGTTATAACGTTATACCATATAACGTAATACGTTATAACGTTATACCATATAACGTATTACGTTATAACGTTATACCATATAACGTTATACTATATAACGTAATACGTTATAACGTTATACCATATAACGTTATACCTTACAACGTAGTACGTTATAAGGTTATACCGTATAACGTTATACCATATAACGTTATACTATATAAGGTAATACGCTGTAACGTGATACCATATAACGTATTACGTTATAACGTTATACCATATAACGTTATACTATATAACGTAATACGTTATAACCTTATACCATATAACGTATTACGTTATAATGTTATACCATATAACGTATTACGTCATAAGGTTATACCATATAACGTTTTACTATATAACGTAATACATTATAACGTAATACGTTATAGCGTTATACTATATAACGTTATACCATATAACGTCATACCATATAACGTATTACGTTATAACGTTATACCATATAACGAATTACGTTATAACGTTATACCATATAACTTATTACGTTATAACGGTATACCATACAGCGTTATATTATATAACGTAATACGTTATAACGTTATGCCACATAACGTTACACTATTTAATGTAATACGTTATAACGTTATAACATACAACGCTATACCATATAGCGTTATGCTATATAACGTAATACCATATAACGTTATACTATATAACGTAAAGCGTTATAACGTTATACCATATAACGTAATACGTTATAACGTTACACCATATAACGTTATACTATATAACGTAATACTACATAACGTTATACTATATAGAGTAATACGTTATAACGTTAGACCATATAACGTATTACGGTATAACGTTATACCATATACTGTCATACCATATACCGTAATACGCTATAACGTTATACCATATGACGTTATACTGTATAACGTAATACGTCATAACGTTATACCATATAACGTCATACCGTATAACGTTATACTATATAACGTAATACGTTGTAACGTTATACCATATAACGGTTTACTATGTATCGTAATATGTTATAATGTTATACCATGTAACGTATTACGTTATGACGGTATACCAAATAACGTTATACTATATAACGTAATACCATATAACGTTATACTATATAACGTAATGCGTTATAACGTTATACCATATAACGTATTAGGTTATAACGTTATACCATATAACGTTGTACTATATAACGTAATACCATATAACGTTATACTATATAACGTAATGCGTTATAACGTTATACCATATAACGTATTAGGTTATAACGTTATACCATATAACGTTGTACTATATAACGTAATACGTTATAACGTTATACCATATAACGTATTACGTTATAACGTTATACTATATAACGTAATACGTTGTAACGTTATACCATATAACGGTTTACTATGTATCGTAATATGTTATAACGTTATACCATGTAACGTATTACGTTATGACGGTATACCAAATAACGTTATACTATATAACGTAATACGTCATAACGTTATACCATATAACGTATTACGCTATAACGTTATACCATATAACGTTATAGTATATAACGTAATACGTGATAACGTTATACCATATAACGTATTACGTTGTAACGTTATACCATATAACGTTATAGTATATAACGTAATACGTGATAACGTTATACCATATAACGTATTACGTTGTAACGTTATACCATATAACGATATACTATATAACGTAAAAAGTTATAACTTTATACCATATAACGTATTACGTTATAACGTTATAGCATATAACGTATTACGTTACAACGTTATACCATATAACGTTATACTATATAACGTAATACGTTATAACCTTATACCATATAACGTATTACGTTATAATGTTATACCATATAACGTATTACGTCATAAGGTTATACCATATAACGTTTTACTATTTAACGTAATACATTATAACGTAATACGTTATAGCGTTATACTATATAACGTTATACCATATAACGTATTACGTTATAACGTTATACTATATAACGTTATACTATATAACATAATACGTTATAACGTTATACCATATAACGTTATGTCATATAACGTATTACGTTATAACGGTATACCAAATAACGTTATACTATATAACGTAAAACGTTATAACTTTATACCATATAACTTATCACGTTATAACGGTATACCATATAGTGTTATACTATATAACGTAATACGTTATAACGTTATACCATATAACGTATTACGTTATAACGTTATACTATATAACGTTATACTATATAACATAATACGTTATAACGTTATACCATATAACGTTATGTCATATAACGTGTTACGTTATAACGGTATACCATATAGCGTTATACTATATAACGTAAAACGTTATAACTTTATACCATATAACTTATCACGT
Organism: Bombus flavifrons; assembly: GCF_040668555.2. NCBI lineage: Eukaryota > Metazoa > Arthropoda > Insecta > Hymenoptera > Apidae > Bombus > Bombus flavifrons. Next base: position 5,805,764 of record NC_138451.1, read on the forward strand.
TATAACGGTATACCATATAGTGTTATACTATATAACGTAATACGTTATAACGTTATACCATATAACGTATTACGTTACAACGTTATACCATATAACGTTATACTATATAACGTAATACGTTATAACGTTATACCATATAACGTAATACGTTATAACGTTATACCATATAACGTTATACTATATAACGTAATACGTTATAACCTTATACCATATAACGTATTACGTTATAATGTTATACCATATAACGTATTACGTCATAAGGTTATACCATATAACGTTTTACTATTTAACGTAATACATTATAACGTAATACGTTATAGCGTTATACTATATAACGTTATACCATATAACGTCATACCATATAACGTATTACGTTATAACGTTATACCATATAACGTATTACGTTATAACGTTATACCATATAACTTATTACGTTATAACGGTATACCATATAGCGTTATACTATATAACGTAATACGTTATAACTTTATACCATATAACGTATTACGTTATAACGTTATACCATATAACGTTATACTATATAACGTAATACGTTATAACGTTATACCATATAACGTATTACGTTATAACGTTATACTATATAACGTTATACTATATAACATAATACGTTATAACGTTATACCATATAACGTTATGTCATATAACGTATTACGTTATAACGGTATACCAAATAACTTTATACTATATAACGTAAAACGTTATAACTTTATACCATATAACTTATCACGTTATAACGGTATACCATATAGTGTTATACTATATAATGTAATACGTTATAACGTTATACCATATAACGTATTACGTTATAACGTTATACTATATAACGTTATACTATATAACATAATACGTTATAACGTTATACCATATAACGTTATGTCATATAACGTGTTACGTTATAACGGTATACCATATAGCGTTATACTATATAACGTAAAACGTTATAACTTTATACCATATAACGTATTACGTTATAACGTTATACCACATAACGTTATACTATACAACATAATACGTTATAACGTTATACCATATAACGTTACACCATATAACGTAATACGTTATAATGTTATATCATATAACGTTATACCATATTACGTTATACCATATACCGTAATACGTTATAACGTTAAAACATATAACGTAATACGTTATAACGTTATACCATATAACGTATTACGTTATAACGTTATACCATATAACGTTATAGTATATAACGTACTACGTGATAACGTTATACCATATAACGTATTACGTTATAACGTTATACCATATAATGTTATAGTATATAACGTAGTACGTGATAACGTTATGCCATATAACGTATTACGTTATAACGGTATAACATATAACGTTATACTATATAACGTAGTACGTTATAACGTTATGCCATATAACGTATTACGTTATAACGGTATACCAAATAACGTTATACTATATAACGTAGTACGTTATAACGTTATGCCGTATAACGTATTACGTTATAACGTTATACCATATAACGTATTACGTTATAACGGTATACCATATAACGTATTACGTTATAACGTAATACCATATAACGTCATACCATATAACGTATTACTTTATAACGGTATACCATATAGCGTTATACTATATAACGTAATACGTTATAACGTTATACCATATAACGTATTACGTTATAACGTTATACCATATAACGTTATACTATATAACGTAGTACGTTATAACGTTATGCCATATAACGTATTACGTTATAACGTTATACCATATAACGTATTACGTTATAACGTTATACCATATAACGTTATAGTATATAACGTAATACGTGATAACGTTATACCATATAACGTTATACTATATAACGTAATACGTTATAACGTTATACCATATAACGTATTACGTTATAACGTTATACCATATAACGTTATACTATATAACGTAATACGTTATAACGTTATACCATATAACGTAATACGTTATAACGTTATACCATATAACGTTCTGTCATATAACGTATTACGTTATAACGGTATACCAAATAACGTTATACTATATAACGTAAAACGTTATAACTTTATACCATATAACTTATCACGTTATAACGGTATACCATATAGCGTTATACTATATAACGTAAAACGTTATAACTTTATACCATATAACGTATTACGTTATAACGTTATACCATATAACATATTACGTTATAACGTAATACCATATAACGTCATACCATATAACGTATTACTTTATAACGGTATACCATATAGCGTTATACTATATAACGTAATACGTTATAACGTTATACCATATAACGTATTACGTTATAACGTTATACCACATAACGTTATACCATACAACATAATACGTTATAACGTTATACCATATAACGTTACACCATATAACGTAATACGTTATAATGTTATATCATATAACGTTATACCATATTACGTTATACCATATACCGTAATACGTTATAACGTTATAGCATATAACGTATTACGTTACAACGTTATACCATATAACGTTATACTATATAACGTAATACGTTATAACGTTATACCATATAACGTAATACTATATAACGTTATACGTCATAACGTTATACTGTATAACGTAATACGTTGTAAAGTTATACTACATTTCGCATTACGTTATAACGTTATACCATATAACGTTACACCATATAACGTAATACGTTATAACGTTATATCATATAATGTTAAACCATATTACGTCATACCATATACCGTAAAACGTTATAACGTTACAACATATAACGTTATACTATATAACGTAATACGTTATAACGTTATACCATATAACGTTATACCTTACAACGTAGTACGTTATAAGGTTATACCGTATAACGTTATACCATATAACGTTATACTATATAAGGTAATACGCTGTAACGTGATACCATATAACGTATTACGTTATAACGTTATACCATATAACGTTATACTATATAACGTAATACGTTATAACCTTATACCATATAACGTATTACGTTATAATGTTATACCATATAACGTATTACGTCATAAGGATATACCATATAACGTTTTACTATATAACGTAATACATTATAACGTAATACGTTATAGCGTTATACTATATAACGTTATACCATATAACGTCATACCATATAACGTATTACGTTATAACGGTATACCATACAGCGTTATATTATATAACGTAATACGTTATAACGTTATGCCACATAACTTTACACTATTTAATGTAATACGTTATAACGTTATAACATACAACGCTATACCATATAGCGTTATGCTATATAACGTAATACCATATAACGTTATACTATATAAAGTAAAGCGTTATAACGTTATACCATATAACGTAATACGTTATAACGTTACACCATATAACGTTATACTATATAACGTAATACTACATAACGTTATACTATATAGAGTAATACGTTATAACGTTATACCATATAACGTTATACTATATAACGTAATAGGTCATTACGTTATACTATATAACGTTATACTATATAACATAATACGTTGTAACGTTAAACTACATATCGTATTACGTTAGAACGTTATACCATATAACGCTATACCATATAACGTCATACCATGTACGGTAACACGTTATAACGTTATACTATATAACGTTACACGTTATAATGTTATACCGTATAACGTATTTCGCTATAACGTTACCCAATATAACGTATTACGTTATAACGTTATACCATATAACGTTATACTATATAACGTAATACGTTATAACGTTATACCAAATAACGTATTAGGTCATAACGTTATACCTTATAACGTTATACTATACAACGTAATGCGTTATAAAGTTATACCATATAACGTTATACTATATAACGTTATACGTCATAACGTTATACTGTATAACGTAATACGTTGTAAAGTTATACTACATTTCGCATTACGTTATAACGTTATACCATATAACGTTACACCATATAACGTAATACGTTATAACGTTATATCATATAATGTTAAACCATATTACGTCATACCATATACCGTAAAACGTTATAACGTTACAACATATAACGTAATACGTTATAACGTTATACCATATAACGTATTACGCTATAACGTTATACCATATAACGTTATAGTATATAACGTAATACGTGATAACGTTATACCATATAACGTATTACGTTGTAACGTTATACCATATAACGATATACTATATAACGTAAAACGTTATAACTTTATACCATATAACTTATCACGTTATAACGGTATACCATATAGTGTTATACTATATAACGTAATACGTTATAACGTTATACCATATAACGTATTACGTTATAACGTTATACTATATAACGTTATACTATATAACATAATACGTTATAACGTTATACCATATAACGTTATGTCATATAACGTGTTACGTTATAACGGTATACCATATAGCGTTATACTATATAACGTAAAACGTTATACCTTTATACCATATAACGTATTACGTTATAACGTTATACCATATAACGTATTACGTTATAACGTAATACCATATAACGTCATACCATATAACGTATTACTTTATAACGGTATACCATATAGCGTTATACTATATAACGTAATACGTTATAACGTTATACCATATAACGTATTACGTTATAACGTTATACCACATAACGTTATACTATACAACATAATACGTTATAACGTCATACCATATAACGTTACACCATATAACGTAATACGTTATAACGTTATATCATATAACGTTATACCATATTACGTTATACCATATACCGTAATACGTTATAACGTTAAAACATATAACGTAATACGTTATAACGGTATACCAAATAACGTTATACTATATAACGTAGTACGTTATAACGTTATGCCGTATAACGTATTACGTTATAACGTTATACCATATAACGTATTACGTTATAACGGTATACCATATAACGTATTACGTTATAACGTAATACCATATAACGTCATACCATATAACGTATTACTTTATAACGGTATACCATATAGCGTTATACTATATAACGTAATACGTTATAACGTTATACCATATAACGTATTACGTTATAACGTTATACCATATAACGTTATACTATATAACGTAGTACGTTATAACGTTATGCCATATAACGTATTACGTTATAACGGTATACCATATAACGTTATACTATATAACGTAGTACGTTATAACGTTATGCCATATAACGTATTACGTTATAACGGTATACCAAATAACGTTATACTATATAACGTAAAACGTTATAACTGTATACCATATAACGTATTACGTTATAACGTTATACCGTATAACGTATTACGTTATAACGTAATACCACATAACGCCATACTATATAACATAATACGTTATAACGTTATACCATATAACGTTACACCATATAACCTATTACGTTATAATGTTATATCATATAACGTTATACCATATTACGTTATACCATATTCCGTAATACGTTATAACGTTACAACATATAACGTAATACGTTATAACGTAATACCATATAACGTATTACGTTATAACGTTATACCATATAACCTTATAGTATATAACGTAATACGTGATAACGTTATACCATATAACGTTATACTATATAACGTAATACGTTATAACGTCATACCATATAACGTATTACGTTATAACGTTATACCATATAACGTTATACTATATAACGTAATACGTTATAACGTTATACCATATAACGTAATACGTTATAACGTTATACCATATAACGTTATGTCATATAACGTATTACGTTATAACGGTATACCATATAGCGTTATACTATATAACGTAATACGTTATAACGTTATACCATATAACGTATTACGTTATAACGTTATACCATATAACGTATTACGTTATAACGTTATACCATATAACGTATTACGTTATAACGTAATACCATATAACGTCATACCATATAACGTATTACTTTATAACGGTATACCATATAGCGTTATACTATATAACGTAATACGTTATAACGTTATACCATATAACGTATTACGTTATAACGTTATACCATATAACGTATTACGTTATAACGTTATACCACATAACGTTATACTATACAACATAATACGTTATAACGTTATACCATATAACGTTATACTATATAACGTAATACGTTATAGCGTTATGCCATATAACGTATTGCGTTATAACGGTATACCATATAACGTTATACTATATGACGTAATACGTTATAACGTTATGGCATTAAACGTATTACGTTATAACGGTATACCATATAACGTTATACTATTTAACGTAATACGTTATAACGTTATACCATATAACGTATTACGTTATAACGGTATACCATATAACGTTATACTATATAACGTAATACGTTATAACGTTATACCATATAACGTATTACGTTATAACGTTATACCATATAACGTATTACGTTATAACGTCATACCATATAATGTTATACTATATAACGTAATACGTTGTAACGTTATACCATATAACGTATTATGTAATAACGTTATACCATATAACGATATACCACATAACGTTACACTATATAACGTAGTACGTTAAAACGTTATACTATAAAACGTTATACCATATAACGTAATCCGTTATATCGTTATACCGTATAACGCCATACCATATAACGTATTACGTTATAACGTCATACCTTATAATGTTATACTATATAACGTAATATGTTGTAACGTTATACCATATAACGTATTACGTTATAACTGTATACCACATAACGTATTACGTTACAACGTTATACTATATAACGTAATGTTTTATAACGTTATACCATATAACGCAACACCATATAACGTAATACGTTATAACTTTATATCATATAACGTTATACCATATAGCGTTATACTATATAACGTAATACGTTATAACGTTATACCATATAACGTCATACCATATAACGTTATACTATATAACGTAATACGTTATAACGTTATACCATAAAATGTATTACGTTACAACGTTATACCATATAACGTATTAGGTTATAACATTATACCATATAACTTTATACTATATAACGTATTACGTTATAACGTTATACCATATAACGTTATACCATATAACGTAGTATGTTATTTCGTTATATCATATAACGTATTACGTTATAACGGTATACCATATAGCGTTATACTATATAACGTAATACGTTATAACGTTATGCCATATAACATATTACGTTATAACGGTGTACCATACAACGTTATACTATATAACGTAATACGTTATAACGTTTTACCATATAACGTTATACTATATAACGTAATACGCTATAACGTTATACTATATAACGTAATACGTTATAACGTTTTACCATATAACGTATTACGTTATAACGTATTATCATATAACGTATTACGTTATAACGTCATACCATACAATGTTATACTATATAACGCAATACGCTATAACGTTATACCATATAACGTTATACCATATACCGCAATAAGTTATAACATTATACCATATAACGTTATACTATATAACGTAATACGTTATAACGTTTTACCATATAACGTTATACTATATAACGTAATACGTTATAACGTTATACCAAATAACGTATTAGGTCATAACGTTATACCTTATAACGTTATACTATACAACGTAATGCGTTATAAAGTTATACCATATAACGTTATACTATATAACGTTATACGTCATAACGTTATACTGTATAACGTAATACGTTGTAAAGTTATACTACATTTCGCATTACGTTATAACGTTATACCATATAACGTTACACCATATAACGTAATACGTTATAACGTTATATCATATAATGTTAAACCATATTACGTCATACCATATACCGTAAAACGTTATAACGTTACAACATATAACGTAATACGTTATAACGTTATACCATATAACGTATTACGCTATAACGTTATACCATATAACGTTATAGTATATAACGTAATACGTGATAACGTTATACCATATAACGTATTACGTTGTAACGTTATACCATATAACGATATACTATATAACGTAAAACGTTATAACTTTATACCATATAACTTATCACGTTATAACGGTATACCATATAGTGTTATACTATATAACGTAATACGTTATAACGTTATACCATATAACGTATTACGTTATAACGTTATACTATATAACGTTATACTATATAACATAATACGTTATAACGTTATACCATATAACGTTATGTCATATAACGTGTTACGTTATAACGGTATACCATATAGCGTTATACTATATAACGTAAAACGTTATACCTTTATACCATATAACGTATTACGTTATAACGTTATACCATATAACGTATTACGTTATAACGTAATACCATATAACGTCATACCATATAACGTATTACTTTATAACGGTATACCATATAGCGTTATACTATATAACGTAATACGTTATAACGTTATACCATATAACGTATTACGTTATAACGTTATACCACATAACGTTATACTATACAACATAATACGTTATAACGTCATACCATATAACGTTACACCATATAACGTAATACGTTATAATGTTATATCATATAACGTTATACCATATTACGTTATACCATATACCGTAACACGTTATAACGTTAAAACATATAACGTAATACGTTATAACGGTATACCAAATAACGTTATACTATATAACGTAGTACGTTATAACGTTATGCCGTATAACGTATTACGTTATAACGTTATACCATATAACGTATTACGTTATAACGGTATACCATATAACGTATTACGTTATAACGTAATACCATATAACGTCATACCATATAACGTATTACTTTATAACGGTATACCATATAGCGTTATACTATATAACGTAATACGTTATAACGTTATACCATATAACGTATTACGTTATAACGTTATACCATATAACGTTATACTATATAACGTAGTACGTTATAACGTTATGCCATATAACGTATTACGTTATAACGGTATACCATATAACGTTATACTATATAACGTAGTACGTTATAACGTTATGCCATATAACGTATTACGTTATAACGGTATACCAAATAACGTTATACTATATAACGTAAAACGTTATAACTGTATACCATATAACGTATTACGTTATAACGTTATACCGTATAACGTATTACGTTATAACGTAATACCACATAACGCCATACTATATAACATAATACGTTATAACGTTATACCATATAACGTTACACCATATAACCTATTACGTTATAATGTTATATCATATAACGTTATACCATATTACGTTATACCATATTCCGTAATACGTTATAACGTTACAACATATAACGTAATACGTTATAACGTAATACCATATAACGTATTACGTTATAACGTTATACCATATAACGTTATAGTATATAACGTAATACGTGATAACGTTATACCATATAACGTTATACTATATAACGTAATACGTTATAACGTCATACCATATAACGTATTACGTTATAACGTTATACCATATAACGTTATACTATATAACGTAATACGTTATAACGTTATACCATATAACGTAATACGTTATAACGTTATACCATATAACGTTATGTCATATAACGTATTACGTTATAACGGTATACCATATAGCGTTATACTATATAACGTAATACGTTATAACGTTATACCATATAACGTATTACGTTATAACGTTATACCATATAACGTATTACGTTATAACGTTATACCATATAACGTATTACGTTATAACGTAATACCATATAACGTCATACCATATAACGTATTACTTTATAACGGTATACCATATAGCGTTATACTATATAACGTAATACGTTATAACGTTATACCATATAACGTATTACGTTATAACGTTATACCATATAACGTATTACGTTATAACGTTATACCACATAACGTTATACTATACAACATAATACGTTATAACGTTATACCATATAACGTTATACTATATAACGTAATACGTTATAGCGTTATGCCATATAACGTATTGCGTTATAACGGTATACCATATAACGTTATACTATATGACGTAATACGTTATAACGTTATGGCATTAAACGTATTACGTTATAACGGTATACCATATAACGTTATACTATTTAACGTAATACGTTATAACGTTATACCATATAACGTATTACGTTATAACGGTATACCATATAACGTTATACTATATAACGTAATACGTTATAACGTTATACCATATAACGTATTACGTTATAACGTTATACCATATAACGTATTACGTTATAACGTCATACCATATAATGTTATACTATATAACGTAATACGTTGTAACGTTATACCATATAACGTATTATGTAATAACGTTATACCATATAACGATATACCACATAACGTTACACTATATAACGTAGTACGTTAAAACGTTATACTATAAAACGTTATACCATATAACGTAATCCGTTATATCGTTATACCGTATAACGCCATACCATATAACGTAATACGTTATAACGTTATACCATATAACGTATTACGTTATAACGTTATACCATATAACGTTATACTATATAACGTAATACGTTATAACGTTATACCATATAACGTTATACCTTACAACGTAGTACGTTATAAGGTTATACCGTATAACGTTATACCATATAACGTTATACTATATAAGGTAATACGCTGTAACGTGATACCATATAACGTATTACGTTATAACGTTATACCATATAACGTTATACTATATAACGTAATACGTTATAACCTTATACCATATAACGTATTACGTTATAATGTTATACCATATAACGTATTACGTCATAAGGATATACCATATAACGTTTTACTATATAACGTAATACATTATAACGTAATACGTTATAGCGTTATACTATATAACGTTATACCATATAACGTCATACCATATAACGTATTACGTTATAACGGTATACCATACAGCGTTATATTATATAACGTAATACGTTATAACGTTATGCCACATAACGTTACACTATTTAATGTAATACGTTATAACGTTATAACATACAACGCTATACCATATAGCGTTATGCTATATAACGTAATACCATATAACGTTATACTATATAAAGTAAAGCGTTATAACGTTATACCATATAACGTAATACGTTATAACGTTACACCATATAACGTTATACTATATAACGTAATACTACATAACGTTATACTATATAGAGTAATACGTTATAACGTTATACCATATAACGTTATACTATATAACGTAATAGGTCATTACGTTATACTATATAACGTTATACTATATAACATAATACGTTGTAACGTTAAACTACATATCGTATTACGTTAGAACGTTATACCATATAACGCTATACCATATAACGTCATACCATGTACGGTAACACGTTATAACGTTATACTATATAACGTTACACGTTATAATGTTATACCGTATAACGTATTTCGCTATAACGTTACCCAATATAACGTATTACGTTATAACGTTATACCATATAACGTTATACTATATAACGTAATACGTTATAACGTTATACCAAATAACGTATTAGGTCATAACGTTATACCTTATAACGTTATACTATACAACGTAATGCGTTATAAAGTTATACCATATAACGTTATACTATATAACGTTATACGTCATAACGTTATACTGTATAACGTAATACGTTGTAAAGTTATACTACATTTCGCATTACGTTATAACGTTATACCATATAACGTTACACCATATAACGTAATACGTTATAACGTTATATCATATAATGTTAAACCATATTACGTCATACCATATACCGTAAAACGTTATAACGTTACAACATATAACGTAATACGTTATAACGTTATACCATATAACGTATTACGCTATAACGTTATACCATATAACGTTATAGTATATAACGTAATACGTGATAACGTTATACCATATAACGTATTACGTTGTAACGTTATACCATATAACGATATACTATATAACGTAAAACGTTATAACTTTATACCATATAACTTATCACGTTATAACGGTATACCATATAGTGTTATACTATATAACGTAATACGTTATAACGTTATACCATATAACGTATTACGTTATAACGTAATACCATATAACGTCATACCATATAACGTATTACTTTATAACGGTATACCATATAGCGTTATACTATATAACGTAATACGTTATAACGTTATACCATATAACGTATTACGTTATAACGTTATACCACATAACGTTATACTATACAACATAATACGTTATAACGTCATACCATATAACGTTACACCATATAACGTAATACGTTATAATGTTATATCATATAACGTTATACCATATTACGTTATACCATATACCGTAACACGTTATAACGTTAAAACATATAACGTAATACGTTATAACGGTATACCAAATAACGTTATACTATATAACGTAGTACGTTATAACGTTATGCCGTATAACGTATTACGTTATAACGTTATACCATATAACGTATTACGTTATAACGGTATACCATATAACGTATTACGTTATAACGTAATACCATATAACGTCATACCATATAACGTATTACTTTATAACGGTATACCATATAGCGTTATACTATATAACGTAATACGTTATAACGTTATACCATATAACGTATTACGTTATAACGTTATACCATATAACGTTATACTATATAACGTAGTACGTTATAACGTTATGCCATATAACGTATTACGTTATAACGGTATACCATATAACGTTATACTATATAACGTAGTACGTTATAACGTTATGCCATATAACGTATTACGTTATAACGGTATACCAAATAACGTTATACTATATAACGTAAAACGTTATAACTGTATACCATATAACGTATTACGTTATAACGTTATACCGTATAACGTATTACGTTATAACGTAATACCACATAACGCCATACTATATAACATAATACGTTATAACGTTATACCATATAACGTTACACCATATAACCTATTACGTTATAATGTTATATCATATAACGTTATACCATATTACGTTATACCATATTCCGTAATACGTTATAACGTTACAACATATAACGTAATACGTTATAACGTAATACCATATAACGTATTACGTTATAACGTTATACCATATAACGTTATAGTATATAACGTAATACGTGATAACGTTATACCATATAACGTTATACTATATAACGTAATACGTTATAACGTCATACCATATAACGTATTACGTTATAACGTTATACCATATAACGTTATACTATATAACGTAATACGTTATAACGTTATACCATATAACGTAATACGTTATAACGTTATACCATATAACGTTATGTCATATAACGTATTACGTTATAACGGTATACCATATAGCGTTATACTATATAACGTAATACGTTATAACGTTATACCATATAACGTATTACGTTATAACGTCATACCATATAACGTATTACTTTATAACGGTATACCATATAGCGTTATACTATATAACGTAATACGTTATAACGTTATACCATATAACGTATTACGTTATAACGTTATACCATATAACGTATTACGTTATAACGTTATACCACATAACGTTATACTATACAGCATAATACGTTATAACGTTATACCATATAACGTTATACTATATAACGTAATACGTTATAGCGTTATGCCATATAACGTATTGCGTTATAACGGTATACCATATAACGTTATACTATATGACGTAATACGTTATAACGTTATGGCATTAAACGTATTACGTTATAACGGTATACCATATAACGTTATACTATTTAACGTAATACGTTATAACGTTATACCATATAACGTATTACGTTATAACGGTATACCATGTAACGTTATACTATATAACGTAATACGTTATAACGTTATACCATATAACGTATTACGTTATAACGTTATACCATATAACGTATTACGTTATAACGTCATACCATATAATGTTATACTATATAACGTAATACGTTGTAACGTTATACCATATAACGTATTATGTAATAACGTTATACCATATAACGATATACCACATAACGTTACACTATATAACGTAGTACGTTAAAACGTTATACTATAAAACGTTATACCATATAACGTAATCCGTTATATCGTTATACCGTATAACGCCATACCATATAACGTATTACGTTATAACGTCATACCTTATAATGTTATACTATATAACGTAATATGTTGTAACGTTATACCATATAACGTATTACGTTATAACTGTATACCACATAACGTATTACGTTACAACGTTATACTATATAACGTAATATTTTATAACGTTATACCATATAACGCAACACCATATAACGTAATACGTTATAACTTTATATCATATAACGTTATACCATATAGCGTTATACTATATAACGTAATACGTTATAACGTTATACCATATAACGTCATACCATATAACGTTATACTATATAACGTAATACGTTATAACGTTATACCATAAAATGTATTACGTTACAACGTTATACCATATAACGTATTAGGTTATAACATTATACCATATAACTTTATACTATATAACGTATTACGTTATAACGTTATACCATATAACGTTATACCATATAACGTAGTATGTTATTTCGTTATATCATATAACGTATTACGTTATAACGGTATACCATATAGCGTTATACTATATAACGTAATACGTTATAACGTTATGCCATATAACATATTACGTTATAACGGTGTACCATACAACGTTATACTATATAACGTAATACGTTATAACGTTTTACCATATAACGTTATACTATATAACGTAATACGCTATAACGTTATACTATATAACGTAATACGTTATAACGTTTTACCATATAACGTATTACGTTATAACGTATTATCATATAACGTATTACGTTATAACGTCATACCATACAATGTTATACTATATAACGCAATACGCTATAACGTTATACCATATAACGTTATACCATATACCGCAATAAGTTATAACATTATACCATATAACGTTATACTATATAACGTAATACGTTATAACGTTTTACCATATAACGTTATACTACTTAACGTAGTACGTTATAACGTTATACCATATAACGTATTGCGTTATAACGGTATACCATATAACGTTATACTATATAACGTAATACGTTATAACGTTATATCATATAACGTATTACGTTATAACGTTATACCATATAACGTATTACGTTATAACGTCATACCATATAATGTTATACTATATAACGTAATACGTTGTAACGTTATACCATATAACGTATTATGTAATAACGTTATCCCATATGACGATATACCACATAACGTTACACTATATAACGTAGTACGTTAAAACTTTATACTATAAAACGTTATACCATATAACGTAATCCGTTATATCGTTATACCGTATAACGCCATACCATATAACGTATTACGTTATAACGTCATACCTTATAATGTTATACTATATAACGTAATATGTTGTAACGTTATACCATATAACGTATTACGTTATAACGGTATACCACATAACGTATTACGTTATAACGTTATACTATATAACGTAATATTTTATAACGTTATACCATATAACGCAACACCATATAACGTAATACGTTATAACTTTATGTCATATAACGTTATAGCATATAGTGTTATTCTATATAACGTAATACGTTATAACGTTATACCATATAACGTCATACCATATAACGTTATACTACATTACGTAATAGGTTACAACGTTATACCATAAAATGTATTACGTTACAACGTTATACCATATAACGTATTAGGTTATAACATTATACCATATAACTTTATACTATATAACGTAATACGTTATAACGTTATACCATGTAACGTTATACCATATAACGTAGTATGTTATTTCGTTATATCATATAACGTATTACGTTATAACGGTATACCATATAGCGTTATACTATATAACGTAATACGTTATAACGGTATACCATATAACGTATTACGTTATAACGTTATACCATATAACGTTATACTATATAACGTAAAATGTTATAACGTTATACCATATAATGTCATACCGTATAACGTTATACTATATAACGTATTACGTTATAACGTTATACCATATAACCTATTACGGTATAACGTTATACCATATAACGTATTACGTTATAACGTTATACCATATAACGTTATACTATGTAACGTAATACGTTATAACGTTATACCATATAACGTCATACCGTATAACGTTATACTATATAACGCAATACTTTATAACGTTATACCATATAACGTTATACTATATAACGTAATACGTTATAGCGTTATGCCATATAACGTATTGCGTTATAACGGTATACCATATAACGTTATACTATATAACGTAATACGTTATAACGTTATGGCATTAAACGTATTACGTTATAACGGTATACCATATAACGTTATACTACTTAACGTAATACGTTATAACGTTATACCATATAACGTATTACGTTATAACGGTATACCATATAACGTTATACTATATAACGTAATACGTTATAACGTTATATCATATAACGTATTACGTTATAACGTTATACCATATAACGTATTACGTTATAACGTCATACCATATAATGTTATACTATATAACGTAATACGTTGTAACGTTATACCATATAACGTATTATGTAATAACGTTATCCCATATGACGATATACCACATAACGTTACACTATATAACGTAGTACGTTAAAACGTTATACTATAAAACGTTATACCATATAACGTAATCCGTTATATCGTTATACCGTATAACGCCATACCATATAACGTATTACGTTATAACGTCATACCTTATAATGTTATACTATATAACGTAATATGTTGTAACGTTATACCATATAACGTATTACGTTATAACGGTATACCACATAACGTATTACGTTATAACGTTATACTATATAACGTAATATTTTATAACGTTATACCATATAACGCAACACCATATAACGTAATACGTTATAACTTTATGTCATATAACGTTATAGCATATAGTGTTATACTATATAACGTAATACGTTATAACGTTATACCATATAACGTCATACCATATAACGTTATACTACATTACGTAATAGGTTACAACGTTATACCATGAAATGTATTACGTTACAACGTTATACCATATAACGTATTAGGTTATAACATTATACCATATAACTTTATACTATATAACGTAATACGTTATAACGTTATACCATGTAACGTTATACCATATAACGTAGTATGTTATTTCGTTATATCATATAACGTATTACGTTATAACGGTATACCATATAGCGTTATACTATATAACGTAATACGTTATAACGGTATACCATATAACGTATTACGTTATAACGTTATACCATATAACGTTATACTATATAACGTCTTACATTATAACATTATACCATATAACTTTATACTATATAACGTAATACGTTATAACGTTATACCATATAACGTTATACTATATAACGCAATACTTTATAACGTTATACCATATAATGTATTAAATTATATCGTCATACCATATAACGTATTACGTTATAACGTTATACTATATAATGTAATACGTTGCAACGTTGTACCATATGTCGTATTACGTTATAACGTTATACCAAATATCGTTATACCTTATAACGTTACACCATATAACGTAATACGTTATAACGTTATACCTTATAACGTCATACCGTATAACGTTATACTATAGAAGGTAATACGTTATAACGTTATACCATATAATGTATTAAATTATATCGTCATACCACATAACGTATTACGTTATAACGTTATACTATATAACGTAATACGTTGCAACGTTGTACCATATGTCGTATTACGTTATAACGTTATACCATATAACGTTATACTATATAGCGTAATACGTTATAACGTTATGCCATATTACATATTACGTTATAACGGTGTACCATACAACGTTATACTATATAACGTAATACGTTATAACGTTTTGCCATATAACGTTATACTATATAACGTAATACGCTATAACGTTATACCATATAACGTTATACTATATAACGTTATACCATATAACGTATTACGTTATAACGTTATACCATATAACGTATTACGTTATAACGTTATACCATATAACGTTATACTATGTAACGTAATACGTTATAACGTTATACCATATAACGTCATACCGTATAACGTTATACTATATAACGCAATACTTTATAACGTTATACCATATAACGTTATACCATATAACGTCATACCATATACCGTAATACGTTATAACCTTATACCATATTACGTTATACTATATAACGTAATACGTTATAACGTTATACCATATAACGTTATACCGTATAACGTTATACTATATAACGTAATACGTTATGACGTTATACCATCTAACGCATTACGTTATAACGTTATACCATATAACGGATTACGTTATAACGGTGTACCATACAACGTTATACTATATAACGTAATACGTTATAACGTTTTACCATATAACGTTATACTATATAACGTAATACGCTATAACGTTATACCATATATCGTATTACGTTATAACGTTATAAGATATAACGTTATACCATATAACGTTATACGATATAACGTAATACGTCATAACGTTATGTCATACAACGTATTACGTTATAACGATATACCATATAACGTATTACGTTATAACGTTATACCATATAACGTATTACGTTATAACGTAATAACATATAACGTTATACTATACAGCGTAATACGTTATAACGTTACGCCATATAACGGGTTACGTTATAACGGTATACCACATAACGTATTACGTTATAACGTTATACTATATAACATATTACGTTATAACGTTATACCATATAACGTATTACGTTATAACGGTATACCATATAACGTTATAAATACATAACGTATTATGTAATAACGTTATACCATATAACGTTATACTATATAACGTAATATTTTATAACATTATACCATATAACGTAACACCATATAACGTAATAAGTTATAACTTTATATCATATAACGTTATACCATATAGCGTTATACTATATAACGTAATACGTTATAACGTTATACCATATAACGTCATACCATATAACGTTATACTATATAACGTAATACGTTATAACGGTATACCATATAACGTATTACGTTATAACGTTATACCATATAACGTTATACTATATAACGTCTTACATTATAACATTATACCATATAACTTTATACTATATAACGTAATACGTTATAACGTTATACCATATACCGTTATACCATATAACGTAGTATGTTATTTCGTTATACCATATAACGTATTACGTTATAACGGTATACCATATAGCGTTATACTATATAACGTAATACGTTATAACGGTATACCATATAACGTATTACGTTATAACGTTATACCATATAACGTTATACTATATAACGTCTTACATTATAACATTATACCATATAACTTTATACTATATAACGTAATACGTTATAACGTTATACCATATACCGTTATACCATATAACGTAGTATGTTATTTCGTTATACCATATAACGTATTACGTTATAACGGTATACCATATAACGTTATACTATATAGCGTAAAATGTTATAACGTTGTACCATATAACGTTATGCTATATAACGTAATATTTTATAACGTTATACCATATAACGTAACACCATATAACGTAATACGTTATAACTTTATATCATATAACGTTATAGCATATAGCGTTATACTATATAACGTAATACGTTATAACGTTATACCATATAACGACATACCATATAACGTTATACTATATAACGTAATACGTTATAACGTTATACCATAAAATGTATTACGTTACAATGTTATACCATATAACGTATTAGGTTATAACATTATACCATATAACTTTATACTATATAACGTAATACGTTATAACGTTATACCATATAACGTTATACCATATAACGTAGTATGTTATTTCGTTATATCATATAACGTATTACGTTATAACGGTATACCATATAGCGTTATACTATATAACGTAATACGTTATAACGTTATGCCATATAACATATTACGTTATAACGGTGTACCATACAACGTTATACTGTATAACGTAATACGTTATAACGTTTTACCATATAACGTATTACGTCATAACGTTATACTATATAACGTAATACGTTGCAACGTTTTACCATATGTCGTATTACGTTATAACGTTATACCAAATAACGTTATACCTTATAACGTTACACCATATAACGTAATACGTTATAACGTTATACCTTATAACGTCATACCGTATAACGTTGTACTATAGAAGGTAATACGTTATAACGTTATACCATATAATGTATTAAATTATATCGTCATACCATATAACGTATTACGTTATAACGTTATACTATATAACGTAATACGTTGCAACGTTGTACCATATGTCGTATTACGTTATAACGTTATACCAAATAACGTTATACCTTATAACGTTACACCATATAACGTAATACGTTATAACGTTATACCTTATAACGTCATACCGTATAACGTTATACTATAGAAGGTAATACGTTATAACGTTATACCATATAATGTATAAAATTATATCGTCATACCATATAACGTATTACGTTATAACGTTATACTATATAACGTAATACGTTGCAACGTTGTGCCATATGTCGTATTACGTTATAACGTTATGCCATATAACGTTATACTATATAACGTAATACGTTATAACGTTATGCCATATTATATATTACGTTATAACTTTGTACCATACAACGTTATACTATATAACGTAATACGTTATAACGCTTTACCATATAACGTTATACTATATAACGTAATACGCTATAACGTTATACCATATAACGTTATACTATATAACGTTATACTATATAACGTAATACGTTATAACGTTATACCATATAACGTATTACGTTATAACGTAATACCGAATAACGTTATACTATATAACGTAAAATGTTATAACGTTATACCATATAATGTCATACCGTATAACGTTATACTATATAACGTAATACGTTATGACGTTATACCATCTAACGCATTACGTTATAACGTTATACCATATAACGGATTACGTTATAACGCTATACCATATAACGTTATACTATATAACGTAATACGAAATAACGTCATACCATATAACGTATTAGGTTATAACGTTATACCATATAACGTTAAACTATATAACGTAATACGTTATAAAGTTATACCATATAACGTTATACTATATAACGTAATGCGTCATAACGTTATACCATATAACGTATTACGTTATAACGTTATTCCATATAACGTCATACCATATAACGTTATACTATATAACGTAATACGTTATAACGTTATACCATCAAATGTATTACGTTACAACGTTATACCATATAACGTATTTGGTTATAACATTATACCATATAACTTTATACTATATAACGTAATACGTTATAACGTTATACGATATAACGTTATACCATATAACGTAGTATGTTATTTCGTTATATCATACAACGTACTACGTTATAACGGTATACCATATAGCGTTATACTATATAACATAATACGTTATAACGTTATGACATATAACATATTACGTTATAACGGTGTACCATACAACGTTATTCTATATAACGTAATACGTTATAACGTTATATCATATAACGTTATACTATATAACGTAATACGTTATAACGTTATACCATATAACGTCATACCATATAACGTTATACTATATAACGTAATACGTTATAACGGTATACCATATAACGTATTACGTTATAACGTTATACCATATAACGTTATACTATATAACGTCTTACATTATAACATTATACCATATAACTTTATACTATATAACGTAATACGTTATAACGTTATACCATATACCGTTATACCATATAACGTAGTATGTTATTTCGTTATACCATATAACGTATTACGTTATAACGGTATACCATATAGCGTTATACTATATAACGTAATACGTTATAACGGTATACCATATAACGTATTACGTTATAACGTTATACCATATAACGTTATACTATATAACGTCTTACATTATAACATTATACCATATAACTTTATACTATATAACGTAATACGTTATAACGTTATACCATATACCGTTATACCATATAACGTAGTATGTTATTTCGTTATACCATATAACGTATTACGTTATAACGGTATACCATATAACGTTATACTATATAGCGTAAAATGTTATAACGTTGTACCATATAACGTTATGCTATATAACGTAATATTTTATAACGTTATACCATATAACGTAACACCATATAACGTAATACGTTATAACTTTATATCATATAACGTTATAGCATATAGCGTTATACTATATAACGTAATACGTTATAACGTTATACCATATAACGACATACCATATAACGTTATACTATATAACGTAATACGTTATAACGTTATACCATAAAATGTATTACGTTACAATGTTATACCATATAACGTATTAGGTTATAACATTATACCATATAACTTTATACTATATAACGTAATACGTTATAACGTTATACCATATAACGTTATACCATATAACGTAATACGTCATAACGTTATACCATATAACGTATTACGTTATAACGTTATACCATATAACGTACTGCGTTATAACGTCATACCATATAACGTTATACCATATAACTTATACCTTAAAAGGTTATACTATATAACGTAATACGTTATAAAGTTATGCCATATAACATATTACGTTATAACGGTGTACCATACAACGTTATACTATATAACGTAATACGTTGTAACGTTATACCATATAATGTATTAAATTATATCGTCATACCATATAACGTATTACGTTATAACGTTACACCATATAACGTAATACGTTATAACGTTATACCTTATAACGTTACACCATATAACGTTATACGTTATAACGTTATACCTTATAGCGTTACACCATATAACGTAATACGTTATAACGTTATACCATATAACGTATTACGTTATAACGTAATACGTAATAACGGCATACCATATAACGTATTAGGTTATAACGTTATACCATATAACGTCATACCATACACCGTAATACGTTATAACCTTATACCATATTGCGTTATACTATATAACGTAATACGTTATAATGTTATACCATATAACGTTATACCATATAACGTAGTATGTTATTTCGTTATACCATATAACGTATTACGTTATAACGGTATACCATATAACGTTATACTATATAGCGTAAAATGTTATAACGTTATAGCATATAGCGTTATACTATATAACGTAATACGTCATAACGTTATACCATATAACGTATTACGTTATAACGTAATACCGAATAACGTTATACTATATAACGTAAAATGTTATAACGTTATACCATATAACGTCATACCGTATAACGTTATACTCTACAACGCAATAATTTATAACGTCATACCATATAACGTTATACCATATAACGTTATACCGTACAACGTTAAACTATATAACGTTATACCGTATATCGTTATACTATAGAACGTAATACGTTATGACGTTATACCATCTAACTCATTACGTTATAATGTTATACCATATAACGGATTACGTTATAACGTTATTCCATATAACTTTATACTATATAACGTAATACGTAATAACGACATACCATATAACGTATTAGGTTATAACGTTATACCATATAACGTGATACCGTATATCGTTATACTATATAACGTATTACGTTATAACGTTATACCATATAACTTATTACGTTATAACGTTATACCATATAACGTATTACGTTATAACGTTATACCATATAACGTTATACTATATAACGTAATACGTTATAACGTTATACCATATAACGTATTACGGTATAACGTCATACCATACAATGTTATAATATATCACGCAATAAGTTATAACGTTATACCATATAACGTCATACCATATACCGTAATAAGTTATAACATTATACCATATAACGTTATACTATATAACGTAATACGTTATAAAGTTATACCATATAACGTTATACTATATAACGTAATACGTCATAACGTTATACCATATAACGTATTACGTTATAACGTTATACCATATAACGTATTACGTTATAACGTTATACCATATAACGTACTGCGTTATAACGTCATACCATATAACGTTATACTATATAACTTATACCTTAAAAGGTTATACTATATAACGTAATACGTTATAAAGTTATGCCATATAACATATTACGTTATAACGGTGTACCATACAACGTTATACTATATAACGTAATACGTTGTAACGTTATACCATATAACGTATTACGTTATAACGTATTATCATATAACGTATTACGTTATAACGTCATACCATACAATGTTATAATATATCACGCAATAAGTTATAACGTTATACCATATAACGTCATACCATATACCGTAATAAGTTATAACATTATACCATATAACGTTATACTATATAACGTAATACGTTATAACGTTATACCATATAATGTATTAAATTATATCGTCATACCATATAACGTATTACGTTATAACGTTACACCATATAACGTAATACGTTATAACGTTATACCTTATAACGTTACACCATATAACGAAATACGTTATAACGTTATACCATATAACGTATTACGTTATAACGTAATACCGAATAACGTTATACTATATAACGTAAAATGTTATAACGTTATACCATATAACGTCATACCGTATAACGTTATACTATACAACGCAATACTTTATAACGTTATACCATATAACGTTATACCATATAACGTCATACCATATACCGTAATACGTTATAACCTTATACCATATTGCGTTATACTATATAACGTAATACGTTATAATGTTATACCATATAACGTTATACCATATAACGTAGTATGTTATTTCGTTATACCATATAACGTATTACGTTATAACGATATACCATATAACGTTATACTATATAGCGTAAAATGTTATAACGTTATAGCATATAGCGTTATACTATATAACGTAATACGTTATAACGTTATAAAATATAACGTATTACGTTATAACGTAATACCGAATAACGTTATACTATATAACGTAAAATGTTATAACGTTATACCATATAACGTCATACCGTATAACGTTATACTCTACAACGCAATAATTTATAACGTCATACCATATAACGTATTAGGTTATAACGTTATACCATATAACGTGATACCGTATATCGTTATACTATATAACGTATTACGTTATAACGTTATACCATATAACGTATTACGTTATAACGTTATACCATATAACGTTATACTATATAACGTAATACGTTATAACGTTTTACCATATAACGTTACGCTATAAAACGCAATACTATATAAAGTTATTCCATATAACGTCATACCGTATAACGTTATACTTTAGAACGTAATACGTTATAACGTTATACCATATAATGTATTAAATTATATCGTCATACCATATAACGTATTACGTTCTAACGGTGTACCATACAACGTTATACTATATAACGTAATACGTTATAACGTTTTACCATATAACGTTATACTATATAACGTAATACGTTATAACGTTATACCATATAACGTTATACTATATAACGCAATACTTAATAACTTTATACCATATAACGTCATACCGTATAACGTTATACTATAGAACGTATTGCGTTATAACGTTATACTATATAACGTTATACATTATAACGTTACACCATATAACGTAATACGTTATAACGTTATACCATATAACGTTACACCATATAACGTAATACGTTATAACGTTATACCATATAACGTATTACGTTATAACGTAATACCGAATAACGTTATACTATATAACGAAAATGTTATAACGTTATACCATATAACGTCATAGCGTATAACGTTATACTATATAACGCAATACTTTATAACGTTATACCATATAACGTTATACCATATAACGTCATACCATATACCGTAATACGTTATAACCTTATACCATATTACGTTATACTATATAACGTAATACGTTATAACGTTATACCATATAACGTTATACCGTATAACGTTATACTATATAACGTAATACGTTATGACGTTATACCATCTAACGCATTACGTTGTAACGTTATACCATATAACGGATTACGTTATAACGCTATACCATATAACGTTATACTAAATAACGTAATACGTAATAACGTTATACCATATAACGTATTACGTTATAACGTTATTCCATATAACGTCATACCATATAACGTTATACTATATAACGTAATACGTTATAACGTTATACCATAAAATGTATTACGTTACAACGTTATACCATATAACGTCATACCATATAACGTTATACTATATAACGTAATACGTTATAACGTTATACCATAAAATGTATTACGTTACAACGTTATACCATATAACGTATTAGGTTATAACATTATACCATATAACTTTATACTATATAGCGTAATACGTTATAACGTTATACCATATAACGTTATACCATATAACGTAGTATGTTATTTCGTTATACCATATAACGTATTACGTTATAACGGTATACCATATAACGTTATACTATATAGCGTAAAATGTTGTAACGTTATAGCATATAGCGTTATACTATATAACGTAATACGTTATAACGTTATGCCATATAACATATTACGTTATAACGGTGTACCATACAACGTTATACTATATAACGTAATACGTTATAACGTTTTACCATATAACGCATTGCGTTATAACGTTATACCATACAAGGACATACCATATAACGTTATACTATATAACGTAATACGTTATAACGTTATGCCATATAACGTATTACGTTATAACGTAATACTGAATAACGTTATACTATATAACGTAAAATGTTATAACGTTATACCATATAACGTCATACCGTATAACGTTATACTCTACAACGCAATAATTTATAACGTCATACCATATAACGTTATACCATATAACGTTATACCGTATAACGTTAAACTATATAACGTTATACCATATAACGTTATACTATATAACGTAATACGTTATGACGTTATACCATCTAACTCATTTCGTTATAACGTTATACCATATAACGGATTACGTTATAACGTTATTCCATATAACTTTATACTATATAACGTAATACGTAATAACGTCATACCATATAACGTATTAGGTTATAACGTTATACCATATAACGTGATACCGTATATCGTTATACTATATAACGTATTACGTTATAACGTTATACCATATAACGTATTACGTTATAACGTTATACCATATAACGTTATACTATATAACGTAATACGTTATAACGTTTTACCATATAACGTTACGCTATAAAACGCAATACTATATAAAGTTATTCCATATAACGTCATACCGTATAACGTTATACTTTAGAACGTAATACGTTATAACGTTATACCATATAATGTATTAAATTATATCGTCATACCATATAACGTATTACGTTCTAACGGTGTACCATACAACGTTATACTATATAACGTAATACGTTATAACGTTTTACCATATAACGTTATACTATATAACGTAATACGTTATAACGTTATACCATATAACGTTATACTATATAACGCAATACTTAATAACTTTATACCATATAACGTCATACCGTATAACGTTATACTATAGAACGTATTGCGTTATAACGTTATACTATATAACGTTATACATTATAACGTTACACCATATAACGTAATACGTTATAACGTTATACCATATAACGTTACACCATATAATGTAATACGTTATAACGTTATACCATATAACGTATTACGTTATAACGTAATACCGAATAACGTTATACTATATAACGAAAATGTTATAACGTTATACCATATAACGTCATAGCGTATAACGTTATACTATATAACGCAATACTTTATAACGTTATACCATATAACGTTATACCATATAACGTCATACCATATACCGTAATACGTTATAACCTTATACCATATTACGTTATACTATATAACGTAATACGTTATAACGTTATACCATATAACGTTATACCGTATAACGTTATACTATATAACGTAATACGTTATGACGTTATACCATCTAACGCATTACGTTATAACGTTATACCATATAACGGATTACGTTATAACGCTATACCATATAACGTTATACTAAATAACGTAATACGTAATAACGTTATACCATATAACGTATTACGTTATAACGTTATTCCATATAACGTCATACCATATAACGTTATACTATATAACGTAATACGTTATAACGTTATACCATAAAATGTATTACGTTACAACGTTATACCATATAACGTCATACCATATAACGTTATACTATATAACGTAATACGTTATAACGTTATACCATAAAATGTATTACGTTACAACGTTATACCATATAACGTATTAGGTTATAACATTATACCATATAACTTTATACTATATAGCGTAATACGTTATAACGTTATACCATATAACGTTATACCATATAACGTAGTATGTTATTTCGTTATACCATATAACGTATTACGTTATAACGGTATACCATATAACGTTATACTATATAGCGTAAAATGTTGTAACGTTATAGCATACAGCGTTATACTATATAACGTAATACGTTATAACGTTATGCCATATAACATATTACGTTATAACGGTGTACCATACAACGTTATACTATATAACGTAATACGTTATAACGTTTTACCATATAACGCATTGCGTTATAACGTTATACCATACAAGGACATACCATATAACGTTATACTATATAACGTAATACGTTATAACGTTATGCCATATAACGTATTACGTTATAACGTAATACCGAATAACGTTATACTATATAACGTAAAATGTTATAACGTTATACCATATAATGTCATACCGTATAACGTTATACTATATAACGTATTACGTTATAACGTTATACCATATAACGTATTACGTTATAACGTTATACCATATAACGTATTACGTTATAACGTTATACCATATAACGTTATACTATATAACGTAATACATTATAACGTTATACCATATAACGTCATACCGTATAACGTTATACTATATAACGCAATACTTTATATCGTTATACCATATAACGTTATACCATATAACGTCATACCATATACCGTAATACGTTATAACCTTATACCATATTACGTTATACTATATAACGTAATACGTTATAACGTTATACCATATAACGTTATACCGTATAACGTTATACTATATAACGTAATACGTTATGACGTTATACCATCTAACGCATTACGTTATAACGTTATACCATATAACGGATTACGTTATAACGTTATGCCATATAACGTTATACTATATAACGTAATACGTAATAACGGCATACCATATAACGTATTAGGTTATAACGTTATACCATATAATGTTAAACTATATAACGTAATACGTTATAAAGTTATACCATATAACGTTATACTATATAACGTAATACATCATAACGTTATACCATATAACGTTATACCATATAACGTCATACCATATACCGTAATACGTTATAACCTTATACCATATTACGTTATACTATATAACGTAATACGTTATAACGTTATACCATATAACGTTATACCGTATAACGTTATACTATATAACGTAATACGTTATGACGTTATACCATCTAACGCATTACGTTATAACGTTATACCATATAACGGATTACGTTATAACGCTATACCATATAACGTTATACTAAATAACGTAATACGTAATAACGTTATACCATATAACGTATTACGTTATAACGTTATTCCATATAACGTCATACCATATAACGTTATACTATATAACGTAATACGTTATAACGTTATACCATAAAATGTATTACGTTACAACGTTATACCATATAACGTCATACCATATAACGTTATACTATATAACGTAATACGTTATAACGTTATACCATAAAATGTATTACGTTACAACGTTATACCATATAACGTATTAGGTTATAACATTATACCATATAACTTTATACTATATAGCGTAATACGTTATAACGTTATACCATATAACGTTATACCATATAACGTAGTATGTTATTTCGTTATACCATATAACGTATTACGTTATAACGGTATACCATATAACGTTATACTATATAGCGTAAAATGTTGTAACGTTATAGCATACAGCGTTATACTATATAACGTAATACGTTATAACGTTATGCCATATAACATATTACGTTATAACGGTGTACCATACAACGTTATACTATATAACGTAATACGTTATAACGTTTTACCATATAACGCATTGCGTTATAACGTTATACCATACAAGGACATACCATATAACGTTATACTATATAACGTAATACGTTATAACGTTATGCCATATAACGTATTACGTTATAACGTAATACTGAATAACGTTATACTATATAACGTAAAATGTTATAACGTTATACCATATAACGTCATACCGTATAACGTTATACTCTACAACGCAATAATTTATAACGTCATACCATATAACGTTATACCATATAACGTTATACCGTATAACGTTAAACTATATAACGTTATACCGTATAACGTTATACTATATAACGTAATACGTTATGACGTTATACCATCTAACTCATTACGTTATAACGTTATACCATATAACGGATTACGTTATAACGTTATTCCATATAACTTTATACTATATAACGTAATACGTAATAACGTCATACCATACAACGTATTAGGTTATAACGTTATACCATATAACGTGATACCGTATATCGTTATACTATATAACGTATTACGTTATAACGTTATACCATATAACTTATTACGTTATAACGTTATACCATATAACGTATTACGTTATAACGTTATACCATATAACGTTATACTATATAACGTAATACGTTATAACGTTATACCATATAACGTTATACTATATAACGCAATACTTTATAACGTTATACCTTATAACGTCATACCGTATAACGTTATACTATAGAACGTAATACGTTATAACGTTATACCATATAATGTATTAAATTACATCGTCATACCATATAACGTATTACTTGATAACGTTATACTATATAACGTGATACGTTGCAACGTTGTACCATATGTCGTATTACGTTATAACGTTATACCAAATAACGTTATACCTTATAACGTTACACCATATAACGTTATACGTTATAACGTTATACCTTATAGCGTTACACCATATAACGTAATACGTTATAACGTTATACCATATAACGTATTACGTTATAACGTAATACCGAATGACGTTATACTATATAACGAAAATGTTATAACGTTATACCATATAACGTCATAGCGTATAACGTTATACTATATAACGCAATACTTTATAACGTTATACCATATAACGTTATATCATATAACTTCATACCATATACCGTAATACGTTATAACCTTATACCATATTACGTTATACTATATAACGTAATACGTTATAACGTTATACCATATAACGTTATACCGTATAACGTTATACTATATAACGTAATACGTTATGACGTTATACCATCTAACGCATTACGTTATAACGTTATACCATATAACGGATTACGTTATAACGCTATACCATATAACGTTATACTATATAACGTAATACGAAATAACGTCATACCATATAACGTATTAGGTTATAACGTTATACCATATAACGTTAAACTATATAACGTAATACGTTATAAAGTTATACCATATAACGTTATACTATATAACGTAATGCGTCATAACGTTATACCATATAACGTATTACGTTATAACGTTATTCCATATAACGTCATACCATATAACGTTATACTATATAACGTAATACGTTATAACGTTATACCATCAAATGTATTACGTTACAACGTTATACCATATAACGTATTTGGTTATAACATTATACCATATAACTTTATACTATATAACGTAATACGTTATAACGTTATACGATATAACGTTATACCATATAACGTAGTATGTTATTTCGTTATATCATACAACGTACTACGTTATAACGGTATACCATATAGCGTTATACTATATAACATAATACGTTATAACGTTATGACATATAACATATTACGTTATAACGGTGTACCATACAACGTTATTCTATATAACGTAATACGTTATAACGTTATATCATATAACGTTATACTATATAACGTAATACGTTATAACGTTATACCATATAACGTCATACCATATAACGTTATACTATATAACGTAATACGTTATAACGGTATACCATATAACGTATTACGTTATAACGTTATACCATATAACGTTATACTATATAACGTCTTACATTATAACATTATACCATATAACTTTATACTATATAACGTAATACGTTATAACGTTATACCATATACCGTTATACCATATAACGTAGTATGTTATTTCGTTATACCATATAACGTATTACGTTATAACGGTATACCATATAGCGTTATACTATATAACGTAATACGTTATAACGGTATACCATATAACGTATTACGTTATAACGTTATACCATATAACGTTATACTATATAACGTCTTACATTATAACATTATACCATATAACTTTATACTATATAACGTAATACGTTATAACGTTATACCATATACCGTTATACCATATAACGTAGTATGTTATTTCGTTATACCATATAACGTATTACGTTATAACGGTATACCATATAACGTTATACTATATAGCGTAAAATGTTATAACGTTGTACCATATAACGTTATGCTATATAACGTAATATTTTATAACGTTATACCATATAACGTAACACCATATAACGTAATACGTTATAACTTTATATCATATAACGTTATAGCATATAGCGTTATACTATATAACGTAATACGTTATAACGTTATACCATATAACGACATACCATATAACGTTATACTATATAACGTAATACGTTATAACGTTATACCATAAAATGTATTACGTTACAATGTTATACCATATAACGTATTAGGTTATAACATTATACCATATAACTTTATACTATATAACGTAATACGTTATAACGTTATACCATATAACGTTATACCATATAACGTAGTATGTTATTTCGTTATATCATATAACGTATTAAGTTATAACGGTATACCATATAGCGTTATACTATATAACGTAATACGTTATAACGATATGCCATATAACATATTACGTTATAACGGTGTACCATACAACGTTATACTGTATAACGTAATACGTTATAACGTTTTACCATATAACGTATTACGTTATAACGTATTATCATATAACATATTACGTTATAACGTCATACCATACAATGTTATACTATATAACGCAATACTTTAGAACGTTATACCATATAATGTATTAAATTATATCGTCATACCATATAACGTATTACGTTATAACGTTATACTATATAACGTAATACGTTGCAACGTTTTACCATATGTCGTATTACGTTATAACGTTATACCAAATAACGTTATACCTTATAACGTTACACCATATAACGTAATACGTTATAACGTTATACCTTATAACGTCATACCGTATAACGTTGTACTATAGAAGGTAATACGTTATAACGTTATACCATATAATGTATTAAATTATATCGTCATACCATATAACGTATTACGTTATAACGTTATACTATATAACGTAATACGTTGCAACGTTGTACCATATGTCGTATTACGTTATAACGTTATACCAAATAACGTTATACCTTATAACGTTACACCATATAACGTAATACGTTATAACGTTATACCTTATAACGTCATACCGTATAACGTTATACTATAGAAGGTAATACGTTATAACGTTATACCATATAATGTATTAAATTATATCGTCATACCATATAACGTATTACGTTATAACGTTATACTATATAACGTAATACGTTGCAACGTTGTGCCATATGTCGTATTACGTTATAACGTTATACCATATAACGTTATACTATATAACGTAATACGTTATAACGTTATGCCATATTACATATTACGTTATAACTTTGTACCATACAACGTTATACTATATAACGTAATACGTTATAACGCTTTACCATATAACGTTATACTATATAACGTAATACGCTATAACGTTATACCATATAACGTTATACTATATAACGTTATACTATATAACGTAATACGTTATAACGTTATACCATATAACGTATTACGTTATAACGTAATACCGAATAACGTTATACTATATAACGTAAAATGTTATAACGTTATACCATATAATGTCATACCGTATAACGTTATACTATATAACGTATTACGTTATAACGTTATACCATATAACGTATTACGTTATAACGTTATACCATATAACGTATTACGTTATAACGTTATACCATATAACGTTATACTATATAACGTAATACATTATAACGTTATACCATATAACGTCATACCGTATAACGTTATACTATATAACGCAATACTTTATATCGTTATACCATATAACGTTATACCATATAACGTCATACCATATACCGTAATACGTTATAACCTTATACCATATTACGTTATACTATATAACGTAATACGTTATAACGTTATACCATATAACGTTATACCGTATAACGTTATACTATATAACGTAATACGTTATGACGTTATACCATCTAACGCATTACGTTATAACGTTATACCATATAACGGATTACGTTATAACGTTATGCCATATAACGTTATACTATATAACGTAATACGTAATAACGGCATACCATATAACGTATTAGGTTATAACGTTATACCATATAATGTTAAACTATATAACGTAATACGTTATAAAGTTATACCATATAACGTTATACTATATAACGTAATACATCATAACGTTATACCATATAACGTATTACGTTATAACGTTATACCATATAACGTACTGCGTTATAACGCTATACCATATAACGTTGTACTATATAACTTATACCTTAAAACGTTATATTATATAACGTAATACGTTATAACGTTATGCCATATAACATATTACGTTATAACGGTGTACCATACAACGTTATACTATATAACGTAATACATCATAACGTTTTACCATATAACGTATTACGTTATAACGTATTATCATATAACGTATTACGTTATAACGTCAAACCATACAATGTTATACTATATAACGCAATACGTTATAACGTTATACCATATAACGTCATACCATATACCGTAATAAGTTATAACATTATACCATATAACGTTATACCGTATAACGTTATACTATATAACGTAATACGTTATGACGTTATACCATCTAACGCATTACGTTATAACGTTGTACCATATAACGGATTACGTTATAACGTTATGCCATATAACGTTATACTATATAACGTAATACGTAATAACGGCATACCATATAACGTATTAGGTTATAACGTTATACCATATAATGTTAAACTATATAACGTAATACGTTATAAAGTTATACCATATAACGTTATACTATATAACGTAATACATCATAACGTTTTACCATATAACGTATTACGTTATAACGTATTATCATATAACGTATTACGTTATAACGTCAAACCATACAATGTTATACTATATAACGCAATACGTTATAACGTTATACCATATAACGTCATACCATATACCGTAATAAGTTATAACATTATACCATATAACGTTATACTATATAACGTAATACGTTATAACGTTATACCATATAACGTTATACTATATAACGCAATACTTTATAACGTTATACCATATAATGTATTAAATTATATCGTCATACCATATAACGTATTACGTTATAACGTTATACTATATAACGTAATACGTTGCAACGTTGTACCATATGTCGTATTACGTTATAACGTTATACCAAATAACGTTATACCTTATAACGTTACACCATATAACGTTATACGTTATAACGTTATACCTTATAGCGTTACACCATATAACGTAATACGTTATAACGTTATACCATATAACGTTATACTATATAACGCAATACTTTATAACGTTATACCATATAATGTATTAAATTATATCGTCATACCATATAACGTATTACGTTATAACGTTATACTATATAACGTAATACGTCATAACGTTATACCATATAACGTATTACGTTATAACGTTATACCATATAACGTACTGCGTTATAACGTCATACCATATAACGTTATACTATATAACTTATACCTTAAAACGTTATACTATATAACGTAATACGTTATAAAGTTATGCCATATAACATATTACGTTACAACGGTGTACCATACAACGTTATACTATATAACGTAATACGTTATAACGTTATACCATATAACGTATTACGTTATAACGTTATACCATATAACGTATTACGTTATAACGTTATACCATATAACGTTATACTACATAACGTAATACGTTATAACGTTACACTATATAACGTTATACTATATAACGCAATACTTTATAACGTTATACCTTATAACGTCATACCGTATAACGTTATACTATAGAACGTAATACGTTATAACGTTATACCATATAATGTATTAAATTACATCGTCATACCATATAACGTATTACTTGATAACGTTATACTATATAACGTGATACGTTGCAACGTTGTACCATATGTCGTATTACGTTATAACGTTATACCAAATAACGTTATACCTTATAACGTTACACCATATAACGTTATACGTTATAACGTTATACCTTATAGCGTTACACCATATAACGTAATACGTTATAACGTTATACAATATAACGTATTACGTTATAACGTAATACGTAATAACGGCATACCATATAACGTATTAGGTTATAACGTTATACCATATAACGTTAAACTATATAACGTAATACGTTATAAAGTTATACCATATAACGTTATACTATATAACGTAATACGTCATAACGTTATACCATATAACGTATTACGTTATAACGTTATACCATATAACGTACTGCGTTATAACGTCATACCATATAACGTTATACCATATAACTTATACCTTAAAGGGTTATACTATATAACGTAATACGTTATAAAGTTATGCCATATAACATATTACGTTATAACGGTGTACCATACAACGTTATACTATATAACGTAATACGTTGTAACGTTATACCATATAACGTATTACGTTATAACGTATTATCATATAACGTATTACGTTATAACGTCATACCATACAATGTTATATTATATCACGCAATAAGTTATAACGTTATACCATATAACGTCATACCATATACCGTAATAAGTTATAACATTATACCATATAACGTTATACTATATAACGTAATACGTTATAACGTTATACCATATAATGTATTAAATTATATCGTCATACCATATAACGTATTACGTTATAACGGAACACCATATAACGTAATACGTTATAACGTTATACCTTATAACGTTACACCATATAACGAAATAAGTTATAACGTTATAACATATAACGTATTACGTTATAACGTAATACCGAATAACGTTATACTATATAACGTAAAATGTTATATCGTTATACCATACAACGTCATACCGTATAACGTTATACTATACAACGCAATACTTTATAACGTTATACCATATAACGTTATACCATATAACGTCATACCATACACCGTAATACGTTATAACCTTATACCATATTGCGTTATACTATATAACGTAATACGTTATAATGTTATACCATATAACGTTATACCATATAACGTAGTATGTTATTTCGTTATACCATATAACGTATTACGTTATAACGGTATACCATATAACGTTATACTATATAGCGTAAAATGTTATAACGTTATAGCATATAGCGTTATACTATATAACGTAATACGTTATAACGTTATACCATATAACGTATTACGTTATAACGTAATACCGAATAACGTTATACTATATAACGTAAAATGTTATAACGTTATACCATATAACGTCATACCGTATAACGTTATACTCTACAACGCAATAATTTATAACGTCATACCATATAACGTTATACCATATAACGTTATACCGTATAACGTTAAACTATATAACGTTATACCGTATAACGTTATACTATATAACGTAATACGTTATGACGTTATACCATCTAACTCATTACGTTATAACGTTATACCATATAACGGATTACGTTATAACGTTATTCCATATAACTTTATACTATATAACGTAATACGTAATAACGTCATACCATATAACGTATTAGGTTATAACGTTATACCATATAACGTGATACCGTATATCGTTATACTATATAACGTATTACGTTATAACGTTATACCATATAACTTATTACGTTATAACGTTATACCATATAACGTATTACGTTATAACGTTATACCATATAACGTTATACTATATAACGTAATACGTTATAACGTTATACCATATAACGTTATACTATATAACGCAATACTTTATAACGTTATACCTTATAACGTCATACCGTATAACGTTATACTATAGAACGTAATACGTTATAACGTTATACCATATAATGTATTAAATTACATCGTCATACCATATAACGTATTACTTGATAACGTTATACTATATAACGTGATACGTTGCAACGTTGTACCATATGTCGTATTACGTTATAACGTTATACCAAATAACGTTATACCTTATAACGTTACACCATATAACGTTATACTATATAACGTAATACGTTATAACGTTATACCATATAATGTATTAAATTATATCGTCATACCATATAACGTATTACGTTATAACGTTACACCATATAACGTAATACGTTATAACGTTATACCTTATAACGTTACACCATATAACGAAATACGTTATAACGTTATACCATATAACGTATTACGTTATAACGTAATACCGAATAACGTTATACTATATAACGTAAAATGTTATAACGTTATACCATATAACGTCATACCGTATAACGTTATAATATACAACGCAATACTTTATAACGTTATACCATATAACGTTATACCATATAACGTCATACCATATACCGTAATACGTTATAACCTTATACCATATTGCGTTATACTATATAACGTAATACGTTATAATGTTATACCATATAACGTTATACCATATAACGTAGTATGTTATTTCGTTATACCATATAACGTATTACGTTATAACGATATACCATATAACGTTATACTATATAGCGTAAAATGTTATAACGTTATAGCATATAGCGTTATACTATATAACGTAATACGTTAAGACGTTATAAAATATAACGTATTACGTTATAACGTAATACCGAATAACGTTATACTATATAACGTAAAATGTTATAACGTTATACCATATAACGTCATACCGTATAACGTTATACTCTACAACGCAATAATTTATAACGTCATACCATATAACGTTATACCATATAACGTTATACCGTATAACGTTAAACTATATAACGTTATACCGTATAACGTTATACTATATAACGTAATACGTTATGACGTTATACCATCTAACCCATTTCGTTATAACGTTATACCATATAACGGATTACGTTATAACGTTATTCCATATAACTTTATACTATATAACGTAATACGTAATAACGTCATACCATATAACGTATTAGGTTATAACGTTATACCATATAACGTGATACCGTATATCGTTATACTATATAACGTATTACGTTATAACGTTATACCATATAACGTATTACGTTATAACGTTATACCATATAACGTTATACTATATAACGTAATACGTTATAACGTTTTACCATATAACGTTACGCTATAAAACGCAATACTATATAAAGTTATTCCATATAACGTCATACCGTATAACGTTATACTTTAGAACGTAATACGTTATAACGTTATACCATATAATGTATTAAATTATATCGTCATACCATATAACGTATTACGTTCTAACGGTGTACCATACAACGTTATACTATATAACGTAATACGTTATAACGTTTTACCATATAACGTTATACTATATAACGTAATACGTTATAACGTTATACCATATAACGTTATACTATATAACGCAATACTTAATAACTTTATACCATATAACGTCATACCGTATAACGTTATACTATAGAACGTATTGCGTTATAACGTTATACTATATAACGTTATACATTATAACGTTACACCATATAACGTAATACGTTATAACGTTATACCATATAACGTTACACCATATAACGTAATACGTTATAACGTTATACCATATAACGTATTACGTTATAACGTAATACCGAATAACGTTATACTATATAACGAAAATGTTATAACGTTATACCATATAACGTCATAGCGTATAACGTTATACTATATAACGCAATACTTTATAACGTTATACCATATAACGTTATACCATATAACGTCATACCATATACCGTAATACGTTATAACCTTATACCATATTACGTTATACTATATAACGTAATACGTTATAACGTTATACCATATAACGTTATACCGTATAACGTTATACTATATAACGTAATACGTTATGACGTTATACCATCTAACGCATTACGTTATAACGTTATACCATATAACGGATTACGTTATAACGCTATACCATATAACGTTATACTAAATAACGTAATACGTAATAACGTTATACCATATAACGTATTACGTTATAACGTTATTCCATATAACGTCATACCATATAACGTTATACTATATGACGTAATACGTTATAACGTTATACCATAAAATGTATTACGTTACAACGTTATACCATATAACGTCATACCATATAACGTTATACTATATAACGTAATACGTTATAACGTTATACCATAAAATGTATTACGTTACAACGTTATACCATATAACGTATTAGGTTATAACATTATACCATATAACTTTATACTATATAGCGTAATACGTTATAACGTTATACCATATAACGTTATACCATATAACGTAGTATGTTATTTCGTTATACCATATAACGTATTACGTTATAACGGTATACCATATAACGTTATACTATATAGCGTAAAATGTTGTAACGTTATAGCATATAGCGTTATACTATATAACGTAATACGTTATAACGTTATGCCATATATCATATTACGTTATAACGGTGTACCATACAACGTTATACTATATAACGTAATACGTTA
Organism: Bombus flavifrons; assembly: GCF_040668555.2. NCBI lineage: Eukaryota > Metazoa > Arthropoda > Insecta > Hymenoptera > Apidae > Bombus > Bombus flavifrons. Next base: position 5,846,978 of record NC_138451.1, read on the forward strand.
TAACGTTTTACCATATAACGCATTGCGTTATAACGTTATACCATACAAGGACATACCATATAACGTTATACTATATAACGTAATACGTTATAACGTTATGCCATATAACGTATTACGTTATAACGTAATACTGAATAACGTTATACTATATAACGTAAAATGTTATAACGTTATACCATATAACGTCATACCATATAACGTTATACCGTATAACGTTATACTATACAACGCAATACTTTATAACGTTATACCATATAACGTTATACCATATAACGTCATACCATTTACCGTAATACGTTATAACCTTATACCATATTACGTTATACTATATAACGTAATACGTTATAACGTTATACCATATAACATTATACCATATAACGTAGTATGTTATTTCGTTATACCATATAACGTATTACGTTATAACGGTATACCATATAACGTTATACTATATAGCGTAAAATGTTGTAACGTTATAGCATATAGCGTTATACTATATAACGTAATACGTTATAACGTTATACCATATAACGTATTACGTTATAACGTAATACCGAATAACGTTATACTATATAACGTAAAATGTTATAACTTTATACCATATAACGTCATACCATATACCGTAATACGTTATAACCTTATACCATATTACGTTATACTATATAACGTAATACGTTATAACGTTATACCATATAACGTTATACTATATAACGTAATACGTTATAACGTTATACCATAAAATGTATTACGTTACAACGTTATACCATATAACGTATTAGGTTATAACATTATACCATATAACTTTATACTCTATAACGTAATACGTTATAACGTTATACCATATAACGTATTACGTTATAACGTAATACCGAATAACGTTATACTATATAACGAAAATGTTATAACGTTATACCATATAACGTCATAGCGTATAACGTTATACTATATAACGCAATACTTTATACCATATAACCATACCATATAACGTACCATATACCATATAACGTACGTATATATACTATATAACGCAATACTTTATAAAGTTATACCATATAACGTCATACCGTATAACGTTATACTATAGAACGTAATACGTTATAACGTTATACCATATAATGTATTAAATTATATCGTCATACCATATAACGTATTACGTTATAACGTTATACTATATAACGTAATACGGTATAACGTTATGCCATATTACATATTACGTTATAACGGTGTACCATACAACGTTATACTATATAACGTAATACGTTATAACGTTTTACCATATAACGTTACACTATATAACGTAATACGTTATAACGTTATACCATATAACGTTATACTATATAACGCAATACTTTATTACTTTATACCATATAACGTCATACCGTATAACGTTATACTATAGAACGTATTGCGTTATAACGTTATACTATATAACGTAATACGTTGCAACGCTGTACCATATGTCGTATTACGTTATAACGTTATACCAATTAACGTTATACATTATAACGTTACACCATATAACGTAATACGTTATAACGTTATACCATATAACGTTACACCATATAACGTAATACGTTATAACGTTATACCATATAACGTATTACGTTATAACGTAATACCGAATGACGTTATACTATATAACGAAAATGTTATAACGTTATACCATATAACGTCATAGCGTATAACGTTATACTATATAACGCAATACTTTATAACGTTATACCATATAACGTTATATCATATAACTTCATACCATATACCGTAATACGTTATAACCTTATACCATATTACGTTATACTATATAACGTAATACGTTATAACGTTATACCATATAACGTTATACCGTATAACGTTATACTATATAACGTAATACGTTATGACCTTATACCATCTAACGCATTACGTTATAACGTTATACCATATAACGGATTACGTTATAACGCTATACCATATAACGTTATACTATATAACGTAATACGAAATAACGTCATACCATATAACGTATTAGGTTATAACGTTATACCATATAACGATAAACTATATAACGTAATACGTTATAAAGTTATACCATATAACGTTATACTATATAACGTAATGCGTCATAACGTTATACCATATAACGTATTACGTTATAACGTTATTCCATATAACGTCATACCATATAACGTTATACTATATAACGTAATACGTTATAACGTTATACCATCAAATGTATTACGTTACAACGTTATACCATATAACGTATTTGGTTATAACATTATACCATATAACTTTATACTATATAACGTAATACGTTATAACGTTATACGATATAACGTTATACCATATAACGTAGTATGTTATTTCGTTATATCATACAACGTATTACGTTATAACGGTATACCATATAGCGTTATACTATATAACATAATACGTTATAACGTTATGACATATAACATATTACGTTATAACGGTGTACCATACAACGTTATTCTATATAACGTAATACGTTATAACGTTATATCATATAACGTTATACTATATAACGCAATACTTTATAACGTTATACCACATAACGTCATACCGTATAACGTTATACTATAGAACGTATTACGTTATAACGTTATACCATATAACGTTATACTATATAACGTAATACGTTATAACGTTATACCATATAACGTATTACGTTATAATGAAATACCGAATAACGTTATACTATATAACGTAAAATGTTATAACGTTATACCATATAACGTCATAACGTATAACGTTATACTATATAACGTATTACGTTATAACGTTATACCATATAACGTATTACGTTATAACGTTATACCATATAACGTATTACGTTATAACGTAATACCATATAACGTAATACGTTATAACGTTATACCATATAACGTTATACTATATAACGTAATATTTTATAACGTTATACCATATAACGTAACACCATATAACTTAATACGTTATAACTTTATATCATATAACGTTATAGCATATAGCGTTATACTATATAACGGAATACGTTATAACGTTATACCATATAACGTCATAACATATAACGTTATACTATATAACGTAATACGTTATAACGTTATACCATATAACGTTATACTATATAACGCAATACTTTATAACGTTATACCTTATAACGTCATACCGTATAACGTTATACTATAGAACGTAATACGTTATAACGTTATACCATATAATGTATTAAATTACATCGTCATACCATATAACGTATTACTTGATAACGTTATACTATATAACGTGATACGTTGCAACGTTGTACCATATGTCGTATTACGTTATAACGTTATACCAAATAACGTTATACCTTATAACGTTACACCATATAACGTTATACTATATAACGTAATACGTTATAACGTTATACCATATAATGTATTAAATTATATCGTCATACCATATAACGTATTACGTTATAACGTTACACCATATAACGTAATACGTTATAACGTTATACCTTATAACGTTACACCATATAACGAAATACGTTATAACGTTATACCATATAACGTATTACGTTATAACGTAATACCGAATAACGTTATACTATATAACGTAAAATGTTATAACGTTATACCATATAACGTCATACCGTATAACGTTATAATATACAACGCAATACTTTATAACGTTATACCATATAACGTTATACCATATAACGTCATACCATATACCGTAATACGTTATAACCTTATACCATATTGCGTTATACTATATAACGTAATACGTTATAATGTTATACCATATAACGTTATACCATATAACGTAGTATGTTATTTCGTTATACCATATAACGTATTACGTTATAACGATATACCATATAACGTTATACTATATAGCGTAAAATGTTATAACGTTATAGCATATAGCGTTATACTATATAACGTAATACGTTAAGACGTTATAAAATATAACGTATTACGTTATAACGTAATACCGAATAACGTTATACTATATAACGTAAAATGTTATAACGTTATACCATATAACGTCATACCGTATAACGTTATACTCTACAACGCAATAATTTATAACGTCATACCATATAACGTTATACCATATAACGTTATACCGTATAACGTTAAACTATATAACGTTATACCGTATAACGTTATACTATATAACGTAATACGTTATGACGTTATACCATCTAACCCATTTCGTTATAACGTTATACCATATAACGGATTACGTTATAACGTTATTCCATATAACTTTATACTATATAACGTAATACGTAATAACGTCATACCATATAACGTATTAGGTTATAACGTTATACCATATAACGTGATACCGTATATCGTTATACTATATAACGTATTACGTTATAACGTTATACCATATAACGTATTACGTTATAACGTTATACCATATAACGTTATACTATATAACGTAATACGTTATAACGTTTTACCATATAACGTTACGCTATAAAACGCAATACTATATAAAGTTATTCCATATAACGTCATACCGTATAACGTTATACTTTAGAACGTAATACGTTATAACGTTATACCATATAATGTATTAAATTATATCGTCATACCATATAACGTATTACGTTCTAACGGTGTACCATACAACGTTATACTATATAACGTAATACGTTATAACGTTTTACCATATAACGTTATACTATATAACGTAATACGTTATAACGTTATACCATATAACGTTATACTATATAACGCAATACTTAATAACTTTATACCATATAACGTCATACCGTATAACGTTATACTATAGAACGTATTGCGTTATAACGTTATACTATATAACGTTATACATTATAACGTTACACCATATAACGTAATACGTTATAACGTTATACCATATAACGTTACACCATATAACGTAATACGTTATAACGTTATACCATATAACGTATTACGTTATAACGTAATACCGAATAACGTTATACTATATAACGAAAATGTTATAACGTTATACCATATAACGTCATAGCGTATAACGTTATACTATATAACGCAATACTTTATAACGTTATACCATATAACGTTATACCATATAACGTCATACCATATACCGTAATACGTTATAACCTTATACCATATTACGTTATACTATATAACGTAATACGTTATAACGTTATACCATATAACGTTATACCGTATAACGTTATACTATATAACGTAATACGTTATGACGTTATACCATCTAACGCATTACGTTATAACGTTATACCATATAACGGATTACGTTATAACGCTATACCATATAACGTTATACTAAATAACGTAATACGTAATAACGTTATACCATATAACGTATTACGTTATAACGTTATTCCATATAACGTCATACCATATAACGTTATACTATATGACGTAATACGTTATAACGTTATACCATAAAATGTATTACGTTACAACGTTATACCATATAACGTCATACCATATAACGTTATACTATATAACGTAATACGTTATAACGTTATACCATAAAATGTATTACGTTACAACGTTATACCATATAACGTATTAGGTTATAACATTATACCATATAACTTTATACTATATAGCGTAATACGTTATAACGTTATACCATATAACGTTATACCATATAACGTAGTATGTTATTTCGTTATACCATATAACGTATTACGTTATAACGGTATACCATATAACGTTATACTATATAGCGTAAAATGTTGTAACGTTATAGCATATAGCGTTATACTATATAACGTAATACGTTATAACGTTATGCCATATATCATATTACGTTATAACGGTGTACCATACAACGTTATACTATATAACGTAATACGTTATAACGTTTTACCATATAACGCATTGCGTTATAACGTTATACCATACAAGGACATACCATATAACGTTATACTATATAACGTAATACGTTATAACGTTATGCCATATAACGTATTACGTTATAACGTAATACTGAATAACGTTATACTATATAACGTAAAATGTTATAACGTTATACCATATAACGTCATACCATATAACGTTATACCGTATAACGTTATACTATACAACGCAATACTTTATAACGTTATACCATATAACGTTATACCATATAACGTCATACCATTTACCGTAATACGTTATAACCTTATACCATATTACGTTATACTATATAACGTAATACGTTATAACGTTATACCATATAACATTATACCATATAACGTAGTATGTTATTTCGTTATACCATATAACGTATTACGTTATAACGGTATACCATATAACGTTATACTATATAGCGTAAAATGTTGTAACGTTATAGCATATAGCGTTATACTATATAACGTAATACGTTATAACGTTATACCATATAACGTATTACGTTATAACGTAATACCGAATAACGTTATACTATATAACGTAAAATGTTATAACTTTATACCATATAACGTCATACCATATACCGTAATACGTTATAACCTTATACCATATTACGTTATACTATATAACGTAATACGTTATAACGTTATACCATATAACGTTATACTATATAACGTAATACGTTATAACGTTATACCATAAAATGTATTACGTTACAACGTTATACCATATAACGTATTAGGTTATAACATTATACCATATAACTTTATACTCTATAACGTAATACGTTATAACGTTATACCATATAACGTATTACGTTATAACGTAATACCGAATAACGTTATACTATATAACGAAAATGTTATAACGTTATACCATATAACGTCATAGCGTATAACGTTATACTATATAACGCAATACTTTATACCATATAACCATACCATATAACGTACCATATACCATATAACGTACGTATATATACTATATAACGCAATACTTTATAAAGTTATACCATATAACGTCATACCGTATAACGTTATACTATAGAACGTAATACGTTATAACGTTATACCATATAATGTATTAAATTATATCGTCATACCATATAACGTATTACGTTATAACGTTATACTATATAACGTAATACGGTATAACGTTATGCCATATTACATATTACGTTATAACGGTGTACCATACAACGTTATACTATATAACGTAATACGTTATAACGTTTTACCATATAACGTTACACTATATAACGTAATACGTTATAACGTTATACCATATAACGTTATACTATATAACGCAATACTTTATTACTTTATACCATATAACGTCATACCGTATAACGTTATACTATAGAACGTATTGCGTTATAACGTTATACTATATAACGTAATACGTTGCAACGCTGTACCATATGTCGTATTACGTTATAACGTTATACCAATTAACGTTATACATTATAACGTTACACCATATAACGTAATACGTTATAACGTTATACCATATAACGTTACACCATATAACGTAATACGTTATAACGTTATACCATATAACGTATTACGTTATAACGTAATACCGAATGACGTTATACTATATAACGAAAATGTTATAACGTTATACCATATAACGTCATAGCGTATAACGTTATACTATATAACGCAATACTTTATAACGTTATACCATATAACGTTATATCATATAACTTCATACCATATACCGTAATACGTTATAACCTTATACCATATTACGTTATACTATATAACGTAATACGTTATAACGTTATACCATATAACGTTATACCGTATAACGTTATACTATATAACGTAATACGTTATGACCTTATACCATCTAACGCATTACGTTATAACGTTATACCATATAACGGATTACGTTATAACGCTATACCATATAACGTTATACTATATAACGTAATACGAAATAACGTCATACCATATAACGTATTAGGTTATAACGTTATACCATATAACGATAAACTATATAACGTAATACGTTATAAAGTTATACCATATAACGTTATACTATATAACGTAATGCGTCATAACGTTATACCATATAACGTATTACGTTATAACGTTATTCCATATAACGTCATACCATATAACGTTATACTATATAACGTAATACGTTATAACGTTATACCATCAAATGTATTACGTTACTACGTTATACCATATAACGTATTTGGTTATAACATTATACCATATAACTTTATACTATATAACGTAATACGTTATAACGTTATACGATATAACGTTATACCATATAACGTAGTATGTTATTTCGTTATATCATACAACGTATTACGTTATAACGGTATACCATATAGCGTTATACTATATAACATAATACGTTATAACGTTATGACATATAACATATTACGTTATAACGGTGTACCATACAACGTTATTCTATATAACGTAATACGTTATAACGTTATATCATATAACGTTATACTATATAACGCAATACTTTATAACGTTATACCACATAACGTCATACCGTATAACGTTATACTATAGAACGTATTACGTTATAACGTTATACCATATAACGTTATACTATATAACGTAATACGTTATAACGTTATACCATATAACGTATTACGTTATAATGAAATACCGAATAACGTTATACTATATAACGTAAAATGTTATAACGTTATACCATATAACGTCATAACGTATAACGTTATACTATATAACGTATTACGTTATAACGTTATACCATATAACGTATTACGTTATAACGTTATACCATATAACGTATTACGTTATAACGTAATACCATATAACGTAATACGTTATAACGTTATACCATATAACGTTATACTATATAACGTAATATTTTATAACGTTATACCATATAACGTAACACCATATAACTTAATACGTTATAACTTTATATCATATAACGTTATAGCATATAGCGTTATACTATATAACGGAATACGTTATAACGTTATACCATATAACGTCATAACATATAACGTTATACTATATAACGTAATACGTTATAACGTTATACCATATAACGTTATACTATATAACGCAATACTTTATAAAGTTATACCATATAACGTCATACCGTATAACGTTATACTATAGAACGTAATACGTTATAACGTTATACCATATAATGTATTAAATTATATCGTCATACCATATAACGTACTACGTTATAACGTTATACTATATAACGTAATACGTTGCAACGATGTACCATATGTCGTATTACGTTATAACGTTATACCAAATAACGTTATACCTTATAACGTTACACCATATAACGTAATACGTTATAACGTTATACCTTATAACGTTACACCATATAACGTATTACGTTATAACGTTATACCATATAACGTATTACGTTATAACGTAATACCGAATAACGTTATACTATATAACGTAAAATGTTATAACGTTATACCATATGACGTTATACCATATAACGTCATACCGTATAAAGTTATACTATATAGCGTAATACGTCATAACGTTATATCATATAACGTATTACGTTATAACGTTATACCATATAACGTTATACTATATAACGTAATACGTTATAACGTTATGCCATATAACGTATTACGTTATAACGTCATACCATACATTGTTATACTATATAACGCAATACGTTATAACGTTATACCATATAACGTATTACGTTATAACGATATACCATATAACGTATTACGTTATAACGTCATACCATATAACGTACTGCGTTATAACGTTATACCATATAACGTATTACGTTATAACGTTACACCATATAACGTTATACTATATAACGTAGAATGTTATAACGTTATACCATATAAGGTCATACTGTGTAACGTTATACTATATAACGTATTACGTTATAACGTTATACCATGTAACGTATTACGTTATAACGTAATACCGAATAACGTTATACTATATAACGAAAATGTTATAACGTTATACCATATAACGTCATAGCGTATAACGTTATACTATATAACGCAATACTTTATACCATATAACCATACCATATAACGTACCATATACCATATAACGTACGTATATATACTATATAACGCAATACTTTATAAAGTTATACCATATAACGTCATACCGTATAACGTTATACTATAGAACGTAATACGTTATAACGTTATACCATATAATGTATTAAATTATATCGTCATACCATATAACGTATTACGTTATAACGTTATACTATATAACGTAATACGGTATAACGTTATGCCATATTACATATTACGTTATAACGGTGTACCATACAACGTTATACTATATAACGTAATACGTTATAACGTTTTACCATATAACGTTACACTATATAACGTAATACGTTATAACGTTATACCATATAACGTTATACTATATAACGCAATACTTTATTACTTTATACCATATAACGTCATACCGTATAACGTTATACTATAGAACGTATTGCGTTATAACGTTATACTATATAACGTAATACGTTGCAACGCTGTACCATATGTCGTATTACGTTATAACGTTATACCAATTAACGTTATACATTATAACGTTACACCATATAACGTAATACGTTATAACGTTATACCATATAACGTTACACCATATAACGTAATACGTTATAACGTTATACCATATAACGTATTACGTTATAACGTAATACCGAATGACGTTATACTATATAACGAAAATGTTATAACGTTATACCATATAACGTCATAGCGTATAACGTTATACTATATAACGCAATACTTTATAACGTTATACCATATAACGTTATATCATATAACTTCATACCATATACCGTAATACGTTATAACCTTATACCATATTACGTTATACTATATAACGTAATACGTTATAACGTTATACCATATAACGTTATACCGTATAACGTTATACTATATAACGTAATACGTTATGACCTTATACCATCTAACGCATTACGTTATAACGTTATACCATATAACGGATTACGTTATAACGCTATACCATATAACGTTATACTATATAACGTAATACGAAATAACGTCATACCATATAACGTATTAGGTTATAACGTTATACCATATAACGATAAACTATATAACGTAATACGTTATAAAGTTATACCATATAACGTTATACTATATAACGTAATGCGTCATAACGTTATACCATATAACGTATTACGTTATAACGTTATTCCATATAACGTCATACCATATAACGTTATACTATATAACGTAATACGTTATAACGTTATACCATCAAATGTATTACGTTACAACGTTATACCATATAACGTATTTGGTTATAACATTATACCATATAACTTTATACTATATAACGTAATACGTTATAACGTTATACGATATAACGTTATACCATATAACGTAGTATGTTATTTCGTTATATCATACAACGTATTACGTTATAACGGTATACCATATAGCGTTATACTATATAACATAATACGTTATAACGTTATGACATATAACATATTACGTTATAACGGTGTACCATACAACGTTATTCTATATAACGTAATACGTTATAACGTTATATCATATAACGTTATACTATATAACGCAATACTTTATAACGTTATACCACATAACGTCATACCGTATAACGTTATACTATAGAACGTATTACGTTATAACGTTATACCATATAACGTTATACTATATAACGTAATATGTTATAACGTTATACCATATAACGTATTACGTTATAATGAAATACCGAATAACGTTATACTATATAACGTAAAATGTTATAACGTTATACCATATAACGTCATAACGTATAACGTTATACTATATAACGTATTACGTTATAACGTTATACCATATAACGTATTACGTTATAACGTTATACCATATAACGTATTACGTTATAACGTAATACCATATAACGTAATACGTTATAACGTTATACCATATAACGTTATACTATATAACGTAATATTTTATAACGTTATACCATATAACGTAACACCATATAACTTAATACGTTATAACTTTATATCATATAACGTTATAGCATATAGCGTTATACTATATAACGGAATACGTTATAACGTTATACCATATAACGTCATAACATATAACGTTATACTATATAACGTAATACGTTATAACGTTATACCATATAACGTTATACTATATAACGCAATACTTTATAAAGTTATACCATATAACGTCATACCGTATAACGTTATACTATAGAACGTAATACGTTATAACGTTATACCATATAATGTATTAAATTATATCGTCATACCATATAACGTACTACGTTATAACGTTATACTATATAACGTAATACGTTGCAACGATGTACCATATGTCGTATTACGTTATAACGTTATACCAAATAACGTTATACCTTATAACGTTACTCCATATAACGTAATACGTTATAACGTTATACCTTATAACGTTACACCATATAACGTATTACGTTATAACGTTATACCATATAACGTATTACGTTATAACGTAATACCGAATAACGTTATACTATATAACGTAAAATGTTATAACGTTATACCATATGACGTTATACCATATAACGTCATACCGTATAAAGTTATACTATATAGCGTAATACGTCATAACGTTATATCATATAACGTATTACGTTATAACGTTATACCATATAACGTTATACTATATAACGTAATACGTTATAACGTTATGCCATATAACGTATTACGTTATAACGTCATACCATACATTGTTATACTATATAACGCAATACGTTATAACGTTATACCATATAACGTATTACGTTATAACGATATACCATATAACGTATTACGTTATAACGTCATACCATATAACGTACTGCGTTATAACGTTATACCATATAACGTATTACGTTATAACGTTACACCATATAACGTTATACTATATAACGTAGAATGTTATAACGTTATACCATATAAGGTCATACTGTGTAACGTTATACTATATAACGTATTACGTTATAACGTTATACCATGTAACGTATTACGTTATAACATTATACCATATAACGTATTACGTTATAACGTTATACCATATAACGTATTACGTTATAACGTTATACCATATAACGTTATACTATATAACGTAATACGTTATAGCGTTATGCCATATAACGTATTACGTTATAACGGTATACCATATAACGCTATACTATATAACATAATACGTTATAACATTAGGCCATATATCGTATTACGTTATAACGGTATACCATATAACGTTATACTATAGAACGTATTACGTTATAACGTTATACCATATAACGTTATACTATATAACGTAATACGTTATAACGTTATACCATATAACGTATTACGTTATAACGTAATACCGAATAACGTTATACTATATAACGTAAAATGTTATAACGTTATACCATATAACGTCATAGCGTATAACGTTATACTATATAACGCAATACTTTATAACGTTATACCATATAACGTTATACCATATAACGTCATACCATATACCGTAATACGTTATAACCTTATACCATATTACGTTATACTATATAACGTAATACGTTATAACGTTATACCATATAACGTTATACCGTATAACGTTATACCATATAACGTTATACCGTATAACGTTATACTATATAACGTAATACGTTATGACGTTATACCATCTAACGCATTACGTTATAACGTTATACCATATAACGGATTACGTTATAACGCTATACCATATAACGTTATACTAAATAACGTAATACGTAATAACGTTATACCATATAACGTATTACGTTATAACGTTATTCCATATAACGTCATACCATATAACGTTATACTATATAACGTAATACGTTATAACGTTATACCATAAAATGTATTACGTTACAACGTTATACCATATAACGTCATACCATATAACGTTATACTATATAACGTAATACGTTATAACGTTATACCATAAAATGTATTACGTTACAACGTTATACCATATAACGTATTAGGTTATAACATTATACCATATAACTTTATACTATATAGCGTAATACGTTATAACGTTATACCATATAACGTTATACCATATAACGTAGTATGTTATTTCGTTATACCATATAACGTATTACGTTATAACGGTATACCATATAACGTTATACTATATAGCGTAAAATGTTGTAACGTTATAGCATATAGCGTTACACTATATAACGTAATACGTTATAACGTTATGCCATATAACATATTACGTTATAACGGTGTACCATACAACGTTATACTATATAACGTAATACGTTATAACGTTTTACCATATAACGCATTGCGTTATAACGTTATACCATATAAGGACATACCATATAACGTTATACTATATAACGTAATACGTTATAACGTTATGCCATATAACGTATTACGTTATAACGTAATACTGAATAACGTTATACTATATAACGTAAAATGTTATAACGTTATACCATATAACGTCATACCATATAACGTTATACCGTATAACGTTATACTATACAACGCAATACTTTATAACGTTATACCATATAACGTTATACCATATAACGTCATACCATATACCGTAATACGTTATAACCTTATACCATATTACGTTATACTATATAACGTAATACGTTATAACGTTATACCATATAACATTATACCATATAACGTAGTATGTTATTTCGTTATACCATATAACGTATTACGTTATAACGGTATACCATATAACGTTATACTATATAGCGTAAAATGTTGTAACGTTATAGCATATAGCGTTATACTATATAACGTAATACGTTATAACGTTATACCATATAACGTATTACGTTATAACGTAATACCGAATAACGTTATACTATATAACGTAAAATGTTATAACGTTATACCATATAACGTCATACCATATACCGTAATACGTTATAACCTTATACCATATTACGTTATACTATATAACGTAATACGTTATAACGTTATACCATATAACGTTATACTATATAACGTAATACGTTATAACGTTATACCATAAAATGTATTACGTTACAACGTTATACCATATAACGTATTAGGTTATAACATTATACCATATAACTTTATACTCTATAACGTAATACGTTATAACGTTATACCATATAACGTATTACGTTATAACGTAATACCGAATAACGTTATACTATATAACGAAAATGTTATAACGTTATACCATATAACGTCATAGCGTATAACGTTATACTATATAACGCAATACTTTATACCATATAACCATACCATATAACGTACCATATACCATATAACGTACGTATATATACTATATAACGCAATACTTTATAAAGTTATACCATATAACGTCATACCGTATAACGTTATACTATAGAACGTAATACGTTATAACGTTATACCATATAATGTATTAAATTATATCGTCATACCATATAACGTATTACGTTATAACGTTATACTATATAACGTAATACGTTATAACGTTATGCCATATTACATATTACGTTATAACGGTGTACCATACAACGTTATACTATATAACGTAATACGTTATAACGTTTTACCATATAACGTTACACTATATAACGTAATACGTTATAACGTTATACCATATAACGTTATACTATATAACGCAATACTTTATAACTTTATACCATATAACGTCATACCGTATAACGTTATACTATAGAACGTATTGCGTTATAACGTTATACTATATAACGTAATACGTTGCAACGCTGTACCATATGTCGTATTACGTTATAACGTTATACCAATTAACGTTATACATTATAACGTTACACCATATAACGTAATACGTTATAACGTTATACCATATAACGTTACACCATATAACGTAATACGTTATAACGTTATACCATATAACGTATTACGTTATAACGTAATACCGAATGACGTTATACTATATAACGAAAATGTTATAACGTTATACCATATAACGTCATAGCGTATAACGTTATACTATATAACGCAATACTTTATAACGTTATACCATATAACGTTATATCATATAACTTCATACCATATACCGTAATACGTTATAAAATTATACCATATTACGTTATACTATATAACGTAATACGTTATAACGTTATACCATATAACGTTATACCGTATAACGTTATACTATATAACGTAATACGTTATGACGTTATACCATCTAACGCATTACGTTATAACGTTATACCATATAACGGATTACGTTATAACGCTATACCATATAACGTTATACTATATAACGTAATACGAAATAACGTCATACCATATAACGTATTAGGTTATAACGTTATACCATATAACGTTAAACTATATAACGTAATACGTTACAAAGTTATACCATATAACGTTATACTATATAACGTAATGCGTCATAACGTTATACCATATAACGTATTACGTTATAACGTTATTCCATATAACGTCATACCATATAACGTTATACTATATAACGTAATACGTTATAACGTTATACCATCAAATGTATTACGTTACAACGTTATACCATATAACGTATTTGGTTATAACATTATACCATATAACTTTATACTATATAACGTAATACGTTATAACGTTATGCGATATAACGTTATACCATATAACGTAGTATGTTATTTCGTTATATCATACAACGTATTACGTTATAACGGTATACCATATAGCGTTATACTATATAACATAATACGTTATAACGTTATGACATATAACATATTACGTTATAACGGTGTACCATACAACGTTATTCTATATAACGTAATACGTTATAACGTTATATCATATAACGTTATACTATATAACGCAATACTTTATAACGTTATACCACATAATGTCATACCGTATAACGTTATACTATAGAACGTATTACGTTATAACGTTATACCATATAACGTTATACTATATAACGTAATACGTTATAACGTTATACCATATAACGTATTACGTTATAATGAAATACCGAATAACGTTATACTATATGACGTAAAATGTTATAACGTTATACCATATAACGTCATACCGTATACCGTTATACTATATAACGTATTACGTTATAACGTTATACCATATAACGTATTACGTTATAACGTTATACCATATAACGTATTACGTTATAACGTTATACCATATAACGTAATACGTTATAACGTTATACCATATAACGTTATACTATATAACGTAATATTTTATAACGTTATACCATATAACGTAACACCATATAACTTAATACGTTATAACTTTATATCATATAACGTTATAGCATATAGCGTTATACTATATAACGGAATACGTTATAACGTTATACCATATAACGTCATAACATATAACGTTATACTATATAACGTAATACGTTATAACGTTATACCATATAACGTTATACTATATAACGCAATACTTTATAAAGTTATACCATATAACGTCATACCGTATAACGTTATACTATAGAACGTAATACGTTATAACGTTATACCATATAATGTATTAAATTATATCGTCATACCATATAACGTACTACGTTATAACGTTATACTATATAACGTAATACGTTGCAACGATGTACCATATGTCGTATTACGTTATAACGTTATACCAAATAACGTTATACCTTATAACGTTACACCATATAACGTAATACGTTATAACGTTATACCTTATAACGTTACACCATATAACGTATTACGTTATAACGTTATACCATATAACGTATTACGTTATAACGTAATACCGAATAACGTTATACTATATAACGTAAAATGTTATAACGTTATACCATATGACGTTATACCATATAACGTCATACCGTATAAAGTTATACTATATAGCGTAATACGTCATAACGTTATATCATATAACGTATTACGTTATAACGTTATACCATATAACGTTATACTATATAACGTAATACGTTATAACGTTATGCCATATAACGTATTACGTTATAACGTTACACCATATAACGTTATACTATATAACGTAGAATGTTATAACGTTATACCATATAAGGTCATACTGTATAACGTTATACTATATAACGTATTACGTTATAACGTTATACCATGTAACGTATTACGTTATAACATTATACCATATAACGTATTACGTTATAACGTTATACCATATAACGTATTACGTTATAACGTTATACCATATAACGTTATACTATATAACGTAATACGTTATAGCGTTATGCCATATAACGTATTACGTTATAACGGTATACCATATAACGCTATACTATATAACGTAATACGTTATAACATTAGGCCATATATCGTATTACGTTATAACGGTATACCATATAACGTTATACTATAGAACGTATTACGTTATAACGTTATACCATATAACGTTATACTATATAACGTAATACGTTATAACGTTATACCATATAACGTATTACGTTATAACGTAATACCGAATAACGTTATACTATATAACGTAAAATGTTATAACGTTATACCATATAACGTCATACCGTATAACGTTATACTATATAACGTATTACTTTATAACGTTATACCATATAACGTATTACGTTATAACGTTATACCATATAACGTATTACGTTATAACGTTATACCATATAACGTAATACGTTATAACGTTATACCATATAACGTTATACTATATAACGTAATATTTTATAACGTTATACCATATAACGTAACACAATATAACTTAATACGTTATAACTTTATATCATATAACGTTATAGCATATAGCGTTATACTATATAACGGAATACGTTATAACGTTATACCATATAACGTCATAACATATAACGTTATACTATATAACGTAATACGTTTTAACGTTTTACCATATAACGTATTGCGTTATAACGTTATACCATATAACGTTATGCTATATAACGTTATACTATATAACGTAATACGTTATAACGTTATACCATATAACGTATTACGTTATAACGTAATACCGAATAACGTTATACTATATAACGTAAAATGTTATAACGTTATACCATATAACGTCATACCGTATAACGTTATACTATATAACGTATTACGTCATAACGTTATACCATATAACGTATTACGTTATAACGTTATACCATATAACGTTATACTATATAACGTAATACGTTATAACGTTATACCATATAACGTATTACGTTATAACGTAATACCGAATAACGTTATACTATATAACGTATTACGTTATAACGTCATACCATATAACGTTATACTATATAACTTATACCTTAAAAGGTTATACTATATAACGTAATACGTTATAAAGTTATGCCATATAACATATTACGTTATAACGGTGTACCATACAACGTTATACTATATAACGTAATACGTTATAACGTTATACCATATAACGTATTACGTTATAACGTATTATCATATAACGTATTACGTTATAACGTCATACCATACAATGTTATAATATATCACGCAATAAGTTATAACGTTATACCATATAACGTCATACCATATACCGTAATAAGTTATAACATTATACCATATAACGTTATACTATATAACGTAATACGTTATAACGTTATACCATATAATGTATTAAATTATATCGTCATACCATATAACGTATTACGTTATAACGATACACCATATAACGTTATACGTTATAACGTTATACCTTATAACGTTACACCATATAACGAAATACGTTATAACGTTATACCATATAACGTATTACGTTATAACGTAATACCGAATAACGTTATACTATATAACGTAAAATGTTATAACGTTATACCATATAACGTCATACCGTATAACGTTATACTATACAACGCAATACTTTATAACGTTATACCATATAACGTTATACCATATAACGTCATACCATATACCGTAATACGTTATAACCTTATACCATATTGCGTTATACTATATAACGTAATACGTTATAATGTTATACCATATAACGTTATACCATATAACGTTGTATGTTATTTCGTTATACCATATAACGTATTACGTTATAACGGTATACCATATAACGTTATACTATATAGCGTAAAATGTTATAACGTTATAGCATATAGCGTTATACTATATAACGTAATACGTTATAACGTTATACCATATAACGTATTACGTTATAACGTAATACCGAATAACGTTATACTATATAACGTAAAATGTTAAAACGTTATACCATATAACGTCATACCGTATAACGTTACACTCTACAACGCAATAATTTATAACGTCATACCATATAACGTTATACCATATAACGTTATACCGTATAACGTTAAACTATATAACGTTATACCGTATAACGTTATACTATATAACGTAATACGTTATGACGTTATACCATCTAACTCATTACGTTATAACGTTATACCATATAACGGATTACGTTATAACGTTATTCCATATAACTTTATACTATATAACGTAATACGTAATAACGTCATACCATATAACGTATTAGGTTATAACGTTATACCATATAACGTGATACCGTATATCGTTATACTATATAACGTATTACGTTATAACGTTATACCATATAACGTATTACGTTATAACGTTATACCATATAACGTTATACTATATAACGTAATACGTTATAACGTTTTACCATATAACGTTATACTATAAAACGCAATACTTTATAAAGTTATTCCATATAACGTCATACCGTATAACGTTATACTTTAGAACGTAATACGTTATAACGTTATACCATATAATGTATTAAATTATATCGTCATACCATATAACGTATTACGTTATAACGGTGTACCATACAACGTTATACTATATAACGTTATACATTATAACGTTACACCATATAACGTAATACGTTATAACGTTATATCATATAACGTTACACCATATAACGTAATACGTTATAACGTTATACCATATAACGTATTACGTTATAACGTAATACCGAATAACGTTATACTATATAACGAAAATGTTATAACGTTATACCATATAACGTCATAGCGTATAACGTTATACTATATAACGCAATACTTTATAACGTTATACCATATAACGTTATACCATATAACGTCATACCATATACCGTAATACTTTATAACCTTATACCATATTACGTTATACTATATAACGTAATACGTTATAACGTTATACCATATAACGTTACACCGTATAACGTTATACTATATAACGTAATACGTTATGACGTTATACCATCTAACGCATTACGTTATAACGTTATACCATATAACGGATTACGTTATAACGCTATACCATATAACGTTATACTAAATAACGTAATACGTAATAACGTCATACCATATAACGTATTGGGTTATAACGTTATACCATATAACGTTAAACTATATAACGTAATACGTTAGAAAGATATACCATATAACGTTATACTATATAACGTAATGCGTCATAACGTTATACCATATAACGTATTACGTTTTAACGTTATTCCATGTAACGTCATACCATATAACGTTATACTATATAACGTAATACGTTATAACGTTATACCATAAAATGTATTACTTTACAACGTTATACCATATAACGTATTTGGTTATAACATTATACCATATAACTTTATACTATATAGCGTAATACGTTATAACGTTATACCATATAACGTTATACCATATAACGTAGTATGTTATTTCGTTATACCATATAACGTATTACGTTATAACGGTATACCATATAACGTTATACTATATAGCGTAAAATGTTGTAACGTTATAGCATATAGCGTTATACTATATAACGTAATACGTTATAACGTTATGCCATATAACATATTACGTTATAACGGTGTACCATACAACGTCATACTATATAACGTAATACGTTATAACGTTTTACCATATAACGTATTACGTTATAACGTAATACTGAATAACGTTATACTATATAACGTAAAATGTTATAACGTTATACCATATAACGTCATACCATATAACGTTATACCGTATAACGTTATACTATACAACGCAATACTTTATAACGTTATACCATATAACGTTATACCATATAACGTCATACCATATAACGTCATACCATATACCGTAATACGTTATAACCTTATACCATATTACGTTATACTATATAACGTAATACGTTATAACGTTATACCATATAACATTATACCATATAACGTAGTACGTTATTTCGTTATACCATATAACGTATTACGTTATAACGGTATACCATATAACGTTATACTATATAGCGTAAAATGTTGTAACGTTATAGCATATAGCGTTATACTATATAACGTAATACGTTATAACGTTATACCATATAACGTATTACGTTATAACGTAATACCGAATAACGTTATACTATATAGCGTAATACGTTATAACGTTATACCATATAACGTTATACCGTATAACGTTATACTATATAACGTAATACGTTATGACGTTATACCATCTAACGCATTACGTTATAACGTTATACCATATAACGGATTACGTTATAACGCTATACCATATAACGTTATACTATATAACGTAATACGTAATAACGTCATACCATATAACGTATTAGGTTATAACGTTATACCATATAACGTTAAAATATATAACGTAATACGTTATAAAGTTATACCATATAACGTTATACTATATAACGTAATGCGTCATAACGTTATACCATATAACGTATTACGTTATAACGTTATTCCATATAACGTCATACCATATAACGTTATACTATATAACGTAATACGTTATAACGTTATACCATAAAATGTATTACGTTACAACGTTATACCATATAACGTATTTGGTTATAACATTATACCATATAACTATAGACTATATAACGTAATACGTTATAACGTTATACGATATAACGTTATACCATATAACGTAGTATGTTATTTCGTTATATCATACAACGTATTACGTTATAACGGTATACCATATAGCGTTATACTATATAACGTAATACGTTATAACGTTATGACATATAACATATTACGTTATAACGGTGTACCATACAACGTTATTCTATATAACGTAATACGTTATAACGTTATACCATATAACGTTATACTATATAACGCAATACTTTATAACGTTATACCACATAACGTCATACCGTATAACGTTATACTATAGAACGTATTACGTTATAACGTTATACCATATAACGTTATACTATATAACGTAATACGTTATAACGTTATACCATATAACGTATTACGTTATAATGAAATACCGAATAACGTTATACTATATAACGTAAAATGTTATAACGTTATACCATATAACGTCATACCGTATAACGTTATACTATATAACGTATTACGTTATAACGTTATACCATATAACGTATTACGTTATAACGTTATACCATATAACGTATTACGTTATAACGTTATACCATATAACGTAATACGTTATAACGTTATACCATATAACGTTATACTATATAACGTAATATTTTATAACGTTATACCATATAACGTAAAACAATATAACTTAATACGTTATAACTTTATATCATATAACGTTATAGCATATAGCGTTATACTATATAACGGAATACGTTATAACGTTATACCATATAACGTCATAACATATAACGTTATACTATATAACGTAATACGTTTTAACGTTTTACCATATAACGTATTGCGTTATAACGTTATACCATATAACGTTATGCTATATAACGTTATACTATATAACGTAATACGTTATAACGTTATACCATATAACGTATTACGTTATAACGTAATACCGAATAACGTTATACTATATAACGTAAAATGTTATAACGTTATACCATATAACGTCATACCGTATAACGTTATACTATATAACGTATTACGTCATAACGTTATACCATATAACGTATTACGTTATAACGTTATACCATATAACGTTATACTATATAACGTAATACGTTATAACGTTATACCATATAACGTATTACGTTATAACATAATACCGAATAACGTTATACTATATAACGTATTACGTTATAACGTCATACCATATAACGTTATACTATATAACTTATACCTTAAAAGGTTATACTATATAACGTAATACGTTATAAAGTTATGCCATATAACATATTACGTTATAACGGTGTACCATACAACGTTATACTATATAACGTAATACGTTATAACGTTATACCATATAACGTATTACGTTATAACGTATTATCATATAACGTATTACGTTATAACGTCATACCATACAATGTTATAATATATCACGCAATAAGTTATAACGTTATACCATATAACGTCATACCATATACCGTAATAAGTTATAACATTATACCATATAACGTTATACTATATAACGTAATACGTTATAACGTTATACCATATAATGTATTAAATTATATCGTCATACCATATAACGTATTACGTTATAACGATACACCATATAACGTTATACGTTATAACGTTATACCTTATAACGTTACACCATATAACGAAATACGTTATAACGTTATACCATATAACGTTACACCATATAACGTCATACCATATACCGTAATACGTTATAACCTTATACCATATTGCGTTATACTATATAACGTAATACGTTATAATGTTATACCATATAACGTTATACCATATAACGTAGTATGTTATTTCGTTATACCATATAACGTATTACGTTATAACGGTATACCATATAACGTTATACTATATAACGTAATACGTAATAACGTCATACCATATAACGTATTAGGTTATAACGTCATACCATATAACGTCATACCATATACCGTAATACGTTATAACCTTATACCATATTACGTTATACTATATAACGTAATACGTTATAACGTTATACCATATAACGTTATACTATATAACGTAATACGTTATAACGTTATACCATATAACGTATTACGTTATAATGAAATACCGAATAACGTTATACTATATAACGTAGAATGTTATAACGTTATACCATATAACGTCATACCGTATAACGTTATACTATATAACGTATTACGTTATAACGTTATACCATATAACGCATTACGTTATAACGTTATACCATATAACGTATTACGTTATAACGTTATACCATATAACGTAATACGTTATAACGTTATACCATATAACGTTATACTATATAACGTAATATTTTATAACGTTATACCATATAACGTAACACCATATAACTTAATACGTTATAACATTATATCATATAACGTTATAGCATATAGCGTTATACTATATAACGGAATACGTTATAACGTTATACCATATAACGTCATAACATATAACGTTATACTATATAACGTAATACGTTTTAACGTTTTACCATATAACGTATTCCGTTATAACGTTATACCATATAACGTTATGCTATATAACGTTATACTATATAACGTAATACGTTATAACGTTATACCATATAACGTATTACGTTATAACGTAATACCGAATAACGTTATACTATATAACGTAATACGTTATAACGTTATACCATATAACGTATTACGTTATAACGTAATACCGAATAACGTTATACTATATAACGTAAAATGTTATAACGTTATACCATATAACGTAACACCATATAACTTAATACGTTATAACATTATATCATATAACGTTATAGCATATAGCGTTATACTATATAACGGAATACGTTATAACGTTATACCATATAACGTCATAACATATAACGTTATACTATATAACGTAATACGTTTTAACGTTTTACCATATAACGTATTCCGTTATAACGTTATACCATATAACGTTATGCTATATAACGTTATACTATATAACGTAATACGTTATAACGTTATACCATATAACGTATTACGTTATAACGTAATACCGAATAACGTTATACTATATAACGTAAAATGTTATAACGTTATACTATATAACGTATTACGTTATAACGTTATACCATATAACGTATTACGTCATAACGTTATACCATATAACGTATTACGTTATAACGTTATAAGATATAACGTTATACTATATAACGTTATACCTTATAACGTTACACCATATAACGTAATACGTTATAACGTTATACCTTATAACGTTACACCATATAACGTATTACGTTATAACGTTATACCATATAACGTATTACGTTATAACGTAATACCGAATAACGTTATACTATATAACGTAAAATGTTATAACGTTATACCATATGACGCTATACCATATAACGTCATACCGTATAAATTTATACTATATAGCGTAATACGTCATAATGTTATATCATATAACGTATTACGTTATAACGTTATACCATATAACGTTATACTATATAACGTAATACGTTATAACGTTATGCCATATAACGGATTACGTTATAACGTCATACCATACATTGTTATACTATATAACGCAATACGTTATAACGTTATACCATATAACGTATTACGTTATAACGATATACCATATAACGTATTACGTTATAACGTCATACCATATAACGTACTGCGTTATAACGTTATACCATATAACGTATTACGTTATAACGTTACACCATATAACGTTATACTATATAACGTAGAATGTTATAACGTTATACCATATAAGGTCATACTGTATAACGTTATACTATATAACGTATTACGTTATAACGTTATACCATGTAACGTATTACGTTATAACATTATACCATATAACGTATTACGTTATAACGTTATACCATATAACGTATTACGTTATAACGTTATACCATATAACGTTATACTATATAACGTAATACGTTATAACGTTATACCATAAAATGTATTACTTTACAACGTTATACCATATAACGTATTTGGTTATAACATTATACCATATAACTTTATACTATATAGCGTAATACGTTATAACGTTATACCATATAACGTTATACCATATAACGTAGTATGTTATTTCGTTATACCATATAACGTATTACGTTATAACGGTATACCATATAACGTTATACTATATAGCGTAAAATGTTGTAACGTTATAGCATATAGCGTTGTACTATAAAACGTAATACGTTATAACGTTATGCCATATAACATATTACGTTATAACGGTGTACCATACAACGTCATACTATATAACGTAATACGTTATAACGTTTTACCATATAACGTATTACGTTATAACGTAATACTGAATAACGTTATACTATATAACGTAAAATGTTATAACGTTATACCATATAACGTCATACCATATAACGTTATACCGTATAACGTTATACTATACAACGCAATACTTTATAACGTTATACCATATAACGTTATACCATATAACGTCATACCATATAACGTCATACCATATACCGTAATACGTTATAACCTTATACCATATTACGTTATACTATATAACGTAATACGTTAGAACTTTATACCATATAACATTATACCATATAACGTAGTACGTTATTTCGTTATACCATATAACGTATTACGTTATAACGGTATACCATATAACGTTATACTATATAGCGTAAAATGTTGTAACGTTATAGCATATAGCGTTATACTATATAACGTAATACGTTATAACGTTATACCATATAACGTATTACGTTATAACGTAATACCGAATAACGTTATACTATATAACGTAATACGTTATAACGTTATACCATATAACGTTATACCGTATAACGTTATACTATATAACGTAATACGTTATGACGTTATACCATCTAACGCATTACGTTATAACGTTATACCATATAACGGATTACGTTATAACGCTATACCATATAACGTTATACTATATAACGTAATACGTAATAACGTCATACCATATAACGTATTAGGTTATAACGTTATACCATATAACGTTAAACTATATAACGTAATACGTTATAAAGTTATACCATATAACGTTATACTATATAACGTAATGAGTCATAACGTTATACCATATAACGTATTACGTTATAACGTTATTCCATATAACGTCATACCATATAACGTTATACTATATAACGTAATACGTTATAACGTTATACCATAAAATGTATTACGTTACAACGTTATACCATATAACGTATTTGGTTATAACATTATACCATATAACTTTATACTATATAACGTAATACGTTATAACGTTATACGATATAACGTTATACCATATAACGTAGTATGTTATTTCGTTATATCATACAACGTATTACGTTATAACGGTATACCATATAGCGTTATACTATATAACGTAATACGTTATAACGTTATGACATATAACATATTACGTTATAACGGTGTACCATACAACGTTATTCTATATAACGTAATACGTTATAACGTTATACCATATAACGTTATACTATATAACGCAATACTTTATAACGTTATACCACATAACGTCATACCGTATAACGTTATACTATATAACGTAATGCGTCATAACGTTATACCATATAACGTATTACGTTATAATGAAATACCGAATAACGTTATACTATATAACGTAAAATGTTATAACGTTATACCATATAACGTCATACCGTATAACGTTATACTATATAACGTATTACGTTATAACGTAATACCGAATAACGTTATACTATATAACGTAATACGTTATAACGTTATACCATATAACGTTATACCATATAACGTTATACTATATAACGTAATGCGTCATAACGTTATACCATATAACGTATTACGTTATAACGTTATTCCATATAACGCTATACCATATAACGTTATACTATATAACGTAATACGTAATAACGTCATACCATATAACGTATTAGGTTATAACGTCATACCATATAACGTCATACCATATACCGTAATACGTTATAACCTTATACCATATTACGTTATACTATATAACGTAATACGTTATAACGTTATACCATATAACGTTATACTATATAACGTAATACGTTATAACGTTATACCACATAACGTATTACGTTATAATGAAATACCGAATAACGTTATACTATATAACGTAAAATGTTATAACGTTATACCATATAACGTCATACCGTATAACGTTATACTATATAACGTATTACGTTATAACGTTATACCATATAACGTTATACTATATAACGTATTACGTTATAACGATATACCATATAACGTATTACGTTATAACGTCATACCATATAACGTACTACGTTATAACGTTATACCATATAACGTATTACGTTATAACGTTACACCATATAACGTTATACTATATAACGTAGAATGTTATAACGTTATACCATATAAGGTCATACTGTATAACGTTATACTATATAACGTATTACGTTATAACGTTATACCATGTAACGTATTACGTTATAACATTATACCATATAACGTATTACGTTATAACGTTATACCATATAACGTATTACGTTATAACGTTATACCATATAACGTTATACTATATAACGTAATACGTTATAGCGTTATGCCATATAACGTATTACGTTATAACGTTATACCATATAACGTTATACTATATAACGGAATACGTTATAACGTTATACCATATAACGTCATAACATATAACGTTATACTATATAACGTAAAATGTTATAACGTTATACCATATAACGTCATACCGTATAACGTTATACTATATAACGTATTACGTTATAACGTTATACCATATAACGTATTACGTCATAACGTTATACCATATAACGTATTACGTTATAACGTTATACCATATAACGTATTACGTTATAACGTTATACCATATAACGTATTACGTTATAACGTAATACCGAATAACGTTATACTATATAACGTAAAATGTTATAACGTTATACCATATGACGTTATACCATATAACGTCATACCGTATAAAGTTATACTATATAGCGTAATACGTCATAACGTTATATCATATAACGTATTACGTTATAACGTTATACCATATAACGTTATACTATATAACGTAATACGTTATAACGTTATGCCATATAACGTATTACGTTATAACGTCATACCATACATTGTTATACTATATAACGCAATACGTTATAACGTTATACCATATAACGTATTACGTTATAACGATATACCATATAACGTATTACGTTATAACGTCATACCATATAACGTACTGCGTTATAACGTTATACCATATAACGTATTACGTTATAACGTTACACCATATAACGTTATACTATATAACGTAGAATGTTATAACGTTATACCATATAAGGTCATACTGTATAACGTTATACTATATAACGTATTACGTTATAACGTTATACCATGTAACGTATTACGTTATAACATTATACCATATAACGTATTACGTTATAACGTTATACCATATAACGTATTACGTTATAACGTTATACCATATAACGTTATACTATATAACGTAATACGTTATAGCGTTATGCCATATAACGTATTACGTTATAACGGAATACCATATAACGCTATACTATATAACGTAATACGTTATAACATTAGGCCATATATCGTATTACGTTATAACGGTATACCATATAACGTTATACTATATAACGTAATACGTTATAACGTTATACCATATAACGTATTACGTTATAACGTCATACCATACATTGTTATACTATATAACGCAATACGTTATAACGTTATACCATATATCGTCATACCAAATACCGTAATAAGTTATAACCTTATACCATATAACGTTATAAAATATAACGTAATACGTTATAACGTTATACCATATAACGTTATACCGTATAACGTTATACTATATAACGTAATACGTTATGACGTTACACCATCTAACGCATTACGTTATAACGTTATACTATATAACGGATTACGTTAAAACGTTATACCATATAACGTTATACTATATAACGTAGTACGTAATAACGTCATACCATATAACGTATTAGGTTAGAACGTTATACCATATAACGTTAAACTATATAACGTAATACGTTATAAAGTTACACCATATAACGTTATCCTATATAACGTAATGCGTCATAACGTTAAACCATATAACGTATTACGTTATAACGTTATACCATATAACGTATTACGTTATAACGTTATACCATATAACGTATTACATTATAACGTTATACCATATAACGTTATACTATATAGCGTAATACGTTATAGCGTTATGCCATATAACGTATTACGTTATAACGGTATACCATATAACGCTATACTATATAACGTAATACGTTATAACGTTATGCCATATAACGTATTACGTTATAACGGTATACCATATAACGTTATACTATATAACGTAATACGTTATAACGTTATACCATATAACGTATTACGTTATAACGATATACCATATAACGTATTACGTTATAACGTCATACCATACGATGTTATACTATATAGCGTAATACGTTATAGCGTTATGCCATATAACGTATTACGTTATAAAGGTATACCATATAACGCTATACTATATAACGTAATACGTTATAACGTTATGCCATATAACGTATTACGTTATAACGGTATACCATATAACGTTATACTATATAACGTATTACGTTATAACGTTATACCATGTAACGTTTTACGTTATAACGTTATACCATATAACGTATTACGTTATAACGTTATACCATATAACGTATTACATTATAACGTTATACCATATAACGTTATACTATATAGCGTAATACGTTATAGCGTTATGCCATATAACGTATTACGTTATAACGGTATACCATATAACGCTATACTATATACCGTAATACGTTATAACGTTATGCCATATAACGTATTACGTTATAACGGTATACCATATAACGTTATACTATATAACGTAATACGTTATAACGTTATACCATATAACGTATTACGTTATAACGATATACCATATAACGTATTACGTTATAACGTCATCCCATACATTGTTATACTATATAACGCAATACGTTATAACGTTATACCATATATCGTCATACCAAATACCGTAATAAGTTATAACCTTATACCATATAACGTTATACTATATAACGTAATACGTTATAACGTTATACCATATAACGTTATACCGTATAACGTTATACTATATAACGTAATACGTTATGACGTTACACCATCTAACGCATTACGTTATAACGTTATACTATATAACGGATTACGTTAAAACGTTATACCATATAACGTTATACTATATAACGTAATACGTAATAACGTCATACCATATAACGTATTAGGTTAGAACGTTATACCATATAACGTTAAACTATATAACGTAATACGTTATAAAGCTACACCATATAACGTTATCCTATATAACGTAATGCGTCATAACGTTATACCATATAACGTATTACGTTATAACGTTATACCATATAACGTATTACGTTATAACGTTATACCATATAACGTATTACATTATAACGTTATACCATATAACGTTATACTATATAGCGTAATACGTTATAGCGTTATGCCATATAACGTATTACGTTATAACGGTATACCATATAACGCTATACTATATAACGTAATACGTTATAACGTTATGCCATATAACGTATTACGTTATAACGGTATACCATATAACGTTATACTATATAACGTATTACGTTATAACGTTATACCATGTAACGTTTTACGTTATAACGTTATACCATATAACGTATTACGTTATAACGTTATACCATATAACGTATTACATTATAACGTTATACCATATAACGTTATACTATATAGCGTAATACGTTATAGCGTTATGCCATATAACGTATTACGTTATAACGGTATACCATATAACGCTATACTATATAACGTAATACGTTATAACGTTATGCCATATAACGTATTACGTTATAACGGTATACCATATAACGTTATACTATATAACGTAATACGTTATAACGTTATACCATATAACGTATTACGTTATAACGATATACCATATAACGTATTACGTTATAACGTCATACCATACATTGTTATACTATATAACGCAATACGTTATAACGTTATACCATATATCGTCATACCAAATACCGTAATAAGTTATAACCTTATACCATATAACGTTATACTATATAACGTAATACGTTATAACGTTATACCATATAAAGTTATACCGTATAACGTTATACTATATAACGTAATACGTTATGACGTTACACCATCTAACGCATTACGTTATAACGTTATACCATAAAATGTATTACGTTACAACGTTATACCATATAACGTATTTGGTTATAACATTATGCCATATAACTTTATACTATATAACGTAATACGTTATAACGTAATAAGTTATAACGTTATACCATATAACGTAATACGTTATAACGTTATGACATATAACATATTACGTTCTAACGGTGTACCATACAACGTTATTCTATATAACGTAATACGTTATAACGTTATATCATATAACGTTATACTATATAACGCAATACTTTATAACGTTATACCACATAACGTCATACCGTATAACGTTATACTATAGAACGTATTACGTTATAACGTTATACCATATAACGTTATACTATATAACGTAATACGTTATAACGTTATACCATATAACGTATTACGGTATAACGTAATACCGAATAACGTTATACTATATAACGTAAAATGTTATAACGTTATACCATATAACGTCATACCGTATAACGTTATACTATATAACGTATTACGTTATAACGTTATACCATATAACGTATTACGTTATAACGTTATACCATATAACGTATTACGTTATAACGTTATACCATATAACGTAATACGTTATAACGTTATACCATATAACGTTATACTATATAACGTAATATTTTATAACGTTATACCATATAACGTAACACAATATAACTTAATACGTTATAACTTTATATCATATAACGTTATAGCATATAGCGTTATACTATATAACGGAATACGTTATAACGTTATACCATATAACGTCATAACATATAACGTTATACTATATAACGTAATACGTTTTAACGTTTTACCATATAACGTATTGCGTTATAACGTTATACCATATAACGTTATGCTATATAACGTTATACTATATAACGTAATACGTTATAACGTTATACCATATAACGTATTACGTTATATCGTAATACCGAATAACGTTATACTATATAACGTAAAATGTTATAACGTTATACCATATAACGTCATACCGTATAACGTTATACTATATAACGTATTACGTTATAACGTTATACCATATAACGTATTAAGTCATAACGTTATACCATATAACGTATTACGTTATAACGTTATACCATATAACGTATTACGTTATAACGTTATACCATATAACGTATTACGTTATAAAGTAATACCGAATAACGTTATACTATATAACGGAATACGTTATAACGTTATACCATATCACGTTATACCATATAACGTTATACTATATAACTTATACCTTTTAACGTTATACTATATAACGTAATAAGTTATAACGTTATACCATATAACGTATTTCGTTATAACGTTATACCATATAACGTATTACGTTATAAGGTTATACCATATAACGTTATACTATATAACGTAATACGTTATAGCGTTATGCCATATAACGTATTACGTTATAACGGTATTCCATATAACGCTATACTATATAACATAATACGTTATAACGTTATGCCATATAACGTATTACGTTATAACGGTATACCATATAACGTTATACTATATAACGTAATACGTTATAACGCTATACCATATAACGTATTACGTTGTAACGGTATACCATATAACGTATTACGTTATAACGTTATACCATATAACGTATTACGTTATAACGTAATACCGAATAGCGTTATACTATATAACGTAATACGTTATAACGTTATATCATATAACGTTATACTATATAACGCAATATTTTATAACGTTATACCACATAACGTCATACCGTATAACGTTATACTATAGAACGTATTACGTTATAACGTTATACCATATAACGTTATACTATATAACTTATACCTTATAACGTTATACTATATAACGTAATAAGTTATAACGTTATACCATATAACGTATTACGTTATAACGTTATACCATATAACGTATTACGTTATAACGTTATACCATATAACGTTATACTATATAACGTAATACGTTATAGCGTTATGCCATATA
This sequence comes from Bombus flavifrons, assembly GCF_040668555.2. Classification (NCBI taxonomy): domain Eukaryota; kingdom Metazoa; phylum Arthropoda; class Insecta; order Hymenoptera; family Apidae; genus Bombus; species Bombus flavifrons. Next base: position 5,881,875 of record NC_138451.1, read on the forward strand.
ACGTATTACGTTATAACGGTATACCATATAACGCTATACTATATAACATAATACGTTATAACGTTATGCCATATAACGTATTACGTTATAACGGTATACCATATAACGTAATACTATATAACGTAATACGTTATAACGTTATACCATATAACGTATTACGTTATAACGGTATACCATATAACGTATTACGTTATATCGTCATACTATACAATGTTATACTATATAACGCAATACGTTATAACGTTATACCATATAACGTCATACCATATACCGTAATAAGTTATAACCTTATACCATATAACGTTATGCTATATAACGTAATACGTTATAACGTTATACCATATAACGTTATACCGTATAACGTTATACTATATAACGTAATACGTTATGACGTTACACCATCTAACGCATTACGTTATAACGTTATACCATATAACGGATTACGTTATAACGTTATACCATATAACGTTATACTATATAACGTAATACGTAATAACGTCATACCATATAACGTATTAGGTTAGAACGTTATACCATATAACGTTAAACTATATTACGTAATACGTTATAAAGTTATACCATATAACGTTATCCTATATAACGTAATGCGTCATAACGTTATCCTATATAACGTAATGCGTCATAACGTTATACCATATAACGTATTACATTATAACGTTATACCATATAACCTATTACGTTATAACGTTATACCATATAACGTTATACTATATAACGTAATACGTAATAACGTCATACCATATAACGTATTAGGTTCGAACGTTATACCATATAACGTTAAACTATATAACGTAATACGTTATAAAGTTATACCATATAACGTTACACTATATAACGTAATACGTCATAACGTTATACCATATAACGTATTACGTTATAACGTTATACCATATAACGTATTACGTTATAACGTTATACCATATAACGGATTACGTTATAACGTCATACCATATAACGTTATACTATATAACGTAATACATTATAACGTTATACCATATAACGTTAAACTATATCACATAATACGTTATAAAGTTATACCATATAACGTTATACTATATAGCGTAATACGTCATAACGCTATACCATATAACGTATTACGTTATAACGTTATACCTTATAACGTACTGCGTTATAACGTTATACCATATAACGTTATACTATATAACTTATACCCTATAACGTTATACTATATAACGTAATACGTTATAACGTTATACCATATAACGGATTACGTTATAACGGTATACCAAATAACGTTAAACTATATAACGTAATACGTTATAAAGTTATACCATATAACGTTATACTATATAACGTAATACGTCATAACGTTATACCCTATAACATATTACGTTATAACGTTATACCATATAACGTACTGCGTTATAACGTTATACCATATAACGTTATACTATGTAACTTATACCCTATAATGTTATACTATATAACGTAATACGTTATAACGTTATACCATATAACGTATTACGTTATAACGTTATACCATATAACGTATTACGTCATAACGTTATACCATATAACGTTTTACTATATAACGTAATACGTTATAGCGTTATGCCATATAACGTATTACGTTATAACGGTATACCATATAACGCTATACTATATAACATAATACGTTATAACGTTATGCCATATAACGTATTACGTTATAACGGTATACCATATAACGTAATACTATATAACGTAATACGTTATAACGTTATACCATATAACGTATTACGTTATAACGGTATACCATATAACGTATTACGTTATATCGTCATACTATACAATGTTATACTATATAACGCAATACGTTATAACGTTATACCATATAACGTCATACCATATACCGTAATAAGTTATAACCTTATACCATATAACGTTATGCTATATAACGTAATACGTTATAACGTTATACCATATAACGTTATACCGTATAACGTTATACTATATAACGTAATACGTTATGACGTTACACCATCTAACGCATTACGTTATAACGTTATACCATATAACGGATTACGTTATAACGTTATACCATATAACGTTATACCATATAACGTTATACTATATAACGTAATACGTAATAACGTCATACCATATAACGTATTAGGTTAGAACGTTATACCATATAACGTTAAACTATATTACGTAATACGTTATAAAGTTATACCATATAACGTTATCCTATATATCGTAATGCGTCATAACGTTATCCTATATAACGTAATGCGTCATAACGTTATACCATATAACGTATTACATTATAACGTTATACCATATAACCTATTACGTTATAACGTTATACCATATAACGTTATACTATATAACGTAATACGTAATAACGTCATACCATATAACGTATTAGGTTCGAACGTTATACCATATAACGTTAAACTATATAACGTAATACGTTATAAAGTTATACCATATAACGTTACACTATATAACGTAATACGTCATAACGTTATACCATATAACGTATTACGTTATAACGTTATACCATATAACGTATTACGTTATAAAGTTATACCATATAACGGATTACGTTATAACGTCATACCATATAACGTTATACTATATAACGTAATACATTATAACGTTATACCATATAACGTTAAACTATATCACATAATACGTTATAAAGTTATACCATATAACGTTATACTATATAGCGTAATACGTCATAACGCTATACCATATAACGTATTACGTTATAACGTTATACCTTATAACGTACTGCGTTATAACGTTATACCATATAACGTTATACTATATAACTTATACCCTATAACGTTATACTATATAACGTAATACGTTATAACGTTATACCATATAACGGATTACGTTATAACGGTATACCAAATAACGTTAAACTATATAACGTAATACGTTATAAAGTTATACCATATAACGTTATACTATATAACGTAATACGTCATAACGTTATACCCTATAACATATTACGTTATAACGTTATACCATATAACGTACTGCGTTATAACGTTATACCATATAACGTTATACTATGTAACTTATACCCTATAATGTTATACTATATAACGTAATACGTTATAACGTTATACCATATAACGTTATAACGTTATGCCATATAACGCATTACGTTATAACGGTATACCATATAACGTAATACTATATAACGTAATACGTTATAACGTTATACCATATAACGTATTACGTTATAACGGTATACCATATAACGTATTACGTTATATCGTCATACTATACAATGTTATACTATATAACGCAATACGTTATAACGTTATACCATATAACGTCATACCATATACCGTAATAAGTTATAACCTTATACCATATAACGTTATGCTATATAACGTAATACGTTATAACGTTATACCATATAACGTTATACCGTATAACGTTATACTATATAACGTAATACGTTATGACGTTACACCATCTAACGCATTACGTTATAATGTTATACCATATAACGGATTACGTTATAACGTTATACCATATAACGTTATACTATATAACGTAATACGTAATAACGTCATACCATATAACGTATTAGGTTAGAACGTTATACCATATAACGTTATCCTATATAACGTAATGCGTCATAACGTTATCCTATATAACGTAATGCGTCATAACGTTATACCATATAACGTATTACATTATAACGTTATACCATATAACGTATTACGTTATAACGTTATACCATATAACGTACTGCGTTATAACGTTATACCATATAACGTATTAGGTTAGAACGTTATACCATATAACGTTAAACTATATAACGTAATACGTTATAAAGTTATACCATATAACGTTACACTATATAACGTAATACGTCATAACGTTATACCATATAACGTATTACGTGATAACGTTATACCATATAACGTATTACGTTATAACGTTATACCATATAACGGATTACGTTATAACGTCATACCATATAACGTTATACTATATAACGTAATACATTATAACGTTATACCATATAACGTTAAACTATATCACATAATACGTTATAAAGTTATACCATATAACGTTATACTATATAGCGTAATACGTCATAACGCTATACCATATAACGTATTACGTTATAACGTTATACCATATAACGTACTGCGTTATAACGTTATACCATATAACGTTATACTATATAACTTATACCCTATAACGTTATACTATATAACGTAATACGTTATAACGTTATACCATATAACGGATTACGTTATAACGGTATACCAAATAACGTTAAACTATATAACGTAATACGTTATAAAGTTATACCATATAACGTTATACTATATAACGTAATACGTCATAACGTTATACCCTATAACATATTACGTTATAACGTTATACCATATAACGTACTGCGTTATAACGTTATACCATATAACGTTATACTATGTAACTTATACCCTATAATGTTATACTATATAACGTAATACGTTATAACGTTATACCACATAACGTATTACGTTATAACGTTATACCATATAACGTATTACGTTATAACGTTATACCATATAACGTTTTAATATATAACGTAATACGTTATAGCGTTATGCCATATAACGTATTACGTTATAACGATATACCATATAACGTATTACGTTATAACGTCATACCATACAATGTTATACTATATAAAGCAATACGTTAAAACGTTATACCATATAACATCATACCATATACCGTAATAAGTTATAACCTTATACCATATAACGTTATACTATATAACGTAATACGTTATAACCTTATACCATATAACGTTATACTATATAACGTCTTATGTTATAACGTTATACCATATAACGTTATACTATATAACGTAATACGTTGTAACGTTATACCATATAACGTATTATGTTATAACGTTATACTATATAACGTAATACGTTATAACGTTATTCTATATAACGTAGTACGTTGTACCGTTATACCATATAACGTATTACGTTATATCGCTGTACCATATAACGTTATACCATATAACATATTACGTTATATCGCTGTACCATATAACGTTATACCATATAACATATTACGTTATAACGTTATACCATATAACGTTATATAGTATAACGTTATACCATATAACGTTATATAGTATAACGTTATACCATATAACGTATTACGTTATAGCGCTATACCATATAGCGTTATACTATATAACGTCTTACGTTACAACGTTAGACCCTATAACGTTATACTATATAACGTAATACGTTGTAACGTTATACTATATAACGTCTTACGTTATAGCGTTATACCATATAACGGATTACGTTATAACGTTATACCATATAACGTTATACTATATAACGTAATACGTAATAACGTCATACCATATAACGTATTAGGTTAGAACGTTATACCATATAACGTTAAACTATATTACGTAATACGTTATAAAGTTATACCATATAACGTATTACGTTATAACGTTATACCATATAACGTATTACGTTATAACGTTATACCATATAACGTTATACTATATAACGTAATACGTTATAGCGTTATGCCATATAACGTATTACGTTATAACGGTATACCATATAACGCTATACTATATAACATAATACGTTATAACGTTATGCCATATAACGTATTACGTTATAACGGTATACCATATAACGTAATACTATATAACGTAATACGTTATAACGTTATACCATATAACGTATTACGTTATAACGGTATACCATATAACGTATTACGTTATATCGTCATACTATATAACGTATTACGTTATAACGTTATACCATATAACGTTATACTATATAACGTAATACGTTATAGCGTTATGCCATATAACGTATTACGTTATAACGGTATACCATATAACGCTATACTATATAACATAATACGTTATAACGTTATGCCATATAACGTATTACGTTATAACGGTATACCATATAACGTAATACTATATAACGTAATACGTTATAACGTTATACCATATAACGTATTACGTTATAACGGTATACCATATAACGTATTACGTTATATCGTCATACTATACAATGTTATACTATATAACGCAATACGTTATAACGCTATACCATATAACGTCATACCATATACCGTAATAAGTTATAACCTTATACCATATAACGTTATGCTATATAACGTAATACGTTATAACGTTATACCATATAACGTTATACTATATAACTTATACCCTATAACGTTATACTATATAACGTAATACGTTATAACGTTATACCATATAACGGATTACGTTATAACGGTATACCAAATAACGTTAAACTATATAACGTAATACGTTATAAAGTTATACCATATAACGTTATACTATATAACGTAATACGTCATAACGTTATACCCTATAACATATTACGTTATAACGTTATACCATATAACGTACTGCGTTATAACGTTATACCATATAACGTTATACTATGTAACTTATACCCTATAATGTTATACTATATAACGTAATACGTTATAACGTTATACCATATAACGTATTACGTTATAACGTTATGCCATATAACGCATTACGTTATAACGGTATACCATATAACGTAATACTATATAACGTAATACGTTATAACGTTATACCATATAACGTATTACGTTATAACGGTATACCATATAACGTATTACGTTATATCGTCATACTATACAATGTTATACTATATAACGCAATACGTTATAACGTTATACCATATAACGTCATACCATATACCGTAATAAGTTATAACCTTATACCATATAACGTTATGCTATATAACGTAATACGTTATAACGTTATACCATATAACGTTATACCGTATAACGTTATACTATATAACGTAATACGTTATGACGTTACACCATCTAACGCATTACGTTATAACGTTATACCATATAACGGATTACGTTATAACGTTATACCATATAACGTTATACTATATAACGTAATACGTAATAACGTCATACCATATAACGTATTAGGTTAGAACGTTATACCATATAACGTTATCCTATATAACGTAATGCGTCATAACGTTATCCTATATAACGTAATGCGTCATAACGTTATACCATATAACGTATTACATTATAACGTTATACCATATAACGTATTACGTTATAACGTTATACCATATAACGTACTGCGTTATAACGTTATACCATATAACGTATTAGGTTAGAACGTTATACCATATAACGTTAAACTATATAACGTAATACGTTATAAAGTTATACCATATAACGTTACACTATATAACGTAATACGTCATAACGTTATACCATATAACGTATTACGTGATAACGTTATACCATATAACGTATTACGTTATAACGTTATACCATATAACGGATTACGTTATAACGTCATACCATATAACGTTATACTATATAACGTAATACATTATAACGTTATACCATATAACGTTAAACTATATCACATAATACGTTATAAAGTTATACCATATAACGTTATACTATATAGCGTAATACGTCATAACGCTATACCATATAACGTATTACGTTATAACGTTATACCATATAACGTACTGCGTTATAACGTTATACCATATAACGTTATACTATATAACTTATACCCTATAACGTTATACTATATAACGTAATACGTTATAACGTTATACCATATAACGGATTACGTTATAACGGTATACCAAATAACGTTAAACTATATAACGTAATACGTTATAAAGTTATACCATATAACGTTATACTATATAACGTAATACGTCATAACGTTATACCCTATAACATATTACGTTATAACGTTATACCATATAACGTACTGCGTTATAACGTTATACCATATAACGTTATACTATGTAACTTATACCCTATAATGTTATACTATATAACGTAATACGTTATAACGTTATACCACATAACGTATTACGTTATAACGTTATACCATATAACGTATTACGTTATAACGCTATACCATATAACGTTTTAATATATAACGTAATACGTTATAGCGTTATGCCATATAACGTATTACGTTATAACGATATACCATATAACGTATTACGTTATAACGTCATACCATACAATGTTATACTATATAAAGCAATACGTTAAAACGTTATACCATATAACATCATACCATATACCGTAATAAGTTATAACCTTATACCATATAACGTTATACTATATAACGTAATACGTTATAACCTTATACCATATAACGTTATACTATATAACGTCTTATGTTATAACGTTATACCATATAACGTTATACTATATAACGTAATACGTTATAACGGTATACCATATAACGTATTACGTTATATCGTCATACTATACAATGTTATACTATATAACGCAATACGTTATAACGTTATACCATATAACGTCATACCATATACCGTAATAAGTTATAACCTTATACCATATAACGTTATGCTATATAACGTAATACGTTATAACGTTATACCATATAACGTTATACCGTATAACGTTATACTATATAACGTAATACGTTATGACGTTACACCATCTAACGCATTACGTTATAACGTTATACCATATAACGGATTACGTTATAACGTTATACCATATAACGTTATACTATATAACGTAATACGTAATAACGTCATACCATATAACGTATTAGGTTAGAACGTTATACCATATAACGTTAAACTATATTACGTAATACGTTATAAAGTTATACCATATAACGTTATCCTATATAACGTAATGCGTCATAACGTTATCCTATATAACGTAATGCGTCATAACGTTATACCATATAACGTATTACATTATAACGTTATACCATATAACCTATTACGTTATAACGTTATACCATATAACGTTATACTATATAACGTAATACGTAATAACGTCATACCATATAACGTATTAGGTTCGAACGTTATACCATATAACGTTAAACTATATAACGTAATACGTTATAAAGTTATACCATATAACGTTACACTATATAACGTAATACGTCATAACGTTATACCATATAACGTATTACGTTATAACGTTATACCATATAACGTATTACGTTATAAAGTTATACCATATAACGGATTACGTTATAACGTCATACCATATAACGTTATACTATATAACGTAATACATTATAACGTTATACCATATAACGTTAAACTATATCACATAATACGTTATAAAGTTATACCATATAACGTTATACTATATAGCGTAATACGTCATAACGCTATACCATATAACGTATTACGTTATAACGTTATACCTTATAACGTACTGCGTTATAACGTTATACCATATAACGTTATACTATATAACTTATACCCTATAACGTTATACTATATAACGTAATACGTTATAACGTTATACCATATAACGGATTACGTTATAACGGTATACCAAATAACGTTAAACTATATAACGTAATACGTTATAAAGTTATACCATATAACGTTATACTATATAACGTAATACGTCATAACGTTATACCCTATAACATATTACGTTATAACGTTATACCATATAACGTACTGCGTTATAACGTTATACCATATAACGTTATACTATGTAACTTATACCCTATAATGTTATACTATATAACGTAATACGTTATAACGTTATACCATATAACGTATTACGTTATAACGTTATGCCATATAACGCATTACGTTATAACGGTATACCATATAACGTAATACTATATAACGTAATACGTTATAACGTTATACCATATAACGTATTACGTTATAACGGTATACCATATAACGTATTACGTTATATCGTCATACTATACAATGTTATACTATATAACGCAATACGTTATAACGTTATACCATATAACGTCATACCATATACCGTAATAAGTTATAACCTTATACCATATAACGTTATGCTATATAACGTAATACGTTATAACGTTATACCATATAACGTTATACCGTATAACGTTATACTATATAACGTAATACGTTATGACGTTACACCATCTAACGCATTACGTTATAATGTTATACCATATAACGGATTACGTTATAACGTTATACCATATAACGTTATACTATATAACGTAATACGTAATAACGTCATACCATATAACGTATTAGGTTAGAACGTTATACCATATAACGTTATCCTATATAACGTAATGCGTCATAACGTTATCCTATATAACGTAATGCGTCATAACGTTATACCATATAACGTATTACATTATAACGTTATACCATATAACGTATTACGTTATAACGTTATACCATATAACGTACTGCGTTATAACGTTATACCATATAACGTATTAGGTTAGAACGTTATACCATATAACGTTAAACTATATAACGTAATACGTTATAAAGTTATACCATATAACGTTACACTATATAACGTAATACGTCATAACGTTATACCATATAACGTATTACGTGATAACGTTATACCATATAACGTATTACGTTATAACGTTATACCATATAACGGATTACGTTATAACGTCATACCATATAACGTTATACTATATAACGTAATACATTATAACGTTATACCATATAACGTTAAACTATATCACATAATACGTTATAAAGTTATACCATATAACGTTATACTATATAGCGTAATACGTCATAACGCTATACCATATAACGTATTACGTTATAACGTTATACCATATAACGTACTGCGTTATAACGTTATACCATATAACGTTATACTATATAACTTATACCCTATAACGTTATACTATATAACGTAATACGTTATAACGTTATACCATATAACGGATTACGTTATAACGGTATACCAAATAACGTTAAACTATATAACGTAATACGTTATAAAGTTATACCATATAACGTTATACTATATAACGTAATACGTCATAACGTTATACCCTATAACATATTACGTTATAACGTTATACCATATAACGTACTGCGTTATAACGTTATACCATATAACGTTATACTATGTAACTTATACCCTATAATGTTATACTATATAACGTAATACGTTATAACGTTATACCACATAACGTATTACGTTATAACGTTATACCATATAACGTATTACGTTATAACGTTATACCATATAACGTTTTAATATATAACGTAATACGTTATAGCGTTATGCCATATAACGTATTACGTTATAACGATATACCATATAACGTATTACGTTATAACGTCATACCATACAATGTTATACTATATAAAGCAATACGTTAAAACGTTATACCATATAACATCATACCATATACCGTAATAAGTTATAACCTTATACCATATAACGTTATACTATATAACGTAATACGTTATAACCTTATACCATATAACGTTATACTATATAACGTCTTATGTTATAACGTTATACCATATAACGTTATACTATATAACGTAATACGTTGTAACGTTATACCATATAACGTATTATGTTATAACGTTATACTATATAACGTAATACGTTATAACGTTATTCTATATAACGTAGTACGTTGTACCGTTATACCATATAACGTATTACGTTATATCGCTGTACCATATAACGTTATACCATATAACATATTACGTTATATCGCTGTACCATATAACGTTATACCATATAACATATTACGTTATAACGTTATACCATATAACGTTATATAGTATAACGTTATACCATATAACGTTATATAGTATAACGTTATACCATATAACGTATTACGTTATAGCGCTATACCATATAGCGTTATACTATATAACGTCTTACGTTACAACGTTAGACCCTATAACGTTATACTATATAACGTAATACGTTGTAACGTTATACTATATAACGTCTTACGTTATAGCGTTATACCATATAACGGATTACGTTATAACGTTATACCATATAACGTTATACTATATAACGTAATACGTAATAACGTCATACCATATAACGTATTAGGTTAGAACGTTATACCATATAACGTTAAACTATATTACGTAATACGTTATAAAGTTATACCATATAACGTATTACGTTATAACGTTATACCATATAACGTATTACGTTATAACGTTATACCATATAACGTTATACTATATAACGTAATACGTTATAGCGTTATGCCATATAACGTATTACGTTATAACGGTATACCATATAACGCTATACTATATAACATAATACGTTATAACGTTATGCCATATAACGTATTACGTTATAACGGTATACCATATAACGTAATACTATATAACGTAATACGTTATAACGTTATACCATATAACGGATTACGTTATAACGGTATACCAAATAACGTTAAACTATATAACGTAATACGTTATAAAGTTATACCATATAACGTTATACTATATAACGTAATACGTTATGACGTTACACCATCTAACGCATTACGTTATAACGTTATACCATATAACGGATTACGTTATAACGTTATACCATATAACGTTATACTATATAACGTAATACGTAATAACGTCATACCATATAACGTATTAGGTTAGAACGTTATACCATATAACGTTATCCTATATAACGTAATGCGTCATAACGTTATCCTATATAACGTAATGCGTCATAACGTTATACCATATAACGTATTACATTATAACGTTATACCATATAACGTATTACGTTATAACGTTATACCATATAACGTACTGCGTTATAACGTTATACCATATAACGTATTAGGTTAGAACGTTATACCATATAACGTTAAACTATATAACGTAATACGTTATAAAGTTATACCATATAACGTTACACTATATAACGTAATACGTCATAACGTTATACCATATAACGTATTACGTGATAACGTTATACCATATAACGTATTACGTTATAACGTTATACCATATAACGGATTACGTTATAACGTCATACCATATAACGTTATACTATATAACGTAATACATTATAACGTTATACCATATAACGTTAAACTATATCACATAATACGTTATAAAGTTATACCATATAACGTTATACTATATAGCGTAATACGTCATAACGCTATACCATATAACGTATTACGTTATAACGTTATACCATATAACGTACTGCGTTATAACGTTATACCATATAACGTTATACTATATAACTTATACCCTATAACGTTATACTATATAACGTAATACGTTATAACGTTATACCATATAACGGATTACGTTATAACGGTATACCAAATAACGTTAAACTATATAACGTAATACGTTATAAAGTTATACCATATAACGTTATACTATATAACGTAATACGTCATAACGTTATACCCTATAACATATTACGTTATAACGTTATACCATATAACGTACTGCGTTATAACGTTATACCATATAACGTTATACTATGTAACTTATACCCTATAATGTTATACTATATAACGTAATACGTTATAACGTTATACCACATAACGTATTACGTTATAACGTTATACCATATAACGTATTACGTTATAACGCTATACCATATAACGTTTTAATATATAACGTAATACGTTATAGCGTTATGCCATATAACGTATTACGTTATAACGATATACCATATAACGTATTACGTTATAACGTCATACCATACAATGTTATACTATATAAAGCAATACGTTAAAACGTTATACCATATAACATCATACCATATACCGTAATAAGTTATAACCTTATACCATATAACGTTATACTATATAACGTAATACGTTATAACCTTATACCATATAACGTTATACTATATAACGTCTTATGTTATAACGTTATACCATATAACGTTATACTATATAACGTAATACGTTGTAACGTTATACCATATAACGTATTATGTTATAACGTTATACTATATAACGTAATACGTTATAACGTTATTCTATATAACGTAGTACGTTGTACCGTTATACCATATAACGTATTACGTTATATCGCTGTACCATATAACGTTATACCATATAACATATTACGTTATATCGCTGTACCATATAACGTTATACCATATAACATATTACGTTATAACGTTATACCATATAACGTTATATAGTATAACGTTATACCATATAACGTTATATAGTATAACGTTATACCATATAACGTATTACGTTATAGCGCTATACCATATAGCGTTATACTATATAACGTCTTACGTTACAACGTTAGACCCTATAACGTTATACTATATAACGTAATACGTTGTAACGTTATCCTATATAACGTCTTACGTTATAGCGTTATACCATATAAGGCTATACTATATGACGTAATAAGTTGTATTGTTATACCATATAACGTTATACTATATAACGTCTTACGTTATAACGTTGTACCATACAACGTTATACTATACAACGTAATACGTTTTAACGTTATACCATATAACGTATTACGTTATAACGTTATACCATATAACGTATTACGTTATAACGGTATACCAAATAACGTTAAACTATATAACGTAATACGTTACAAAGTTATACCATATAACGTATTATGTTATAGCGTTATACTATATAACGTAATACGTTATAACGTTATTCTATATAACGTAATACGTTGTACCGTTATACCATATAACGTATTACGTTATATCGCTGTACCATATAACGTTATACCATATAACATATTACGTTATAACGTTATAACATATAACGTTATACTATATAACGTAATACGTTATAGCGTTATGCCATATAACGTATTACGTTATAACGGTATACCAAATAACGTTAAACTATATAACGTAATACGTTACAAAGTTATACCATATAACGTATTATGTTATAACGTTATACTATATAACGTAATACGTTATAACGTTATTCTATATAACGTAATACGTTGTACCGTTATATCATATAACGTATTACGTTATATCGCTGTACCATATAACGTTATACCATATAACATATTACGTTATAACGTTATAACATATAACGTTATACTATATAACGTAATACGTTATAGCGTTATGCCATATAACGTATTACGTTATAACAGTATACCATATAACGTTATACCATATAACGTAATACGTTATACCGTTATACCATATAACGTATTACTTTATAACGTTATACCGTATAATGTTATACAATGTAACGTAATTCGTTATAACGTTATACCATATAACATATTACGTTATATCGCTGTACCATATAACGTTATACCATATAACATATTACGTTATAACGTTATACCATATAACGTTATATAGTATAACGTTATACCATATAACGTATTACGTTATAGCGCTATACCATATAGCGTTATACTATATAACGTCTTACGTTACAACGTTAGACCCTATAACGGTATACTATATAACGTAATACGTTGTAACGTTATACTATATAACGCCTTACGATATAGCGTTATACCATATAAGGCTATACTATATGACGTAATAAGTTGTAGCGTTATACCATATAACGTTATACTATATAACGTGATGCGTTGAAACGTTATACCATATAACGTTATATCACATAACGTTATACCATATAACGTTATACTATATAACTTATACCCTATAACGTTAAACTGTATAACGTAATACGTTATAACGTTATACCATATAACGTATTACGTTATAACGGTATACCATATAACGTTATACCATATAACGTAATACGTTATACCGTTATACCATATAACGTATTACTTTATAACGTTATACCGTATAATGTTATACAATGTAACGTAATTCGTTATAGCGTTATACCATATAACGTAATACGTTATAACGTTATACCATATAACGTTATACCATATAACGTTATACTATATAAGGTAATACGTTATAACGTTATACCATTTAACGATATACTATATAACGTAATACGTTATAACGTTATACCGTATAACGTTATACTATATAACGTGATGCGTTGAAACGTTATACCATATAACGTTATATCACATAACGTTATACCATATAACGTCTTACGTTATAACGTTATACCATATAACCTTATACTATATAACGTAATACGTTATATCGTTATAACATAAAACGTTGTACCATATAACGTAATACGTTACAACGTTATAACATATAACGTATTACGTTGTAACGTTATACCATATAACGTATTACGTTATAACGTTAAACCATATAACGATATACTATATAACGTAATACGTTATAACGTTATACCATATAACGTTATACTATATAACGTGATGCGTTGAAACGTTATACCATATAACGTATTATGTTATAACTTTATACCATATAACGTTATACTATATAACTTATACCCTATAACGTTAAACTATATAACGTAATACCTTATAACGTTATACCATATAACGTATTACGTTATAACGGTATACCAAATAACGTTAAACTATATAACGTAATACGTTATAAAGTTATACCATATAACGTTATACTATATAACGTAATACGTCATAACGTTATACCATATAACGTATTACGTTATAACGTTATACCATATAACGTACTGCGTTATAACGTAATACGTTATAGCGTTATGCCATATAACGTATTACGTTATAACGATATACCATATAACGTATTACGTTATAACGTCATACCATACAATGTTATACTATATAAAGCAATACGTTAAAACGTTATACCATATAACGTCATACCATATAACGTATTAGGTTCGAACGTTATACCATATAACGTTAAACTATATAACGTAATACGTTATAAAGTTATACCATATAACGTTACACTATATAACGTAATACGTCATAACGTTATACCATATAACGTATTACGTTATAACGTTATACCATATAACGTATTACGTTATAAAGTTATACCATATAACGGATTACGTTATAACGTCATACCATATAACGTTATACTATATAACGTAATACATTATAACGTTATACCATATAACGTTAAACTATATCACATAATACGTTATAAAGTTATACCATATAACGTTATACTATATAGCGTAATACGTCATAACGCTATACCATATAACGTATTACGTTATAACGTTATACCTTATAACGTACTGCGTTATAACGTTATACCATATAACGTTATACTATATAACTTATACCCTATAACGTTATACTATATAACGTAATACGTTATAACGTTATACCATATAACGGATTACGTTATAACGGTATACCAAATAACGTTAAACTATATAACGTAATACGTTATAAAGTTATACCATATAACGTTATACTATATAACGTAATACGTCATAACGTTATACCCTATAACATATTACGTTATAACGTTATACCATATAACGTACTGCGTTATAACGTTATACCATATAACGTTATACTATGTAACTTATACCCTATAATGTTATACTATATAACGTAATACGTTATAACGTTATACCATATAACGTATTACGTTATAACGTTATGCCATATAACGCATTACGTTATAACGGTATACCATATAACGTAATACTATATAACGTAATACGTTATAACGTTATACCATATAACGTATTACGTTATAACGGTATACCATATAACGTATTACGTTATATCGTCATACTATACAATGTTATACTATATAGCGCAATACGTTATAACGTTATACCATATAACGTCATACCATATACCGTAATAAGTTATAACCTTATACCATATAACGTTATGCTATATAACGTAATACGTTATAACGTTATACCATATAACGTTATACCGTATAACGTTATACTATATAACGTAATACGTTATGACGTTACACCATCTAACGCATTACGTTATAATGTTATACCATATAACGGATTACGTTATAACGTTATACCATATAACGTTATACTATATAACGTAATACGTAATAACGTCATACCATATAACGTATTAGGTTAGAACGTTATACCATATAACGTTATCCTATATAACGTAATGCGTCATAACGTTATCCTATATAACGTAATGCGTCATAACGTTATACCATATAACGTATTACATTATAACGTTATACCATATAACGTATTACGTTATAACGTTATACCATATAACGTACTGCGTTATAACGTTATACCATATAACGTATTAGGTTAGAACGTTATACCATATAACGTTAAACTATATAACGTAATACGTTATAAAGTTATACCATATAACGTTACACTATATAACGTAATACGTCATAACGTTATACCATATAACGTATTACGTGATAACGTTATACCATATAACGTATTACGTTATAACGTTATACCATATAACGGATTACGTTATAACGTCATACCATATAACGTTATACTATATAACGTAATACATTATAACGTTATACCATATAACGTTAAACTATATCACATAATACGTTATAAAGTTATACCATATAACGTTATACTATATAGCGTAATACGTCATAACGCTATACCATATAACGTATTACGTTATAACGTTATACCATATAACGTACTGCGTTATAACGTTATACCATATAACGTTATACTATATAACTTATACCCTATAACGTTATACTATATAACGTAATACGTTATAACGTTATACCATATAACGGATTACGTTATAACGGTATACCAAATAACGTTAAACTATATAACGTAATACGTTATAAAGTTATACCATATAACGTTATACTATATAACGTAATACGTCATAACGTTATACCCTATAACATATTACGTTATAACGTTATACCATATAACGTACTGCGTTATAACGTTATACCATATAACGTTATACTATGTAACTTATACCCTATAATGTTATACTATATAACGTAATACGTTATAACGTTATACCACATAACGTATTACGTTATAACGTTATACCATATAACGTATTACGTTATAACGTTATACCATATAACGTTTTAATATATAACGTAATACGTTATAGCGTTATGCCATATAACGTATTACGTTATAACGATATACCATATAACGTATTACGTTATAACGTCATACCATACAATGTTATACTATATAAAGCAATACGTTAAAACGTTATACCATATAACATCATACCATATACCGTAATAAGTTATAACCTTATACCATATAACGTTATACTATATAACGTAATACGTTATAACCTTATACCATATAACGTTATACTATATAACGTCTTATGTTATAACGTTATACCATATAACGTTATACTATATAACGTAATACGTTGTAACGTTATACCATATAACGTATTATGTTATAACGTTATACTATATAACGTAATACGTTATAACGTTATTCTATATAACGTAGTACGTTGTACCGTTATACCATATAACGTATTACGTTATATCGCTGTACCATATAACGTTATACCATATAACATATTACGTTATATCGCTGTACCATATAACGTTATACCATATAACATATTACGTTATAACGTTATACCATATAACGTTATATAGTATAACGTTATACCATATAACGTTATATAGTATAACGTTATACCATATAACGTATTACGTTATAGCGCTATACCATATAGCGTTATACTATATAACGTCTTACGTTACAACGTTAGACCCTATAACGTTATACTATATAACGTAATACGTTGTAACGTTATACTATATAACGTCTTACGTTATAGCGTTATACCATATAACGGATTACGTTATAACGTTATACCATATAACGTTATACTATATAACGTAATACGTAATAACGTCATACCATATAACGTATTAGGTTAGAACGTTATACCATATAACGTTAAACTATATTACGTAATACGTTATAAAGTTATACCATATAACGTATTACGTTATAACGTTATACCATATAACGTATTACGTTATAACGTTATACCATATAACGTTATACTATATAACGTAATACGTTATAGCGTTATGCCATATAACGTATTACGTTATAACGGTATACCATATAACGCTATACTATATAACATAATACGTTATAACGTTATGCCATATAACGTATTACGTTATAACGGTATACCATATAACGTAATACTATATAACGTAATACGTTATAACGTTATACCATATAACGTATTACGTTATAACGGTATACCATATAACGTATTACGTTATATCGTCATACTATATAACGTATTACGTTATAACGTTATACCATATAACGTTATACTATATAACGTAATACGTTATAGCGTTATGCCATATAACGTATTACGTTATAACGGTATACCATATAACGCTATACTATATAACATAATACGTTATAACGTTATGCCATATAACGTATTACGTTATAACGGTATACCATATAACGCTATACTATATAACATAATACGTTATAACGTTATGCCATATAACGTATTACGTTATAACGGTATACCATATAACGTAATACTATATAACGTAATACGTTATAACGTTATACCATATAACGTATTACGTTATAACGGTATACCATATAACGTATTACGTTATATCGTCATACTATACAATGTTATACTATATAACGCAATACGTTATAACGCTATACCATATAACGTCATACCATATACCGTAATAAGTTATAACCTTATACCATATAACGTTATGCTATATAACGTAATACGTTATAACGTTATACCATATAACGTTATACTATATAACTTATACCCTATAACGTTATACTATATAACGTAATACGTTATAACGTTATACCATATAACGGATTACGTTATAACGGTATACCAAATAACGTTAAACTATATAACGTAATACGTTATAAAGTTATACCATATAACGTTATACTATATAACGTAATACGTCATAACGTTATACCCTATAACATATTACGTTATAACGTTATACCATATAACGTACTGCGTTATAACGTTATACCATATAACGTTATACTATGTAACTTATACCCTATAATGTTATACTATATAACGTAATACGTTATAACGTTATACCATATAACGTATTACGTTATAACGTTATGCCATATAACGCATTACGTTATAACGGTATACCATATAACGTAATACTATATAACGTAATACGTTATAACGTTATACCATATAACGTATTACGTTATAACGGTATACCATATAACGTATTACGTTATATCGTCATACTATACAATGTTATACTATATAACGCAATACGTTATAACGTTATACCATATAACGTCATACCATATACCGTAATAAGTTATAACCTTATACCATATAACGTTATGCTATATAACGTAATACGTTATAACGTTATACCATATAACGTTATACCGTATAACGTTATACTATATAACGTAATACGTTATGACGTTACACCATCTAACGCATTACGTTATAACGTTATACCATATAACGGATTACGTTATAACGTTATACCATATAACGTTATACTATATAACGTAATACGTAATAACGTCATACCATATAACGTATTAGGTTAGAACGTTATACCATATAACGTTATCCTATATAACGTAATGCGTCATAACGTTATCCTATATAACGTAATGCGTCATAACGTTATACCATATAACGTATTACATTATAACGTTATACCATATAACGTATTACGTTATAACGTTATACCATATAACGTACTGCGTTATAACGTTATACCATATAACGTATTAGGTTAGAACGTTATACCATATAACGTTAAACTATATAACGTAATACGTTATAAAGTTATACCATATAACGTTACACTATATAACGTAATACGTCATAACGTTATACCATATAACGTATTACGTGATAACGTTATACCATATAACGTATTACGTTATAACGTTATACCATATAACGGATTACGTTATAACGTCATACCATATAACGTTATACTATATAACGTAATACATTATAACGTTATACCATATAACGTTAAACTATATCACATAATACGTTATAAAGTTATACCATATAACGTTATACTATATAGCGTAATACGTCATAACGCTATACCATATAACGTATTACGTTATAACGTTATACCATATAACGTACTGCGTTATAACGTTATACCATATAACGTTATACTATATAACTTATACCCTATAACGTTATACTATATAACGTAATACGTTATAACGTTATACCATATAACGGATTACGTTATAACGGTATACCAAATAACGTTAAACTATATAACGTAATACGTTATAAAGTTATACCATATAACGTTATACTATATAACGTAATACGTCATAACGTTATACCCTATAACATATTACGTTATAACGTTATACCATATAACGTACTGCGTTATAACGTTATACCATATAACGTTATACTATGTAACTTATACCCTATAATGTTATACTATATAACGTAATACGTTATAACGTTATACCACATAACGTATTACGTTATAACGTTATACCATATAACGTATTACGTTATAACGCTATACCATATAACGTTTTAATATATAACGTAATACGTTATAGCGTTATGCCATATAACGTATTACGTTATAACGATATACCATATAACGTATTACGTTATAACGTCATACCATACAATGTTATACTATATAAAGCAATACGTTAAAACGTTATACCATATAACATCATACCATATACCGTAATAAGTTATAACCTTATACCATATAACGTTATACTATATAACGTAATACGTTATAACCTTATACCATATAACGTTATACTATATAACGTCTTATGTTATAACGTTATACCATATAACGTTATACTATATAACGTAATACGTTGTAACGTTATACCATATAACGTATTATGTTATAACGTTATACTATATAACGTAATACGTTATAACGTTATTCTATATAACGTAGTACGTTGTACCGTTATACCATATAACGTATTACGTTATATCGCTGTACCATATAACGTTATACCATATAACATATTACGTTATATCGCTGTACCATATAACGTTATACCATATAACATATTACGTTATAACGTTATACCATATAACGTTATATAGTATAACGTTATACCATATAACGTTATATAGTATAACGTTATACCATATAACGTATTACGTTATAGCGCTATACCATATAGCGTTATACTATATAACGTCTTACGTTACAACGTTAGACCCTATAACGTTATACTATATAACGTAATACGTTGTAACGTTATCCTATATAACGTCTTACGTTATAGCGTTATACCATATAAGGCTATACTATATGACGTAATAAGTTGTATTGTTATACCATATAACGTTATACTATATAACGTCTTACGTTATAACGTTGTACCATACAACGTTATACTATACAACGTAATACGTTTTAACGTTATACCATATAACGTATTACGTTATAACGTTATACCATATAACGTATTACGTTATAACGGTATACCAAATAACGTTAAACTATATAACGTAATACGTTACAAAGTTATACCATATAACGTATTATGTTATAGCGTTATACTATATAACGTAATACGTTATAACGTTATTCTATATAACGTAATACGTTGTACCGTTATACCATATAACGTATTACGTTATATCGCTGTACCATATAACGTTATACCATATAACATATTACGTTATAACGTTATAACATATAACGTTATACTATATAACGTAATACGTTATAGCGTTATGCCATATAACGTATTACGTTATAACGGTATACCAAATAACGTTAAACTATATAACGTAATACGTTACAAAGTTATACCATATAACGTATTATGTTATAACGTTATACTATATAACGTAATACGTTATAACGTTATTCTATATAACGTAATACGTTGTACCGTTATATCATATAACGTATTACGTTATATCGCTGTACCATATAACGTTATACCATATAACATATTACGTTATAACGTTATAACATATAACGTTATACTATATAACGTAATACGTTATAGCGTTATGCCATATAACGTATTACGTTATAACAGTATACCATATAACGTTATACCATATAACGTAATACGTTATACCGTTATACCATATAACGTATTACTTTATAACGTTATACCGTATAATGTTATACAATGTAACGTAATTCGTTATAACGTTATACCATATAACATATTACGTTATATCGCTGTACCATATAACGTTATACCATATAACATATTACGTTATAACGTTATACCATATAACGTTATATAGTATAACGTTATACCATATAACGTATTACGTTATAGCGCTATACCATATAGCGTTATACTATATAACGTCTTACGTTACAACGTTAGACCCTATAACGGTATACTATATAACGTAATACGTTGTAACGTTATACTATATAACGCCTTACGATATAGCGTTATACCATATAAGGCTATACTATATGACGTAATAAGTTGTAGCGTTATACCATATAACGTTATACTATATAACGTGATGCGTTGAAACGTTATACCATATAACGTTATATCACATAACGTTATACCATATAACGTTATACTATATAACTTATACCCTATAACGTTAAACTGTATAACGTAATACGTTATAACGTTATACCATATAACGTATTACGTTATAACGGTATACCATATAACGTTATACCATATAACGTAATACGTTATACCGTTATACCATATAACGTATTACTTTATAACGTTATACCGTATAATGTTATACAATGTAACGTAATTCGTTATAGCGTTATACCATATAACGTAATACGTTATAACGTTATACCATATAACGTTATACCATATAACGTTATACTATATAAGGTAATACGTTATAACGTTATACCATTTAACGATATACTATATAACGTAATACGTTATAACGTTATACCGTATAACGTTATACTATATAACGTGATGCGTTGAAACGTTATACCATATAACGTTATATCACATAACGTTATACCATATAACGTCTTACGTTATAACGTTATACCATATAACCTTATACTATATAACGTAATACGTTATATCGTTATAACATAAAACGTTGTACCATATAACGTAATACGTTACAACGTTATAACATATAACGTATTACGTTGTAACGTTATACCATATAACGTATTACGTTATAACGTTAAACCATATAACGATATACTATATAACGTAATACGTTATAACGTTATACCATATAACGTTATACTATATAACGTGATGCGTTGAAACGTTATACCATATAACGTATTATGTTATAACTTTATACCATATAACGTTATACTATATAACTTATACCCTATAACGTTAAACTATATAACGTAATACCTTATAACGTTATACCATATAACGTATTACGTTATAACGGTATACCAAATAACGTTAAACTATATAACGTAATACGTTATAAAGTTATACCATATAACGTTATACTATATAACGTAATACGTCATAACGTTATACCATATAACGTATTACGTTATAACGTTATACCATATAACGTACTGCGTTATAACGTAATACGTTATAGCGTTATGCCATATAACGTATTACGTTATAACGATATACCATATAACGTATTACGTTATAACGTCATACCATACAATGTTATACTATATAAAGCAATACGTTAAAACGTTATACCATATAACGTCATACCATATACCGTAATAAGTTATAACCTTATACCATATAAAGTTATACCACATAACCTTATGCTATATAACGTAATACGTTTTAACGTTATACCATATAGCGTATTACGTTATAACGTTATACCATATAACGTTATACGATAAAACGTCTTACGTTATAACATTATACCATATAACGTTATACTATATAACGTAATGCGTTGTAACGTTATACCATATAACGTATTACGTTCTAACGTTATACCATATAACGTCTTACTATATAACGTAATACGTTATAACGTTATACCATATAACGTTATACTATATAACGTAATACGTTGTAACGTTATACCATATAACGTATTATGTTATAACGCTATACCATATAACGTTATAAAACATAACGTTATACTATATAACGTTATACGTTATAACGTTATTCTATATAATGTTGTACCATATAACGTAATACGTTATATCGTTATACCATATAACGTCTTATGTTATAACGTTATACCATACAACGTTATACTATATAACGTAATACGTGGTAACGTTATACCATATAAAGTTATACGTTATAACGTTATTTTATATAATGTTGTACCATATAACGTAATACGTTATAACGTTATACCATATATCGTAATACTATATAACGTCTTACGTTATAACGTTATACCATATAACGATATACCATATAACGTCTTATGTTATAACGTTATACCATATAACGTTATACTATATAACGTAATACGCTGTAACTTTATACCATATAACGTATTATGCTATAATGTTATACCATATAAAGTTATACTATATAACGTAATACGTTGTAACGTTATACCATATAACGTATTAGCTTATAACATAATACCATATAACGTTATACCACATAACGTTATACCACATAACGTTATACTATATAACATCTTACGTTATAACGTTATACTACATAACGTAATACGTTGTACCCTTATACCATATAACGTATTACATTATATCGTTGTACCATATAACGTTATACCAAATAACATTATACCATATAACGTTATACTGTACAACGTAATACGTTGTAACGTTATACCATATAACGTTTTACGTTATAACGTTATACCATATAACGTTATACTATATAACGTAATACGTTGTAACGTTATACCATATAACGTATTATGTTATAACGTTATAACATATAACGTTATAAAACATATCGTTATACTATATAACGTCTTACGTTATAACGTTATACTATATAACGTTGTACCATATAACGTAATACGTTATAACGTCATACCATATAACGTATTACGTTATAACGATATACCATATAACGCTATTCTACGTAACGTAATACATTATAACGCTAAACCATATAACGTATTACGTTATAACGTTATAAAATATAACGTAATACTATATAACGTCTTACGTTATAACGTTATACTATATAACGTTGTACCATATAACGTAATACGTTATAACGTCATACCATATAACGTATTACGTTATAACGATATACCATATAACGTTATTCTACGTAACGTAATACGTTATAACGCTAAACCATATAACGTATTACGTTATAACGTTATAAAATATAACGTAATACTATATAACGTCTTACGTTATAACGTTATACTATATAACGTCTTACGTTATAACGTTGAACCATACAACGTTATACTATACAACGTAATACGTTTTAACGTTATACCACATAACGTATTACGTTATAACGTTATACCATATAACGTTATACTGTATAAGGTAATACGTTATAACGATAAACCATATAACGATATCCTATATAACGTAATACGTTATAACGTTATACCGTATAACGTTATTCTATATAACGTGATGCGTTGAAACGTTATACCATATAACGTATTATGTTATAACGTTATATCATATAACGTTATATCACATAACGTTATACCATATAACGTCTTACGTTATAACGTTATACCATATAACGTTATACTATATAACGTAATACGTTATATCGTTATAACATAAAACGTTGTACCATATAACGTAATACGTTATAACGTTATAACATATAACGTATTACGTTATAACGTTATACCATATAACGTATTACGTTATAACGTTAAACCATATAACGATATACTATATAACGTAATACGTTATAACGTCATACCATATAACGTTATACTATATAACTTATACCCTATAACGTTAAACTATATAACGTAATACGTTATAACGTTATACCATATAACGTATTACGTTATAACGGTATACCAAATAACGTTAAACTATATAACGTAATACGTTATAAAGTTATACCATATAACGTTATACTATATAACGTAATACGTCATAACGTTATACCATATAACGTATTACGTTATAACGTTATACCATATAACGTACTGCGTTATAACGTAATACGTTATAGCGTTATGCCATATAACGTATTACGTTATAATGATATACCATATAACGTATTACGTTATAACGTCATACCATACAATGTTATACTATATAAAGCAATACGTTAAAACGTTATACCATATAACGTCATACCATATACCGTAATAAGTTATAACCTTATACCATATAAAGTTATACCACATAACCTTATGCTATATAACGTAATACGTTTTAACGTTATACCATATAGCGTATTACGTTATAACGTTATACCATATAACGTTATATGATAAAACGTCTTACGTTATAACATTATACCATATAACGTTATACTATATAACGTAATGCGTTGTAACGTTATACCATATAACGTATTACGTTCTAACGTTATACCATATAACGTCTTACTATATAACGTAATACGTTATAACGTTATACCATATAACGTTATACTATATAACGTAATACGTTGTAACGTTATACCATATAACGTATTATGTTATAACGCTATACCATATAACGTTATAAAACATAACGTTATACAATATAACGTTATACGTTATAACGTTATTCTATATAATGTTGTACCATATAACGTAATACGTTATATCGTTATACCATATAACGTCTTATGTTATAACGTTATACCATATAACGTTATACTATATAACGTAATACGTGGTAACGTTATACCATATAAAGTTATACGTTATAACGTTATTCTATATAATGTTGTACCATATAACGTAATACGTTATAACGTTATACCATATATCGTAATACTATATAACGTCTTACGTTATAACGTTATACCATATAACGATATACCATATAACGTCTTATGTTATAACGTTATACCATATAACGTTATACTATATAACGTAATACGCTGTAACTTTATACCATATAACGTATTATGCTATAATGTTATACCATATAAAGTTATACTATATAACGTAATACGTTGTAACGTTATACCATATAACGTATTAGCTTATAACATAATACCATATAACGTTATACCACATAACGTTATACCACATAACGTTATACTATATAACATCTTACGTTATAACGTTATACTACATAACGTAATACGTTGTACCCTTATACCATATAACGTATTACATTATATCGTTGTACCATATAACGTTATACCAAATAACATTATACCATATAACGTTATACTGTACAACGTAATACGTTGTAACGTTATACCATATAACGTTTTACGTTATAACGTTATACCATATAACGTTATACTATATAACGTAATACGTTGTAACGTTATACCATATAACGTATTAGCTTATAACATAATACCATATAACGTTATACCACATAACCATATACCACATAACGTTATACTATATAACATCTTACGTTATAACGTTATACTACATAACGTAATACGTTGTACCCTTATACCATATAACGTATTACATTATATCGTTGTACCATATAACGTTATACCAAATAACATTATACCATATAACGTTATACTGTACAACGTAATACGTTGTAACGTTATACCATATAACGTCTTACGTTATAACGTTATACTATATAACGTTGTACCATATAACGTAATACGTTATAACGTCATACCATATAACGTATTACGTTATAACGATATACCATATACCGTTATTCTACGTAACGTAATACGTTATAACGCTAAACCATATAACGTATTACGTTATAACGTTATAAAATATAACGTAATACTATATAACGTCTTACGTTATAACGTTATACTATATAACGTCTTACGTTATAACGTTGAACCATACAACGTTATACTATACAACGTAATACGTTTTAACGTTATACCACATAACGTATTACGTTATAACGTTATACCATATAACGTTATACTGTATAAGGTAATACGTTATAACGATAAACCATATAACGATATCCTATATAACGTAATACGTTATAACGTTATACCGTATAACGTTATACTATATAACGTGATGCGTTGAAACGTTATACCATATAACGTATTATGTTATAACGTTATATCATATAACGTTATATCACATAACGTTATACCATATAACGTCTTACGTTATAACGTTATACCATATAACGTTATACTATATAACGTAATACGTTATATCGTTATAACATAAAACGTTGTACCATATAACGTAATACGTTATAACGTTATAACATATAACGTATTACGTCATAACGTTATACCATATAACGTATTACGTTATAACGTTAAACCATATAACGATATACTATATAACGTAATACGTTATAACGTCATACCATATAACGTTATACTATATAACTTATACCCTATAACGTTAAACTATATAACGTAATACGTTATAACGTTATACCATATAACGTTATACTATATAACGTTATACGTGGTAACGTTATACCATATAAAGTTATACGTTATAACGTTATTCTATATAATGTTGTACCATATAACGTAATACGTTATATCGTTATACCATATAACGTCTTATGTTATAACGTTATACCATATAACGTTATACTATATAACGTAATACGTGGTAACGTTATACCATATAAAGTTATACGTTATAACGTTATTCTATATAATGTTGTACCATATAACGTAATACGTTATAACGTTATACCATATATCGTAATACTATATAACGTCTTACGTTATAACGTTATACCATATAACGTTATACTATATAACATCTTACGTTATAACGTTATACTACATAACGTAATACGTTGTACCCTTATACCATATAACGTATTACATTATATCGTTGTACCATATAACGTTATACCAAATAACATTATACCATATAACGTTATACTGTACGACGTAATACGATGTAACGTTATACCATATAACGTTTTACGTTATAACTTATACCCTATAACGTTAAACTATATAACGTAATACGTTATAACGTTATACCATATATCGTAATACTATATAACGTCTTACGTTATAACGTTATACCATATAACGATATACCATATAACGTCTTATGTTATAACGTTATACCATATAACGTTATACTATATAACGTAATACGTGGTAACGTTATACCATACAAAGTTATACGTTATAACGTTATTCTATATAATGTTGTACCATATAACGTAATACGTTATATCGTTATACCATATAACGTCTTATGTTATAACGTTATACCATATAACGTTATACTATATAACGTAATACGTGGTAACGTTATACCATATAAAGTTATACGTTATAACGTTATTCTATATAATGTTGTACCATATAACGTAATACGTTATAACGTTATACCATATATCGTAATACTATATAACGTCTTACGTTATAACGTTATACCATATAACGATATACCATATAACGTCTTATGTTATAACGTTATACCATATAACGTTATACTATATAACGTAATACGCTGTAACTTTATACCATATAACGTATTATGCTATAATGTTATACCATATAAAGTTATACTATATAACGTAATACGTTGTAACGTTATACCATATAACGTATTAGCTTATAACATAATACCATATAACGTTATACCACATAACGTTATACCACATAACGTTATACTATATAACATCTTACGTTATAACGTTATACTACATAACGTAATACGTTGTACCCTTATACCATATAACGTATTACATTATATCGTTGTACCATATAACGTTATACCAAATAACATTATACCATATAACGTTATACTGTACAACGTAATACGTTGTAACGTTATACCATATAACGTTTTACGTTATAACGTTATACCATATAACGTTATACTATATAACGTAATACGTTGTAACGTTATACCATATAACGTATTATGTTATAACGTTATAACATATAACGTTATAAAACATATCGTTATACTATATAACGTCTTACGTTATAACGTAATATGTTATAGCGTTATGCCATATAACGTATTACGTTATAACGTTATACCATATAACGTACTGCGTTATAACGTAATACGTTATAGCGTTATGCCATATAACGTATTACGTTATAACGATATACCATATAACGTATTACGTTATAACGTCATACCATACAATGTTATACTATATAACGCAATACGTTAAAACGTTATACCATATAACGTCATACCATATACCGTAATAAGTTATAACCTTATACCATATAAAGTTATACCACATAACCTTATGCTATATAACGTAATACGTTTTAACGTTATACCATATAGCGTATTACGTTATAACGTTATACCATATAACGTTATACGATAAAACGTCTTACGTTATAACATTATACCATATAACGTTATACTATATAACGTAATGCGTTGTAACGTTATACCATATAACGTATTACGTTCTAACGTTATACCATATAACGTCTTACTATATAACGTAATACGTTATAACGTTATACCATATAACGTTATACTATATAACGTAATACGTTGTAACGTTATACCATATAACGTATTATGTTATAACGCTATACCATATAACGTTATAAAACATAACGTTATACTATATAACGTTATACGTTATAACGTTATTCTATATAATGTTGTACCATATAACGTAATACGTTATATCGTTATACCATATAACGTCTTATGTTATAACGTTATACCATATAACGTTATACTATATAACGTAATACGTGGTAACGTTATACCATATAAAGTTATACGTTATAACGTTATTCTATATAATGTTGTACCATATAACGTAATACGTTATAACGTTATACCATATATCGTAATACTATATAACGTCTTACGTTATAACGTTATACCATATAACGATATACCATATAACGTCTTATGTTATAACGTTATACCATATAACGTTATACTATATAACGTAATACGCTGTAACTTTATACCATATAACGTATTATGCTATAATGTTATACCATATAAAGTTATACTATATAACGTAATACGTTGTAACGTTATACCATATAACGTATTAGCTTATAACATAATACCATATAACGTTATACCACATAACGTTATACCACATAACGTTATACTATATAACATCTTACGTTATAACGTTATACTACATAACGTAATACGTTGTACCCTTATACCATATAACGTATTACATTATATCGTTGTACCATATAACGTTATACCAAATAACATTATACCACATAACGTTATACTGTACGACGTAATACGTTGTAACGTTATACCATATAACGTTTTACGTTATAACGTTATACCATATAACGTTATACTATATAACGTAATACGTTGTAACGTTATACCATATAACGTATTATGTTATAACGTTATAACATATAAGGTTATAAAACATATCGTTATACTATATAACGTCTTACGTTATAACGTTATACTATATAACGTTGTACCATATAACGTAATACGTTATAACGTCATACCATATAACGTATTACGTTATAACGATATACCATATAACGTTATTCTACGTAACGTAATACGTTATAACGCTAAACCATATAACGTATTACGTTATAACGTTATAAAATATAACGTAATACTATATAACGTCTTACGTTATAACGTTATACTATATAACGTTGTACCATATAACGTAATACGTTATAACGTCATACCATATAACGTATTACGTTATAACGATATACCATATAACGTTATTCTACGTAACGTAATACGTTATAACGCTAAACCATATAACGTATTACGTTATAACGTTATAAAATATAACGTAATACTATATAACGTCTTACGTTATAACGTTATACTATATAACGTCTTACGTTATAACGTTGAACCATACAACGTTATACTATACAACGTAATACGTTTTAACGTTATACCACATAACGTATTACGTTATAACGTTATACCATATAACGCTATACTGTATAAGGTAATACGTTATAACGATAAACCATATAACGATATCCTATATAACGTAATACGTTATAACGTTATACCGTATAACGTTATACTATATAACGTGATGCGTTGAAACGTTATACCATATAACGTATTATGTTATAACGTTATATCATATAACGTTATATCACATAACGTTATACCATATAACGTCTTACGTTATAACGTTATACCATATAACGTTATACTATATAACGTAATACGTTATATCGTTATAACATAAAACGTTGTAACATATAACGTAATACGTTATAACGTTATAACATATAACGTATTACGTTATAACGTTATACCATATAACGTATTACGTTATAACGTTAAACCATATAACGATATACTATATAACGTAATACGTTATAACGTCATACCATATAACGTTATACTATATAACTTATACCCTATAACGTTAAACTATATAACGTAATACGTTATAACGTTATACCATATAACGTATTACGTTATAACGGTATACCAAATAACGTTAAACTATATAACGTAATACGTTATAAAGTTATACCATATAACGTTATACTATATAACGTAATACGTCATAACGTTATACCATATAACGTATTACGTTATAACGTTATACCATATAACGTACTGCGTTATAACGTAATACGTTATAGCGTTATGCCATATAACGTATTACGTTATAACGATATACCATATAACGTATTACGTTATAACGTCATACCATACAATGTTATACTATATAAAGCAATACGTTAAAACGTTACACCATATAACGTCATACCATATACCGTAATAAGTTATAACCTTATACCATATAAAGTTATACCACATAACCTTATGCTATATTACGTAATACGTTTTAACGTTATACCATATAGCGTATTACGTTATAACGTTATACCATATAACGTTATACGATAAAACGTCTTACGTTATAACATTATACCATATAACGTTATACTATATAACGTAATGCGTTGTAACGTTATACCATATAACGTATTACGTTCTAACGTTATACCATATAACGTCTTACTATATAACGTAATACGTTATAACGTTATACCATATAACGTTATACTATATAACGTAATACGTTGTAACGTTATACCATATAACGTATTATGTTATAACGCTATACCATATAACGTTATAAAACATAACGTTATACTATATAACGTTATACGTTATAACGTTATTCTATATAATGTTGTACCATATAACGTAATACGTTATATCGTTATACCATATAACGTCTTATGTTATAACGTTATACCATATAACGTTATACTATATAACGTAATACGTGGTAACGTTATACCATATAAAGTTATACGTTATAACGTTATTCTATATAATGTTGTACCATATAACGTAATACGTTATAACGTTATACCATATATCGTAATACTATATAACGTCTTACGTTATAACGTTATACCATATAACGATATACCATATAACGTCTTATGTTATAACGTTATACCATATAACGTTATACTATATAACGTAATACGCTGTAACTTTATACCATATAACGTATTATGCTATAATGTTATACCATATAAAGTTATACTATATAACGTAATACGTTGTAACGTTATACCATATAACGTATTAGCTTATAACATAATACCATATAACGTTATACCACATAACGTTATACCACATAACGTTATACTATATAACATCTTACGTTATAACGTTATACTACATAACGTAATACGTTGTACCCTTATACCATATAACGTATTACATTATATCGTTGTACCATATAACGTTATACCAAATAACATTATACCATATAACGTTATACTGTACAACGTAATACGTTGTAACGTTATACCATATAACGTTTTACGTTATAACGTTATACCATATAACGTTATACTATATAACGTAATACGTTGTAACGTTATAGCATATAACGTATTATGTTATAACGTTATAACATATAACGTTATAAAACATATCGTTATACTATATAACGTCTTACGTTATAACGTTATACTATATAACGTTGTACCATATAACGTAATACGTTATAACGTCATACCATATAACGTATTACGTTATAACGATATACCATATAACGTTATTCTACGTAACGTAATACGTTATAACGCTAAACCATATAACGAATTACGTTATAACGTTATAAAATATAACGTAATACTATATAACGTCTTACGTTATAACGTTATACTATATAACGTTGTACCATATAACGTAATACGTTATAACGTCATACCATATAACGTATTACGTTATAACGATATACCATATAACGTTATTCTACGTAACGTAATACGTTATAACGCTAAACCATATAACGTATTACGTTATAACGTTATAAAATATAACGTAATACTATATAACGTCTTACGTTATAACGTTATACTATATAACGTCTTACGTTATAACGTTGAACCATACAACGTTATACTATACAACGTAATACGTTTTAACGTTATACCACATAACGTATTACGTTATAACGTTATACCATATAACGTTATACTGTATAAGGTAATACGTTATAACGATAAACCATATAACGATATCCTATATAACGTAATACGTTATAACGTTATACCGTATAACGTTATACTATATAACGTGATGCGTTGAAACGTTATACCATATAACGTATTATGTTATAACGTTATATCATATAACGTTATATCACATAACGTTATACCATATAACGTCTTACGTTATAACGTTATACCATATAACGTTATACTATATAACGTAACACGTTATATCGTTATAACATAAAACGTTGTACCATATAACGTAATACGTTATAACGTTATAACATATAACGTATTACGTTATAACGTTATACCATATAACGTATTACGTTATAACGTTAAACCATATAACGATATACTATATAACGTAATACGTTATAACGTCATACCATATAACGTTATACTATATAACTTATACCCTATAACGTTAAACTATATAACGTAATACGTTATAACGTTATACCATATAACGTATTACGTTATAACGGTATACCAAATAGCGTTAAACTATATAACGTAATACGTTATAAAGTTATACCATATAACGTTATACTATATAACGTAATACGTCATAAAGTTATACCATATAACGTATTACGTTATAACGTTATACCATATAACGTACTGCGTTATAACGTAATACGTTATAGCGTTATGCCATATAACGTATTACGTTATAATGATATACCATATAACGTATTACGTTATAACGTCATACCATACAATGTTATACTATATAAAGCAATACGTTAAAACGTTATACCATATAACGTCATACCATATACCGTAATAAGTTATAACCTTATACCATATAAAGTTATACCACATAACCTTATGCTATATAACGTAATACGTTTTAACGTTATACCATATAGCGTATTACGTTATAACGTTATACCATATAACGTTATACGATAAAACGTCTTACGTTATAACATTATACCATATAACGTAATGCGTTGTAACGTTATACCATATAACGTATTACGTTCTAACGTTATACCATATAACGTATTATGTTATAACGCTATACCATATAACGTTATACTATATAACGTAATACGTTATATCGTTATAACATAAAACGTTGTACCATATAACGTAATACGTTATAACGTTATAACATATAACGTATTACGTTATAACGTTATACCATATAACGTATTACGTTATAACGTTAAACCATATAACGATATACTATATAACGTAATACGTTATAACGTCATACCATATAACGTTATACTATATAACGTGATGCGTTGAAACGTTATACCATATAACGTATTATGTTATAACTTTATACCATATAAAGTTATACCACATAACCTTATGCTATATAACGTAATACGTTATGTCGTTATAATATAAAACGTTGTACCATATAATGTAATACGTTATAACGTTATACCATATAACGTATTACGTTATAACGTTATACCATATAATGTCTTACGTTATAACGTTATACCATATAACGTTATACTATATAACGTAATACGTTATATCGTTATAATATAAAACGTTGTACCATATAACGTAATACGTTATAACGTTATACCATATATCGTAATACTATATAACGTCTTACGTTATAACGTTATACCATATAACGATATACGATATAACGTAGTACGCTGTAACGTTATACCATATAACGTATTAGGATATAACGTTATACCATATAACGTATTACGTTATAGCGTTATACCATATAACGTATTACGTTATAGCGTTATACCATATAACGTTATAATAAATAACGTAATACGTTATAACGCTAAACCATATAACGTATTACGTTATAACGTTGTACCATACAACGTTATACTATACAACGTAATACGTTTTAACGTTATACCATATAACGTATTACGTTATAACGTTATACCATATAACGTTATACGATATAACGTCTTACGTTATAACATTATACCATATAACGTTTTACTATATAACATAATGCGTTGTAACGTTATACCATATAACGTATTACGTTCTAACGTTATACCATATAACGTCTTACTATATAACGTAATACGTTATAACGTTATACCATATAACGTTATACTATATAACGTAATACGTTGTAACGTTATACCATATAACGTATTATGTTATAAAGTTATACCATATAACGTTATAAAACATAACGTTATACTATATAACGTTATACGTTATAACGTTATTCTATATAATGTTGTACCATATAACGTAATACGTTATATCGTTATACCATATAACGTATTACGTTATAACGTTATAAAATATGTCGGAATGCTATATAACGTCTTACGTTATAACGTTATACCATATAACGTTATACCATATAACGTTATACCATATAACGTCTTATGTTATAACGCTGTACCATATAACGTTATACTATATAACGTAATACGTTGTAACGTTATACCATATAACGTTATACTATATAACGTAATACGTCATAACGTTATACCATATAACGTATTACGTTATAACGTTATACCATATAACGTACTGCGTTATAACGTAATACGTTATAGCGTTATGCCATATAACGTATTACGTTATAACGATATACCATATAACGTATTACGTCATAACGTCATACCATACAATGGTATACTATATAACGCAATACGTTAAAACGTTATACCATATAACGTCATACCATATACCGTAATAAGTTATAACCTTATACCATATAAAGTTATACCACATAACCTTATGCTATATAACGTAATACGTTTTAACGTTATACCATATAGCGTATTACGTTATAACGTTATACCATATAACGTTATACGATAAAACGTCTTACGTTATAACATTATACCATATAACGTTATACTATATAACGTAATGCGTTGTAACGTTATACCATATAACGTATTACGTTCTAACGTTATACCATATAACGTCTTACTATATAACGTAATACGTTATAACGTTATACCATATAACGTTATACTATATAACGTAATACGTTGTAACGTTATACCATATAACGTATTATGTTATAACGCTATACCATATAACGTTATAAAACATAACGTTATACTATATAACGTTATACGTTATAACGTTATTCTATATAATGTTGTACCATATAACGTAATACGTTATTTCGTTATACCATATAACGTCTTATGTTATAACGTTATACCATATAACGTTATACTATATAACGTAATACGTGGTAACGTTATACCATATAAAGTTATACGTTATAACGTTATTCTATATAATGTTGTACCATATAACGTAATACGTTATAACGTTATACCATATATCGTAATACTATATAACGTCTTACGTTATAACGTTATACCATATAACGATATACCATATAACGTCTTATGTTATAACGTTATACCATATAACGTTATACTATATAACGTAATACGCTGTAGCTTTATACCATATAACGTATTATGCTATAATGTTATACCATATAAAGTTATACTATATAACGTAATACGTTGTAACGTTATACCATATAACGTATTAGCTTATAACATAATACCATATAACGTTATACCACATAACGTTATACCACATAACGTTATACTATATAACATCTTACGTTATAACGTTATACTACATAACGTAATACGTTGTACCCTTATACCATATAACGTATTACATTATATCGTTGTACCATATAACGTTATACCAAATAACATTATACCATATAACGTTATACTGTACGACGTAATACGTTGTAACGTTATACCATATAACGTTTTACGTTATAACGTTATACCATATAACGTTATACTATATAACGTAATACGTTGTAAAGTTATACCATATAACGTATTATGTTATAACGTTATAACATATAAGGTTATAAAACATATCGTTATACTATATAACGTCTTACGTTATAACGTTATACTATATAACGTTATACCATATAACGTATTATGTTATAACGCTATACCATATAACGTTATAAAACATAACGTTATACTATATAACGTTATACGTTATAACGTTATTCTATATAATGTTGTACCATATAACGTAATACGTTATTTCGTTATACCATATAACGTCTTATGTTATAACGTTATACCATATAACGTTATACTATATAACGTAATACGTGGTAACGTTATACCATATAAAGTTATACGTTATAACGTTATTCTATATAATGTTGTACCATATAACGTAATACGTTATAACGTTATACCATATATCGTAATACTATATAACGTCTTACGTTATAACGTTATACCATATAACGATATACCATATAACGTCTTATGTTATAACGTTATACCATATAACGTTATACTATATAACGTAATACGCTGTAGCTTTATACCATATAACGTATTATGCTATAATGTTATACCATATAAAGTTATACTATATAACGTAATACGTTGTAACGTTATACCATATAACGTATTAGCTTATAACATAATACCATATAACGTTATACCACATAACGTTATACCACATAACGTTATACTATATAACATCTTACGTTATAACGTTATACTACATAACGTAATACGTTGTACCCTTATACCATATAACGTATTACATTATATCGTTGTACCATATAACGTTATACCAAATAACATTATACCATATAACGTTATACTGTACGACGTAATACGTTGTAACGTTATACCATATAACGTTTTACGTTATAACGTTATACCATATAACGTTATACTATATAACGTAATACGTTGTAAAGTTATACCATATAACGTATTATGTTATAACGTTATAACATATAAGGTTATAAAACATATCGTTATACTATATAACGTCTTACGTTATAACGTTATACTATATAACGTTGTACCATATAACGTAATACGTTATAACGTCATACCATATAACGTATTACGTTATAACGATATACCATATAACGTTATTCTACGTAACGTAATATGTTATAACGCTAAACCATATAACGTATTACGTTATAACGTTATAAAATATAACGTAATACTATATAACGTCTTACGTTATAACGTTATACTATATAACGTTGTACCATATAACGTAATACGTTATAACGTCATACCATATAACGTATTACGTTATAACGATATACCATATAACGTTATTCTACGTAACGTAATACGTTATAACGCTAAACCATATAACGTATTACGTTATAACGTTATAAAATATAACGTAATACTATATAACGTCTTACGTTATAACGTTATACTATATAACGTCTTACGTTATAACGTTGAACCATACAACGTTATACTATACAACGTAATACGTTTTAACGTTATACCACATAACGTATTACGTTATAACGTTATACCATATAACGTTATACTGTATAAGGTAATACGTTATAACGATAAACCATATAACGATATCCTATATAACGTAATACGTTATAACGTTATACCGTATAACGTTATACTATATAACGTGATGCGTTGAAACGTTATACCATATAACGTATTATGTTATAACGTTATATCATATAACGTTATATCACATAACGTTATACCACATAACGTATTACGTTATAACGTTATACCATATAACGTTATACTGTATAAGGTAATACGTTATAACGATAAACCATATAACGATATCCTATATAACGTAATACGTTATAACGTTATACCATATAACGTTATACTATATAACGTAACACGTTATATCGTTATAACATAAAACGTTGTACCATATAACGTAATACGTTATAACGTTATAACGTATAACGTATTACGTTATAACGTTATAACGTATAACGTATTACGTTATAACGTTATACCATATAACGTATTACGTTATAACGTTAAACCATATAACGATATACTATATAACGTAATACGTTATAACGTCATACCATATAACGTTATACTATATAACTTATACCCTATAACGTCAAACTATATAACGTAATACGTTATAACGTTATACCATATAACGTATTACGTTATAACGGTATACCAAATAACGTTAAACTATATAACGTAATACGTTATAAAGTTATACCATATAACGTTATACTATATAACGTAATACGTCATAAAGTTATACCATATAACGTATTACGTTATAACGTTATACCATATAACGTACTGCGTTATAACGTAATACGTTATAGCGTTATGCCATATAACGTATTACGTTATAATGATATACCATATAACGTATTACGTTATAACGTCATACCATACAATGTTATACTATATAAAGCAATACGTTAAAACGTTATACCATATAACGTCATACCATATACCGTAATAAGTTATAACCTTATACCATATAAAGTTATACCACATAACCTTATGCTATATAACGTAATACGTTTTAACGTTATACCATATAGCGTATTACGTTATAACGTTATACCATATAACGTTATACGATAAAACGTCTTACGTTATAACATTATACCATATAACGTTATACTATATAACGTAATGCGTTGTAACGTTATACCATATAACGTATTACGTTCTAACGTTATACCATATAACGTATTATGTTATAACGCTATACCATATAACGTTATACTATATAACGTAATACGTTATATCGTTATAACATAAAACGTTGTACCATATAACGTAATACGTTATAACGTTATAACATATAACGTATTACGTTATAACGTTATACCATATAACGTATTACGTTATAACGTTAAACCATATAACGATATACTATATAACGTAATACGTTATAACGTCATACCATATAACGTTATACTATATAACGTGATGCGTTGAAACGTTATACCATATAACGTATTATGTTATAACTTTATACCATATAAAGTTATACCACATAACCTTATGCTATATAACGTAATACGTTATGTCGTTATAATATAAAACGTTGTACCATATAATGTAATACGTTATAACGTTATACCATATAACGTATTACGTTATAACGTTATACCATATAATGTCTTACGTTATAACGTTATACCATATAACGTTATACTATATAACGTAATACGTTATATCGTTATAATATAAAACGTTCTACCATATAACGTAATACGTTATAACGTTATACCATATATCGTAATACTATATAACGTCTTACGTTATAACGTTATACCATATAACGATATACGATATAACGTAGTACGCTGTAACGTTATACCATATAACGTATTAGGTTATAACGTTATACCATATAACGTATTACGTTATAGCGTTATACCATATAACGTATTACGTTATAGCGTTATACCATATAACGTTATAATAAATAACGTAATACGTTATAACGCTAAACCATATAACGTATTACGTTATAACGTTGTACCATACAACGTTATACTATACAACGTAATACGCTTTAACGTTATACCATATAACGTATTACGTTATAACGTTATACCATATAACGTTATACGATATAACGTCTTACGTTATAACATTATACCATATAACGTTTTACTATATAACGTAATACGTTATAACGTTATACCATATAACGTTATACTATATAACGTAATACGTTGTAACGTTATACCATATAACGTATTATGTTATAAAGTTATACCATATAACGTTATAAAACATAACGTTATACTATATAACGTTATACGTTATAACGTTATTCTATATAATGTTGTACCATATAACGTAATACGTTATATCGTTATACCATATAACGTACTGCGTTATAACGTAATACGTTATAGCGTTATGCCATATAACGTATTACGTTATAACGATATACCATATAACGTATTACGTTATAACGTCATACCATACAATGTTATACTATATAACGCAATACGTTAAAACGTTATACCATATAACGTCATACCATATACCGTAATAAGTTATAACCTTATACCATATAAAGTTATACCACATAACCTTATGCTATATAACGTAATACGTTTTAACGTTATACCATATAGCGTATTACGTTATAACGTTATACCATATAACGTTATACGATAAAACGTCTTACGTTATAACATTATACCATATAACGTTATACTATATAACGCAATGCGTTGTAACGTTATACCATATAACGTATTACGTTCTAACGTTATACCATATAACGTCTTACTATATAACGTAATACGTTATAACGTTATACCATATAACGTTATACTATATAACGTAATACGTTGTAACGTTATACCATATAACGTATTATGTTATAACGCTATACCATATAACGTTATAAAACATAACGTTATACTATATAACGTTATACGTTATAACGTTATTCTATATAATGTTGTACCATATAACGTA
Organism: Bombus flavifrons; assembly: GCF_040668555.2. Lineage (NCBI taxonomy): Eukaryota > Metazoa > Arthropoda > Insecta > Hymenoptera > Apidae > Bombus > Bombus flavifrons. The sequence continues at coordinate 5,926,269 of NC_138451.1, forward strand.
ATACGTTATTTCGTTATACCATATAACGTCTTATGTTATAACGTTATACCATATAACGTTATACTATATAACGTAATACGTGGTAACGTTATACCATATAAATTTATACGTTATAACGTTATTCTATATAATGTTGTACCATATAACGTAATACGTTATAACGTTATACCATATATCGTAATACTATATAACGTCTTACGTTATAACGTTATACCATATAACGATATACCGTATAACGTCTTATGTTATAACGTTATACCATATAACGTTATACTATATAACGTAATACGCTGTAGCTTTATACCATATAACGTATTATGCTATAATGTTATACCATATAAAGTTATACTATATAACGTAATACGTTGTAACGTTATACCATATAACGTATTAGCTTATAACATAATACCATATAACGTTATACCACATAACGTTATACCACATAACGTTATACTATATAACATCTTACGTTATAACGTTATACTACATAACGTAATACGTTGTACCCTTATACCATATAACGTATTACATTATATCGTTGTACCATATAACGTTATACCAAATAACATTATACCATATAACGTTATACTGTACGACGTAATACGTTGTAACGTTATACCATATAACGTTTTACGTTATAACGTTATACCATATAACGTTATACTATATAACGTAATACGTTGTAACGTTATACCATATAACGTATTATGTTATAACGTTATAACATATAAGGTTATAAAACATATCGTTATACTATATAACGTCTTACGTTATAACGTTATACTATATAACGTTGTACCATATAACGTAATACGTTATAACGTCATACCATATAACGTATTACGTTATAACGATATACCATATAACGTTATTCTACGTAACGTAATATGTTATAACGCTAAACCATATAACGTATTACGTTATAACGTTATAAAATATAACGTAATACTATATAACGTCTTACGTTATAACGTTATACTATATAACGTTGTACCATATAACGTAATACGTTATAACGTCATACCATATAACGTATTACGTTATAACGATATACCATATAACGTTATTCTACGTAACGTAATACGTTATAACGCTAAGCCATATAACGTATTACGTTATAACGTTATAAAATATAACGTAATACTATATAACGTCTTACGTTATAACGTTATACTATATAACGTCTTACGTTATAACGTTGAACCATACAACGTTATACTATACAACGTAATACGTTTTAACGTTATACCACATAACGTATTACGCTATAACGTTATACCATATAACGTTATACTGTATAAGGTAATACGTTATAACGATAAACCATATAACGATATCCTATATAACGTAATACGTTATAACGTTATACCGTATAACGTTATACTATATAACGTGATGCGTTGAAACGTTATACCATATAACGTATTATGTTATAACGTTATATCATATAACGTTATATCACATAACGTTATACCATATAACGTCTTACGTTATAACGTTATACCATATAACGTTATACTATATAACGTAATACGTTATATCGTTATAACATAAAACGTTGTAACATATAACGTAATACGTTATAACGTTATAACATATAACGTATTACGTTATAACGTTATACCATATAACGTATTACGTTATAACGTTATAACATATAACGTATTACGTTATAACGTTATACCATATAACGTATTACGTTATAACGTTAAACCATATAACGATATACTATATAACGTAATACGTTATAACGTCATACCATATAACGTTATACTATATAACTTATACCCTATAACGTTAAACTATATAACGTAATACGTTATAACGTTATACCATATAACGTATTACGCTATAACGGTATACCAAATAACGTTAAACTATATAACGTAATACGTTATAAAGTTATACCATATAACCTTATGCTATATAACGTAATACGTTTTAACGTTATACCATATAGCGTATTACGTTATAACGTTATACCATATAACGTTATACGATAAAACGTCTTACGTTATAACATTATACCATATAACGTTATACTATATAACGTAATGCGTTGTAACGTTATACCATATAACGTATTACGTTCTAACGTTATACCATATAACGTCTTACTATATAACGTAATACGTTATAACGTTATACCATATAACGTTATACTATATAACGTAATACGTTGTAACGTTATACCATATAACGTATTATGTTATAAAGTTATACCATATAACGTTATAAAACATAACGTTATACTATATAACGTTATACGTTATAACGTTATTCTATATAATGTTGTACCATATAACGTAATACGTTATATCGTTATACCATATAACGTATTACGTTATAACGTTATAAAATATGTCGGAATGCTATATAACGTCTTACGTTATAACGTTATACCATATAACGTTATACCATATAACGTTATACCATATAACGTCTTATGTTATAACGCTATACCATATAACGTTATACTATATAACGTAATACGTTGTAACGTTATACCATATAACGTATTACGTTATAACGTTATACCATATAACGTAATACGTTATATCGTTACACCATAAAACGTATTACGTTATAACGTTATACCATATAACGTTATACCATATAACGTTATACCATATAACGTCTTATGTTATAACGTTATACCATATAACGTTATACTATATAACGTAATACGTTATAACGTTATACCATATAACGTATTACGTTATAACGATATACCATATAACGTTATACTATATAACGTCTTACGTTATAACGTTGTACCATACAACGTTATACTATACAACGTACTACGTTTTAACGTTATACCATATAGCGTATTACGTTATAATGTTATACCATATAACGTTATACGATATAACGTCTTACGTTATAACGTTATTCTACATAATGTTGTACCATATAACGTAATACGTTATATCGTAATACCATATAACGTATTACGTTATAACGTTATAAAATATAACGGAATACTATATAAAGTCTTACGTTATAACGTTATACCATATAAGGTATTACGTTATGACGTTATACCATATAACGTTATACCACATAACGTTATACTATATAGCGTAATACGTTGTAACGTTATACCATATAACGTATTACGTTATAACGATATACCATATAGCCTTATGCTATATAACGTTTTACGTTATAACGTTATACCATATTACGTTATACTATATAACGTAATACGTTGTAACGTTATACCATATAACGTATTACGTTCTAACGTTATACCATATAACGTTTTACTATATAACGTAATACGTTATAACGTTGTACTATATAACGTTATAACATATAACGTAATACGTCATAACGTTATACCATATAACGTATTACTTTATAACGTTATACCATATAATGTTATACTATATAACTCTATGACATATAACGGTATGCCATATAACGTTGTACTATATAAGGCCCTACGGTATAACGTTGTACTACATAACGTAATACGTTGTAACGTTATACCATATAACGTAATACGTTATAACGTTATAACATATAACGTATTACGTTATAACGTTATACCATATAACGTATTACGTTATAACGTTATAGCATATAACGTATTACGTTATAACGTTATACCATATAACGTAATACTATATAACGTCTTACGTTATAACGTTATACCATATAACGATATACTATATAACGTCATACGCTGTAACGTCATACCATATAAAGTATTATGTTATAATGTTATACCATATAACGTTATACCACATAACGTTATACTATATAACATCTTACGTTACAACGTTATACTATTTAACATCTTACGTTACATCGTTATACTATATAACGTAATACGTTGTACCGTTATACCATATAACGTATTACATTATATCGTTGTACCATATAACAATATACCATATAACATTATACCATATAAAGTTATACTGCATAACGTAATACGTTGTAACGTTATACCATATAACCTATTACGTTATAACGTTATACCATATGACGTTATATTATGTAACGTAATACGTTGTAACGTTATACCATATAACGTATTACGTTATAACGTTATAGCATATAACGTATTACGTTATAACGTTATACCATATAACGTAATACTATATAACGTCTTACGTTATAACGTTATACCATATAACGATATACTATATAACGTCATACGCTGTAACGTCATACCATATAAAGTATTATGTTATAATGTTATACCATATAACGTTATACCACATAACGTTATACTATATAACATCTAACGTTACAACGTTATACTATTTAACATCTTACGTTGCATCGTTATACTATATAACGTAATACGTTGTACCGTTATACCATATAACGTATTACATTATATCGTTGTACCATATAACAATATACCATATAACATTATACCATATAAAGTTATACTGCATAACGTGATACGTTGTAACGTTATACCATATAACGTATTACGTCATAACTTTATGCAATATATCGTTATACTATATAACGTCTTATGTTATAACGTTATACCATATAACGTTATTCTATATAACGTAATACGTTGTAACGTTATACCATATAACGTATTATGTTATAACGTTATACCATATAACGTTATAAAACATAACGTTATACTATATAACGAAATACGTTATAACGTTATTCTATATAACGTTGTACCATATAACGTAATACGTTATAACGTTATACCGTATAACGTATTACGTTATAACGTTATACCATATAACATATTACGTCATTGCGTTATACCAGATAACGTTATACTAAATAACGTAATACGTTATAACGTTAAACCATATAACGTATTGCGTTATAGCGTTATAAAATATAACGTAATACTATATAACGTCTTACGTGATAACGTTATACCATATAACGTTACACTATATAACGTAATACTATATAACGTTATACCATATAACGTTACACCATATAGCGTTATACTACATAACGTAATATGTTATAACGTTATACCATATAACGTTATACCATATAACGTAATACGTTATACCGTTATACCATATAACGTATTACTTTATAACGTTATACCGTATAATGTTATACAATGTAACGTAATTCGTTATAACGTTATACCATATAACGTAATACGTTATAACGTTATACCATATAACGTTATATAGTATAACGTTATACCATATAACGTATTACGTTATAGCGCTATACCATATAGCGTTATACTATATAACGTAATACGTTGTAACGTTATACTATATAACGTCTTACGTTATAGCGTTATATCATATAACGCTATACTATATGACGTAATAAGTTGTAGCGTTATACCATATAACGTATTACGTTATAACGATATACTATATAGCGTTATACTATATAACGTCTTACGTTATAACGTTATACCATATAACGCTATACTATATGACGTAATAAGTTGTAGGGTTATACCATATAACGTATTACGTTATAACGATATACCATATAGCGTTATACTATATGACGTAATAAGTTGTAGCGTTATACCATATAACGTATTACGTTATAACGATATACCATATAGCGTTATACTATATAACGTCTTACGTTATAACGTTATACCATACAACATTATACTATATAACCTAATACGTTATAACGTTATACCATATAACGTTATACCATATAAAGTTATACCACATAACGTTATACTATATAACGTAATACGTTATAGCGTTATAATATAAAACCTTGTACCATATAACGTAATACGTTATAACGTTATACCATATAACGTATTACGTTATAACGTTATACCATATAACGTCTTACGTTATATCGTTATACCATATAACGTTATACTGTATAACGTAATGCGCTATATCGTTATACTATATATCGTCATACGTTGTGATGTTATAATATATAACCTAATACGTTACAACGTTTTACTATATAACGTAATGCGCTGTAACGTTATACTATATAACGTGATACGTTAGATCATATATCCTTATACAATATAACATAATACCTTATAATATTATACTGTGTAATGTATTACGTATTCACATTGCAGTACATAACGTTATGCAATATAACATAATAAGTTATAACGTTATAATAGGCCACTCCATTCTACACTCTAATAATTTTCTCGAATGTTCGATTCCGGGCCAGATATGGTCTTCCGTCGTTTCATGCAAGTGCAACGTTGTTTCGTTTTTCTGGTTAATCCTGGACCGAGCCATCGTCCCGTATGCCAGAGACAAAACGACTCGGATCGCAGAGAATGGATAAATTTTGCGTCTTCGCCATTGTCGGTCTCACGTTATCTATTGTTTGTTTTTCTTTTATTTTCCAACCATCTGATATTTCCAAAGTTCTTTTTTATGTTTAGGCTATACTTCTCGTTTGATTCTGGTTAGTCTTTGCACGCATTTAGCGATACACAAGCTCCATTCTCTTCCCATTCTTCCGTAGTTTGTCTCGATTTTTCTTTCGATCCGCGTTATCTTCTCGCGTTCTTTATCTCCAATATTTCTGTCAGAAAGCGTTTAATAGCTTCGACATATCTTTCGTTTTCTTCTGTTCGTTTCGCAAGTCCGCTATTTCCGTTCTAATGCAGTTGTGTTTAGATTATACAGCGGAATCGCAGGATGAATCGGTTTGGAGAGGATCTCGTGAGCAACCTGAGTCATGGTCCGCGATAATAATACATCAGCTGGGATAACCGAACGCCCAGGGCTATTGGTTTTTTGTCGACGCAATAGATTTCCGGCGAAATATAAATCGACCGATGGCACGGTAAATTAATCGCGAATGGGAATGCCGTTACATCCGTATGACACGAACGCTGTGATTCAGAAGCTCTTGGTCACTCGTACATCTTTATGGGTAATTTTTCTTTTGATGGAAAATACCTGGAATATCTTTTTTCTTCCTGACATTGTTCGTTGGCCGTGAAAGATTTTCGTAGGTACAGGGTACAGTATCGTGCAAAACTTTTGAACCACTTACTATCGAACCATTTTTTATTGATCTCTTAGTAGAATATAGGTAAATGTATTTAAATAAAATGTATTTTAAGCTACTTTCCGCGTTTACACCTTTTGCTAGTACTCGAATTTCCGTTACAAGAAACAAAATTTATGAGAATAACAGAAGAACGTGAGCATTGTACAAATATGAGCGATCGAAGCACTCGCTTTATCAATGTACAGGTTGATTTATCGAAAATAGCTCGTTTAGTTGGCGTTCTCGCCATTGAAGTTACACAAGAACGCGTCAAAGATATTCTTTCGCGGAAATGAATAAAGGAAAAGGATGGTATGTATTTTATGGAAGATACGATTCAAAGTATTCTATATTTGAGGCATCACCCTGTAGAGAACAGAACTGAAGGTATCGCAGAGGGAAGGATACAGGCTTGCCGTTTGCAGATGCATATGCATCGATCGAAGATAGATAAATACACAGACATATGCGTAATATAGGCGCGTGACTATGTACACGCGTAAATACGTTGATACCGGTTAATGTACAGCTAACGGCACGATGCGTCTTGAGCTTTCGGCGAAAATGATTTTATCTACAATTGGTTTCAGGAACGGTCTTTGTTAGAAATTGGCCGTCTCACAGAATGAAACTTCCTGTCTGTCATGGAAATTCGATCGAATACTATTCCTTACGATTTTACTCCAAGGAAATATTCGCACTTTGCACGAAAGTTAAACTTTAAAACATAATACTAGGATTAAGGCTAGTTATCTTTGTGTTAAGTTATCTGTGTCCTTTGGATTTTTATCAAACTTCTTTTCTATTTATATAATAGGCAATTTTATAGAATAAATTTTTGGATTTCAAATATATCAGAGCGCACAGAATAAGAAAGAATTGTCAGGCAAAATTCATATTTAAATTTGCATCGCCGGAAGGTGCGTATCGTCGTTTAAAAATTCTCTTATTACCACATTTTTTATTTCGCGTTGTTCGTTTTCTTCTTCAGCGGTCCTCGAGGAATTTATGAATACGTCAGATGGTTAAATTCAACGTGGAATTTCCGGTTGCGTCTTTTCCTCGTCCTTAACTTCGTTTCGGCCATTCCTCCGCACGAACGAAAATTGCAGTTAGGCTAATTGCCGGCCTCCTTCTCTCCCTCGTAGCAATGCATTTTTTTCTCAGTCTCGTCAGGATTTGTCGCTGGCTGCGCGTTGAACGTGCAAAGTAAATAAGCCCGGCCGCAGCAACGTATCATTATGGAATTAAGTTTGAAGCACGTCGTCTCTCCGCGTTGCTGTATGATATTATCCAAACGTGGTCTGTCATGCTAAAAATTCTCAAGTAAATAGACAAACGTTTCCATATATTACGTATGTATACATCCGTATTTCGCACGCATTTATAATATTTTGGGAATTATAAAAACCTTGAAGAATTATTGTTTCATTGGAACTTCTGAATATAAAATGCACATGCTTGTTTGGTACAGTATGAAAATCATAGAAAGAACATACTTTATAAACGTATATTATAACAATTGTATTTCGATCGATATGCATCGACAATTATCTCGGTGATTCGTGAAAATTCACAAACAAGCTATATACGCGCAAGTAAAATCTCAGTTGTACGAGTAAAATCCGCGAGAACTCGGTTTGTCTATTTCATTGTTCATCGAACGTTTTGTCTCCATCTTGTCACTATGTTACGAGACTCGTAGCAGCGCTTTTCCAAGGAAAGCAGCGACTTTCCGTTCACGCTTCGACACGTTGCAAAGTCGCGTTCCATTGATCGATCCTCGGTCCAGCCTATTTAGATTTCACACATTTTCTCTTTCCGCTTCGATCGCAATTCTTGTCAGTCGGCTAAAAGAAGCAGAGTTTTATGGTGGCAGCCAGGCTGGATGGAAGCCATAAAGCCTCGTGCCACTCTCGGTCGTGGAATCCAGAGGGATAGGCGTCTGACGAAGAATGAGGTAGAAGAAGAAGAAGAAAAAGAAGAAAAAGAAAGAGAAGAAGAAGAAGAACGGGCGACGATCGAAGGAAAATCAAGACATTCGTTTGATATTAAACGATGAACGATAGATTTTGACATAACCTAATTCTCTAACAGACGAGTAACTAGGTTGTCCAACCCCTTTCCAACGAACTTGCGGGCTGCGTACACTTTCGAGGTCAAATCAGATTTACGCGACGGTTAACGGCTAACCAGGTAATTCAGCCTGAAGTCCTGTCGATTTGCTTCCTTCCCAGATGGAAGAGATCGTAATGCGATTTTCCCGTTCCTAGCTCTGCTAATTATTCGTCGATCGATCCATCTCTGATTACTCGGTTTCCAGATGATTTGCCCTGCTCGATTTTATTCCATCGTGTCGTTTTATCACCGTTATCGTGGTCTCGTTTTATGCATAGACCGTGTCGATAATTTGAATTATAAATAAACAAATTAATCGAAGATCTCCAACATCCAAAAAATAAACAGGGTGCCTATAATACCGTAATGAACGATAGATAAAAAAGGGTACCGATAATGTATAGATAAACAAACGGAAGAATATTTGTAAACGGCAGATCAGCACGGAATATCCAGTAAAACTCGATTATCTGAAAAGACGTTGGAATACAGCTTCGAGAGGCTGAACGCTGTTGTTTCCGCTCGATTCGCACGATCCCGGGGCAGATTTGGCCGCGTTCAATTTACGGACGCGGCAACGAGCAGCATACGTAATTACGGTGCAAGCGGATTTTATATTATCTCGTATCTCTAACACGGGAGTTACGACGGTGCTGTTGTATCGGATACAGAGTTGCCGCTCTTTATGAAAGGGATGTCGCGATTTACATTTATACGAGCGATGCTACGCCAGAAAAAAAGAAAAGATATCCTCCTCGCGACAGGTGGTATTAATTAAAATGTTAATAACAAACTGCGATGAACAGCCACGTATTTTCATCGTTAACCTATCCATAGCTTGTCCGTTAGCTGGATAAAAGTAATAAGACGATCAGCGCACGATTAGACGAATCGATGTCTGTTTCCAGTTGGGAATTTTTCTTAACGTTTCATCAACAAACGTCATGTTTAAGAATTAATTATCGATATCGTATGTATTTTTTATGGACGAAACGTCGATCAGCGGAAAGAATGCAGCATTGACAGGTTTATAGCATAATAGGATCGTAGGAGTTTCACGAAAATTTGGAAAATAGAGTGTACGTATTTCTGTTACATGTACAAACTATATTTTCTGGTATTTTATTTCTATATACGTGTACGTATACAAGTGCAATTAGGAAAGATATGACGCGTATTAGCTAAAACCTCGTAAACAAATTGAAAGTCATTTGGCAGATTCGAATCGGTTTGGTCGATGGCGAATTGGAATTCGCTGGACATCGTGGATCGCCGCGTTCTGGATCTACGATTCTGGACAGAAAAGAGCCGAGAAATTATTGTTCCCTCTGATCCAATATCGAGGCAGGATAACTCTTTCCTTTGAAACCGGAGACGTCGAGTTATCGAGGTATGAAAGCCGATGGTTTCACTGGACGTCGCAATTACGCCTCCTCTACCCGTATAAGTCAGATCCTTCCTTTCTCTTCGCAGGCTTCCGTCGTGATCCTCGCTCGAAATGTCGCCGAATTCGTATAATAGTTCGATTTCGAAATGTCGAAACGCGAAATCATTTTCTTCTACGATTCTCCTTTTTATTTCCTACGAAATATCGCGTACACTTTACGAACGAAATATTAACACGTCTGCCTTCGGTGAATTAAGGAAAATATTAAATTACTCTTTCGGAAATTAATTAAACAGAAAGGGTGCTCGTCATTCTCGTTGATGTTCCGCGCAGTTTGGTTGATTTTATTCAATGTGCGATCGATCGGTGCTTGATATTCGTGGAACAGATGTTTTTTCGTTCGATAACTTCGGACAAAGTATTCGCACGGTTGTCCCGAGGGTATGCTGGAGATTTTTCATCGTGGTTACGGCTTCTCCGCTCTTCTAGTGGCGTTCGACCACGTAAACGAGACAGAGATGGATCGAAGGACCGACAGTAGCCTGTTAAACGTTGCCTGGAACTCTTCATTAACGGTTTCGTAAATGGTTCGTGGGGTAAAGTAGCAGCAATTTTCGGAAACAGCAGCTTCGTCTTACCGAACCGAAACTTTCGGAATTAAATATCGAACGTTGAAAGTAATACACGTGTATGATAATTCGACAGAGGAACGCAAGGTACGAAATTAGACAAATACACTCTGTGAACCAGAATTTCGACCAAGAGTTGCTCACGCAAAGAAGAGATTGAACGTTAAAAAGTTTGAAGAAAACAGAACCATTCGGCTGCAAGTTTTTCTACGAATCAAACATCAACAAGTGAACGCTAGCAGATGTCTGCTAGCTGAATAAAAATACACTTTTCCTATTTCCCGAGAAGCAGTCGGAACACGCGAATTCCTTAAATTCCGTCGATAGGTAACACGAGCTGCGAATTACAAATATCAAATTCGATAGAGCTCGCGCGTATTGTATCGCGTGAAATATCAGATTCGATGGAATTGAGCTGGAATTGCGCGCAGCTATTGAGCAAGATCGAGATTGTATCGACTCTGGCAGGTGTGTATAAGCAGTTTCGTTGGATTGGTCGTTTCTAATTCGTGCTTCGTTTAGCCTTGACGCCCGTGCATGCGCGTCGTTCGCGAAACGAGAAACGTAGCATCGGTTCAGTTTCAACGATCGACGACGGTTTAAATGGACGCGAAAGGAACACGTCTGGAAATTTGCCGAAGAAAGAGTCGGAGGCAGTCGAACGATCGCAAAAGTTGACGAAAGGAAGCTGCAAATGGACCTCGCGTAAATCGAAATCGAAATGATTTTATCGATAAGCAGGATAGGGTGCTGGTTTGGCAGCTTTCATTGCGAGCTATTAACAGTAAGAATAAGCGATTGATAGCACGAGGGATTTTGCCAATGTATCGTAAGAATTTCCCGATCTGCTGGATATTTGATTGGTAGATATGGAAAATGTGGTTGTCGTCGTTTATGTTTCGAGGTAATTTCTTCATTTTCGAACAATTAAAAAAGAACAGAAATTTGCATCTCCCATTTTCCCGTATATTGCAGCAAGAGGACAATGCGAACTTGCTACGACCGTTATTACGTTGCCACTGGTATTTATACGGTAGATCAGCAATGCACCGGCAAAGTGTCTGTCGGAAATCCGTAACCGCATTTCAGCGTGATAACCGCGGTTTCTACAGGACGACGTTGATGTAATTCTAATGAGCGAGGGCAGACCCGGAAAATTGTAATTGCAAGTCACTCATAATTAGCGATTAGTAAGTATTTAACAGTAGAATCTGCTTCTTCGAATTGTGTAAAATTTATAGAGTTATCTGGACAATGTCAATGACATTAAATAGATTTCTGTCCGATTCCTTTGATCTTCGTCTGATATCGCGTTGAGCGTTTTCGATGATTTCCAAATAAAATAGAGATTGTCAAAATTCTAAACAAGTTAACATTTTCCCCTCTCTTTATCTCTCTCTGTCTCTCTCACGGCGACGACGACGACGACGACGACGTCAGCTCGCTTGACAGATTTGTAAGGGAAATCTGGCTAAGTTTCTTATATACGTTGAAAGAACCTTCAGTTCCAAAGATGAAATACAGTTTTTAAGGAAGAGAAAAGGTATGTTAAGCGGCGGTGACGGTCCGAGCAAACTGCCTTTGCATAAATTTCCCTTAATTCCTTGTTCTTCTTCTCACGGTTTTCTTCGCGGTTCGACCAGTCTCGAGATCGTTCCGACGAAAAATCAGCAAGTAGTCGCGTCTGTCTGGACACGCTGCAACTTTTCCGTGGTTCCCGGACGAAATCTTGCTCGTTAACAGCTTCTGTAGCGAGCAGCATTTCCATAATTCTTCCTCCCTCTTCTTTCTTTTTTCTTCGCTCGTCCTTGATATTTCTTCCTCGTCGAAACGTTTCTCTTTCTTGTTTCGTTACGTCTCTCGTCGAGGCGATCCATATTACCGAATTAATTCGTTAATCGTCAACTATTAATTCTTTGTTCGATTACTATTGTAGTATCGTAACTGCTTTAATTAGTTTATTAATGATAAGTAGATCAAACAGGTGTTGATTGGACACAGAATAATGTTTGTTAAACATGAATTAATTGCGGCAAACGTATAATAATTAACACAACTGAATAATTAATCAACGACTCTCATCAACGCAATCCACACTCTTTGACATCTCAACTCATACTGCTGTTAATTCGTTTATTGTCCCCTAGCAACCCCTTGTCTTTTGTCGTAGCCTCACTACATACATGCTCAGCAACCGCTTGTTTATAATCAGCACAACACCCCCCAGGCCCCTCATCCATGATACTACACTATTGTTTATCGTCAATGAACTTTGTTAATAGTCAGTAACAGATATAAAATTGCGAACGCGAATTCCAACAACAATGTGACTTGGTCGTGAACTTCTCGAACAACCTAAAAGTTTCGTGAATCACTGTAACTAAATTTATTACCTCTTCGCTCGTTCTAAAATCATGAGCCGTGTTCCACTCACCAGGAGTTCATCCTAGCATTGAGCGACGAGACGTTCTTTCTTGCCTCGGGGTCGTTGAATAAATTTTCTGAAAATTTTCCCGCTTCCGTGGACGTACGTTGCATACTTACGTATGTGTACAATCTGAGAGGGAAACGCAGAGAGAGAGAGAGAGAGAAAGAGTTGGTACCGGAAGAGTCCTCTCTTCTTGCCTGTTTGTCTTTTCCCTTCGATGCAACCGCTGCGCCGCCACGTCGAAATAAGCGTTCTGCCGTCGGAATATTTTTGGATGGCAGCCACTGTGAGCCCGCGGGGAAGCCGAAGCGTCGTCCAAGTACCGTGTACTCTTATTTATTTCCGGTTGCCTCCGTTGTCTCTGCAAACACACCGAACTCTGCCCGCGACTCTTGATCGCAATTCAACCGTGCCAAGGGAACTCTGCTTCTTACCAAAACTACGCAAAGATCTGCGATTTTTCCACCATCCCGCCAAATTTTTAGTATTCTCATGCCATTTTTATTTTTATCTCGTTGCTTTTTTCTTTTCCGTGGCCTGGAAACTAGGTTCGTTTTCTGCATTTACGAAGTTTCTCTCGTTAAGAGATTGTTAGAAAATTCGACGTTTTCAGGTCTCTCAGGAACGTTATGTTCGCGGGATTACAACTATCGATACTGTAACAAAGTCGATCTAATTTCTCGTAAGTGTTCTAAAATTTATGAATGCGAATGTAAATGGTAATCAATGGAGAGATTACGCGGGATTAATTGAAATATAGATTACATAATTTCAGGTAATTAATAATAGATCCAACAGGATCTACTGTAGAAACTGTACGATATAAAATTCTCCGATCGCTAATTCACCGATGCAAACTTAATACCAGTCATTATTAACCCATGTTTCACAAATCTGATTATCCACCGTCCAGAAATCCACATGCAGAAGCAGCAATTAGCAAACGCTAATTAACCGTGGCTTAAAGATACATCCGTACCGAAGAAAGCGTCGGTTAAATCCAACTAGGACAATCTATCGGTCGAATATTTTTCCACGTGGCCACAAAGAACGATCAGACTGTAATTTCTCTTTAGAACGTCGGATGAAACGGCCGGACTCGATGAAAGGCGCCAACAGCCTCGCCCATACAGAAGATCCACAATATTGAGTTCTATACAAACTAAAATTCGGCATTTACAAAGGAGGAATATGCCAGGGCCACGTGGCGCATAATTGAACGAACACCAATATTTTTCGACAATTCCAAAATATACGTTGGCCGTGCTCGCATAATATTTGCCTGACGATGTTTTTGCGAGCGAACGTTTACAATAAACGTCGCTGGGTAAACTTTCTCGATATCTGGTGGCCGTTTCATTCTCTACCGTGTTCTTGCAACGTGTATGAAAATCAGCGCTTCGATCGTTTCAACCAGCCGTGTGCCACGTTGCTGTTCCAAGATTAATTAACGACTATTTTTGTCGATTGGTGCAAACGTAACTGGTGCGTTGTGGATCCTTGCACGAGTAGCTAGATTGGCTCTAGTTCCGCAAATTAGAATAAAACATAAGTTTCTTTTGCAACTCCAATCGTGTAAATACTTGTTGAAACGAAAGAGCGTGACGTAGAAAGAAGATACAGAAGACTAGTAACACCAGGTATGTTTAATAAGAAAGTAATACTCGTTCTAAAGATGTTGGAATATTTTGTTCGGTTATTAGGAATCTCGAAGAATATTCTTTCGATCGAGTGGAACGCGTGAAAGATCCAACGAGTCTGATAAGTTCCCTTCGTTCTGAAATAACCGAAATAACAAACGGAAGGTGGTTGGTTCACGAGTGTTGCAGGTGTAATTACGCGAGCAACATCAATTAGTAGAGGCGTTAATTATCTTTCCGGAGATGACTCGTTTTTCCACGGCTCGAGGTTGCAACGATTGCGATTACTTTTTGTGTATGAGCGTAATTTGTCGTTTAGTGGAGGGTTGGGGAGTTTGCTGGAAAATCTCACAACGCGGACGCCAGTCGCGCTGTTTCGTTGAAACTTTTTTTCTTTTCTTCTCCGGAATTCTTCTCTTTTAATTTCTCTTTTGTACGTAGGGAGAATCGATCGAATAATTTCGGGACGCTTAATATCACCGCTACGGGTAAAACGATCGTGTGTTTTTGGTGCAGCTTTGTCCAGCAAATACGCGGCCGGACGTGAGGTTTTTCAAGAGTTTTTGTTCGAAAAAGAGAAACGACGAAAGAATGGATTTCTATAGCGGTTAATTGATTTCGTTGACGTGTTTCGATATCCAAGGGAAAAATAGTGGAGACCTATTCCTCACATAAAAAGGAACCAACAGATTAAGAAAAAGGACGAATTTGGAAAAGTGGAATATCGTTTCCTCGTAAAAATAAGTGTAAAAGAATGGTCGAGTATATTAATAGGAAAATTTAATAAATCGTATTCCGAGCAGTCTTCTTCTTTCCAATTCTTTCGATTTCTTCTTGTACTTTGTGACATTGTAAATGTACGTAGAACATTCTTCCAATTTTTATTCCAGTAATAATTAATTAAATAATAAAGAAATAATAGACTAAGATCTAAAATATTGTTTTCTGACGAGAACGAGTGCAAAAAATGGGGTCGACGCGAAAAAGCGGAGGAGAGAACTATCATTATGGAGCGCGTTTAAAGTGCGTCTGAGAAGCGGAACGTTAATCGCGCTGGATACGTGTATAGAACGTCAGGCGAATTTGGGTTAATCGCGTTTCAGCGAAAATTGCAGCAACGACCACGCATAATGGCTTAAATACGGCCGTGCGTAATAGAAATATAATTTCATGTTAACGGGACCATCGAAATAGCAAAAAAAAAAAAAGGAAAAAGAGAAAAAAGAAGGAAAATAAAAAGGCAGAAGAGAAATCGCGAAAAACAGGAGAAAAAGAAGGAAGAATGGTAAAATGAGAGGAAAATGATGGTACGAAGAGAGAGGAGAGAGAGAGAGAGAGAGAGAGACAAGCAGACAGAAAGGGAGAGCGATAACAAAAGGTGGAAAAAGTTATGTTGAGAGTGATGAAATACTTTGCTCCGTTCTTCGCCGCGGCTCTCGCTCTAATTATTTAATGGCGATGTTCAATTTGCACCGCATTTTGCCCTGCTGCCGATAATTTTCCTTTTTTTATTTCTCCTTCCTCTTTTTTTCGCCACGCTTTCTTGCTAAAATACCATGTAGTCCTATTGTTAGCGAAAATTTTAGTTGCTCCGTACCGTTGTTTTCACCGCTGCAACGGTAGTCTACGGTGAAGATGAATCGTCGAATTTGCGAGGACAAGATTAATGGTTTTTTTTCCATCTCCTTTATCCGCCTTCCTTTTTTCTTTTTACTTGCCTTCGACGCGATATTGCCGCCTCTTGCCGCAATAAAATTCAAGCAGCTACGTTCGCAGCTATCCACGTCGTTATTTTTTCAACGAGCAACATTAGAAACGTAAATAGTTTTCTTCTCTACTTTGTATAAAAAGGAAGTCGAGAACGATCAATTTCGAAGCTTTCGCGCAACATCGACTTAGTCGTCGAGCCGCATCGCTTGTTTATCAATTTTCGGTGAAACCTTGGGAACGTTCGGTTGGCGTAACTTCTTGTCAATCGGAGGACGAGCCGATGATCGTAATTAGCGAGGGATTTCGGGCGATGATCGCGGGAGGATCTGGCGCACCGCGTCGCCGTAGGGTTTCGCGCCGCGAGGGCGGATACGCGTTGGTCGAATGCAGATTTACACGGTGCATCAACGACGGCGTGAACCGGTGGGACCGGATTGTTGTTTACTCCGTCGCATAATTGCCCACTCCATTTACGTATCAATCGGCGCATTACCGTTGCGCCATAGCCAATTAACGTACTTGCTCGCGTACAAGCGCCAGCATAATACATACGTACGCGCGATCCAGCTTCCGTATGCGATCACACACGCGTCATGCCTATTCTCTATGGGTTGTTCCACAACTGATGCGCGACACGGGGCGATTATATTACCTGTAATTTGGATTTTAAGCAAAGTTTCGGTTCGAATACGAGATTTTGGTTCAATCCGAGTTCGTAACAAATTAGGTGTGTTTTATATAGATTATTTTTAAGCTAGTGTTTGTATAAATCAGACGCGCCTGATCTTTGCGACAATTTAGATTTTTCGTGCTGCATTAACATCGTTGTTTTCGCAAGCATCCGCTTCATCTCGGAATCCATGTACTTCGTACATTTAGGGATGATTATATAGCACGTATAACTTACGTCTAACTCGCTTCAACCTATGCTTCGTACACACAGAAACCTATTCTAAGAGCGCTTGGCGCAAGTTCGAATTAACTTAAGAAGGTAACTCTATTTCAACATATCCAAACCAGCCTCTAACTCCGTTTAATTAAATTCAATTTGTGCCTTAACAGTCGATAGCATTATTTTAAATCTGAAATTACGTAAGAAAATGAATCTACCAAGCCCTTGAGTAACTTTCCAACTGTAATCGTATTGAAAATTCAAAGCAGGCTCGCCTTACTTAACTATCTCATCTCCAAATTACCCAACCTATATTTCAACCTGCCCCGCCTAACCTCTCCATTGATCATCCTCGGCTTCGCTTGATTCGCAGATAATTAAAGTGATAACAAGAGACTTTGAAATTCCCTGCATCTCGCGCTATCTTTGAAAGTGCTTCGACATGTTTACTTTCAGCCAGCCAGTCGATCGCCCTCGTTATAGCTACCAATTATAATCACGGGACGCGATACGTTGTTACGTTCGGTCACCTTGTCAGATTTACCTGCATCTATAGTCAGTTGCAAAAGTTCGCATCACTCCATAAATATGAAATATCGTATCCAGATCGCGAGTATTCACGCAATTTCATATTCGTACTCGTGTAACTAACCGATCGAAAGGAAAGGGAAGGCGACAATTACTGAATGGATGTATTATGGAAATATCGTGAAATAGACGCATTCTGTGCGTTGGTAGAATTAGACGATCGAATAGACGAGCCGTACGTGTCCACAAAAAGGGACGTATTTATTGAGATATGTATAATTTTGTGTGCTAGACTAGATTGACCGCGTAGTAGTGATACATGTATGTGAATATGAGTGTGTGGAAGTATGTGTGTCAGCGGCGTCTCGAAAACAAAGGAATGTAAACTGTTCAATTAACAGTCTGGTACGGAAGAAGGTGAGACAAAGAAAGTGCTGAGACGCGTGTAAATGTGTATCGACGAATATCCTTGAAATCGTTCATCAAATAAATCTATAACTATTTTAATATAAATTCTACATGTAAACTTAATGTTCCTTTACCATTATTTCGGCAATTAAGATCCAAAATTATCAACAGTATTAAACTCGAGAATCTTCAAAAATATTCAGAACAGATACTTCTGCGACCGACTGTATATGTATATTTCCTTTTTCTGTTTCTTTTCCCTTGTATCCTGTAGTTCAACGGTGGTACCGTTTAATCGATGAAAATGGTTGGCGATTCCCGATGGGAAAAGGAAGAGAAGGAAAGGAGAGCGACAACTTCGATTGAAATTGCTCGCTCCGGCGAGGGGAACCTTTTTCAAAGCTCTAACCACAGGCCCTTTGAGCAGCGTTCTAGGTACTCTATCCTGGATTGGAATTATAATCACTACGATAAAGGGCTAATGAAACGTCGATCGAGCATATCATGTGTTCGCGATAAATTCGATGCATTGGGCGCGGCGTGCATCGCGCCGGAACCATATGCATCCGACAAGCTCTCAGCCGATGCGCAACGGCAAATTTATGTTGCCCCTGGTGAAGTATCGAGAACTAGAATTCCGTTATATTCCGCTACCTCGTCCTCTTTTTTCCCCTCTATTTTTCTCCGACTAAATTTTTTCTTTCTTTCTTATTCCCTTCTTTCTGAAAGAGTTCGTCTACGAGGAATACGTCAGCTGATTTAAAAATCGCAGATTTTAGTTACGCGATTCCGCCAGTTAGTCTTTTAAAGTGGTTCGTTTGTAAACTTTTCATAAATTAACCTTCGCATTTTCGTCGACGGTTTCGGTACACGTACATGCATCGGTGAAATTAGACGATTGAAACGCGTTGGTAGAAGAGAAAGCTATTCGCAGCAAACACTGCAAAATGTTATTCCATCCTCTACAGAGTATCCTCGAAGAAGCTTGGTATTCTACTCGCGAGTAACAAAAATTCGCCTCTAATCTTCTACTCTAATCCTCTCTCGAGAATATTACCACATTCGTGGAAGAGCACAAAGAATAAAGTGGCTGCCGTATGCTCATCTCACTGTCGTTATTATGAACCATGCTGTAGGTGTCACGTTTTCGCTATACTTGCCGCTGGACGAAGGTTAACAACGTCCGCATGAATTTTAATTGCCGATACCAAGCTCCCTGGTGCACGTCGCGTAACTGGCCGTGACTGCCTGTTCAGATAGTCCTCCGCACGGAATGATAATGATAACGGTTATTACGAGGACCGTTAACCTGAGTAAGACCGCCGTCTTGTTTGCTACTCGCCGTTAAATGTCTCCAAGGCTCGATCGAAACGAACGAGCTTTCGGGCCCAGGATCTCCAAGTAGATTGGGATGGTCGTATCGAGACCTGTCGTTGGTTAAGAGACGCTGAAAGTGACGGTCAGTTTATGCATTCGGTTAAGTTCAAGTATTATGCGTTTGCCGTGAGATCGCACTGCGTTTCCAAATTATTAGCAACCTCCGCTGTTTCCGCACGGCTGTAATTGGTTTCGACGAACCAAGCCAAGGGAAGAAATTGAAATCTCCTGCGACTGATTCGTTGGAAAAATAACAAGCGACTGATTGATTAATTAGTAGCGATAGGAATTTTTATTCTGTAGCGATCTGAATGGAGTAGATGCGAGAATTTTTATTACAGATATTTATACAGATTAAAAAATTCGTGGACGCAACGACAAAGAGACAAAGAATAGAATCTAAGCGGGGAATTGTTAATATGGGCAAAATTCAACTGCAAAGAGTCTAACAAAGAAATAGATCAACATCCGTCAACCTCGATGAGAGGACTCCGACCAAATAAACGATCAAAATGAAGAAACCAAGTAAATCTAAACGGTAGACACTCGAGAAGACTCTCTCAATCTGGCATGAACGAAACAAACCACCAAGAATAACCCAATCAAACGTGTGTCCGACACTCCGAAAACGAAACCAACGAATTTGATCGAAACGCTATCTGTTTATCAGGGATTCTTCGTTAGACGAAGTGGAGGTAATCAGTCGTGATTGAAGGCTGTGGTCGGTGAACGTAGAACGTATTTCACAGCTGTGAATCAGCGTCGCATTAATACCGAAATGTCCTGTTAGCCGGCTAGCAATTCCGCGAACGGTTTCACCAGCATTTATCGTTCTCGTATCAACGCATCCCCGTGGGCCTACACGCCGCCACCTGGATATATTGTAGCGTTCTCGTTGCCAGAAAATTATTCCACCATCTCTCATGGATACGAACCTGCAACTTCGTTATACCGATGGGATTACCACGAAAGAGAACGACGAATGACCCGGATGATACGAACATGGTTGGTTTGAAATTGTCCTGAAAAAACTCTGATTTCTACGAGTTTTATTCTCCTGGTAGTTTTAACGTTTTGTGTAACCCTGATCGGGTAAATGGTTAATCGTCGTAATTGGTAGCGCTGTTTATATATTTGGAACGACAGAGATTGGATCGTGGTTAGGTTTTAAATGAATAGCGAAACGAGCTCGTTGGAAAGTTGGTGAATTTCGGACGCTCGATGACGATGGAATTGATTTTGTATTTTGGGAATTTAGAGCGCGCGATGAAGATTTAACGTTGAATTAGTTAGATTTGTAATTTTTAGGGTCTGAACGGCTCGGTGGATAGGAATTTGAAATTTTTGTTCGTATGAAAAAGATTTTCCAGATTCAAATGTAATCAAAAAAATTCCGAATTCGCGTAATTGGAAGTTCGAAGTGCGCACATCGAGAGAGCCCATCAACCGCGAAACGGTCGGTAAAACGAGTTTTCTGTCATCCAGCCGACGAAACTTGCGACGACAATTTTTACGTCCTCGCGACGTAGATACGGTAAAAGTTACAAACTACTGTTTTTTCCGCGCCTGGCCGGCTCTGATTGTTCGTGAACGTCGGCCGGAAACTCTGGTCCGCGTGGTTGGGAAATAATTTTCCTAATTAACACTGGAACAGCTTGCTAATTAAGATAGACGTTTACTAATTAACAATTGCTACCGGTTATTTCTCGCATCGTTGAAACGTCTCTCTTTTACAATTTTTTCCCATCCACCACCAATATGCAATCCTACCTAACCTTCTGAATTTCTACGATATTAATCCTGGAATTACGTAATTATAATATTTAGCACGTACAATAATTAAAAAAAAATGAATTTCTATAAATATCCACAGCATATCTGTATATCGCTTTCAAACAATTACGCAAATGACTATTTTATGTATTTTTTAAAAACTCTTATTCTTTCATTCCAATTCCAGAATTCCAAAATTCGTTGATAATTGCTAATTTAATAGATCAATTTCGATTAATTCGCTTAACGATTCCGTTCATTCCGTAATTGCTAAAGAACATTTTCCAAGATACTTTCACTAGTTCCGCCGTTGAAACAACGAAAACGTACGACGAATCAATTATGCAGCCAATCCGTGTCCATTCCCTACGGTAGCAAATTCTTCAAATAGAATGTACAGCATGTAGAGCTGCGCTAGCGTGCATGATTAATGCATGCGGTCTATTTGGAAAACTGATCGTGACTGGGCGTAGTCGAGACTCGATTTTTCTGCACGCTTTTATCTTTTTGCAAGTTTAACGATAGCACGTGTAAACTGACATCGAACGGTCCGGTTTCGGAGGATGAGATGTTTAAAGTCGTGCAATTTTTCTGCTGTCGCCTAAAGTGGATCGGTTTACAGCTTGATACGTATAAGAAATAGTCGTTGAAAATTTTATAGCAAGCTTTTTCGATCCAAAGAGTTAGGAATCGAAGCGAGACATAAATTTTTAATTCTTCTATGAGAAGAAGCCACACAACCCGATTATAACTAACTAAATCGGGGATGTTAATGCAAATTCATAACAAAAAATAGAAATTTCCTTCGTGTAATAAATATCGCGATGCGTGGCTTACTTTGCATATTTTCTATATTTCTGAACGTTGTGCGCATTCCGCAAACTTTTGCATCTTGAAATTTACCATAAATGCATAAATATCATAAATTCACGAATACGTTCTAGTTGGAACTTAAATATCGCAGATCTTTTTACAAAATTACCAATTTACATCCGTATATCGCGAAACAATATTTTGAAGGACGAAAATTATGTTTCTCCATGGGATTGGTTATTTCCCGGACTATGCTCGCTGCAACTAGAAGCAGTAGGATCCACGGCGATCATTTACAATCGCGAGAAACATTTCGGGGCCAGCCAGCAAACAGCTGCACAATTTACTGCGGCGTCGCACAAAACTAACACACCGATTCCGAACCGAATCTCGCACTTTCGCGCTTCGATGCGGTTTATAATAAATTACGCGAACCAACCCGTTACACTCGTCGTTTCCATGTTTTTTTTGCCTTCGTTTTTTCTCCTAAATTGTTCATCGTCCACGTACCGAAAGCGAGCTCTCGAGTGTTTATCGTGGCCAGTTCGCGCGTCAACGAACGTTCGTCGGCGTTCTCCATTATCAAATTTCCTTTAATCGAATCTTTTCATTGTCGATATTATTTATGTCCCCCGAGAACCATTTCCACGTGGTTTTTTTATTTTATTTTACGGCATAACTTTTATCACTCGTCGAAATTTTGGGAAATCGCGTTAGCGTGTGGAAAAGGGAATTTATTTTCGAATTTATTTACTTGTTTTCCATGTAACTATCTTAGGATAGTTGTCACTAGATTGAGAGTTTTTGTAATGTTACGCGAAACTTAAAAACGTTGAAGTACGTTATAATTTGCAATATAGTACGTAAAACAGATCTCCACTTGATATCGAAACGTTAAGAGAGGATCCTGAAGCGAGACTTGTTCTCCATTTTGCGGAGGGATGAAAGTTCGAGGATTAGTGAGATTAAGGTTTTAACTGTTCGAACTTTACTTTGTGTTTTAACCAACTTTGCTGCTTCGATAAAGTAAGAGGTTAGTCGTTTAAAATTGGATTAATTAAAATTATGGAATTAAGATTCTACCGAATGGAAATTCGTCGACGATGAAACTCACGCTATGTTCTGAAAGAAACGTATCGCAAGCTTGAAGATTCATAGATAAAAATTGTTTATTCGACTCGATAGTTGTACTGCCCGAGCATACAGAAGTAAAATTAATTGAAATTGAACTAGAAATAATGCGTATATATCGTACAACAATTTATTACTTTTTCGTTATAAATGCAATTTTCATTTTTCTATTATAAGGTAATATCAATTTTCATAATTACCATCGTATTGGAACGGTATTAAATTTTATTTTTATTAGAAAATAATATACCTGTCTACTCTCGCACCCTAGAAAAACTAATTATTAGCAATGGCGCGGAATTGTACACTTGGCAATACCATCTCATAATTGTGTTTCCTCGCGAAACGTTTTACACGTATTTGTAAAAGTATACAAGTTGGAAATTCCCAGTCCTATCGTCCCATAAAAATCCAACGAAATAAACTATGCAATTCATGGCTACGAACCGTGCGAGCTGCGATCAATTTTCTTCCTCGCGGTGGTTCTTTTTTCAGGATGGCTCCTTTTTGAAAAATTGCTCCACGGAAAAATCGAGGCGGTCGCGGCGTGGACTCACGCCAATTAATTACAGCCCGCTCTGTTGCGATGTTTAATTAAAAGTGCGAACGAAGGACCCGTCTCGAAATTCTCGCATCGCATTTTTCCGCCAACACACACACACACGCGCGCGCCTTCGTGTAATTAATTAATGGATTTTGAATCCTGTTCGGAGGATGAAAACTTTCGCCTAATTGGAACAATTTCCAGCTTAGTCCACTATTTTTTCCTCACTTTTCTCTCCAGTTCTTTTTTATCCTCTTCGTTTTTTGCGTTAATTTCCTTGGTCGAGGGAAAAGAATGGTTCAAAAATGGATTAATTCGGGAGAGGGAAAGCGAACATAGAAGGTGGTAGAAGCGATCAGGCAAACGAAAATGTAGATTCGTGGATTCGAAAGCATTAACGACTACGTCTTTTTTTTATCGAAGCATATCCCCGATTGAGAGTCGTGCGCGTTTGCATTCTTCAACAGTCGTTGATTCTTTTAACGTGTCGAAGAGATTCCTGCGAGGAATTAGCCCGCATTTTCGGAGGGAAGCTATTGGAGTAAGGAAGAAGAACAAAGGAAAGTGAATTCTTTCGGCGAATTATTGATTTCTTGTCTGTAGGATATCTGTACAAGACGACTTAATCTTGTTGAAGTAATTACTTGAAGAAAAACTCTACACTTTTTCTTTTGTATATCCGTGATCTGCAGACCGCTGTTACGAAGAGAATAGAATTTAGTGAAAAAAGAAATTCGAAACAACGAGAGGTCCATGTTATTGTGCCCTTGAATATACATTTTATTTTGGATTACGAGGTCTAGAAACAAATGAGCTATAAGTAGATTTCTATTGCTGTTTCTTGTAGCCTTCAGCTAGAGCTACAAGGTTAATTTCTTGCTAATGTCCT
This sequence comes from Bombus flavifrons, assembly GCF_040668555.2. Lineage (NCBI taxonomy): Eukaryota > Metazoa > Arthropoda > Insecta > Hymenoptera > Apidae > Bombus > Bombus flavifrons. The sequence continues at coordinate 5,951,514 of NC_138451.1, forward strand.
TTGCTATAAATATATGAACGTGCTCTCTATCATAGCTTCTTCCTATTGTATTCTAACACTGTAAGAGTGAGCATCTGGATCGGTAAACACTATACTTGTACTTATATCTATACTTATTTCAATATATTTCTCTACTCAAATTGATCCAATCGTTCTTCTATCAGTCAACCTCAACAAGTCTTGTGTATTACCGGTTGATGTCTTATTATGATCGTTGATTTTCTCTATTTTTTATTCATTTATTCGTCGTGGTCTTTAAGGAATATTTCAAATTTCGGAAGAAAGTGTTGAATTGAATTTGCGCGAAATTTTGACTACTCGCGTGTTAACGTAGGAATTCTAGACTTCCTGCTGGAACAGTTTAACTTGAATTCTGCATCCGAGCCTTCGATTCGTCGGCTGCTTTCCCTTCTTTAACTCTCAGGCACTAGCTAAAGTCGGTTGAAAGCTAAAACTTTGAAATTCGCAGTTCGGCTCTACCGCAAAAGCGTATTCACAACCGGTTTCCACGAGGAAACCGAACCACGTTTCTTGACTACACTTTACACATTTTCCATGTTATTTCTTGGTACTTCTCGTTTGTATTTAGCACGTCAGAATTCACAGAGTTTCTCGAGAATTACACGATAAACCAAATAAATAAGATAACTTTATTTATGTATTCTCTTTACTCTGCCCCAAATTTTTCTTTACTCTGTCTCATTTCTTCCAGGACGTTCTTTTAATATCGATACGATAGTTCACGAAGAAATGTTAAAGTTCGTAAACCCAAAGTTCATCGTAAAACGATCCTCCTCTTAAACCGTCATTTTTCAATATTTATAGCCTCGTTCCTGAATATCCACAAACCATATCCCGTTCACCATTGTTCCACCGCTGTCTCAACAATCGAATTACGTTGAGACCCGTTCATTTGGAAAGTTCAATGGAAATTCATACCTTCGAGAATATGTGTAAAAAAGTAGACGGTCGGAAAATAGTTGTTTCATCTATCGAGTATAACACGAGACGCTACACTTTGGATACTTTATTCTGTTTCTTCGTATTAGGTGCACTCTGTGCAATTTTACACTTCCAGAGCTTGTACGGACGCATGAAAGTTGCCAGTATACTCATAACTCACAATGAAATATCAAACAGCAGGACGAGACTTAGAAAAACGTTTCTAGAGGCAAGAGAAATCTGTCGAGTGTACGAATCGGGCTGGTTCCTTCGTTGTCGACGATGGTTTACTTTTCTTCAACGTCTAGAATCTACGGAAGCTTAAGGAAAACGAGAAGTATCGAAGCGAAACCGGGAAAAGCATCGAGGTCGGCGGGATGGGATGGGGTAGAACGCGTTCGGGGGGAAAAAAGCGAGAAGACAAATATTTGTCGTAACTCCGTCCGGTTTATGGAGGCCGTGAGTTATCAGTCGCTAACTTTGGCAACTTTGCCCCTCTTCCTCTCCCTTCTTCCTTCACTTTTCACGTTCTTGCTCGCGTTTTTCTTTCCGAGCGAAGTTTTTCACCAGCGCGCAAGTTGCGATGGAAAATTTCCAACCCCGTCTAAACGTCTTCGTGGCCGCGTTAACGCGAATCCTCAAACATTTCCGAAAGAAAGAACTGTATTCTTTATCTTCAGACTTCATTGGCAGAAAATATTTTGATTTTAGCGTAATGGCTTTTATTTCTTTCTTTTTTTTACATAAAACTCCCAGCCAGAGTCGCACAATCGTCATATCGGAATGAAACTCGGAGAAAATTTTGTACGAAAATTATCGTAATCGCTGGAAACATTTATCGACACAGATAATTTTACGTTTAGAAACTCTCGTTTTAAAACAGGTTATATTTATCTGGAGACATTCGTTATATAACAATCTAATAATATATATAGAAAATTATATTCAAAGAGAAATCTGTCACGCAATTGTAGCTTCGAGAGCAAACCTTTATTGCAACGCTGTAAAGATTCGATACAATATATTTAACTATGGCTCGTTTGGTCTCGTTAAAGTCTTTGTAGCTGCACGAAACCCGATACAAATAATTCTCCATCGCTGGATTCGGGTCGAGCAGGTAAATCGAGACCGTACCCACTACCTTCCAATAATCCATGCTTCCTAATTCTCGTCGAAACCTTCCTATTGGTAACACTCGTCGATAAAGAAGAACACGCCTTGTTTCCTACCTTTTATTCGTCTTCCACGACCATTTCCATTACTCCTTTTCAATCTACGATACAATTTTTCTTCTTTTTAACTCGCCTCGTTCCCCTTCGAACCTCGTTTCCTCGTGTTTTTCAACGGACATCGTTACAGTTGGTCGATCCTCGATTCGAACGACCAGTCATCCAATTATTTCGCTCATTCCCAACGACAAAGCTACTCGATGTCAATTAAAACCTTAACGAATTCGTTTTGCCGTGGCTTACTTGCAGCTTTATTCATTTATCACCTTTATTCTTTTTTTAATTTTAATCTTGTTAGAGATATATTCGTATAGAGGCGTCTTGATTCTTAGCAATCCTGTTACGAGCTGTTAATTGGACGAAACCTCGAAAATCGTTCTTTCGTCCCGTTTTAAGAAGCTTCTGATGTGAATCCGATCGATAACGATCCAAATTTTTTTATAAATTCTGTGAAAAACCATCGTTGCTGGAAATCGTCTTGAAATTTAACGTGAAACGGAGATCCGGCTTCGAACTGTTCTCTCGTAAATACCTTATCTTTTAATTACTATTCTTCTAAAATTACCTGTCACCATATGAATGGGAAGATGAAATTTACTATTGGGATATTCCATTTACCTTCCAATAAAAGCATTTCTCCTATGATAAAAAGACGAAAACTTGTATCAAAAGATAATGCTTGTTATCTTCAAACTAATCGTACACCCTTGTTATACCTTACTGATTTTCAAGTAGCAATTTTGTTATTTCTATATTCTATTTATTTGTCACAGAATAAAGTCTTCTTATAAAAGGAAAGTCTCACAAAGAGGAAAGTAAAACCTGTTACTCTGTCTATCCAGTATCAAAAGAATTTTTCTTCCGAACAAAGAAGACTAGTTCATATTAAAAGATACGACTATCTTGCTTTCAAATTAATTCAAGATATTTCTCATACCTTCTTTGTCTTTGATGGAAAAATGTTACATACCGTTTTACATGCTAGTGCTACTATGCTCAAGTCAAGACCCGTTTCAGTCTCCTAGGCATTGGTGCTCTAAGAATGATTGATAGTTTTAGTTGGAAATAAACTTTGGTCCCGTTTCCGTATTCCAAAACTTGGTTAAATTGATCGGAAACGTGGTCCGCGATAAGTCCTGCTTCGAGGTGTTCTAGGCTCGTCCTTAATACCTCCGAAGAGATATTAATTCGCCAATTATCGAGGAAACATCGTCGACCCGTAATAAACTCTCTGTCCAGATTATCGTAGGTAGCGTAGATAAGACCTAGGTGGCTGCACGGAACGATATAAAGAGGTGACTCTGCGAAAATTCATTTCCACTCAGCAGACTAATCTTCGAATATAAAAAATAATTTTTCTGTAATTTCGGAATCACGCATCAGAAATTATAGCACCAAAAAAAAAAAAAAAAAAAAAAGTTATCTCAGCTCGTTCTTCTTCTTCTCTAGCCGAAATTACGGAGAATTAACATACAGAAAGAAAACGTTTCCCGTTTCTTCTTTCTTTCGAATACTTGAACCGGTCAAATTTACAGCGTCGACAAATTGGTGGCGACTTAAGGTCATAATACGGAAACAAAAAGAGTGACGTCGACAAGGTGGAGAAAGAAGATGAAAAGGTAACGGGGAAAGACCACCGCGGAATCGACGTTAATCAAGAGCGTGGAGACGGCAGTAAAAAAGAGAGAGCGAGAGAGAGATAGAAGCCATTCGGTCCATCTGGCTTGTCGGCGAAATTAAAAGCTCTCTCGCACGTGTTCGCAGCACGTGGTCTCTGGTCGTGCGCAAGCTGACGTGCGCGGACGCCTAAAGCTTGATTTAGACCACTGCCGTTTCTCACTCACGTTCCTTTCTACGTGGACGATGCTAAGCTCACCCCCTTTCATGCACCGATAACATCCACTGAATTTTAATGCGGATATTTACTGAGCATTCAGACCACCACTGTATTAGACGAGTCCGTTAAATCGTCCAGATTCTGCTAGCCTTCGCTAGTGATTGTATTAGGAGATGCTCGTTGCAATGGCAACTGTGTTTTGCTCGATTTTCATAGAATGGAGAGGAATCGAGAGTGGATCAATTCAGGTACGATTGATGCGATTTTTCGGAGAACCAATAATATTATGATCGGATAACGACATCTGTTAGCTGTGATAGCTTGAATTATAGCAAATAATCCTTAACTTCATATTATGAATCATCTCTACATAACTATGATAAATTATCCATTCTCGTAATAACTGTGCGTAACGCCACATCAACTCTCTGTTAAACTGTACGAAATTAAAGCAGGTCCAAATCGATCGTCGTCGACAACCCTTGAGAATATCGTCGCGTCGCTAACAAACCTAATTTACGTACGTCTATACTATATGGTTGTTCCTATATGGACTCTGTATAGATATCTCTGTAAGCTACTCTCTACTACACATACGTATATACCATTCTACAGCATTATTATCGATTTCTGCTAGCTGAAAGTCTCATTCTTCCATTTCCGAAAAGAGAAATCGGGGTTTATAAGCGATTAAAGTCAAGATCAGCCCAATAAGAAGGGACGGTTGTTAAGGGAATGGCCGGTCGTAAACGTTGAAGTGCACTTGCGTTGGCCAGGCTCGACGTCCAAATACATCGGCAAAATATGAATTATGTCGGTGAAACGTGACTGTTTGGCCCAGCGTAATTGCGTCGAAAGAGTTTCGGATCGGTGGGGAGGTTTATCGGCTCGTTAAATCGAATTTACTGGATTCATCGTTTAATTCGCTGTGCGGCCGCGTGCACGTACCTGTTCGCGGTATTTACATAAACCGATAATCGTTAGTTCGCACGCCGCCGGCTCGAGGAATTTAATAACGGCGTTCTCGTTGCTCGTTTCACGCTCTCGTTACCTGTTTCCTCGACGATCGGAGATCGGCACCACGGAGAGGCTTTCTCTGGCCTAAAGGTAAATTCCACGCTCGAATATTTACGGATGATTTGGAAATATTAATTAAAAATATGTAAATATTGTTTCCTTTCCTCTTTACAACGCTATATACAGTTCCGCTAATATTCAGAACATAATAACAAACAACGCCATATACAGAACACGATACTATTTCTGTATTATTACATTACTATAAGTATCATGTCGGTTATTCTACGAGAATATAAACTATGTATTCGTAGCTTGAAAATACGTAATCAATGTCTTCCTAACGATAACGTTTCATTGTACTGTAGATTTTTAGTAGCAAAATGTATACACTTACCTCGATCTCTCGTTCCACAATGCTCAACTTCCAGCTACATTTCTACTGGAGGGAAAGGACGAGAAGAAACGAAATACACCGGTGATCGAATCGTACTTCGTATGGTAATTTATTACAATTTGTACAGATTACAAATCGGTACCTATGGTGTCGCGTTCCTCGTTAGACATCTTAAAAGGAGCGGATATTGAGCAGAACGCCGTTCGTCGCTGCGCTAACGTTATTCGTACTCATTTAATATTAATTTACCCCTGTATGTATATATCTATATATCCTCGACACTCTCGGTGAACACTGGGGTTGCTAAACGAATGACGTGTACAACCCGATCGAAACGATCTTTCACCATGAGAAATAAATAAATGAACAAATAAATATGGATCAACGACAAATACCGTAGAAAATCAACGAAGAAGCCGGAATAAAAACGATCGATTTGAAAAGTACGATCGTCTTTTTACGCGTGTCTCAGGGGCGTGTATCATATACAGGAGGTTACAACAAAACTTCTCCACGTCTTCTCAGATCCATGTTGTTTTTATCAAATTTAGCCACGTGCCACCGCGTATTCTTTTTCTTCTCCTTCCATCACTATTATCTCATTTTTTTTTCTTTTTTACATTGTATAATTCGAGAAAAATCGATGAATAAATGGCCACGAGTCAACAAAATTGAAAATCGCCTGCATCACGATCTCGATTTATTTAGAGATGAGCTCGAAATAGGACAGACACGTGCTGGCCAGGAAAAGAAACTATACCTGGGCGAGTATTTTCCTCGTCGATATTTTTGCTCGATATTCTTCTCTACGTCATCTCGACCTCCCGCTTAACACACAGGCCCACTCGTGATTAAAAATCAATTGTTATTCAAGCTATCTACTCCATATATAGTAACATACATAACTGGAAGCCCTAGACTACTAGGTTTTACATGGACGATGTTTTCTTATTTTCTTATTTTCCTCTTTCTTCTGTTTCTTAATCGGGTCAAACAGTGGCAGTGGTGTACTTGCGGGCGCGTACGAGCTACCTGCTGGTAGGAGTTGACGTCGACGAGGTGTAAGGCGTCATCGTCGTCGAGGAGAACATCAGATACATGACCGCTGGCAGGGTGAGAATCATCATTGTCGTTGTAGTCCAGGTCGTGCTTGAGCTCGCCGAGTTGCTGCTACCTGTAAATTCAAGAGAAAGGTAAGTGTTTAAAGCGAAAAAGATTTTTTTTTAACCAATCACACGCTGTCCTTTTCTTCTCCGTTTCTTATTTTATCGAAAGTAGGTTAACAGAGAGGAACGAAGTTTAATAATTCGAGAAACTATTTTTGCTCTTTTCATCTGGTCCTTTAGATTTTATTCTTTCACTTTTTTAAAATTATGATTCTGGATATAAAGAGGCGGATGAAAACTGGTAATTAGGGAAATTGGTAGGTGCTTTCGTGTAATGTATCTGTCTTTTCGTTTCTTTTTTCATGTGGCTCTTTTATTTCAGCATACCATTATTAAAAACAGCAAATGAAAATTGGTAATTAAAGAAATTGAGGACGATCCTAGATAGTTTCTTTTTTGTTTCCATTTTTTACTTGAGCATAGAGATATAGATATTAATGCGAATGAATATTAATAATTCCAGAAGTAAATACGATATTCTTGTTATGAGAGAGTGTTAGAAATACTATTCCTTTCTTTTTTCTGTGTATTTTTTCGAAACAACATAAAGATTTTCGAAAATTCTTCGTTAATTCTAACGTTTCCCTCCACCGTCTTAGAAAATATTTAATTTTTGCTAACAAAAGCTTTTTTTATCTCTAACTGTTAACTTCCCGAGTAAGCTCTTAAGGGGTTGAACTTTTCAGAGTAATTTCACCGTTTAAACTTGAGTTACCGTAGATAAGGAAAAATACGTATCTTTTATTTTTGCCTGTTCTTCTCATCTACAAAGTTTCATCTAAATTGCAGCCGGATCGTTCGCGACGTTCCCTTGTTATGAACCTTGAAGCGTTTCACGGTATTCAATAGGGATTGGCACATCGTAAACCCGCGTGAACGTCAGATTTCCGATAATCTGGCTATAGTTGGAGCGCAAGATTGCAAGCTAGATTTCCCGGGGGTAAGCATGTCTGAAATGTCTCGGCATTTAATACCTGTACTCTCTGTATGCATCAGATTTGTACCTAGCGAATATAAGTTTAAGATACCGTCACAGAGACATTCTATTTTTTATCCCGTTCTTCTTTAAATATCTGAAAATCGTTGATCGAATTACGAAGCTTAAAGAAACACTGGAATTCCCATTCTGTTTCTTTTCCGTTTTTTTGTATTTTTGTTTCTTCTAGACATTAGCGAATCCACAATATTTGGTTAGCGCATATCAAAAAGATACGAAATATCGGCGTATCGTTCGAACAGCTTTGCTCACTGGACACCGTTCAAATTATACGATAAATAAAGCTATCGATGGGAAGCTCATTCGAAAAATGCAACATATTCGTATCATTTTCATGCGTTCGATATATCGTTGAAATGCTCTCGTGTTGATTTAAAAATCGAAAATAAAGGTTTTATGTATATCAAATTTCTCATATGAGATGAGACCAAATACAGAGAGCACTGTAGCTCTTTTAATTAAAAAGCTGCGTAATACGTCGATATTGAAAAACGTAAGTAAATTGATGGATATATTATTTCGTCAATAATTATTTTGTCGGTTGAGCACGAAATAGTCGAGTGTCAAGAGAAGAATTAATTCGAAGATTCCTTGGACTGGCAGCACGCGGCAATATCGAAAATCCATTTGCCACAGACTTCCGGGAGCGTGTGGTATTAATCAAACTCTGTCGCGGTTCCATCGGAGGTCAGCGTGTTACCGGCCACCCTCATCCGAAACCAGAGGTTTTCCTCTCCAATTAGAAGCTCACCGAAACGATTTCACACACGCGACCCTCTCGACTGTCCTCTTTCTTAATTACAGTCGAATAAAAAGAATCTAAAAAAAAAAAAAAAAAGAAAATAGATATTCCACCAGGGAGAAGGAGAGAGAAGACAAAGAAGTAAGTGGTCGAGGCACGTAGGTAGTCCAGCTCGTTATTTCCGGTGAAAATGTAGAGTCTGCCACTTCCGGCGCGGTTCCTTTGCCAAGTCCTCTCGGCCAGAAACCTGTTTCCGTAAACTTTGCTCTGTACTTTTAAGCCTTAATCCTAAATTATTTGCGAAAGGGCGCACCCACTTCTGTTCTCGGTATAAGGTCGTTTTCTTTCCTCTTCTTTTTTTTCCTCCTCTTTTATTTTATTCTTCATTGGCGAAACCGCGGTAAATTGAACAGTTGTTCCAGTTAAAACAATGGAGCAAGGCTAGGTAGGAAGGACCAATTAGGAGCCACGGGTCAATCGGAGGCAAAATAAAATGTCTTGCCCTCTTGTACTTGTTAAAACGTTCGAATGTTCCGTTTAAAGTGCTTAGCCAATAACCGCTTCTTTCGAAATCAGTAGAGGATCTTGGTGAATTTTCACTGTGTTATGGATTCAATCTTTTCGTCGGCTGAATAGTGTAATCTTTAAACGCCACTCTGTCTCTCTTCTCTTCTGTCCTCGTCTCTCTTTCCATTCTGCGATGGAGTTATCGAAAGTTTCAAGAATACGAATTACAGCACGCTGGGCTGGTTACATTGTGCGCGGAAGGGTTCACAATATTTCTTCAATTTACGAGGAACCTTGGAAGTTTAAAGGAAAAAGGGAAACGTCTGGATTATTGAAACTCTGTTGCCATTGTTCGGTCGAAACATTCCTTGCTTTTCTACATTTTAATTTAGTACTTGTTCACTCGTCGCTGCATTTTTATGAAGTACTCGTTTCACCGTTAAATTTTGACAAAAGTGGCATTGTTCGCTCTTCCTTTTTCAGAACGTTTGTAATGCAAATAATAGTTGTTATTTATGCATACTATTTTTGTTTAAGTTTTGTTGAATTTTGTTCGTACTTCCCGTGCTTTGAAAACATTCCATGACACTATGCGATTCGAAATACATAATTCATATACGATTAGAATTTAATAACCTACAAATTCGTATAAATATTCATATTAATAAAAATATTTATTTAACGATATCGAATATGTTATATCCTGCAAAATATTGAAAACATCGACCTATTCCGTAAATGTGGAATGAGAGAGGATAGAGTTGTTCATATATAGGAATTTTTATAACATATATGTCGGAGATGAAAGAACACCGGAGCCTTTGGAATTTCTGATAATCCCGCAACATTGTAATCTAGAGTCTACCATAGCTGTAATTAAACAATTGTAGTTATTCACTTCGATTTTAATTGTTCGAGACTTGTGATAATGAGCTTGGGCTCGAGGCGACAACCAGCCGCCGAACGTAGTCGCGGTCACGGGATGAACGCTTTGTCTAACAAAGGTATGGAGTAACTCTATAGCTCTCCTTAAAAGAAATATTTGTAGCGGCACGTGACAGTAAACATTCCAACGGTTTCTATTCCGTGGCTCGCCACACGCAGATCCTATTCTTCGGGTATGATGGTTACCAGATGCCGACGAGTCTCCACAGTACGTGATCAGCTAGCCCGAGGGCCGTTATAAACACTAAGATCTAGTTACCTAAAGTCCTTCAAACAGACAAACAGTCTTTGTCCCAACTACGGAAGGATAGGGGAGATCTATTTTTTCAACGAACGACGCTTCCCACTAGCAACTTTCCCTCAAGGGCGGCTAGCATCCTTCTCTAACCACCAACATGGAAATTGACCAATTAACAGCAACATCAATTTCCCTCACTTTCCGAACGAAGGCTTTTCTCGATGAATCCGAGGATCTCGTGTCCTTAGACACACCCCATCATAGTTTTCCTCTGCAGCATCATCGTGACGGAAAGTCATTCTCTCGTGAGGTCGCATTAGCGAGTTACATAGCGTCTTTACGCTCGGTGAATATTCTACGTTTTAACAAAGAGTTAGTTTAGTAATACTTGTACCGTAGACAAGCAAGTTGAGTACAATTTGGACTTTGGAAGAAACTGGACTTTGTTATCCCGTTGACCGCGGATTCGTTATCGAACCTAAGACCATTGTCATTAGTGTCTAATCACCGCGGTTACTTGTCAATTCTGCAATATCCACATTTGTACTAATAATCATATTTGTACTAGTAAATATCTTCTCTATTGCATAACAACAATGTCCAATCCAAATGAAGATTCGTTACACGCCCCTAATCCTAATCATAATGTGAACCCGACATATATATATTCATTTTTTATTCGTACACCATTTTTCATCGCAAATATTTTTCTACTGCCTATATTGATTTATTAATTTAAATATTTACATATTTACTATTTCTGTCGCGATGAAATGACGGTTTCTCGATATTTCAATATCCTAGATTCGTACAGACGTAGAGGGAACTGTCTCTGGTCTAGCACAAAAAGTGATCTGGCACGAAACCGTGTTGTTGTCGGGCCGTTTTTACGTCGTAGTTTGTCTTGGGAAGATTTTGCAACGCCGGGTGTGAGGCAATGTGGGCGAAGGGAATCGCATTAGAGGCGGTGCGGTCGCGGCGATTAAATTTTCAAGGAACAAGAAGAAAAGTAACAGCCAGCAGTGGAGCAGCGTGCCAGTTCGCGAGCAAGCGAATTAGCCGCTCTTGTTTTGGATAACGTAGCAATAATGGAGACAATCTCTAAAATTGCCGATTGAAATCTCTTTAAATAATACATTTTGCTTCTTTTTAGTCTTGAGATTTGCGTTCTAAATAATTTTGCGTGATACAATTTTTTTCTATTCTGTATGCTCTGTGTTAATATCGAAATTTGTATATTTCTTTCTTTTTTTTTTTAATTTTATTGGTCACTTAATAATTTTAATTGGTCGTCTGTTAATGTATACGGGTTTAGGTGATACATCCCCCTTGACATTTTGCTTATTTTATTCATCGATATGTAAGGATTGAAGTTTCCGTATCTCTTGAATTAAAATATGTACAATGACGGATGTACATAAATATAAATATAAATAAATTGATCCGATCGATTTATGAAAAGTTTTATTTCTATCTTTTTGGTGTATCTGATATAGAAGTTTGGCGGTAAAGACCTTCCCTATTTATATACTCGACATAATTCAAATGAAACTTTTATTTTGGAAAATCTACTTTTTTAATTTTTACTAACTTCTCTTATTACAGGAAAATTTAACTGCTTTTTCAAATAGATATTCGATAACGTTTCTACTATGTACGTGGTTTCGACAGATGTATATTGTGGTGGGATTAAAATTGCAAATATATTATCCAACAAAACAAAAAAGATTTCTTTATATTTACAGTTTGTACATAAACATGTTTGATTTGCTTGTTTGTATATATTCTCCACTTGTTTGTTTTTGTCCTGGATTTGTTTGTTTACATTTTCTGTTTGTGCTAGATACAGAATCCTAGTTATGATTCGTTGTGGAAACGTTCGACGATAAAAGATTTAAATGGAATTTCTCGAAATTCTTCTTGTTTACCCGCACATGTATTATGTTGTTATATTCTCATGAATCTTTCGCGTTACGCTCTTTTGTTTTCATCAGCGTTGCCACTGAATATTTAAAAATGATTTTAGAAGTAATAAAAATATTGCAACAAGTTAATTTGACATCGTGCATTTTCCACGACTTACTCTTCGCTCAACCATTGCTTTGCTGTTCATTTATTCTGTGTCTCATAAATATTCTTGTATTTGCATTAAGCATTGTTCAAGAAACCACTAGAAGAGACGATATAAACAAGAGTTTATCGTAGACATTACGTGTACTTCGATTTCTGTTTAATGTCTGACTACATGCAAACCGAATCTACTATCAGCCGGACAAAGTCTCCTAGTTAATTACTTCTTTGGTTACTTTCCTTATCAATGGTGGAAAGAATATATGTATATACTTTGTCTATTTTATCAGAAACCAAAGTAGATCCTACGTATCTTTTATACCATTTTTACCTACAACTTTCGACAAATTCATTGAAGACGTAGATTCTTAAAAAGTAGAAGAACAACTGTAGCGGCACATGAGTCGACGAAAGATTTGATTGAATATTATTGTGCCTTGGAATACCAACGTTGTTTTGCTTTGCTAGGTTCAAAGGTAGACGAACATAAGACAAAATATTATCGCCGTTATTTGTAATCGTCAACCGGAATTACACTTGAACTTTTTATAATAACGCCTGTCGATACAAATAGTTGAACATACTCTCTAAGACGGACATTTAATCGAATAGTTTAACGAGTCGAATAGTTGAACAGTTAGAGAGTGGAATAGTAGCATTGAGTGGGCGACGATTACTCTGTACTTGTACTTAAAGTGATTTTATTACAATTGACTATTATCATTTTATGACTCGTCTCTTTAACACGTTGACTGCCACGCGTGTTTTCAAAGAAATCTCCATCAGGCCACGCGTACAGCAGTACCAAGCGTTTTCTGCTAGGTGCTCCCATCGATATTTTAGTAGTGCGAGTCGCTCAAGTGGTGGTCTCAAGAATGATCTTTCGTTTCATTTATTCGCAACATTAAAACCACTAGCTGTTGTTGAATATAATGAAGGAAAGCGTGGTATAGATTATTCCGACCAAATGGTTTCTTATGCCACCAAAATTAGAAAAGAAATCAAATGGCACAGAAAACTTGGCATTCAATTCCTTCTGGGAATTTCTGTTGTAAACGCTTTGACGGTTTACAAAATTGCAACAAGGAACAATATAAATATTAGAATATTTAGACAATTATTAGTTGCAAAATTATTAGGGTTGTCTGAAAATACAAAAAATCGTTGTCTTCGACGGAGTCAGCATAATATCGCCGTTCGGAAAAATGATTCCGGAAGAAGCATTAGACGCGCGTGCAAACTATGTTATGCAAATAAAAGACGTCGAATGGACCGAACAAAGGCACAAAAGAATTTGAAGAAAACAACAACTTATTGTCCAAATTGTCCCGACCAACCTCAGCTATGTATAGAATGCTTTAAAGTTTTACATTCTAAACAATTTTTTTAATAAACCATTTTCGTATTTTTATTTTATAACAATTCAATAGTTTTACATTCTAAACAATTTTTTTAATAAACCATTTTCGTATTTTTATTTTATAACAATTCAACAGTTTTATTATTATGGAATATCTTTTCAAATACCTATGACGATCCTTCGCAAGTAGTCAAATAAGCGACACGCGAATATGGGTTACGCGGCCTGACCAGAAACTTTGCTGACACCCCAATACAGGTGTCGTGGCAGTCAACGTGTTAATAAACCAACCAACACGTTCAATAAACCACCTCGCAATCGTTATTTCACACTAGCCATTCACTTTGTCAGAAAGAATCGCGCAGGATTCGTGTTTACGGGTCGAATTACGTGTGGTGGTAGTCCATCGCTGGCCGCCGTAGGATGGCCGAAACCAATTCGAATTGCATAAGTATTTAAAATACACGGCTCCGAATACTGTCTGTTAATAATTATTCCACCGGCCGGGAATCGTTTACATACAAACAAGCATTACTATCAACGTTATTACTGGCAAAATTACGACGCGATCGTGCGTGAATCGCGTAACATTATACACAGGTCGAAACCCGATCGAATCGTTACGAAGATGATTTCTATCTAGCATGCTCTGTCGCGTTCCATTACGATGGAAGGCTGCCACTTTCGTCGATCGATGCGCTGTAATTTCACAGCATATGGAGAATAATCTTCGTAGAGTGTAGTTTTAATATTTCTCTTTTCGGATAAATATTTCTCTTTTATTGCTCTTCTTCTTCTTTCCTTTCCTTTCCATTTTTTCGTCTTTTTTTTCTACCGAAGTTTCGAACTTTGATTTGCACGAAGTTTCACGGAAAACGTTGGTAGGAAAGTTCCGAAGAAGTTTCTGAAAACTATCGTGACAGACTAATAGGTAAATTAATCTTTGTTAGTTTCTCGTGGAAAATCAACGGATTCGTGATACCAAATACGCGAAATCGGAGAGTTTGATTAAGGAAGGTAGTACAACTCTTGTCCCATTGGCTCGACAAAATATTCACCGAGACTCGGATAGCGCGATAATTCGCTGTCACGTCCCGAGCCTCTAATCCGAAAACACAGAAAAACCACTCCTCTTGGAAGAATCCGCAGAAAATCAGAATGTCATCTCCATCCAATTTGATTCTCGCGATCGAATCCCCCGAAAAACAAATCTCCCTGACTGTGCTCGAACATGCTCCGTAGCAATCACTCGCTCGCTTCGGCATATTATCTGCGCGCCCGAGGATCAAAAACCGAGAGTGAAACGTAGCTCCGCGCGATGCAATCGTACGTCGGCGAGTAACAGAAGAAAAACGCCATGAAAAAGGGCGAATTAAAAAACAGAGGGGAAAAACGAAAAGGTAAAAAAAAAAAACGAAAGAGAAATCGTCAGTGCGCCTAGCCAAATCCAATTAATCGAATATCGATCGTCCAGGGATTCGTTCGCGTTTCCCTTCTCTGTTTCGTTTTTCTCCAGGCATACCGACCGGTGCCTGTGCTCGTTCATTACGGAAACAGTGACCCGCCTACCTGGACAAACCGGTACGATGCCAGCTTTATGAAACACCAGGATATTTCGCTCACAGGCGGCCTTTATCGCTGGTTCGTGTTTAAGGGAAGAGGACTAATAAAGTTTCCACGTGGAATCGCCGCGGCCGAGGAAAGCGAAGCGCAGGAAAGCTTGGTGGGTAAAAAGTACAGAGGAGAATGGGCAGTCTAGTACTAAAGGATAAAAGAGATTTAAGGATAATATAACAGCAACCATAAAGATTTTCTGGAATTGAAATTGTAAACGATATTGGAAATCAAGTACACGCGAATCACATTGTTTGCGATAATAGAGCTTTATATTATCTGGTAGAGAATTCTTCAGAAATAACTAATTTCCGCCTCATCAAACGAAGAAAATTTTAGGAGAGCCTCCTTTCGCGCTCGAAATTGTTTTCTATTGTAAAATGCTTCTAAGTTTAGAATCGCGTGACACGTTCAATTGTAAAATCTTGAATAAACAAACTTCGTTTCAGGAAATTGTTCGTTGTTCGTCATTTTGATTTATTCCAATATATCTCGCAATCACGAATTTCCAACACACCAAGTCGAAATTTCAGGTGTACAGCGGTCAAACTTAATGAGCGATTATGTTCCTCGTCCTCCTTTTTCCATATCCTTCTGTTCCTTTACAGGCTTCGATACTGCTTTTCTTTGTTGAAGGCTGCTTTATCTGTCCAATGAGCTGTGTGATTAAAAAACAGTGCAACCAGTGGATAGGAAATTATCGTGGCCGAGTTCGATGATCCTCTGAAGCTGATATACCAGATAATTGCTTCGTACGAAAAAATACGTTCGGGTCTGCGATGGAAACCTCTTATTCTTGTAATTTCTTGTAATACTTTAGAATCTTTATAGGAATCGGTTGGAAACCGAAACGATCAATATTCGACGATCGTGTTTCGCGAAGAAGAATTACTTTAACGTCCAACTAATTCAGTAGAATTTCGTACTAAATAATTCTTTCGAATCACGTTGAGAAATGGTAAATCAGGTTGGCTCTGATACAATCTGATGCTAGAAATATAAAAATTCTTGCAAGAGAAAAAGGAAAGTTGAAAGCGAAATAAAATTGGAAACGTTTAAGAAGTTGAGATTCGAGGAGAGTGATATTAAAAGATCTTCAATTAACTCGAAGATACCGAGAGGAAAAAGGGCGAAAAAAATATTACAACTTCTTGATTAGCTTTCTATTAGGTAAAGGAGAAAGATATTCGTGAGCCTTTAATTAACTTTTGACTATAGGAAAAAACGTTTCGTTCAAAGTAATACTGACGAACGTCGCGTTTGGAAAGCTGCGAGCAAGCAACATAATCTCAAGGCTGTTTTATTAGTTCTTAATTGCCCGAAGAAAATTTTTCGATCGAACTTTCATCATGAACGTAAATCATCGCTGTGTATCCGGAAACTGCGTATTGGGTGAAATATTTGGAACGAAATCTTTTCTTACACGCTCGCTTGTCTATTATTCTAGCAATGTCTTCGCTAGCAATTTGGTACACGTTAACTCGCGAGTAATCGACGTCTAATAGACCCCATTTAGCGATAGAAAATCGTTCTCTATTTTTTTAACGAACCAGTCACCGTATTGGCAGCTATTTGGACGCTCGCCGGTTGACACGATCGATGCGAGTTATTACGTCGAGCAACGAGCTACTTCGTACAATCTCGTTAGATCTCGAAGTTTATTTTTTACCACCTTGTCTGCTCTGGACGTCGTGATCCGTATTATCGGCCCTGTATCGTTTTTTCTTCCTCTTTGATTGGGTCATTTCCTCTCATTACAACAAAACAATGTATCTTCCTATAACGATATGGGGATTCGTGTTATTCATTTCTTTTTTACAATAATCGTGTTAGCAAATATATTTTCTCTATCTTTTTCTATTCTAGAAATATTCATAGCTATATATATTTCTAGTAGTCGTTGACAGACACCAACAAGACATACTGCATATCGAATTCCTTTAGGAACTCCACTTTATCGCGTTATAGTTAATTTAAAAGTTTTTATAGGTCGTAGACATTGTTTGGGTAGTTTAATGAATTTCATAATTTCATTCGCTTAGTTCGTTTAAGAAAAGTCGTTATACGCGGGTAGGCGAGTCGGTTTCTTCTTTTTCTTCGTTTTCGCTTCTTTGAGTTGCGCGCGAGGATGGAAGTAAAGCGTTTGTGTTATGGGAGAGGCTATTTAAGAATGGTGGATGATTTTAAGGTGTGTCGGGGATCTTAATATCCCAGTTTCTATTTTCTCGAGCGAGCTTCTCTATTTTCTCTGTTAGCGAGCCAGATTGGATCATCCTAATTTCTCGGAACGAATGTTCTGTTAGTGTCGTTGCCTTCTAATAACCTGTTTCGTTTTTCATACACGTCTGTTTAAATATTCGGTGGCTAACGATGCCGAGGCCATTTAATTTTTACGTTCAAGAAAATGCTTCGCACGTAATATTTTAATAAAACCAGCGCGAACCAAGGAAAAGGAAAACCCGTAGGGGCAGAGATGGAAAACATTTTCATTAAACATTTTTTGCTCGTACTACAAGAAAAAGGAAGTGAACTCCCGCGTCTCTCTTAAAGAGTTTCAATTTATCCTCGAAAAATTAATTTCGCGGCCAAATTCATTTTTATTTCCATATTATTTCTTTGTTTTCTTAATCTTTGATTTATATTCCACTCTCCTTTTCAGAAACGTCTGACGCAATTTTTTATTTTCCTATCTTATATCTTGCTTTCGTTCTTACTTTTATTTCACACTCTATACTAAGAATAGGATATTGCTATAAAGGAAGAAGCAATAAAGTTTATGACAGTTTTGAAGACGTTTTACGTAAGAGCCGATGACTGCAAACTTGTATCGAACAAAATTTAAATGTAGAAAACTTCCCTTTCATATCACGGCATATTATTCTACGTTACTACTTGTATTTTGTTAATTCTCGATTATAATACTTGGCAGTCTCGATGATAAATCAGTAGCATCGCTGATAGATTTTATTTCATTGAAAATTCACTTGGAATCGTCCAATCGCTTTGCGATCAATCACGCAGAATCCATTTCCATCCCCTGATCTCTCCTAGTTTATTCAATCAACTTCGACCATCTGGCGCTGCTAACTTTTCAGCGCGCGAAAGAACCTGCTCGTTTTCCTTTGCAGGCGGTCGTAAAATCGACTTCTAGTCTCGTTAACACTTGCCCACGATCATTCGATGACGTGCGGTTGGATCGTGAGGCGAATACGCTGGAATTGACCGAGCTCGTAAACCACGGAGTCGTAAAGAAGCGCGTCGATCTTTCGTTCAGACGCTCGTTCGAGCGGCGGAACACGATTAGAATCGAATCGACGGCAGTCCATGGATGGAACGATTCGTGATTCATTTCTGAAAGAGGATGATACTACACCTTCTCTAGCGACAATTTGCCTCGTTCGTACATGTTTTCTTGATTTTCGTGGGTTTTCAAGAAAATTGTCTTGCTTTGGGACCTTTGAACGAGTTGGAACGTGCGTTAAGAATTCCTTTTTCTTCGTGGATTAATGTCATTGTATAAATTTTGGAATTCTAGCGTACAATTTCAAAATGGCATATTTTCTAATTACTTTAAATTATTATTGAGATATATGTGATTTTGTGTGCCTCACTGGATTAGCTGCGTAGTAGTGACACACGTATATGAGTATGAGTGTGTGTGGGAGTACGTGAGTGAACAGCGTCTCGTAAAACAGAAGAATGCAACTGTTGCGTACGCATGGTGGTAAAAAAGATGGTGAGACAAAAAGAATGCTGAGACACGTGCAATGTGTATCTACGAATATCTTGTAAATCGCATATTAAATAAATCTGAGACTATTTAATATAATTTCTATGTGTAATATGAGTGTTCCTATACATTTATTCCGGCGACTAAGATCCACAATTCTCAACAATTATCTTCTGTGATTTTTCTGTAAATTATAGGTTAGAAATTGATAGGAATTGCACAGCAGAATTTTTAGGATTTGTGGCACCAGAAAATGAGGTAGAAAATTTAAATACTTACGAACTTGCGAACCTTGTTACTCAAGTATTCGTCGATGCCAAAAGATTATTATAGGAAGGAGAAAGAGAATTCGCGAAGATAAATACAGTAGAAGCACACATTACATCTGGCGATATTCGGAAAGGAACATCATTACTTTATAACGATGGAAAATAATCTATCTTTCATTAACCTACTTACTCGTTACTTTACACTTTTTAATCTGCTTATTCATTCATCATCTCTTCTTCCGATCTGATAGAACTTGTGGAGAAAATGAAAAAATGACGTTAGCAAACGCTTGTTACTTAAACCGCATCTTCTTTTAACAAGATAAAATCTTTTACTCTACACGGTAATTCTCCTTCTAAAAAATATTCTTCTGCCCATCGTAGAAACTTTCTTTTCAAGAGAATTTTCCACGCAATAGCGAAACAAAAATTTCCTCTTTAAACAGCATTTTAGTCTTTACGAACGTTTTTCTACGAAAAGATCTTCAGCGACAACAAAACTACACGGTGCACGCATAGATAAATCACCGTAATGCAATTTTCGCACATACCCACCGTGCCATTTCACTCTTCTTCAAAGAACTTCGTCCCCCGAACTGCCAAGAAGTCACGTGATAGCGCGGAATAAACGATTCTGCAGTGTCGACGGCCTCGAATGTTAAATATTTTCTTGGAATTAATCCGGTCTGTCGGATGCGAGGCGGGGAAAAAACGGCGTCGCGTCGCAAAAGGCGATGAAAAATGACGATAACGAGAGGAACACCGTACTATTGAACGAAGAGAGAAAGAGACGAAAGAGGGTAGAGTCGTTTGAGCGACGTGATATTTCGCTTTCCGTCGTGGATTATAAAGTAGCGTGGAAAATGGAATAAAGAGCGGTAAGTGGCTCGCGAGCGAATATAAATATCCATCTGGTGGAATAATAATTATTGGGATCGAGAAGATCCTAGCTACTGAACGCTGCTATCACGCGACCAGCTATCTTCTAATTACGCGCCATAATATTTCACATTATCCAGGGAATTATATCCTTCGTTGGCTTAATGTTCGTAAATCAACGACCAGAGAAACCGAGGCGTCGTCTACGACTCCGGTCAATTGCTGATCGTTCGTCGGTCATCCCGTTGACGACTATATTTCTATTCGAATTCGATCGTCGACGGGTATACATCATTTACATGACGCGTTCGGTGGACAGTCGCAGCAGGGAATCAAGCGGCCGCAACAATGGTGTACGCGCCACAGGGTTGCTGCGTTTCGCTCGCGGCGTACACTATGTCAAATCAAAATAACGTGCATACACGCGGGTACAGGTTGGCAGCGGCCCAATTATTTGTTAGCCCGGAAACGTCGGATCTCGTCGCGTCGAAACCTCTATCCATGCAGCCTCTCTCGTCTCTCAGACACAACGATGGACGTGGAGAGAAAGGCGAGCCACCGCCGAAAATCACAATAACGAAAAATAAAAGTAAAGGCAAGAACGGACGCGAAACACGAATGAACAAGAGAGGGATATGCGGAGCGGTGGTATCTCGAAGCTTGTCAAAACGTATTCGTCCACGGATGCAACGCATTATATAACGTGGTAGCCGATAGATCGCGATGGTCGTTCGAATGGCGCCAGAGGACACACCAGGGTTCCGGTGATTGCAACCACTGGCTCGAAAACCGGCTGAAACGGGGAGAAACGTGACAGGGATTCGCTGGATGGGGACAACAGGGGTGACTGGTGTCCATCAACGTTCCGTCGTTTCTCCATACCCACCCCCATTCGCTCCATTCACCGTTCTGTTGTTCCGCGTTCTCTGTTCATAACAATTTCGATAGCCAGCCGGGTGTAATTGCTTTTTCGATGCGAAACAAGTTTTCCAAAAACGTCTATATTATCCCGGGATAGCGATTGCCTCGCCATGTTCCTAACTATTTCGCCACTCGATCTCTGTCTTCGTTTTTGTTTCTCGTTTTGTTTCGTTTCCCTGTGCTTGTAATATATTTTTTCGCTCGTTGTCCTTTTTCCAAGAGGTGTTTTCTCGTTTCGAGATTGAAACGAGTACGTCGCAGCGTTGACAGCGTTCCCGGGTACCGCTATCGTGATTATCGATCGGCTGTTTGAGATTCGGTTGCACGAGTGGTGAAGCGTTTAAGCGTGCGAAACGGATCGTTGGGTTACCTTACGTCGGATGATGACGAATTTGTCGAATAGAAAGGCTTCGGTTCGCGATAGATCAAGGATGACAGGGACGATATTGCGATCGTTGTCGGATCATTTAACGACAGAAGAAAACCATTGCAAACGTATTTCTATCGAGGAGAAAAGAAGCATCGGTTTTCCTTGAGCACGAAAACTACTTTGCCTCGATATCTTCGTGTTTCTTTCTTCCGCCAAAATATCTACAGGAGCACGGGGAATTTAGCCATCGGTGGTCTTAAACGGCGATATCTTTGGTCTCGAGAACGTTTCGCTTCGTTTCTAACATATGTAGCACATATGTCGAAGCAGAAATTCCCAGTCGATTTCACAAGATCCGCTTTGACGTGGCATTCTGAGCGAAATAATCCGCGCGCGAAACGCTGTCTCCGCGGTTGCTTTGATGGAACTGACCGGCACGCGGTCACCGGCCTGTCCGGCTTGTCAATCAAAACGAAACAATTTCGGATGGCTTGGTAAATTGGCCGAGACCGTCGATTTGATTAAACGACGCCAGATGGGCTTACCCGTGAGGGAGGAATACAGAAATGGATTTCGAAAACGACCACGAACAGGCTTTCGTCTAGGTTTTCGTTGAAAAGTCGAGGATTAATATCCTCGGTGAGGAAAGTGACGCCGTGGCTCGATTTACGACCGTTTCCGCCTGCAGCTAGACTGCAACTCCAACTGCTTCCTTCGCTTCGATTTCACAGCTTTAGGAGCGTCGGACCGCGGTTGAACGTGGGGTGTTTGGATCTTCCAGGCGCGGTGATTAATTGGGATGCTTCAACGCTAGAATTCTTCGAAATGGATCTTTTGCGATTGTTTATGTAAATTAGAATAAATACAGTGATGACAATGGTGTCATTATTAGTGTTAGTTAGATAGGACTGACGTCGATAGCTGGTTAAAGTAATTAGTTTGAAAATAATAATTAAGCGGACAAAGCTGTATCGCGAAAGATTGACGTTGTTTGAATTCCCAAGAAAAAGTGTGCTACTCGCTTTCGATACAGGAACGCGGGAACTTAGTTATCATCGTTTCTATACAGATTGTCAGACACCGATAGTTTACAACGATCTTGTTAGATACCAAGTACTGTAACAAGCGTATCATGTCCATGTCAATGTTCTTGAATACCATGAACTTGGTGAAATCGATACTCGGTTACGAGATAACGATATTGTACCTCAAACGTGTTACACCTGGTTCGTTTAATCGATAAAGTCGTCAAACTCTCTCTTTAATTTACTCATTTTGCACGAGTAGCGGTTTTCAAACAAACTTTTCGTTATCAAAGCACTCACGCTCGTAAACTTTCCACGGGCGAATCAAAAAAGGAAACCCGAAAGAATCGCAGAGTCCGTTCGACCCTCTTATTAACGCGCAAGCTGCAGATAAGACACGATGACGAGAATAAATTTCCATATTTGCATTTTACCGCCGGATCTAAAATCCCTTACCCTCGAACGTTGCTTGAACGTAATTCCAAGACCGAAAGAAAAACAGTCTCACTGGACGGAGCTTACGTTACCGAGTTACTAATCGAACCAGATAGTTCGTCCAACCCCCTTTTCCACTCCTCCGTCTTCTCGTCTTTTTTATCTCCTCTCCATTTCCTTCACTTTTTTTCTCTTAGCTCTCCTACTCTATCCACCACTCACCCTTCCTTAGGTTTTCCCTCCACGACTTTGAAGCGCGCAGCCAGCACTCTCCTTACTATTCCAGGATACCCTCGAAAGTGCAGTGGAGAACTCGCCTCGCATTGATAATGCCTCGGCCATATTCCTGGCGAGAAAGCAAGGAGGATGCTCTAGGGAGAATTTGCAGTCGACGATAGGAACGAGGAGAAAAGAAGCGGCCGAGGGGGTAAAGGGATTGTCGAGGGTATCGGCCGCGAACCTTATCGAACAGAAGAAACGGCCGTGGGACGGTCGCGTTACGGGGATGAATATTAACCGGGACCTGTCACCAACGATCCTCCTGCTTTTCGCTCAAACTCTCAACTTTCGACTTTCATCCTCGCTAGACGCCTCCGCTGCTAGTGTTTAGGAGTGGAATCTTGAAATCTGGCGAGCTGCAGTCAGTCAACTTGGATTACTTTGTTTTGCTGGAATTTTCCGAGTCGTGGATTTTCGAGAGTCGGAATGTTGGAGAGCTTGTGGGTTAGATACTATCGAAAGTTTCGAATCGCTATGTGTGGCACAAGATTGAAGAATTTAAAAGGAGGTCAGGTTGAAATTCCGTATTACTTTGGAAGACATTGTCGTGAAAAATCTGACGAATTAAAGGAAACTACTACGGATCTTCGTAATTTCCTTGTCTTTGACGAATATAATTTAAAAGTAGCATTAACTTTCACGAAATGGTAAGGGGAATTGGGATTCGATGTTTCGAACAAAATTACTACACCGAAATCCACCAGCCAGTGTAAGTTCGTCCGGAGACCTCTTTTCCAAGATGAAGAAGACAGCGAAGTTCAATCGCAACCTCGAACTACCGGAATATCCCTTGAAATATCACGAACCCGTACGAACGCCGGATACATTTGGATAAAGTCGAGCCATAGGATCGAGGATTGCTTTTTCCGAAAGGCATCGTCACTCCGAAGAATACCAGACCGCGTTTGCGCATCTCGCGATGCCATTAGCGAATTACTTTTCCCCGTGTAAAGCATCGTCCTTTGGTGGCATAGATCCCTTTCGCTCTTCGACTTCCCTTCGCTGTAATATGCACCAGATCCATGTGAATAGTCATTCATAGACATCGATCGAATATCAAGAATCGAATGATAACGACGATTCAATGGCACGATCTATCACCTGCCAGATCTTCCTCGAAAAG
Organism: Bombus flavifrons; assembly: GCF_040668555.2. Lineage (NCBI taxonomy): Eukaryota > Metazoa > Arthropoda > Insecta > Hymenoptera > Apidae > Bombus > Bombus flavifrons. The sequence continues at coordinate 5,975,606 of NC_138451.1, forward strand.
GACGTGATCGAGAAAAAGGAGAGTGGATCGTAAATATAGCGACTTTTCGCGATAGATTTGCCCAAACATTTTTATCCATAGACAATTCGCAATTTTCTTTTTATCGTTATATATTTTTAGTCATCTTTACGTAACCATCCACTCTCATGAAGCAAGTGCAAAAATTGATAAAAAGGAACGATCTGTGTTAAAAATAAAAACCGTCCCCGCTACAAACTAAACAAAATCCAAACAGCAACAATTGAATACTCTGTCGCGAGTACGCTGAAGCAAACAAGATTTCGAAAGCTGCAAACACGCCATAAGAGTCGCCCTAAAAACCATCGACGAAAATCTTCTTATTCTGACAACGAGCTTCTATACTTTTCCCAACTACTAAAAACGGCGGAAAGCAACGAAAGGTAAAATCTGTGTACAGACAGAAGCGAGGTAAACGTTTCGAACACGAGAGAGTTTAGCGGATCCGGTTCGTTTGGTTGGAGACTCATCTCGGGGCAGCATAAAGAGGAGGTTCGATTTCCGGCACTTTCGCTGCGGCATAATGGTATTGGCAATCTTCTAAGCAGCCACGCCATCGGCGAATACTCGGAACGTCGCGACGCCGACCAACTTCTGTCGCGTCCTACTGACGGACTCCGCGTGTCGGCCATCAAATTTTCTTTTTAAATCGCGAGTAACAGCGTAAATCAGCTGTGACATCTCACTTCCGAAAGATGAGTCAGCGTGCTCGTAAACGAGCCACTCTCGTTGCAACCCTCGAACGATAGCGAGCTATGGTTACGACGGGTACGCGAATGAAGACACTTGGGTCACTCGTATGGCGTTCTAAGGGTGTTGCGTCGGGCAACACTCTACCTAAACCAGGCCACACACCGCGGGCAAGATGGCAGCCAGATGTCTTCGGATCCTTACTGCGTACCCTCAATAGCCTCAAGTACCCTCCATAAATCTCGGGAATTTCCTAGTCGAGGTCCTTCAAACCGAACAGATATTCTTTCGCTGAATTGTTTCCTAAAGTTTATTGTCCACCACGGGTTGACACGGGAAAGTGGCCTTTTCTCACGTATGAGGCCTCCCACTAGCGACTCTATCTCGAGGGCTGTTAGTATCCTTCCTCACCCACCACCATAGCAAATGACCAATTAACAACGAAGCATATTTCCCTCACTCTCTTAGCCAAAATCGTCACCAACAAATCCGATGGTCCCGTGCGCTAGACACACCCATCCTTAGCTTTCCTCCGCCACAGCACCATCACAGAACTTTACTGATCTTCCATCTTTCAAGCAGTCAACATCCTTTGACTGGGTTTACTCCCGTAGATCAGTCACTTACTTATCTTATACATACGCACCAGCGTAACTATCTTCTTCACAAAATTGTTGGAATAAACTGTGATTTCTAACTTATTATATCAGTGTCATATTCAATTAAACCATCTCTATTATCCTAATCGAAATAGGGGATCGATCATTTCGTGGCGTCAATTATCTAATCGTAACGGGAATTTACGACTCCCGTTGGCGTGCTTCCTCACGATCGCGTCTCTCCGCGAGTGAGACGTAAAGGGTGTTTGCGATTGATCGGTGTTATCGATTTGAGTTGATTTGAATTAATCTCCACCGAAGGAGATTGTTGTTTTCTTTGGTGGTGGTTAAGAGTTTCCTAAGAAGGTTTCGATGTGGATTCGATTGGATCGAACCAAGTTCTAGCGCTTAACGTTTGGTTTATGAAAAGCTGTTTCTTAAGAATGAATCAATTGCGAATAAAGACATTTAGGCAACTTGTATGGTATTTTGGACGGTTCGGTGTTGTCGATTTTGCATGATATTTTCAGTAATTGAAGATTGGGCTACGAGAAGATGGTTAAATTAGATTAAAAATTGATTAGTTTCTAATTAAATACAGTATACGTAGAATGTTGTACGAGATGATGATTCAAACTTGAGCGAATACTTTTCGAGAACCAATTACACCATAGAATCCCACATTTTTTACCAAAGCGACGCAGCAACGATTTAATTTCTGTACCATTTCTACGATGTAGAAAAAGGTATATTACGGCAGAAGGGCTGAACGAGTGTTCGTTCTCCTTGTTGCAAACGTTTCAACCCCTTGAGCGTTCAGAATGAACGTTAATCAAAGAAAGGAAGCCGAACGTTCGCTAGGACTCGTTAACAACGCGTAGGATTGCTACCGATGGAACGATCTGGATTAATTATACGGCCTTATTGGTGCGAGATAGCTCTTTGTAAAATCGTAAAAGGCTACAAGAAAGAAGCGAAGGCAGTAAAGGAGAAGAAAGCGGAGAAATTGTTCAAAGTTGAGAAAAATGTGATGGTATCCTACATTTAAGGAGATTGGATGGTTTCGATGAAGATATTTTAGAGAAATATGATCCATTGAGCGCCACGTCAGACCGGACGTCACAGATTTCCGCGATATTTCAGCGCGGATTTCTCTCAAGGCTAACGCCAGACGAGCGTGAGGATGAACGTCCGTGACTGCGAACCGTTATTACGTACCAGTATACTGTGATGCATGCATTTGCGTTTACGTGATGGAGAGCTAATGGCCATTTCTGATACCATTTTACTTGGTAATGCAAATATTTATTTATTCTGATTATTAGGAAAATTATCGCCATAGAAAAAGGGAAAGATGATTTGATTTCTGAAAATGTCGGTAGCGGTCGATAAAATAAAACTGTCCTACAATATCTTCGCATTTTGTTCGTTGTACGAGGAAATTTTGACAATCGTATTGAAATCGACGTGTGTTGATCGAACGATAATTAGGTATTACAAATGGTTTCATAGAAGATTTGGAAACGATAATGGAAAAAAATAGGAAGCTACGTTATTGATTGAATATTTATCGATGATTCTGAAGAATTGAGAAAAAAAAGAAGAGAATAGTGGGCAGAACACAATGAAGGAATACTTCCGCAATTTAAACGCCTGTAACGCAGACACCGAACTATTTCCTTCGTGAAACTGGCGGCTCACTTGCCTCTTGCCTTCAACGAAGCCTCGAGCGCCATTAATCAATGGGGAATTCAGCAATTAACGCTCTGGTTTTATTAACGTGCCACTCTAACCCGCATCCATGCCATCCAGCCGATATATCCGCACGTTATACAAGGTGTCTCAGATTTTTCCCCATTACGACCTATTATGACTATCTATTGGTTAGGCAGGACTGTCGATACTAATTATAAATTGAACAATTGCTAAGTAACTAAAATATGACTAAAACTCTAGAAAATATTCTTCGCTACTGAACCATTCAACGAATAGTTTCAAAAAAGTCAATATCTCTGAAAATAATAAAATATGGCCAGTGTGAAACACGCTTGATTTGCTATTTCGATATTTATGAATTTTTCATCAGACGTTAATCAATTCTTTCCAAAACATCGAGTGCACGCACGTACAGATGACTACGTATACTTTGATGCATGTGTAATTACGCATCCTATGTGGTGCATTCGTTCATGGTCGTACACATTTCATATACGAAATTTTATCGAGTAAATCCTCCGGTAGCTTCGGCTGGATAAAGCCTTGCATTTTCACGCTTTTTGTCGGTTCACCTTTTTCCAACCCTTTCCTCTTTACTGCAGATTCTTCTTTTTCCTTTTAGTTCGCTTGACCTCGATCACCGTGGTCGCTGAACCGCAGATTCCTTTTTTCAATTTTAATCCCCAACCAATAGGCAGTCGATGGCAAAAGGACGAGCAACGCAGTTCTTCTGACGAGATTTCGCGATCCCCTTGTCGACACCCAGCCGTGAAATTGTCTTCATTAGGCGACTCGTGTGAAATTCCACGAGTGTCGGGTTTAATTTTTCGCGCGAAACAAAGTGTGTTTCGCTGTGAGAAAAATTGAGGAACGAGCGGGGAAAAAGTAAGTAAAAGATAAGGGACATTTCGCACGAGTCGAATAAAACCTTAACCGAGAAGGAAACAGAAGTAAAAGTACCTTTAATTAATAAATTCTCCCGTTTCAAAAGGCAATTTTGACACTAAATATCCAATCCCACTTCGTTTCAAACATACGTACACATATCCTCTCGCCAAATCTAATTCCTCGACCTCTCTCTAATTTCCTCGAAATTCACTGTCCCCCGGTTCACCCCAACATCAATTACCTGGAATCCATAGACACGTACACACACCGTATAGGATGAAACTGGAAATCGAAACCGCGCTGTTACAAACAGCATCTACGAGAGTAGAAGCGAAGTCGATGGCCGCGGGTAGGATAATTGCTCGGTGAAAGGAAAAGCCGCGACAGACAGTGAGATCGTGGCGAACGATTCGACCATGGATCCCATTTCCCGTAACAAGCTAACAGCTTTGCTTTTCCAGCTGGAACAATCGGACTCCCCCCTTGGCAGAGGACTGATACCACCGTAACAGCCGTATAACTGTCGCGAAGCGGCATGGTTTACATGAAAGATCGCGCGTGACTAGATGTGATCTGCACGATCGTAAATGCTATCTCACTGCTGTTGTTGGTTCTGTGACGTTACAATGGGACGCAGAATTGTTCTGTGTGCTTCGGGATTATTTTTTCGTTAATTAGCACGGAACGGTTGGGTGAATAACAAATCTTACGTGTTTTAGGGTGATGGTCGTTTCTTTAGATTCGACGTTTCATTTATAGAATCACAATATTAATATCGCGTGTTCTTAACATTTAACCACAAACAGAATGTTTGTTTTATTGCTAAGCCAAGATAATTTATTTTATTGTAAGTTAAAGTTTGTCAAGCTCTGAGTATTAAGAAAAATTATAACGAAAAAAGGCGATTTTTAATAATAATAACAATAATCAGAATTTAGTAAAAATACATATATTCCTAATTAAGCGCCAAAAATTGATGAAAAGCACTTGTTACCTTTCATCCTGTAGTTTTGATTAACGATGAAGCATTTTTTTGAAATTAATGAGAAATTCGATCGATTTGTTACGAACAATCGTAGCCGATTTTCATTCGAAATTCGTCGGTATTTTAAAGGGATAGAAGTGATAAATACGATATTATTGGCTTCGTTAATGAAGCATGCCGAGCACGATTTAAACGTAACATCGAAATAATTGCATTGTTTAGCGATTGCTATAGTCATTAATGTATATGTAAAATAACGACGATCCTTGTTGCACATTTATCGCTAATGAACGAAGATCGTACGAACGAGTGTTTACGAGAACCTGGTGCCCGATGTTTGTGACTTCTATCGCATCCAATTGTTACATCATCCAAACGAGAAATGAAAATATGATAAAATTCTTCGAGTGCAGAAAGTTGAACTTTAACTTTATGGATCTGCACAGAATTTTACGTTACGAGTAAAATCCGCTTTGCGGCGATATTTTTATTCGTTGCTGCGTGTAAATTTTTTTCACGTTTAATCATTTTCACAAAATTAATCCTCTTGCAATGAAAGTTGGATCATTGTTGCCACGAGCGTGGAATATTTTATTCTATAGACATTAAACGAGAAACCGGCTGGAGAGCAGATTATGTACAATAATTCGGTCGGATAATATAATAATACGTAAACGTAACATAGAAAATAATAAACGTGAAATATTTGCATGAACCAGATTTGGCTTGGTGTTCGCCGTCTGTCCAACGGTTAACCGATTGATTCTTTATCGCTCAAAGCAATTTCACCGTTGCGAATATTTTGTAAAAGTGTATGATAACGAAACGAAGAGAAAGTTGGCGAAAATGCAACGGTAAATTGAGACGAAGCTTGCTGGGCTTTTTAGAGATAGCGGCTTGAACGATTTATCGAGAGCGATGCAATAAGGAAATTACGAGGACTCGAGGATTTATTGAATCTTCTCAGCTCGTTTCAGAACGTAACTCTAGTCGGGGACGGATTGCGATAAAAGTGCTTAGCTGTAGCGAATCGTAATGGAGTGTGATTGATAACGCTTTGCTCTCCTCGATCAGACCCAGTTTATCATTGTTAACACGCGCGGACAGACGTGGACACGTGTTCCCTCCAACTTGGAATAAATTCTCTCTTCCACCATTTCCCCCCTAATTATCCTCAAATACGTATATTTATGTTTTATCACAAATCACTCTTAATTTTTGGCAAATCAAAATTATTGTTATTAGGCAACGAATGAATTTCTTTCGAAAGTAAGTACTAATCGATGAATCGAGTGAAGAATTTCAATCTCATTCTGTAGCATAGAAGAGAAACTCCAAGGCCGTATTAAAATACCTGCAATCCATAGGCGATCTACCTTCTCGTTCCTTCTCTACTTTTCCCAATCTTCCTTGACAAGATTTCTTGAAAATCTCGGTGCATTCAGTTAGACCGGTAACAACCCCTTCCTGCATGTTCGTCGTGGATTACGCCCCTAAAATCGGAAGGTCAGTGAGCTGGAAGAAAGATAAAATCCGCGCTATTCGTATTCGCCTCGTTAGATCGGAACGACGCAATTAACAACGTCGATCTGGTCGATCGAGTCCGGACGCTGGAAGACGCCTCCGCTTTTGTCCGATTCGACACGATTTGAAAATTTCACCACGGCTACATAGCTGTTCTTCGCGACGTATAAACGAGAATATAGAATCGATACCGATTGCCTGGCGTACAGTTTCTCTCGGTGACCTTCCTATCCTCTTTCGTCACACAGGGAAAGTTCAGCTTGCAGTTATCTTGCCACCTCTTTGTATTGACGATTTCAATTGCCAGCTAGGACAATTTAGATCCAGCCGAGCGATAAATGGCGCGCGATTGAATAACGCCTTGATTAAACGCGATCCCATTTCTGATAATTCCCCCGCCTTTTACTGCCCCTCAATCCCCTATCGTGGAATTTTCCTCGCAATAAAGTGCAGCTATTCGAAAGATGTCCAGAATACTTGCATCTTTTGGTCAATTTGTTGGGGAATTTGCTATAAATGAATTATTCCATCTTCTTCCGGATATCGTACTCCACCTTGCAATTATCATTACATTATAGTTACAATCATAGCTTTTACTTACGATGTCCACGAGGTGGTGACTCGCCGGTGATCGAGGCGATGCGTGGTGCGTCCTCGCTGATTTCGATGTCAGCCGACTTCTGGTAGACGTCCGCGATAGAGGCGGTGCAGCGCAATACCAATCGTCCATTACGAAACATGTCGTTCGTCACCTTGAAGTCTATGGTCGATTTCGATACTTGTGAATCGTCGTCCTGTGGAATGACCAAGTATCTGGTTCTGTACGTCATGCTGCTGTTCGTGATCTGCAAAGATGTTCAAACAAGGAAAAAGTTTAATTCTCGGTTCATATCTTTGGATTATAAATAATCATAATAGTTTGGAATAAAGATGATCATAATCATTCGCAGGATATTTAATTTTATTTGAAGACCACCGATCATCTCCATATCTATTACAAAAAAAAAAACATGGCAAGCTTCGGTTATTTCAACGCCGAGATCGTTTCCTTCTATTTTCTTTTTTTAATTTTGTGCTTTCTATTGTCTACGGAAGAAACGAGGGTTTGTATTTTTCATTTACCGCTAACGGTTAGACAGGATTTAATTAGAAAATTAGTTTCACTATACTCATCAAGGCATGTTAGTCCGTTAACAATACACTAAACCAAGTGTACACGTCAAATAAATATTTAGCGGCTAGAGAATGAAACAGATTAATTCCGAAGCTCGACGTTGTATATACTTGTATATACTTTTATGTATAAAGCATAAATTATTATGCCACTGCGAGAAGACCGCTATCGTTGAATATGCGACGATGATTTTGTGCCGGGAAAATGTGCCGTGTTGTCTTATTTAAGGCATTGAATAAATAAAATACTCTTCGCAACTACCAAAAACTTCAATTAAAAAAATCTCTATCCTGCAGATTTTCGTGTATGCACATTCCGAGCCGACAACTGCAACTAACACTTTTCCTCTGACATCTTTCTTAAGACGACTCGATGAACCTAATCTAATTTCACTTCCCAAAGCACGAAACATCGTCCATCGAGCGATACACCGTTCAAACCGTTACTACGCAGTTATTACGTTATTCCCCAGACCTCTTAACGTTTTCCTGGACAAATAATTATCGATCGCCTATCAGAGGATTCGCTAGTCAATCCAATTTCCTGCTTGCCATCGAAGACGGCGTCTCCACAGATTCTTCTGCAACGTCTCTTCAGAAATGAATTCGTTGCTTCTAAAGATATTACGCAGTTTCGTTGCTCTTAAGGTAAATGAACAGCGGGAAGAAACGGCTTCGAACCTTTCTCTTTCCATTTTCCCATCTTGTTCTTCCTCCTTCGCTTTACTTCTTCCCGGTTTTCTTCAGAGACGAAAGAAGAAAGGCTAAAGAAACAGAGAAGACGCGACACGAGAGTCGCTCGGAGTTATTACTTCGGGGAACAAACGAGGGGCTGTGCATTAAGTTCGCGGGCTCGCGATGACGCGAGACTACGCGGTCTCTGTTCATAAAACATAATGCATAAAGCTTGTGCCTTGTCGCGTATCGTCGTTTCTACTCCTCTCGCTCTCTCTCTCTCTCTCTCTCTCTCTCTTCACCTTATCGTCTTATCCCGTGATATTGCGACTTCTCTCGCCAGCGATATCGACGTCACACGGAATTCTCGCTGAACGAGAACGTATGCCGTCGTTCCTGATTTTTATTCAGATCGAGCGTGTTCCTCAATGCAACGTTGACACGCGATGGTTAATGGCGATGGAAGTTGCTCGTTTGGGAAGATGGCAAATTCTGGTACAGTGGATGCGACCTTCTCAGACAATTTATGGGGTTGAAGTTCGGAGAAAGATAGGTAGCAGTCGTAAAACAAATTTTAAACTGTCCCGTCTTAAATGTTCTGAATGACGATCGACCAAGGATCAAAAGCTGTCGAGTCACCACGTCAAATGTTGTTTTGAGTCACGATATCCGATCAACTGTTACTACATTGCAGCCTCTGATCCAACCCTATCGACTGCAATAGCGTTGTAGCTTCTAATCCAACCCTATCCTCGAGACAGTGATTTTCCCGGCGGGAAATGGAACGTAATCACGAGCCGGTGATCTCTCGAGAATACTTTGATTACGCGACACCTCTCATTAATTTCACAGTGGTGAAATATAATTAACCGGATATCCCAACGTGGAAACTTCGTCAGCCAGATATCGACGATGGTTCGAGATTTATCGGCCCTAGCTGATGAAGCGCAGATACCCTTCGGTATTCTCTATACTTCTTCTCCGACTGTCATAGTGATATCTTCTCGTTGAAAATACGATTTTCTGTGATTCGTCATATTGCGAAAACTTTATGAGCGTTTCGAGTCTTCCTGGCGGAATTCCGCATCGTTGTAAATTCGCCGAGTTTTATCGTTTTCTCAGAATTCCCTGCCACTGTCGTTTATCTTGTCTGCGTCAGCGCAACCATACCGCTTCATACAAAATTCCTAGCACGGATCCTCTAGGCAGAATGTAGGTCGCGTTCTTTCCGCGAGTTGATAGCTCTTGTTCCATTTGACGATTAGCATTTCCAAATGAATACAGGATAATTATGAAGCGTCGACGAATTCCCTTCCATCTTTGATTGAGAAGTTCGACTATTATTACAAACAGAGATCGTGTTTCTTAAGGAAAAAATACCAACTGTGGAAAACGGTACCTGCAAAGTATACAGAGAACTCCTACGCTATTTCTCAATTTTAGCATCCACATACGTGATCGATCACTTTCGAATTAATTTCTCAGGAGTCAAACAATCAACGTCGATGAAATCGATCAGTTTGTACAAGGTACGTACTAAGCTGAATTCCAACCATACGTAAATTCATGCACGAAACAACGAGAAATTTTCTTTCGTTCGCAAACTAGTTCCTCGAACAATACAGCGAAGAATATCTTCGTTTATTTGAATCCTAGGCCAACTAGATCACAAATACTAAAATCACCATCGATGCTTTCGTTCGTAATCGCGGAATTAAATCACACCCTGTCAATAGCAAACAAGCGTACGAATAGTTTTGAACGATGGTGCGTATTTCATTCAACGCTATTTTTGCTCAATCAAAACCCGCTTTGAAACAAACACTCGAGACCGGAGTCACCAAGTGGGTACTTGATCCTCTGCCAGGAGGGCGCTCTTTCCACCGATCCGGAATCCAGTACTCGGTCGTATTTTCTCGCCGCCGCTTCTTCCGCTTAGCCAAGCGAAGCATCGACGAATTTTCTGCGACAAATCTCAGCTGTCGGACAAAGACCCCAACGAAATTCCCTTAAAGTTACAAATTCGGAATACGGGACGAGTGTGTACGCGTGGATACAACAAGGCCGTTTCCCAGGGGCCTAGCCATCGAAAATGTATTAGCGTGGTGTCCGTGTCACGGATTTGTCGGAGACCGTCGCGCGAATCGGGAACGCCAGAAACGTCGCTCGTTAGAGGCTTCTTTCCGGTAGACGACGGACAGAAAACCGATAAACGCGTCATCCAACCCTTCGCGCGACTGTCATTGCCGTGATCTCCGGGTGCGTTGCAATTTTCGAGGACGAATGGTGACGAGAGGGTTCCCGTGCCATCCGAGTTTTCCAGTTACCCAAGTGGAAACCGGGTTAACGGACGTCGAACTGTATTTTCAAGATTGGATGGTTGCGTTTCTTCTACGCTTTTTTACAGTTTTTCACTAGTTTTCATCGAAGTAGATTTGCTTCGTACCTGCGGCCAATAAAATATTCTGCTTCTTATATTATTAAGCTAAGTATAATCTTTGGCGCTCAAGAATATCGCGAAGCTCGATTAACCACCAATATTCCAAAGAATCATTATGTAAAACGACAGGACAAGTAGACCACTGCAATCCACCACAGAAAAGAGGAAGCTGCGCAACCAATAATAACTTCGAGCAGAGAGGATGCAATTAAATTTCATCCAACACTACTCTCGCAGTCTGCGAAAGCTTTTAACTTTCAATATTGCCTGAGTCAGCTTGTGTATTCGTGGATGCACACCTGCGAACGCGTACATTTTTGCGACGCTATACACGCACGACATTGCGAAGTATCTATACATACGTATACAGGATGTCTCTGAAATTGTGCAACAAGCGATCAGGTGATAATTCTACATGTAAAAATAAGTTCTCTCTCTTCTCGTGTTAATATCTGTAAACACGAACGGTATCACGATTTGCTTTCTACCACGTTACTGTTATCTTATTTCCGCAATTTTCGCATTTCGAATGCTTTCGTAAATAAGGACGAGAATATTGCCTTCTAAGAATGATTTTATTAACTTAACAAGTGTTCAGAATGTTGCCCAGAATGTTGCAGCATACATAGCCTCTGCTCTCCAATTAAATTATTGTCAGCACGAGCAGAAAGAAAAGTCCGATACCTCGAAACTTACAATTAGTACACGCGCACCTAGCGGATCTTCGAACTCGTTTTTCTCGAAAACGAAGTTCCAAACGTCGAAAAAATATTATTCTTTATTTGTCGACTTATTTTTGCTCGTAGAATCATCACCCCACCGCTTGTGCCACAATTTCGGAAACAATTTGTATATTCTGTGTGACGGAGAGATGGAAACGATTTCCTATTCCGGTGACCGGTATCGTTGAGCAAACCACCGGTTGAAAAACCTGCATTTTCTCAATGAACCCAGCTTCTATTATGATCTTTGAACGACCCAAGACTTCTACCTGTTTCCATCCTTTTCTCGGCCGTCGCTTTTCCGCACGAGCTGACGCGCGTTTAACAACTTCTCCAGGCTACCTCCGTCGATATTTCTCGCGAGATATCTGCTTACAGTTCGCTCGAGAAGACTTAAAACTCTAGATCGTATTAAAAGTTGCATCGTCCCGCGAGGCTCGCTGGAATAAATCCTTTGCCTTGAAACTCCGCTCCTTCGATGGGTGAACCGAGTTAACACTTTGCTTTCTCGCCGGAGGGATATTCTCTGTTCTTTCAATTTCACCATTTAGCTAGACAAACTAGATACGATCATGTTTCGTGCACGGTATACCATTGGCAAGAAATATCGCTATACTTTGCCGGAATTTTCTCCCTTGGTCGTAATACAGCGTAGTTTCTTATACAGCATGTAGACTGTGTTTTTGAGTAAATTTTAGCGGAAGAATTTTAAACAAGACATTTCTTTATAGATCCTTTATTTAAGATTTGATATCAATTGTTCAATCTGATATTCCATTGTCTCAATTACATTTTGTATTAAATTTTGCCACATTTTCTGAATAATTTGTTCGACCAAATCTTAAACGACTCACCGTGAGACTGTTCGTAAAACGAAGCGCAGAAACAAGGCGAGGGTCTACGATGATGTTAGAAGAAAGTTGCCGACAATGGATCAGGGGGAAGAAAAAAGAAAAAGAGGACGAGGGTACGGGTAGCTTGGTTCTTGTGACACGCGTGTCAACGTTCACTAGCGCAGATAAAAGCCAAAAATGGCAGGGCGAAATTGCTGGTGCCTGCTGCATTTTCGCAGCGGCTATTGTTACAGGCTGGACACGCGAATTTTCAGTCGCGCTTAGAGACCTCTCCCTTTCCCGTCTGGCCATCCATCCTTCCACTCTGTTTCACCATCGTCTCTCGGCCTGTTTTCGTTCGGCGAGAAACTAAATCGCCAGCCGCTTTCAGCTCTCGTCGCCACGCGTTAATTATAACCGATCCGATCCCATAAAGCGGCCAAATTTATTTCCCGAACCCGTCGAGACCGGGAAAATTATTTCGTCAAATAAATCTCGGACCGGTGGACCGGGGGCTATCGACGCGTTGAAACACCACCAGGTACGAGATCGAAGAGCGCCACTGACTGAGATATTAGAAGCCGATACGCTCACTGATTTGTTAACAGTGCAACTATGGATCGCTATATTATAAAATATGGATTTGCATGAAAAAAAAATGGAAATGGAAGATTTATTTATAATGGTTGCAAAAAGTATTGACAGATACCTCTATTTTTTAATGAAGCGTCCTTTTATCAAATTTTACATATTTCACTTTGATGGTATCAAATTTTTGTAGTCATACGATAGTATCGTTAAATAACACGAGATTTAATGTACTCGGACCCAATTAATCGGTACGTAAACTATATAATAAATACAACGGCGTGTCGATATCTCTTGTAACGAATGTATATCATCTATATTTAACTGATATAGCGATACATTTTAGCGTTAGTAATTCACCGAATAACGCAGAACGTTAAGAGTTAAGCATTAAGCGAGCAGAATCCGAACAACAGGAAACATTCGCGCTGTCTGAAGAACAGTAGTCTGACTAACGACTAAAGTCGAGCAAATAACTTCGGCATCCTTTTCCTCGCGACATCGCGGTCCATTTAAGCCTCGGGCAGAGTCCTGAGGGATCCTCGAGAGCTTCGATCGCCAACTTTTCTTAGAACTCGAACGCTGTTAAACACGTTCCTCTCTGCTTTATCCTTGTTTTCCTCCGACAAATGTACATCCTTCCTCACCAATAACATTTTTACGTTCCCGTAAGTGTTCTCAAAGAGATTTTTCCAACATTTGTTCTGGAACATTCGCTGAAACTTGTTTGATACTGTTCTTACTTTATTTAATAGGATCGAAGAAATATATTCATACGTTGTTCTGTTTTACGCACTGTTTCGTTAAAAATTGGTAGGTTCGGTGGAAAAGTGTTACGAATATATTCTTTTATTTCAAAAATTGAAAGATATATCCAAGCTTTTATGAAACATACGCGTAATAAATCAAATATTTCGATATTCTTGAAATATTTACATAAACATTTCCAAGCGTTTATGGCAACGCGTAGTAAAATATTTTAATGTTTCAAGGCATTTCTATTTGCTATTTCTTTTTTTTTTTTTTTTTTTTTGCTTTCCTAATATCGAAAACAATTCGAACGCGATTGTATTTTGAACGTCCTCTTCTTTAAAATCACCGCTTGAAAATCAAAGAAATTGGTTGGTTCCTTTATATTCTGCGAGGCATACGCGCCATTTGTTCCGATCGATCGCGTTACGTCGGCACGGTTCTATTCAATTTCCGTCCATCTTCGACGCCTTCGATCCAGTTTTGTTTTTCAATCAACACTGGGGCCGACTGTAACTACCTGGTCATTTCACATTTCAGCGCCGAGCTTTCGTGCGGTAGCACGGGTGTACAGCATAGCGACGGGAATTAAATTTATCGAGATCCATCGAGATACATATCCGGGCAATCGGCGTGAGGGTGGAGCGACGAACAGGGGAGGGTGGATAACCGGTGGCTCGCGATGCCTCGTATGCAAATAAATCGTTATTCCGCGGTATTTGTTAAATCAACCAAATTATTCCGTTAAATCGCAGGCACCATCGTGGCTCGACGCGTTTAATCGATCACGATGACCCCCGATGAGTTATATGTTTTCGATCGAGAACACGGGATGCTACGGCCACTTCCGCCCGTTGTCTTCTTTCTCTTGTCCCATTTTCTACAGTTTTTTTGGACGAATCGTGATATAAAAGCTAATAGGTATTTTCTGTCGTTTAATGTTAGTTTTGTTTCTTTATTTTGCCACGTGGAATCGTTCTTTGAAATTTAGTTTTAGTCTGATATTTCCGATGGCGACAGTGAGAGTACTGGCACTGTATCTTTGTTTCTCGTATTTTTTCAAATTTCCTGTGACCCTCTATCTCTATTTTTCTCTCTATAGCGATGGTTATTTCACCTCACGATGTACGCGTGACGCTATTTTACTTTAATTTCATTTGTTTCCAACCAGAACAATCTAATTTGATCTAATCCATTACAAACAACTAAACTTGTAGTGGAAGCAATTTGATTCTATCTAATCTGTTATAGACGTGTAAAAAGTTGTCCACGCCTATTTTACATTTATAGTGGCTGTTTCGTAATAAATAAGAGCAATCTGAGATTTCGTCGAGACAAATTATTTCCCGTTTAAAAGATTGGCCACTTTCGCCCCGTTTGATCACTTCTCGAACCGATATCTCCACCAAATTGGATTTCAGGTATCAAATTCCGGCTTCGAATCTTCTTCCACGACGTTCTTTAAGATTTGTGCTGGGAAAATTCTTAGAAAGACAAATGACGTCGATTAAAGTCCTGGACGGGGTTATTCGAGGAGCATATAAGAGTGTAACAGGGAAAGCGGCATTCATTAGTTTGTCGTCAGACCTTCCATTGGTTATCGCGTCGGTGTGCCTTCATCTGATTTATGCTCGTCTTCTTGGCTCTCTAAGTGAATACTCTACCACGTTGAAACTCATTTAACTTGTTGTGTCTTCGAAATGAAATCATCTAACTCTTTAGTCCATTCGATCCCAAAATTTATCGTTTTCGGTCGATCGACGAGTTCGATTTATCGTAAATTATCTATTATAAAGGGTATATTTTCATTCTATTATTAGAAACATTCGCAAAGTGAACGATTAATCTTAAGTAAATTTACTCTTCAGACCCTTTACTCTCAAGTGTTCGAAACACCGTCGGTTGCAGGAGAAACTCCATCGTTGTAGAATGGTCCATCAATTTTGAAGTATCACTACTCTTCCCTCTAGCCCTCGAATCATTCTACAATTCCTCTATCATTGAGCATTCGACACAATACACGACCGCCATATTCCAAGAACCTGTCATCTTCATCCACGCGAATTCTCAACGCTATCTCATCGCTTCTTCGCCTCTCTACGCTGGGGTCTTTCGAAAAATCGGGCGAGGCATATTTCATCGTGTCCTCCTTAACATTGGATTTCTCTGCGACGAGATTCACCGCAGAATCAAGGATTCTCCGAGCGTTTCTCGAGAGTATCTCGCCAAATTGATCTATTTTCAAGGAATATCCAAAGAAAAAGATCGATCGTACGATGGAACGGACAGAATCGATCGTTATTCTGTTTTTCGACGAAATAATTGCCATTTGCTGGATACGAGCCGTTGAACCATGGCTCGATCATTTATGTTCACTCTTGTTTACACGCGCCGCGTACACGGCCAAATAATTCGTTCGCGTGCTGGGAAATTAATTACGAATTATAAGCGGAACATCAAATTGCTCTAATTAATTAATCCGTCACAATGGGCCCGAATATGTGTTTGCTTGTGTCGGCCGCTCTTCGCCGGCCTAATATCCGGCAACATTAATAATTCACTCGAAATAATCGCGCCTCGCTATTATTGTACCCCCTTGACATATCACGGGTCACCGCAAAAACCAATGGCTATTTTTGTCTCGCCCCACCCACGGTTATCGTTTTTGTTCTGGTTACCTTGGCGAGGTACGTTTTTGATTAATTCCTGGCCTGGAGAAAATTTGTGTGCACGCGTGTTTTTAGTATGAAATAGGTACGAGGTAATAACGAAGCGCCGCCAAATGGATTGGCATTTTCTTTTTTTCTTTTTTTTAAGGAACAGAATACATGGAATAGAATTGCGGATAGAATGTCTAGAATGTTCAGGGTAATTGTGGAATATTTCTGTATTTAAATTCGTGATACGCTAGTTAATAACGAAACACGATCAGACGAATTAGTTGTTACTTATTTGACATATCCTCGTGTCTAAAATGTTTAAGATGAATTCTAGAATATTTTTTTTCTTTGCAATATCCGAGATAGTTGCACGATACTCTTATATTTATTACCAGGATATATACACGACACTCGTGAGATATTTTTAGATCGAAAAATCTATCGACTAATACAATTCATATATTTCTCTCGGAAGAAACGTCTTCCGAATACAAAATTTTCTCCACTCCGCACCCTCAATCTCCTCAAGCACTTCCTTAAATTCATTCACCTTCCTTCACATCCCTCGAATCACCCTTCTTCGGCTTTCCCTCTGAAATTATTCCTACAGCGAGAAACACCTCGTGTCAACGAGCTCACCTGAACGGCGAACGGGGTGAAAAGGTAAATGGAACGTAACGGAACGAGGGGTTGGAGGTTGGCGAGATGGAAGTCGAAGCGAGGGTGTTCCTTGTGGAACTTTAATCATCCAGTAAGGTCACGTAGCTACGGCTCGAGGACATACATATATAGCGGCTTGGAATAAGGCGTGAGAGAACTCCGACGATATACTTACGAGATCCTTGTTCAGCTTCCACGTAATGGCGGAGGCGGGCCTCGAGTTGCCTGTGGTGCAGTTCGCCCGCAGCAGCTCACCCACTGCGATCCTTTCTTTCTCGATACCGATCGTCGGGTCCGTTTTCGGCGCGTCTAAGGCATAATAATTACGTTGTTTAGCACACGCGACTGCTAACTCGACGCCTGGCGTAAAGCCAGCTCTACACGTCGAAGCGTCGATGCGAAGAGTGAGCTGGAAGGGGTTGCGAGTGTTTTGGCAGGTCTTTCTTGGTTGTAAATATATATATATATATATGTATGTATATATATATATATATATATATATATACATACATATATATATATACATATATATATATATATATATATATATATATATATATATATGTAGTAACTTATGGATCTTAGAGTAAGGACTAGTAATGATGCTTTAATTAGGGTTTAGTGTAGTTTAATAAGCGATACTCAATAACAAAAACCGAATGCAATATCGTCGTACGTATTATTATCATACACGCCCTGACTTTCCGATTCACACACCGTGACCTCTCAACTCACACTGCACTTCTCCACTCGCATTCTGACCGTTCTAGCATCCCTTTGTCTTTTCCTAGGCCCACCACACGCGTGTTCCTCAGACGCTCGTGGCCAGGGTCACGTAGGCCTTTTCTACGAAGCTATGCACTTGAAAAGACCGATGACACATTTATGGACCCGATGGTGCCTCGGCTTTCGCGACATTGTTCATGATTAATTCGATGTTTCTTAGGCCCTTTACCCCGATACTACATATATATATATATATATATATATATATATATATATATATATATATATATATTATTTTTGGAGTCGGATAGAGTATTTATTGTCGTTATATATATACATATTTCATTATATTCCATTTTTAAAAAATCAAGCAAAATTTGATTTAATTAATTTGTAATGTTCAGTTTCTTGTCTCGATAGACTTGATCAACTTGCAATAGAAATTTACGTATTCGTGATACATTTAAACAATCTAACTTTTCAAATCTCGACGGAGTTGACTCGAGTTCAAAATTTATGTTTCGTAATCCTTCGACGCACAGTCGATAGATACCAACAACAATTCGTACAAATTACAGAATCTAACAATAATCCAGTTTAAAACTATTCCATTACTCATAACTACTTCACGTTTCTCAATTTCAAACCGTTCAATCCTTCGATACAATGGAACCAGTTTCTCAGCCCGTGGATAATTAAAGCGGCATCAATGTTCGAATTTCTATTCTGGAAAAGGGACGAGGAGAAAGAGAGTTCTTCCGGTAGTAGTTGAAGGCCGAGTCGCGTTCCTGTTGGAAGTCTTCCGCGAGCCATCGAATCCAACATGAAAATGGGTGTCACGTAGGGGCGCACGTGCGCCGCATTACGGGATGGCGCTCGCACGATTCAGCAACCAGAAGGATTTGTCTACTCGGTGAAACTTTTTAATTCTGAACCGAATCCAGGCCGACCACTACTCACCTACTACTTCCATTCTGGCCCTGTTGATCAACGTGTGGTACGAAGGGCTTCCGGCAGACACCTCGCACTTGTACAACCCCGTCAGGTTCCTCGACACGTTGACTAATGTTACGTCGTTCGAGTTCGATTTGGAAACCTGTAAAATAAATCCAGATCGAACATCGTTGATAACGAATATTAGAATCAGTGCTGTTATCATAGATAAACGATTAGGATCGTTCTTAGAGACTGTTCTTGAAGCTGGACAATTGTCTATCAGCCAGAGAATATGAAATTGATTTTCCTCGTCTTTTGCGCAGACGGTATCGTTTAAAATTGTTTAACTAAATAGAAACTTGTCATTCTAACTTTCCTAACAATATCATTATACAAAACCACGTTCAGAAAAATTTCCTAAATTTCTTCTGAAACTCGCCAAGACCAACAACGTCGATCGAAGTTTTATTTCGACTCGCGGTTTCCGTCTACCGTGCGTTAAACTCGCAGGACCGGAAACCATCGATGCTTTGGTGAACGATGCTTCCATTCGGAAGGAAGAGGTCGAGGAGACGAGCTGCTTCGCTTGAAACCACCACGAGGATACTTTTACAGGCGATCGAGCCGCTCGAAATCTGATAGCGTCGAAGGAACTACCAGGAACTTTCTCTGCGCCTCCTTCTTCTTCTTTTCGTTTCGGGTGATATCGTTCCGCCAGGAAGTTGACTCGACTCTCGGTTACAGGATTGATGCCCGACTAAAATGTATTCTTCTATCGGCTCGCCGGAAAATGCTCCACTCGCTTCCACGGATTCGATTAATTTCTTTCGAACGTTCGTATCTCTCGCGAACTATCTGCCATTCTATTTAACTTTTCGAAAATCAGTTTCCTGCATGAAAAATGGACTGCCGCTGCTTGATGGAGCAGCCTACGAATTTGAAGATCGTCGATATAGCTTACAGTTCGTTTACAGCCATTCGTAATTCTTCGGACAGTTGCTACGATAAATTGATATTTCTATGATCGAACAATGAAACAACAGACTGTGTTCCTTTCCATTGACAGGATAAATAGAACTTAATTATAGGAAATACTATAGAAGAAATGAATTGCATAGATGGAAAAATAATACTACCAAGACGATATCATGGTGATTACTTTCTGCACTTGTTTACGGAGAAAAAAAAGAATATACGTAGTACCATCTATTCACCGTAGTTTCCAACAGATTGCTCCCTGACAATCATTCCACATTACAAAAATAAAACAAGAGACTCTCTTTTAAATTTCAGGGCACCCACCTACGGATTTCCAACGTTGATAACGATCTCTCAGCAACTTCATAAACGAACCTTATCCACTCTGTCTCTTTTGTATAAATTTCGAACGGAAACGCGTATAATTTCCCGAATCTCTTTTCTCCTATCTTCTCCGCTCGCTTCGCTCGTTTTACTTCCCAGCTCGATTCCCTCCCCCCCCTCCCCCCCAGAATTACTTTGTATTCCACGCGACTATCGACCTTCCATCTAACCCTCTCCCCACGTCTAAATCTCGATCGGACTATATTCTACCCCCTCGACCGACCCCTCGTCGTTGCAATCATTTATATGCATCGCGGTGGTTCCCTCTGCCTGCTTTACAAACTACACCGGATACGGAAACAAGCTCTTTTCACCATTTCCTCTGCTTCTGATGGAATCGGCGGACCGACGAAAGAAACGTCCGCAGATCGTAGAAAAACGTTTCATCGATGGATTCTCGTTGTTCTTTCGAAATATCGAAAGATCGATATTTTTGTATTTTCGTCAGAAGACGAGAGTCATTTGATACGAGACGAATCAAGACAGTTCTGATCAAATAATCTTCGAATATTCGGATTTCCTTTTCGTACAATTATCTTAAATATTAGACGAGCTATGGTTATTTTTATTTCATGGTATAGCCCATCGCGCGGAACCGATAGCTTTCCACGAAGATTTACGAACGACTGAAGTCTCGTGTCGTCGATACGCCACCTTGTTTTTCGAACCATTCTCTACCTCGTACAGGCTATTCATACGCGTGCTGCTTCTATGAATCCTTGTCGCTAGCCGATCTTTTACCATTTGTTTGCTGTATTGAAGGAATAAATCAGGTTTCGTAAGAAGACAGTGTTATCGCGGTGGTTTGTCGTTTCGAGGATGTACAGGCTGTTGGTTCTGATAATCCCGCTGCAGATAATCGATAGTGGTTGGGGATAAAATGATCTAAATAGTAATATTGGTAATACTAATCCATTAGAGACCGATATTTTCTTAAGCTTTCGCGGTTCTTCGTTTCGCTACATTTTACTGTCACGTTATTAAAATTCTGTTCTTTTTATATTGTATATAAAGAAAATTCTATGGATTTCCTTGATATTAGGTTGTCCGAAAAGTTTCTTTCGTTTCATAAGATGATAATAGATGAACAACAATTTTTGTTTTATATTATTTTATTGAATTAAGTATGATCCATTTCGTTCTATTTCTATTATTATGTTCGTGCATAATTCAATAAACTAATATAAAACAAAAAACATTGTGCGTCCATTATTTCCTTATAAAACGAAGGAAACTTTTCGGACAACCTAATTATTTTGAGAAAGAAACGATCGATAAAAGCTGAATTGAAACGATAATTAGGACGAATACGAAGTCTTTGTATCTTAAAAAATGTCGATACCAGTCGTATCTTCTTGGAACTAATGCACCGTCTCGGCCTTTTTAGTTATCGACAACTCTACAAAACGGCGTTGTCAGCGGAACAGCACCTCGGAAACGAGTGTGGAAATTTTATTAAAGATACCTATCGGCCAGCTGTATGCATCGCGCGAATGAAAAATTTGTTTTCCAATGTCTCGCTACCGAGTCGAAGTGGAATCGAATCGATTGCCTTGGTTTCGAAACTCTTCTATCTTGTCGGCATCCATTTGCCATCGTTCGCAAATAGCAGTCAACTTATCGATTCAACTAAAAAGTAGTTTACAGACTCTCTTTGCTTTCCTTGAGAAAAACTTCAGACCTAAATAAATTACCAAGGCTTTTTAAGATGGTTTGTTTAATATTTACAATTCATTTTAGTTTCATGTGACTAATTGGTTACTTTGAGGCTCGAGTTAAATATTGGATAGAACTTTCTTAGATTAGAATTACATATTAAATACAGCTTTTACAGGAGATTAGATTCGCGCATTAGATAGAATTTCTTACGGTTAGAATTAGGTGTTAGATAGAATTTTATCTGAAAGCTGTCATTTTCGCATGATCTCGAGGGTAAATAGAGCCGAAACGCGTCGCGTTTGCCTCTTTATTGCCTCGAAAATGGTTCGAACGAATTTCGATTGACGATACTATGTTTGGGCAACGTGGTGCTGGCTGGGTACAGCGTGAAAATGGAATCTAAACGCGCCGCTTTAACGTACTCGTATCCTTTTCGTGTTTACTTTGTATATCGTTTCTATCCATTTTGTGTTTTTTAAATCGCCGTTGTTAATATCAGTTTGTAAAGTATAAAACGTTGAGCGACGACGTACAACGTACAACTATGAGGAATGGAAACGAGAACAAAATACAATGGCGAGAAAACACGGGAGAAACAGAGATACTCGAAATGATATACGATGAAATATTTAGAAAATTATTCGATACAAATTATCCATCCTGTATTCGTACGTTTTTAATATAAAAATTCGTATTAGAACACAGATCGAATATTTAGCATCGCAACTTTCACAGGTGTAAGAACGCTGTTTAAGGGCTCTACTGTTTTTCGATCTAACGAAAAGCGGCGGGATCACAAAGTTCTAAAAGTGCTGGCAATTCTTTGTAAGATAAAATGAACAAGCCTGACTAGTTTACTCTGGCGAGGATGGTGACATCAGGTGGATCCGATAAAAGTGGCGCGCGTCACATCGACGTGAAACTTTTTGCCAACCCTTGGGGGAGCGCGTAAGTGCGAAACCGAACCGTAGACCGGACGAAAGAAATCGATAGGGCTGATTTATAGCGCGAGCTACGACCGCGACACGACCCTTTGGAATCCCCATTCAAGTGGATTTCATCCCAGGTCGGCCAACTTTCTTGTTTTACTCGCCTCCAACTCCACGCCCCGACATCCTTTTTTTCATCACAGTGATTTTCTTTCCACTCGCGCCTCCATTTAAATATTTCTCACGAATCGAGAGATTGTCGGAGAAAGGTCAGTTCTGATTGATTTTGATCCTGTGGTTGATCGAAATAGCGAGACAGTGAGGAAGCTTCTATCGCGAAATAGTTGAGAATACAAGCTTAAACTTCGCGAGGCAAATGATCGAATTTCAAATTTGAAACTGAATTTGACTTCTAATATTCCTTTCCTTAAATGAATTTAAACAGCCTATCTTGAGATATAATTATGCTTCAAATATAATTCTTCGAATATTTCCTGTGAAAAGAAAAAGAAAAAAAAATAGACAAGTTACGAGCACTCTCGACAACACACTCTTGACAAACACAACCCTTATACCATTCGAAACCTCTAAAAACTCGCATATCCCTCGAACACTTGCTCGTTACACGGCAACTCTCGGGAGGGTTGCAAAATTTCCGCAGAAAACGCAGTTAGAAAGTTTGAAAAGCGCGACGATATCGCGGGAAGCAGGCGGTACAGTCGATGAGGGGAAAAACAGGATGCTTCACTCGAAGGCGGAAAAATCGGGCCGCTATTCGGTCTTATCTTCACTTGCTTTCGAAATACAGCCGGCAGACTGATAAATGGACGTCGCTAGTACGTGCTTGTATCGGCTTGCAAAAGAAGTTCGCAGCTTTTGCCGCTGTTTCCTCTTCGAACACGTCAACCTGCAGCGAAAATGCATCAGCTGAACGAAACGATCATCATGGAATTTTTTCTTCCAAAAGAAAAAACGGAATATTTTTCTGCCATATACTGCTGTTGATATAAATGCGAAGCAACAAGAAAAGTTGGTGATTCTCCTAAAATTCTGATATATTTGGGACGAATTCTTGGCGAGAAATCTTTTGCAATCTTGAAATCACCAGATTTATTTGCTGAAGAGACTATCCTTCTCACTTTTTCTTTTCTCTTTTAAAGATTAGCCAAAGTTGCTTTCTCGTGGATTATTATTATCAAATGTTTTACAATAAATTAGGTACGTGGATATCTAAAAGGTTAAAGTTGAATCATCGATAGGATACTTTTTCCTCAGACGGGTCTGTAGGTAAAGTAACGCGAAATCTAACCAAAGGGATAGCACGAACTTCATGAGATTTCTCGTCATAAAGTTTTATCGAAGTGTTCGTTAAGAGTTTAATTGCGCGCATTAGTTGACGGATTCGGGTACAACAAGCCGCGTTTTTGGCTTCCGCCTCCGGAAAGACACTGTTCCCGATGTAATTAACAACGTTTCGTATCGACGGAAAAACTATGTCCACCCTCTTGCACAAACATAACGCCCATATATCTGCGCTAGCGTTCATCTTTGGCTCTCTGTTTCATACAAGTCAATAGGATTTAAACAGCCTACAGAGACATCTGTTAGTTGCTGGAATAATTTCATTCTTATTGCTGAAGAGATTTCGGATTTGTGGATTATTTACATATTACTACATGGACAACATTTTTCTAAATAAAATGCTGATTACATCAGACACACCTGCACTGTAGCAATTGAAGAAACAAAAATACCAAGCTTGTCGTTTTTGCATAACGTACATATGATATGTTCCTTTCCCGATGAATTTCGTTTTAACCCTTCAACTGCTACGATACGGTGTTTCCAAACATTAAAACACTTGTAAATCTGGGTTTCACGTATCGATATTTGTATTTACGTCATTTGTGGAAAAATAAAGAAAAGAACCTGTATACTTGAATACATTTTTTCAACTGAGCTCCCCGTACGTTACAAATAGATTATGGATGTTTATACATTCGTAGAAAGTTTAAAACCAAAATGCATAGAACGTAATAATCTAATCTAAAAGTTAGTTAAATTAGAAGACGAGAAAAGAACACTCACATTCACGTGCATTCCATCGATGTTAAAGGTTTTGCACGGAGGATCTCCTTCAGGCAGGTACCGATAGAACTCCGTATCCTCAAAGTACCATTGCAAGGAGTACAATGTCAATCCTTCTAGATCGTAATGACAGGATAGTGTCACTGTGTCGCCCGATCGTACCACCGCTGGCACGTTGATTGTCAGATCTTTCAGTCCTGTTGCACCTATAATCAAATAATGCGACACAATTTTGTAAAAAAATGCAACTGAATCGCGTAACGGTGATTTCTATAAAGTTTAGGGAGAACATTGATAACAGAAACAGTAGCTGTGAAATACAATCCTATTTTATTCGAATCGCTGAACGTATACACGTAGATATATGCGTTTTTTTTTTTAAATACCAATAGATCATTTTGAGGATCGGCCATTTTTATCGAAAAAGAAAAAAAATTCCATTTCGATCAGGAGAGCAAAAAATTTAAAAAAATGCTCGACTAACACGTATATATCGTAACGTATACTTACAAATTTGTATATCGCGTAACGGGTATCGGTTTCGTAGATTAATACTGGCCGCAGGGTTGTGTTACCAGTTAGAATGGCAAAACGGATAACCTTCGTATATGGCATATTTTTCCATCCGCTGTGACGCGTTCGTTTTGTCGTTTTAATTGGCGATACGAGGTGAAATGCTTGAGAGTTCTGGATAAAAACCGTCGAATGACAAAAACCCGTCGTTCTACGGACGTTTTTGTAATTAGCTGCCCGGAGTGTAACCATAGTACGGTATAAAGCGCCACTTTATGACGCGTGTTTTATCGTAAAATATTGTAACTATCCACGACCATGTTATATTCGTATTGAACAAAGAACTTGTAATTTCGAGAAACGATTACACGTTGCCGGAATTTATTACATAAACGTCAAAATTTGACACTTCAATTTACAACTTTTATAATGTCAAAGGGTTACGAGCAAAAGGCATTGTAAACTGGTGCATTGTTCTCCGCGAGCCTCGGCGCTTTCATCCAGCCAGTTATTTATCGTTCTAATTAGTTATTCCACCCAGTAAGAATGTAGAACGTACGACAATTAAGTCCCGTTTCTAGCGCTAATCTAATCGCGCAAGCAAAGTCCATTTAGTCCGCCAAGTATCTCTTTAAACGGATAAGCAACCCTCCGGCATTACGCGTAGCTTGGAAAACGTCTAATCTCAACACTCCACGGTTTCTATTTCCGACTCTATCCATCCGTCGCACTCTGTTCCGATTTAACGTGGTCCCCTTTATATCTTGTCCTTTGTTTTACACTTACAAAAATTTATCTAATGGAAAAAATTAATATTTATAACTTAACGCTTTCAAAGGAAATATAATATCCTTTCGTTTCGTTGTTTAGACGTATTGATATCCGAACAAAATTTACATTTTTTTTATTATTATTTAATTTGTACTTTACAATTTGTCCAGCTGGACATTTGGCAAATTCAAAATCTTCGAGTTTGACTATTTTATTTCTTTAGTGAGGTCAGTGGGGTGTTTTCTTTTTAATCTTCTCTTTATGAGAGTTTTACTCGCTTCAGTAGCCAGCTGGTTTGGATGTGTTGCCGTTCTTTCCTTGTATTTTTCTGCGTACCTGCCGATTTCTTCTTTGACTTTTGCTTTCTCTTTGAGTATTTTTGTCTTTGCGTAACTTACATTTAACACTGAATTTCATGTTTTTGAAGGACTGCTTCGTTCAATGATAATTTCTTTCATTTCGATATCCGGATGAGACTTTATTTTTAGGACTTGGAATTGGCTATAAATGACGGCTCGTGCGGTGTATCGTCAGTTTCTCTTCCTTATCGTACAATCGGAGTAACGTTTATTTCCAAAGAGAAACTATCACGAAAAAAAATTATTTTCCAATCGTAAACGCCTTCCACCGAACAACTATAAATTCCATTCCATCGATACTCTAGAAGCACGCGAACTCAATCCGAAGGTAAAGATATTCCTAAATATACCATTTCTGTTCGCTGTTCCTCGAAGAAACATTTTAAAGCTGGCATGCGTTTCCTGAAAACCCATATCTCGGAATTTCCATGCACTCTCGTATGGTTTTATCGAGAGACTGCGTTCTTGTTTGCCCTGCCATTTGTCTACTACGGCATTATTCGGTTTCCGATTCAAGGGAATGTCGACTGGTGTAGACGTATCGTATCCTCCTATTCGTTTGTTTCCTTTCTAATTTCATCATTCTCCTTCGGTGCAGAGAGGCGTATCGTGAAAGAAAGTTCGAAAAAAAAAAAAAGAAAAAATACACGCTGCTTTGTTCTCTATGTAGATGAACCGAAAGAAAAGAAATTGATTTTTTCCTAGTATGAATCCAGACTAGTCGCAGATGTTCCATTTCGTGTAGTCTGTTTTCCTTTGTATCGAATTCGTGAAATAGAATCTGACCGTAGAATACGAATCTACGGTGAGTTTTCAGCTCAGAAAGCTTTCTCCCTGGTCACGCTCCAAAAGCGAAACTATCATTATCAAACTATCACTTCAGACGCGTCCACTCTCGACGTTTTAATTATTGTTTTATCCGTGTGCTTGTACATAAAATTGCCTTCTTCGTGGACGAGAATAGAAGTTTCAGATTGAATCGTGCACTGAGCGCGCTAGGTAAGTAGCGTAGATTGTATGTACATTTAAAGTGGTTGGAAATAAGGACAAAGATTTGTAAAGAAAGATGGAATGGCAGAGAATAAAATATATTTTGAAATTTGTTTTATGCATTTTTCTGCATCCGTGTATATAAAAGAATTCACCTGCTTCTTTAGAGTAGTTGTAGACTTTGAATTAATTAACTACGAAGAAATTTAAATTTTTTCTTTTTTTTTTGTATGTTCCCAAAAGCTTGTCGAATATTTTCTCAGCAAAGGATATGAAGCGAAATTTCAAACGAAAAAACTAAAAGTTTTTCTATTATTTCAAACAGCGAATTTTCTCGGCACGAATAAATAAATAGGAAGCTCCATCCGGAGTGGAAATAAAAATTGATCGTTTTCGAGAGTATTTTTCGAGGCAGAAATCGGTAGCTGGTAGTTGAAAATCTCCGGGAATCGACCCGCCCGGGGAAAAAGAGAGCAGTCGCCTTTAAATTTCGCAGAGTGGCGGAGCTTTCGCGAGCAGCTTTTAATTCCCGGATAATTCGACGTTCACGTGGTCGTCGAAAAATCGTCGGCCCCGATATTCCCATCGGCTTTCTGGCCATTGTGCCGGGTTAAAAAGACCCTTCGTCGCCCGTTAAATATCGATTTTAAAGGGAAACGAACGCGACACCCCCGTGAGAGACCTCGTGTGTGTTTTTACGCCCGCTGTTTCTATGGATTCAGTTAAACGCACACAGATGGATAACCTAGTCCTTCGTTTCGATACAGACTTATTCAGCTATGAACGTTCCCACGGGGACCCCGTTTCTACATTTCTCCATCCAGCCAGTGGGATATGAGCCGAACGATATTGCCAATTCTACGTGCCACGACGGAACAATAACTCCACTCTGAAGAATTATCATCTCCCTCGTGTCTCCTTAATCCTTTCTTCTGTAGCGTAGCGTGAAGGATCTTGGAATATTTGCGCATATTCTTCCGTCTTTTTACTTTGTCAGGGTAACTAATATCGTATTGTTTGTTAGTATACAGTTGGTATGTAGTATGAAAGAAAAATTCAGGAGAGTTGAGAAAACTTAGAAACGCGTTTTCACAATTTTTCCACGTCGACTAGACAGCACAGCTTCTCCTCCTCCTGGTATATGTTTTAAATTCAGACGACAACTTTCGCAGTTCCCCGTCAAGAGTTTGACCGATGCCCGTGTTTGTGTCGAGTCTAATTAGCGCGAATGTGTCTCAGTTGCGATAAGAAAAATTTTGGTTGCTTTTTAACGATGTAATACGACGTCTGGAATACATCTCGCGCACTCGATTTGTATCTATCAGCGATTCAAATTGACATATCTAAGAAACTATGACGGAT
The DNA here is from genome assembly GCF_040668555.2 of Bombus flavifrons. Taxonomy (NCBI): domain Eukaryota; kingdom Metazoa; phylum Arthropoda; class Insecta; order Hymenoptera; family Apidae; genus Bombus; species Bombus flavifrons. The sequence continues at coordinate 6,004,222 of NC_138451.1, forward strand.
CACATGTTGACAGCCGTACTAACAATCGAAGTATTCCAAGCATTCGATCGATTCACATTCACGTATAGCGTGCAAATTAGTCCACCAGTTTCAGTATGCTAACTGGAATTCGGTTAGCTTGTGGTGAAAATCGAACGCGCTTGCTTTTCACGTATTTGCACGAGATAATTAGTGATTGGAGGCAGAGGATGGACACATTCCTGATGCATTGACGATAAATTGGAAAATATTATTCATCGCTTTCTGAATGATTAAGATAATGTACTATTATTAATTACTAACGTTAAAATCGCATGCTGTGTTCAGTTGTTTAATTTGACAGTAATAAATATAACCTTGATTTAAAAAAATCAATTATTTCATTAGTTGCTACGATACATATGATACATTGATTTAACAATGTAGCATGGGTTTAGCAAGTGATGTATGTTTTTTATATGAAAGTTATCTACACGACTCGTTGCTAAAATGGTTATTTTAAAGTAGAAGCTAAAATCAATCATTTGACACATTGTCTACTATGACGGATACCTATGCTGCATCGATTCAATTATCTAAATAATTTCTCTTCCGCAACATTTGTTACATTTTAACCTTTGCTTGTCTCTCTTACTAACTAACTTTCTAAAAACACGTATCAATCTATTTGCCCCAAGACCGCGTTAAAATAAATCCCAGGGCGCAAACATCTCGAATTTGCTTAATTATGGACGAGATATCGATATTATTCGAAACGGAACAGCAAAAATACAGTCAGCAAAAACTTACGAGGCGTTTTTATCAGCTCTAATTGGTAGCTCGGGAAAAGAAAACCGTATGATTACACTCAGTGAAAATTTTGATTTTTGGTCAATTAACATGCAATCACAGAATTCTCGTAAAAAGGTTTCGTCTTTTTCGTTCTATTATTGAATATTTCTCTCTCTCTCTCTCTCTCTCTCTCTCTCTCTCTCTCCCTCTCTCGTGAATAACCACCGATATACATCTGTATTCCGCAAAGAGAATTCGTTAATCACTTAAATTGATAAACATCAATGGTACAATCGACGAAGCGTGGCCTCCAAACTTTTTGTTTATTATTCTATTCAACCGAAAAGTGGGATATTAAATCAAACATACCTATTATACTTTCAGGAGAACGATTACAAAAATAATTTTTCTACATAACTTGTGATTTTTTATGATATTGATCGAACAGTTGGAAAAATAAATTAGTAGTAAACAATAATACCAGGTTGATGGATATAAAATGTTTTTTCGGGTAAATCTTATCTTTTATGATGACTAACTAGTTTCATTGTTCCATATTTATGAAAATTTAAAACTTTATACAATAAATTCAAAATTCTGAGAATATAATTACGACAATTTGTTTCAAAATAATTTATGCATTGAAAAATTGTCTACGAGCAATAAATATCTTTAACAATTCAATATAAATGTATAGTTCATAATTCCAATCAACTTTTATGGCACTTTTCCTACATTTCAACTGATTAAAGAACCATGTGAATATTCTGATTATCCATGATAGCCAATAATGAGATTTTGATATTTTTATTGTAAATTTTCTGAATATTAAATACACGCAACCTATAATAAAATTTAATTAAATTTAATGGGGAGCATCGCAGGTTCAATAAATTCAAAGTTTGTAGAAACATTATTTTGTAGTCATAAAAATACAAAAATTTAATCAATATATTCAATTTAAATCCCAAATAGGAGAGAAACAAAATTAGTATGAAAAACACCATTAAAAAAATTTGGACGCACCTGGTAGTAAATCGTAAGTAATGTCAATTTGCACAATCGCAATAATCGTTAATAGTATCGGTCCAGAGGATAATTATAACAATCTCTGATCGCATAACAGATTCCGTGCACGTGAAAAAGTAATCGCGACTCGCGGATACTGGGATTGCCTCAATTTCATGTTGCCTACTAAGTGAAATACAGGATAGACCGGCGAAATAGCCTTGTTTGAGCTGGCCTCGGTCTAATTATGCGGATAATTATCGGCGCTGATTGGTAGGCGGCTCGTCGGTACGACCCGCTAATGAATATGGATAAATAGTAAGTGGACCAATATTGGTTTTCGCCAAAACCGCCGCATAGTGTAATATAGTCGATTTATGGGGATTGAAAGTCATCTAAATTCTAGTAAAAAAAAGTACAGTCTATCACGAATGTTCCGTGTAGTGCAGCTCATAATTATTCGATAGATATAGCTTTTACGCTATTGTTCGCTTCTACTATATAAACTAACAATTATAAAAACTTCAGTTTTCATAAAAACTTACTATGCTACACTATAGAGACTAATTAGTAAATTAAATTAAATTTCATATAAATACATTTATCGGTTTTTTTACTATATATATGTACATATTCCATATTTTTAAATTTTGAATTTCATATAACAATTGACGAAGAGTATATGTACAGTTTGTTTGAAAAATGGCAGGATTTATATTTTATAAAATGCGTAAATTCATTATAATATATTCAAATTCGCAATCGTATCTCGCGCGCTGGTGTTGCCGTGCGGAAAAGCGTTCGGATTTCTTCGGATACTTTCGTGCTCTCGAGTTCTTTGATGGTGATCTAAGCGTAAACGTGCAGTTTATTGTGTTTCAGTGTAAAATTAATAAAAGTAGTAATAAAAGTAATAATAACATCTATATAAAAGTAATATGCTGTAAGAGTGCATCGCCCGTATTTATCACGAAAACGCCTACGATATCCCGAGAATCCTTATCACATCAAAATCCTGACAACAAATTTCTTCTGTCATTTTAAGGTTATGTTTCCGTTTTATATGCATGAAACACATAAACGTTCAAATGTATCCGGTTATTTTCTTATGTTTAACAAAATGTACTTTAATTACTACATTACTAGTAAATCAAACTGTAATGATTACATTTTTAGCTATCATTATACAGTATCGGTAAATAATTATAAACTCAACAATATTTTTACATTTTTCATTATGTTGACTGAAAAACTTAAGTATCCATTTATCTATTTCCATATTGTAATGTGAAACAAAGTTGACGTATATAGAAACTGAAATTTTGTTCTCAGAAAATCTAACAAAATTTTAATTGTTTCTTAACTATGTACGTTTACTAATGCAGTTATTAAATACATTTGGATTGAATAAAGTATGAACATGAAAGTATTGGCGTGGAGATGAATTCGTTGTCAGAGACTTAATTATCAACACTCTCAGGTTATGTATGATAGAGAACTGAAAATGATCAGGTATATGTACATGATACCAACTTGTATGAAATTGTGAGAAAATATTTTATAGCAATTTATGTCAAATACATATGTGAAGTTGAACAATAGATATAGGTACTGTATTAAAATTATTTGTAGGTAGTACAGTGAATGTGTTAACATAAGTACTATGACAACATAATTTTTAACAACTATTTTAAAATTTGCTGTCACCGTAAACACTGATGACTTCAGAAGTACCAAAGGTTCTTTGTCGTTCTACTAGCCATCTTCTCATCTTATATACAACATAACTTCCATCATACCATATGTATAAAAAGGTACTGTATTCCCTGTAATTCATATTAATAACTTTACTAATAATAACTACTATTCTGTATATCCTCTATATTCAAAAGCAGAAGAAAAAATTCAAAGTTTTAGGGAAAGGTCTATAATTCATTTTTTCCTTATTTTATGAATAACATAGGAAATACAAAAGGCAATCATTCGTGTCTAAGCAAAACTCCGGATAGGGTTGTAGTTTCAGAGTTGCGGGTTTCATTAACATTATAACACGCTAGGGAAAGTTCTATTATGTAGTTCGAAGGTTGGTGCAATTTTTCTAAGTCGTGAGTAAACCTAGATGCATCCTAATTAACGTAATTTAGAAATTTCCCTTCTACTGCAACTACTTCGCGTATATATAACAGTCCAATTAACGCGGGTTCAGGATTCACGGAGCTTCGGTGCAAGTTACACACAATTAGTTGTCCAAATTTGGGTGTCATATTTGCGAAGATTCATCTGCCATACTATACTCGCTATTTCTTGTCCAGTATGCCTCCTCTTGCAGAGTCTAATTCAACCAATTTCAACGCTTGTGCAAGTTCACACAGGTAGAATAATGTAGACGCGCATGCTTCTCTATTTTCACAAAACTAATTTTGTTGCACGGTTTCCTCGATGAATTGTGTTATTATAACGAACAATCGCGCTTTTCATCTTTTGTATGTTCCATCGTACAATGCTGCTTGTAACTCTTTTCCAGTCAATGCGCTATGAAAATATCGGTACCATATCTAATTGTGAGAATATGTCGATTCAGAAAATTAGTTAGCCAACACAACAATTTTCACCATTCTCCTGTAAAATATTTTTGTTATAGCATTTACGATTTAATGTATATGATTCCAGATACGAGCGTCTGCTGAACTTCCTTGCTTTAATTTAATTATTAATACTGCATATATAATCGACGTTAATTTATGACATCAGAATACTTAATTAATATATGACAAATTGTCATTTGAAACTCGCATAACATGATTAACACGATCGTATGAGATTTTGGATTGAAATCGCGATGGAAAGAAAAGCGAAGATTTGGAAAATTAGAGTTCGAAGAGTTTGCTAATGCACTGATGAATGTGCGTAGCTAATAAAGCTATAATGTCGATAAATCTATAATTAACGTTGTTGAAGCATACGGCAGTGTTTTGCACAAAGTGTTCTTAAGCTAAAGTTTAATAGGATTTTAGACTTTGTACTGCAATATGTTATGCGAAAGCGTTGGAGAGGAAAATATTTAGTTATTATATAAATTAATTTTCGGATATTTGGTACTTGGTTCTGATATCGTCTTTACATCGAAAAAATTTGAAATTCTAGAATCAGTGATTATTGATTATCTAAAAAAAGGGTCAGTTTAAAATAATTGATATTTTATTACTAATACCTTTGCTCTTTTAGTAGCAACTGCCTTTTGACAATATCTTAATACAACTATTTAACAAACACATATTGCATTCTATGTTATTCTTTGTTCTATTAGGTCAAAATATGCCATTTATTGTAGAAATTTACAAAAATGTCTGAACAATTTATTATCTTTGCAAACTTGTCACTTCTATGAACATGTTCGGAATTTTCCAGACTTTACTACTGTAATCGCGGTGATTACGTCTCATAATTAGACTAGGAATTTTTACGCATTTGTGGAAAATTTAAATGTTAAAATAAACGAGAAATATCTAAGGTAAGGTACCTGTGATGTTTAAAAGGCGCAACAAATCTTAGCTTGGGCTTCATTTCTCGCTATATAGGTCACCGATGTTGTGTTAATAAAGTTTCAAAATGTTTTGCATAACGCACTCAATATATGCATAAATGCTAACCAAATGCGATATATCATAAATATATGCATAAAAGTTTTCCGTGATAAATATTCAAATTCTACCGTGAGTCACCATAATCAACTGACATTACTACTCGAACGAAAATTTGATCGTTACTCGTGAACAATCGCGTTTTTGAATCTATGCGTGTTAGAGTGAGAAGGATGAATGATTGAACGGATTGGTGACGTGATCTTGATTGAACCGACCGGCGATGCCCGCGGCTGCGTTAAAAATTCGCACGAGATCGATCCGATTTCCGATTTCTACGTGAACAGTGGAAAAATGATAACGTCGACTAGAACCTTTCCTCGTTTTTGTTTGGACGTTTTGGATAATAAACAGTGAAACAGAAAAGAACGGGTTGAAGATTGTTATTAGTCTATTATTAGTTTATATTTAATAAGAAATCATTTTGATAATACATTGATGTAGATTTAATCATTTCTGGTCCTCGGAATTTTTTAACGTTTTATGAAAATACTATGATTTGGATACAAAGATTAAGTAAGTAAATCCTCTCATTTTACGCTCTTATTTATTCCAGTTCGACGAGAGAAAATAACAATTCTGCAACACGTACCGGAACCAGTTTCCTGGAATTCCCACCTCCTCGTTTAAAATAATCTCGCCCTTTACACATCGCAAACTTCGCAGCCCAATCGTCACGACAACCCCCATCGCGTTTCTCCGGTTTTCACACCAGCCGCTGTAATCGTCCAGAATTCCCATAGCGGCGCGATATACGCGTATATGTATGGCGCGCAGAGCCGTGTTAGCGGCAATCGTGCCGACGATAACGACGCTGGATGTAAACTGCGAAGTTACCAGGTTAGAACCAATCGTGTAACCAGAGCTGTATCTCGCGTAACGCGCCTTAAGGAGCTCCCCGATTGGCGTTCGAGCAGAAATTTGTAGCGCGAATTAAGCCTCGAACCTTCGGTTGAAGGAATGGAATTTTCGTGCACAACTATCGCAGGTGCCGTACATTAGCCGATAAACTTCCTGTTTAAGCTAAATTCGCGACTTCCTAAACCCGATTCAATCCCTGGAACGTCATTCCACTCCTCGATTACGAGGATTTTGTCTATACCTTCGTCTTATTCTACTTAAATTACAGGCGAACCATTGAACTGGGAATGTTAACCATTTGGTAATTGTCGATGCAACTTGATGTCGTTTGTTAAAGTATCGTCTGTAGTTTTTGCTTCAGTGTACGAATAGAAAGCTGTGAATCCGTTTCTGCGCTCTACTTCTCAGTGAATGTTAGAAAACACGTATTTTCCACTATCATAGTAAGTTCCACTTTGACATCGTTAATTGTTACAATATGTCGGATAATATAAAAGTTGAAGTTCTGTTCGAAAAGCGACCATCTTTGATATTTCTCTATCTATAATATAGTAACAATCGAAAAAAAACATTTACAGTAAAGAATGTCATCAAAGATTTCTGGAATACGTAGAAAGATATTGAGAAAAGGCGAATATTTTCAATCGAATCGAAAGAAGAGAAAGGAATTGATGAAACTCCCGGCTTGTCGAGTTTTTTTTCGCGCCAATGATTGGAAAATTTCATTTAATCTAAAAAGTATTCGATTGTTCTGGCTGGCGTAGCAGGAGGAACTTCCCGTGGAAATTGTTCGCCTTTAACAAGAAGATTCTCTGCAGCATCATCGAGAAGGAATTCGGTATCCGTTCGTTTCCTCTGGCCCAGGTCGAGAGTATCCCGGGGGCGAGAAAAGTTTCCTACCCCCTATAAAAAATTATTCTTTGTTCCCCACCGATAGAGGTTCGAGCGAGAGGTTTTTCTTTGACAACTTATCTCCAGGCCGTCGAACGGAATGCCGTGAAATTCATTAAACTCTTACGTCGTCCCACCTACCAAAGGGGATCGAGGCCTTCTTTGTCGAAAAACCGGACTTATTATCTCCGGAAAGCTCATCTGAAAGTCATTCGGTGCCTTTGTGAAGATCGACGCCCTTTGCCGGGTGTCGATATTAAATCGACGCGGCCAATTTACCTTCGTAACGAGACCTAACGAAATTTTCGTTGTTTGTCGGTTTATCGTGGCTTTCGTTTGCTTTGCATTCTTGGGAATCATCCGTGCGCCTCGCTTAACGCGTAATATAATATTAACGAACGAAAAAGATTCCAACAAACTTGATACTTTTTTTTATATACTGTCTATATCTATGATCAGTTAGTTTCCGTGGTACATATATCTAACGCATCTTTTGAATTTTATTTATGTATTTTTTAAAAACATATTTGGCCAAGTATGGATTAGATTAATTAGCTTGTGTTAGGGCTGCTAATATAATTACTAGACTATGAATGTTTAGCGATACTAATGAAAAACTACGTGCTTTTTTTATACGTGTATTACAAGGGTATAATATTGTACGATATTTAAAAGAAATATAACTATGTATTTCAATGTTTACGAAAGGAAATGTTAGAATAACTTATCAACGTTCCCACGGTTAACGATAGAAATTTTTAAATCGAAAGACCGAATTGATATGAATGTGAAAACATCGCCAGTCGCGACTCCGATACTCGAGCGATAAAACGTTTCGATATAGACTCCATCGTCTATTCTAAACGTTCATCGTTTGCTCAATCTCTTTTATCTCGATTATTCTCGAAAATCGTGTATGCGTTCAAACTCGCTTTTACGGAAACCTATATTTTTCCTCTCTGAAAAAAAAAATTGTATATCTTTTATTTCACGCTTTTTATCCACTTTTTCACGGAGAATCGCCTCTTTTCTTGTCCCGTTATATATCGCGTTGTATATTTCCTCGCTTGGCCGTTATTCCTTTATCGGACCGCGTAAAAATGTCATAAAACCATGCGTGTATAAAGCCGCGTCTCCAATGACTCGAGACCGATCTTAATCCTCTAACATCGACGACGTGTTATTCCACGATTTCCTCTGTGTTCGGTTTCTGTTTCTTGTGCGTTCGATCTCTCGCGATCATCTTATTCGTTCTAAGCACAAACGATAGAAAATAATCGCTGTTTTACGACGTCTTTCCAAAGATACGTTTCTTTATTCCATCGCGATGTCGCTATTGCGTTACCATCGCAGCGACTATTGTTTCTTCGTACAGTCACTTAAAACGCCATTATCTTTGATCGTTCTGTGCTGATTTATTCCATCGAGAAGAATAAAACAGAAACAAAAAACACGAGTACCTACGATACGATTTACCTTCTATTTTTATACTTTTATTTGTACATGTTTTATCGTCAGAAGACGATCTTCACGAGAAAATGTGGAAATCTTATTCTAATTTTTAGTTAAGAGATATTTCCATCTTGATATATCGAATGGAATGGCCTATATCTCGTCCCAGTCTAACAAATTTTTATCGGTCAAAGCGTTCCGGAGATCGCCGAGTTTTTCCACGACACTGCCATTAAGTCTTTCCTTTGCCGCCTCTTTCTCTCGTCCCGGCGCTGGATTGTCGCGGTATCTTACGCCGCTTCTATCATTTCTTATCGCCAACGTCCACGTTTCCTAAGATACGGTGAAAATAATCGCGACGTTGGCGATATTTTTAGGATGATGCATCTCTTTCTCGCGAGGACGCGCCGCGCCGACACTATTTTCCAGAATTTTGAGCATGACACTTAAACTCTCGTTCACATCGCGACCAAGTTTTCCATCTTCCTAACATACTCGTGCAACGAAAAACCTAGAAAAGTTCTACGTCCTGTAATTAAACTACATCAGAAACTCTTGCAAATTTAATTCTTTGTTTCGCTCGTAATATTAATCTTCCTAACCCCATTCCTCATGGACGAAATAAAATTGCAACGACACGAATTCTTTACACGTCAATCGTCGGACGTGAACGGTAGAACGTTGTTTCGATAGAAATACGGATATCGCGTAGTGTTCTGCTTTTTAATAAAAATAAGAATGTGCAATATAGAAAGTAATAAACAGTTTATAAAACTTAAGATAATATTAATATAAAAATTATTATTAATTATTAAAATAATAAACTAAAATAGTTTATAAAATAGAGTTTAGGTTTCAAAATTCATGATGGAAGTTGTGTAGGGAGCCTAAGACACACTTCCCGGCTACTTCCAATAAAATGTTCTTTAGTAGAGGCTCTTAGGGAGATTTTTTTTGCAAGATAAGCACATGTTTACAATGGTCACGTCGTCTTAAATATAAGTGACGAAGAGAGGGAACGGACAGCCGCGTTTCGCCAGTCCAACGTTTCCACCGCTTCAACCGTATAATCTCTGGACGGGAATTTCGTAGTCGCTAGACGCGATATCGCCTTAAGCTGCTCTTAATTACGCGTTTCTAATTACTCGCACGACTTTGGTGTGTTGGATATGTTGCCACGTTCTCCGGGAAAATCTGCATTTAGACGCGTTTACGCTAACTTCGTTTACGCTAAATCGCCTATGGCTGGCTGGCAAAATGATTATGAAGATCGTTCCTGCTAAATAATTAATGTTATAGGAATTACCTTGTTCGCCAAGTAAAAGTGTTATAGTGTATTTTTAAGAACTTGATTACTCTGATTTACGAAGTTTGCTATTACGAAACTTCTACTGTTTACTAGTTCTATTAAAACTACAATCTGATAACACTTTCTTCTTGTCAATTAAAAAGTTCTGTATTATTAATAAAGTCAACAGTATCTCCAAAAAATTAATTATTAGAAATTGCACAGAATATCCCTTAAAAATTGATCATTCTTATTCAACAATTATTACTTTCATAGAATGTGCATCGTTAAATATTTGGCAAAAATTATTCGCTCGGCAGATCCTATGATAAAATTTCTGTTTTGTAAATATCGAAGCATTTGTAAAATATTTTTTAAAAAACGATAATTCACTATTAATCTTCTCTGCATCGTAAAAAGAATAGGAGGCTGCAAAAAGGATAAAGAACTGTCTGTGAGTTCTTCAACGGGATTCAGAGGGTGCACGCGAGATCTCCAGCTTTAATATCGAGCTCTACCATCGTTCGTTATTAACGGTCCGCAGCAGCCGAAAGTGGCGGAAAAACCGGCGAAGAAATGAGAAAAACCCTCGTGGTCCCTCGGTGAGCTTCCGGCTGTGTGACGAGTGCTTAACAAAGTAGCCTAACAGCTGTCGCATCTAAACGCCACGTTTTACCCCTGTCGGTGTTGCTGCTCTCTCTCTGTTTTCTAAAATCGTGGCGGAAAGACGTACCCAATCTAGACCGTGAAAACAAATAGCCAACAGAGAAAGAAACAAAACGGAAGAGACAAAAAAAGGAGGTGGGGGAAGACGAAAAAAAAGGAACAAAGAGTAGAATCGTTTTCATTTCAAGCTAACTTCTATTCTCTTTCTCCCTCTCCCTTTCGTTGTTACAGGGAAAAAAGCTGAGAGGAAACTACCCCCTTATTCGTCCTACTCCATCCACCTCTCAACCGTCCGCGAATGGGAAATTCAATTTGCCGGCCGGCTTTCTTATTTGATCGTGCGCAAACACAAAACGGGGACGAGCCTCGTTTCGTTCTGCTTCACCCTCTTTGCGCTCGTTGCATTTTTCAAAATCAGCTCGTGGCCACGCGGAATTGAACTCGCTAGAGGCTCTTGTATCGCGGAAACGAATTTGCAGCCTGGAAATGGATCGTTCTCGTGCATTCTGTCTTCGAAATCGAGGGAAATACGCGGCTGGATGGATTTTTCGACGGAGATTCCGTCCCTCCGAGACGCGAGCACGTCGGACTCGAGAAGGGGTGTGGGATCGATTTAATTGTCTTCTCGTTTCGCAAAGAATGCCTTGGGGTGGCTGAAGGGATTTCCACGGGATGTTACAGTCGTCGAGTATCGTTTAGGGGTGGAAGACTGATTGCGTGAAAGCGACGTCGATCGCTGGAAATTGATTCGACGTGAATTGGAACTTGGGGTAGTTACGGGGGTTAATACATTCGCTATCTTCTGCGGAGATTTTCTAAATGTTTTTTTGCGCTTTTGACACGCGGAAATTAGGGGAAAATTTCTGCTCCTGTATTTTTCTCTTCTTTTTATTTTTTAGAAACTTCTTCGGGAAATTTTTAACTCGATTCTTAAGATTCGTATATTAAAATACAGATATAAGTTACGGAAATTAATATCTACGTTTAAGATTTCTTAAATATATTTTATACCTTTAAAATATGGAAGTTATGATTTATGGAATACGGGACGAATTAAGCGTGGAATATTTAAAAACTTCCTGCTTTTTTCATGAAAAATTCCTTTAATCCAGAATTTGTATGTTAAGGTGTATGAGATATCGAGATGTTTTTCGTTTCGTATCGCGAAAATCTTCCAAGAAAATTGATAACACTTAACAATTATAAATGTGGATTCTTATAGGCTGCTTCAAAAATATATCCTCTTCGTTTAATAAATTTCCAAGCTTACTCTAGGTTTTACTTTTAATTTTTCATAACTTGAAGAGTAAAATATTTAAGAAAAATGTAGGTGCTTTTTCTACGTTATTTGAAAATTCCTGTGAAAATTTCCTCTAGATTTCTTCGCATTGTTAAAACTTACAAAGTTTATTAGACTGTGCGATATTTTCCTAAGCTTTTGAGAAACTACTCGGAGACAAAGGATTTACAACCCAAAGCACTTCGGCAACCAAACACTCGAAGCTGAAGAACTCGATAAATAGATCCAATGTTCCATTCACCGGCCATATTCAACGGCACCCATTAAAAGTAACACTCGAGGTAGCAACCCCTCACCTCGAGGCATCTTAAATCACGTTCCATTACCCGACGAACGTCACCCGTGGATGGTGCTGGCTCATCGGCAACTAAGAAAAAGCCAACCGCGCTTTCTCTATCCGGAGACGATAAATCACTCGTACCCGACCATTTCATCGAACTGTCCCTAACTAAATAAGATTAACGACGCATCCATTATTGACATTCAACGTAATAAAATCAACGAAATTATTTTCGTACCAATTTCCATCGCGAATATTACTACTATAAAAAATTTCATCTTTCTTTATTATCTGAATTTCTAAAGGCAAACTTTCATGCAGGTCTCGTCTGTTATACTCTAACCGTTCCGTGTTTCCCTCCAACACCAACTACGGTTCCAATTACCGATTAGCTGAACTGTTTCTAACTAAACAAAATGAAAAATATATTTATCGATAAAATCGGCGAAATTACGTTATTAATCGTTTCTATTCGGCAGTTGTCCATCTTCAGCAGTTCCATCTTTTCCCTTTAATTATACTTTCCTTTCATCTTCTAAAGGCAAACTTTTATCCAGCTCTGATCCCTAAGGATTTTACAATCCTTATTTCCCTCATACCTAGAGCTGCAACCCTCGATTGCCGTTTTCAATGTCCTGTTTCCCTTCACTGATACAGTATGGTCTCATACACAGGGGCGATAAACGACGTTTAATCAGGTTAAGAGAAAACCCTGGAGTCTCGCCAACTCCGTGCGCAGGATTTTTCGAAAGTACCAGGGGTTGAACGTAACTTACAGCTAGGCTTGAATTTTCGATCGCGGCAGGGTCCGTTGAGAGCGGCGGAAACCGTTTCAGCACTGTCTTTGAGAAATAACGCTTCTTAGGTAGTAAAATGACGAACGTGAGAGCGAGACGAAGATTATCTGAACGTGAAATGTACCACAGAGGGGGCTGATGAAAAGGTTGGGTGTTTAGTCGCGAAAAGAGTGGGTCACGCGTTTATTGAATCAGGGCTTTAGGTTGGAGATTTCGTTGTTTGCGAATTAAATTACGCTATCTTCTGCGAGTGAATAATATTATCGTGAACAATAAATGAATAAATCGGGGGAACTGTTAAAGGAACAAAATTTCTTCGTACTCAAACCGTTAAAACGTACTATTATTCTCTTCGTGTAAAAGTTGTTCCACTCCGAATCGACTAGTTTTATTCGATGTTTTATTGATATCTGAATTTTCATTCCAATTAAACTATACCGCGATTCATATACAAGTAGAAGGCGTTTAAGTCATCATTTTGCTGCTTCTGAAATTGTTTAAGAGCTATAATTTAATTTATTTAAAAACTATCTAATTATATAAATGCTCGAAAGAATTTTTGATCTATCGACTAACTCCTCCGCGTAACATGTTACCAAAAGTCGTTTCAATCGCTCGGTTCTAACATCTCCGAAACACTCGCGAACTTTCTGATTGCAAATTACACGGCGCACGGAAATTGTGCGTGCAACGTTGGAAACAATTCCTAGTTCGAACGCGAAACGGATTACGGCAGTTGAACGTCTCGGAACACTTGGAAATTTTCGAGAAAACAAGATCGCTGATAAGCCTTCTATCCGCTTGTCCGTAGACGAGGCCTCTCCTGTCACGGCTTCTTGCCCCCTAACAATCGATATCGCGGCTGTAATCGACCGGCAACGATGTAACGCTCTCGAGATACTTGGTATTGGCAGACGGGTTGGACATGCGCCATTTCTTGTCCTCTTGCAAATGTTACCAGTCCAGGAAAATCGTCGCTGAATCAACGAAAGGTTTCACACCTTCAACGTGGTTGTTTGAACCTTCGTGGAGGATTACCTCTTGGAAGGACAAAAAGAAAGGGAGAGTCTCGTAACACCCATTCGACCTGCCAGTGTCGTTTCTAGGGGATGGAAGTGTTTTCTTTAACGTAGTCGGGTTGATAGCTGGCTTTCGTGGGAAGTTGGAGTTTAGCTGGAGGACACAGTTAATGGACCTTTTATGAGTAAAGAGGATTATTCCGAGGGTTCTTGGCTCACTTTTTGTTAGGAGACAGGGCATTTCGAATTTCGGGATAGGGATTGTTACTGAAGTTGGTTTAATTGAGAGTTGCGCTGGAATGTCGCGTTAGAGACAGAGTTTCACTGAAACTCGGACCGTCGACAAAAATCCTATTCCACGCGAAGGGTGGAAGTATGTTTTTGCGAGACTCGCTACTGAAATTTCGGAATTTCGATATTTCGATTTCCAAATCATGTTTCGTTCGAAAAAGTGAGAGAATTCTTTCGAAAGGATAAAAAAAGAAAAAAATAGAGGCAAAGGCAAGGGAATCAGGACGATTCAGATCTTCCAAGATTCGAGTTATCTTGGACATGCGACCTCGTCGTTTACGGAAGAACCGTTCCCGCTGAAGAACCACTTTTTTACTCGAAGTGACTGTACTCAAAGTGTCACGGAGAAGATCACGCCCTGGCCTCAGAGTTCGATTCTGTCTCGACTGATTAGCTCCTTTTTCCTCGACGACTTCCTTCTCGCCGAACGAATTACTTCCAACTTTTCTGCCTCGAAGAACCGAATGCCTCGGGAGTATCGAAATTCCAAACTTCCAATTTGAAAGAAATGAAATCTTTACACGCGTTATATAAAATATGATAAGTATCGTTTTATCGATGTTTTGAATTTTAGACAGTCGATTACGCGAGCGCAAAACAAGTGAAATATTTTAGCCGTCAGAAATAGTAGCTATTTTTATCCTATACTCTATACTCTATACTCCTATACTCTAAATGTTATCAGTAACATTCGATCTTGAATAACAACGCAGAAGGAACAAATTTTACGTTCCTCCATTACTCGAAACATAGAAGGAAGCCAATAATCTGCTTGGAACCGAAGCAAACATTCTGGGACGAGCGAGTAACGAGAACCCTCTGATGCGATTGAAGTGCTGGCAGTCTACGTTTCTCGGTCTTATCATAAATTAGCAAGTCTGCCAACGGATTAAGTCGTCCTCTAGGCCGTTTGTCCCGATCGTTTCGTCGGTATGCATTTAAAGAAGGATAATCGAGGACGGCTCGCGACGGACCCAGCCTACGCGGGAAAGGGACCGTCCTCTAACGAGAAAACTTTCCCTCGACCGGCGATTCCGGTTCCCTTATTTTCCAGGGCACGCGCCATCGTTCCTTCTCTTGGGATTCAGATTAAATCCACGAGCACTTCGACTCTGTTGAATCCTATTTCTCTCTCCTATCGCCTGGCCCGACACCTTAATGAACAATTTGCGGCTTCAGTTCGAACGACTCTTCTTTACCCGAGCGCTTTTTATCATAGCACTCTTGTTCCACGATTATCTTTCTTTTGTGATTCGAGGGTTGTAGAAAACTTGTTGTTTGGTCGGACTGGTGATCTGTAAGCAAGTGATATAAATATTCTGTACAGGTAGAGATTGGAACCGGTGCGTGTGTTTTTGGAACGCGTCGAGGAATTTTCAGTTAAAGGATTCGAGGAAGGACGATGTTCGAATAAATGTTTTAAACCATCGTTATTATTTCACGAAGCTATTCTTTTCTTCCATCTTCAAGTATTTGCTCAGACGTCGCAACTTTAGAGTATTTATCGAACTGACAGGCGTTTTGAAAATCGGGGTCGTTTCAGTCGTGTATACAAACGAAGCACGAATATTTCGCGACGTTGCACATGGCACTGTTCGTTTTAACCCTCCGGGAGAATTATTCAAGCCAGCGCAGCGGAACGAACGAGTTCCTGGTAACTTATTGTGAAACTTGCCGCACGGTTCGAAGAAATATAGTCCGCGGCTGTAATATGCTTGAATTATTGACTCGTGGCCACCGCCACGTCTCGGTGAAAACTTTCCGTATAAACAGGGGACCGCGAAGCTTTCGTGAGACTGGCTGGAAAATTTCGGAACTTTCCGTCGTGACGAGTTCACTGTCACCGGCACATATTTCAATAAGTTTCAACAAGTGACTAGATCGTTGGCGAACTCGAGGAATTACACTATCGTTCGTACACGTGTATTTGCGGTAGAGAAATAATTTAGCTATTTTGTTTCTAGAGCGTAATTATCTTTGTCATAGTCCTCCCTGTCGATTTTAATGTCAATATGTTCCATCGAAAACTTGTTTAGGAATCAGCGAAGAATAATTTATAGCAAATTCAGTATTTGTTAACTTTGTTAATTGAGTTTGTTATGAAAATTTCTTTAAAAAGTAATAGACGAAAATTTACGATAAATCGCGCATTTCTCAATGTGCCTAGCCACGTATGATCCTTTTCTACTTAGGAGTTTGCGTCGATTGAGCATTGTCTGGCGCGTCTGACCATACACGATTCTTTTCTCTTTGGAAAGAAACCTCTCAGCTGTCCTTCCACGTATAACTTGTACTTAATATGAACAACTCGTATATGAAAATCTTCCTGTATCTACATTTCCTCAAGTGCCTAATTATTTCAAATCAACGTGAAGTATTTGAGCGTCTACCGAGCTTCCGCAACTTTAAACTCGAGTAGAATTTCGTGAGCAAAGTTCGTAGCAATTGTTCCGTACACAATCTCATAAACCGTCCACAAAGAGCGTATTTGCAGCAGTAAAATCCTTAATGCGAGCGTCTTCTTAGTTTCCCATCCGTGTTGCAACAAGCAAAGGCAAAGTTTCGCAAACGAATCAGCCAGAGGCGACAATTTCGTACCACGCAACAAGCACACGCACGTATGGCTAACTTCGTTTCCGGTATTGTGTTCGTCTTATTGTCACCGCCTGCCCTTCCCAGGCTCAGCTTTGTTTCAAAGCAGACGCTAAACCTTCTTAGTCATGTTCATCAGGTTGACAATTTCTGGAAGGTCTGCGATCATCGTATTAAGTCGTGGAACCTCGAATCTCTCTATCGGCGCATCACAGCGCTCCATCCGCGCCATTGTTCATCGTATTTTTTTCAACTATTAATCTCCACTTTTGCGTGGAAAAAATTCGCGTCGCCCAATGAGGTGTACCATATCTTCTATTCGAAATATATAAATAAAAGCCACGCTTACAATTGTAATTTAATAAACGATAATTCTGCGATTGAGATGTTCTCAAGATTCCGGTAATCCTGTCATTCGTGTCCACGTCATCATAAAAATTAATCTGTCGCGTGCGGTCTGCCTTGCAGAATATTCTATCAACGTGGAAGCTGTCGGCGAATTGCTTAAAAGAAGCAAACCTTCGTTACGTGTCATCGATAGAGTTTCGCAAAACGTTCAAAGTAATTTCGCTCGAAAATTAAAATATTTTACGGAAGATTAAATTGACTTTACTGTACAGATGAAGACATTTCCTAAGGGTGGAGAAACCTGTGTGTGTTTTTCTTGTTTTTTTTTTTTTTTGTATTTCGTTGGTTGGAAGTGTTCGTATCCAAACGTCTTTTCTCCGTATATTCAACAAGAAAGATATTCCTTTGTCCAGGGTTTCTTGGTAGTCTGTGGTTTCACGAAACCACCAAGGAGATCTGCAAAGAAATGGATTTAAACGTTTGGCGCATAAAACTCGTTCGATCGTCGCTTTTCCGCGCTCATTCCCGCCCACGAATACGCGTTTCCCTGGTGGAGTTTACAGACGACGCCGTTTCTGAACGACGCTTCGTTGGAATGTGCCGGATGATACGAAACTCGCGATCGGAAGGCATTGTGTCGTTTAGGAGATGGAATTTTCTGTGTGGACTGGCTGAAATTCGGTCGGTTAAAGCTCTTCCGTTTCCTTTCTACGGGTTTACGTGTTAGTCGTCGAAGAATACTGAAAAGAATGCCTTGGAACCAACTACTTGGAAATCGATTCTATTGGCAAATGCGGTTGATGGGATGTGCAATATTTGCTTCGAGGTTTTCAAAGTGCACGTGCAACTATTTTAAATCTGCAAAGTGTAGATCCGTTCAATTGTCAAGTATCTACCTTCCTTTAACAGTCACGATCTTTCAATGTAAAAGAAAATTATTTGAAGAGAAAGTATTTTAAATCATTCAAACGAACAAAAATTGCTAAAATAATGAAATTGTTCTCGGACTCTTGAACTTCGTGGCGCTAGTGTGATTCGCTAGCAACGATTCCAAGCTTCCGATCAATAGCGTAAAACGAAATTGTATTGGCTTGCATCGTGCAGCGATAATCGGAGCGAAAGATGACTGAAAACAGGGTGTTATTCGGTTACATAAATCGGGCGGAAGCGGACCGCAATTCTCCCGGATGCAAACAGCCACCATGGCGGCCGCAAATTCCCTCGTTGACCAGGCGTCACGGGAACGACGCATAATGCATCACCGAAACACGCGCGTCCGAATATGCATCTTGACTGACCGCACGGGGATCGTACCACCAGCTACATCACCGGCAAAGGAACGTGAATTAACCCGGATGCCATTTTCCCTCCCGTTGACGAAATGTCCGAGGGCTGGTTGAGCGGAAGGAAGAGGATGGTTTCGTCTGTTTCTGACGTTCTCAACTGGATGAACGAACGTCGCGCCGCTGAACGTTATAATCACGATAACGTAGGAACGAAGACACGTTTCCTTTTTAAATGATTGCCCATAGATTGGAAGGCCGAGACGAAGTAGACGAAGACGCCTAATAATCGTCAAAGAGTTCTACCATAACATCGAAGAAACCTACAAACTGCAACGATTTCTCACGAAACACGATAATCGAAAGTATCCGAAGATTACCAATAAATTTTGTAACTCCCAAAAGATCTGTAAATCTAGTGATAGCACTAACGATCCAAAATATTCAACAACTGTAACCGTTACGTCGGGCGACACTCTACCTAGACCAGACCACACACCGCGAGCCAGATGGGAACCAGATATCCGCTCATCCTTATTGCGTACCCTCAATAGTCTTAAGGACGACCCATCATAAATCTCAGGAATTTTCTAGCTAAGGTCCTTCAGACCGAACAAATATCTTTTTTCTAAATCGTTTTCTAAAGATTATTGTCTAGTACGGCTTGACACGGGAAAGTTAGTTTTTCTCACGTACGATGCTCCCCGCTAGCAACTTTCTATCGAGGGCGGCTAAGACCCTTCCTAGTCCACCAACCTTCTTATTATCCAATCAGAAGCAATGTCTGCCGCCCACACTTCCCTAACCAAAATTGTCATCAACAAATTCGATGGTCCCGTGCGCTAGACACACCCATCGTTAGCTTTCCTCCGACACGGCATCGTCACTGAACTTTACTTATTCTTCATCGTTAGAATAGTCAACATGTCGTTACCGGGTTTCTATCCTTAAATCAATCACTTACTTAACTTATACATACGCATCAGTGTAATTATCTTTACAAAGTTGTTGGAAATATAAATTCTATAACCCTGTTAATCGCAGCGTTATACCACCTCAACCACCTCTATTATCTCAACGGAAATCAGGCGATCGATCTATTCGCGGCGTCGATTATTATAATCGTGACGGGAATTTATGACTCCCGTTGACGTGTTTCCTCACGATTACGTCTCCCCGCGATTGGTCGAAAATATAGTAACATTGTAGAAAACTGGAAATCACGTAATCGAAGAATGAGAAATTCGAGGTGCAGCGGATTTGTGGTCGGAAATCGAAATAGTCGTCGTTGCAATAAAGACTATCGCGTGTGTATCGGTGCTTGCATCGCGGGCGATACAATGCCGCTTCGATTATCGATAATCCAACGATAAGAAGTGGAATGGATAATCCGAGGCTGGCGGATAATCCGAAAATCCCTGACAAGAGAGCGCCATGCTTTATTACTATTAGAAGTGGCCGGCCTCTTAAAGTTTCAAGTTTAATCCAGAAACCGGTATAATCCATTCGTGGATAATTGAGTAGCTTGCCGTGACTTCGAGATGCTGCGACCGCGAACCGGATACAAGCTGAGACACATCGTTCGGACGAGTTGCGAGAGAAAAGTTAGAATTCCCCGGCCTCTCTGGTTATTGGCCTTTGAATGCCGATCGTTCGACCCTCGCCGAGAGAAAAATGAAATTCCCTACGGTTATTGGTCTCCGACCTGGATAACTGAATTCGACTCGTGGAAAGTCAAATTTCGAACGGTTATCGCTTCGATGTTTGCCTTCCTTAGTCTTCTATGGAAATTCGGGCTGAATCTATGGAGACGTTGATTTTGATGGCTCCAAGTGTTTTCTTCTCTTCTTTTTTTTTTTTTTTTTTTTTTTTTGTCATAGAATATTTTTAAACGATAAATTTGTGATTGCGTACTTTGAAACCACAACGTGTTTGATAATTCATAGAATTCTCGAGTGGCTTATTTTCCTCGGGATTATCGATATATGTAAGTCTACATTATTATTACGCGATTATCAATTCGAAAGTTCCATTTCTACACAATTCATAGGTTTCTTTTCCTGTTTGATTGTCTCCAGCAAATCCTTATTCGCTCGAACGATATACTTTCAACCGATAAAAAGTGTCCATTCCATCGTGTTTAGTCGTCCTGTTTGACGAGTATTAAATTAAAACAATAAAACCGAATGCAAGCCGCGTGTAGCTGATTAAGAAAAAAGTATGCTACATTAATCATGACCGCACTTCCGAATCTGTCTCTCCTTCGTACAACTTGCTTTATTGCCGCGTAAACTACGTTTCCATCGTCCAAGACCGGACGGCTTAATGTACAATCGATACGAATGGCGAGGATTTTTCTCCAGGTTGGAAAACAAGCTGGGAAATCTGGGAAACTTCTGACGTTGTTTCACAAATTGCTGGCCGAGATGGCTAATACGATTTTTTTTTAACTTAACAAGCGTTTAACGCGACTCCGATTTTAATTATAAGCCGTAGTACACTTCGGGAAATCGGATTAATTTAAATTACGATTTCGCTGAAAATTCTCGTTTTTTTAAGGTTTCTCTTACTCTGTTCCGTTCTTCCGCTATTTTTCAAATTGTTATCCTTTAATCTCGGTTCGCACTTCTTATATTTTCTTGCTTTCTTTAGTAACTTTCTTTTGATCTTAAGCACTGCGAGAGTGGCGATTAAAAACTTTTAACGTACACATCATATAATTATCAATAAACATGAAGCTTAATACAAAGCTATCGCGATACGAAGAAGACAGGCGAGTTGGCTAACAGTTGGGTTACATTCGAGCGTTCCGTTGCAGTTTCTTGTTTCGATCGTGACACCAACGATTCGGCTGATCGTCTAATTACACGCAACATCGGTAATTGCATTGCTACAGCTGCTACGCTCGTCTCGAAGTCTCTCGTTTTACGTGAGACAATGTGGCATCGATACGATGCAGTTCTAAATATATGTCTGTGCATCCGGTTTCAAACTATTCCCACGGATACTGGTATTAATTATTTCCGATAATTCAGAGACTGGCTGGCTGGAGTGGGTTTGTTCGGCTTATTCTGTCGAGTTAATTTAATAGAGGTAAATTGGGGATTTACTTTATGAGAATTGGCTTGAAATTGTCGCGTTTATTTTACGGTGCCGAATATTCCTTTATTTCTTTTACTAAAAAAATTTACGAGTTACTTCAGTATTCTATAATAAAATTATTTATCCAAATTGGTATTCTTCTATAGATATTCATTGATTTAAATATTTCCTATATATTAGGTTGTCCGAAAAGTTTCTTTCGTTTCATAAAGTGATAATAGATGAACAACAATTTCTATTTTATATTATTTTATTGAATTATGTGTGATCCATTTCAATTTATTTCTATTATCATATTCGTGTATAATTCAATAAACTAATATAAAACAAAATACATTGTGCGTCTATTATTTCCTTATAAAACGAAAGAAACATTTCGGACAACCTAATATCTTAGACGTAATAATCGTTGTAATATTTAATCGATGAAACAATCCTCTATTTAGATCTTATGTCTGTAGTTAAGTTCGGAGAATGTTACTTTGCATAAGCATCTGTAGTTTACTTGTCACAAATTAATCAACGAAGCTGCTGTTATTTCTGTATCCAGAGATAGGATCACAATAGCTATTATTTTATTCTTTGGATAAATCTATCACACCGTTCTGAGCCGAAAAGCCTTTATTGCACTTTCTTACATGGACTAGGGATAAAAACAGAAGAACATCTTAAACCTATCGATTGTATCAAGAACTATCTTCTAGTTACTATTTATTGTAACTAGCGCATGTGCATATGGATGGCGAGCGTGAACTCACGTTGTCATTTTCAACAGAAGCAGAGGATAGATGTATTTTTCTTCCGTGCTAGTAGCTTCGTTAATTCCGTATCAGACAATTGCATATTCTTGCACCACTCGATATCGTTCGATATCGTAGTTATAGTAAACCAGCCTCGATTCTTAAATGCAGACTTCGTCGATCCTTTTTCGGAACCAACCCTCTCGTATATTTCAATGGAATCACTCTTACGATAGAAAAGGAACTAGAAGGGGGAAAATGCAGGTAAAAAAGAAAGATGAAAAATTGGAAATCGAAGCGACGCGACTATTATTACGACGAAACGCGTTTACCATTCGCTTAATTATTCTCCTCCATTAAAGATGAATTTACATGGTTCACTGTGGTCAAACAATGTGGTTTACTTAACAAAATCGGCGCAGCGAAGTTCAAAGCTGAATGTTTACACGTTCCAATGGAATTGTCCAAATTGGTTCGCTTAAAAATGGCGTCGGGACAAATTGTGCGCGTCAGCGTCGAAATAATTCGCAAACGTTAAACATTTCCGAGCAAATTACAGAATAATTTGTTTATTTCCATGTTTCAATTCGAGCCGATCATTCTGAATTAAAAACTACGTCGAACAAAAGAGAAGAAGCTCCGTTTCTTTTTTCTCGAATGTTTCGTTTCGTTAAATTCTTCGTTGGATTATGGTTGGTTCTAATAATTCAGACACGTTAAATTAATAAAGGAAGACCTAGAGCGAACAATTTGAAAATCCCGTAAGATCGGTAAAAATCAATGACACGCCATCGTGGGTTCTTGATTCTCAACTTTCAGCGCCTCTTTAATTTCTCCACGTCACGTGTCGTAGTTTAGAACAAGTTCCCCAGAGTTTCCGTTCTTACGAACTTTATTCCCGTTCCATCCAGTTCCTCTTTTTATTTTCTTCAAGTTTCTCTGTTCTCTGTACGTGTAAACGTGCAGCGTGTGTATACGTGTATCTACTCAACGAGATCTCAGCTGGCCGAAAGAAGGGGTGCGACAGTTTTGAAGCGTCCCACGGGAGAAATCCAGTTATCGCTAGTGGACCGGTCTCCACGCCATTCATTCGAACCTTCCACCGACCGGATGATAATTGCTTTAGGAATCAGCGTCTCGAATGTCGTTGCGTGCCCCGGAAATCCTGAGCCCGTCAAATTGGATTCACAAATTCCTCGCTGTCTGGCCCGTGTTGCCGATCAACCAGGTTTCCGTCTCTTCCGTCTATCTGACGGTATGTCGTAGACTTTATTTTATTTTTTTAATGTATAAACATTCGTGCTTTAAGATTTCGATTATATTTATCGCTGCGAAGATCTTTTTTGTTGTTGTAAGAATTGTTAATTAGAATTTCTCTGTAGTGCGATCTCTGGAGTATCAATTTGAAAGGGAAGATGCCGCTGTTAATTACAATTTATTATCGTTAGTGAAACATCAACTTAATAATCCGACAGCGTGGAGATTGAAATCGAATCAAGGATTATTTACATTGTCTGCCTCGAGACGACAATCCATGATGGTCGTCGGAGCGGAATAGGCACGGAATAGGTTCGAGCAAGCGTAGATATGGCGTGTTTCTTCCAAGCTGGTAGAGAGTCGCGTTAATTAACACGCTGTAGGACGAATAAACAAGTACGGACCAATAGAGCTGCTAGTTAACTGGGAGTTAACTGCGTTAACAAACTCGACGCGTTCAACCGAGGCAAGCTTGGATCACGCGAATTTTCCCGTAATTGTAAATTACTGGCTGGCACACGCGATGAACTTTCCACCGCGTTTCCCGATCGGTACCTGGCTGAATTGGTCCAGAGATGGGGATTGAAAGGGGATTGGGGTCGCTCTCATTATCGCTGTGAAATTCCTAGAATCGCGAGCCCCGTGTCCGGGGAATATTAATCGTTATTGGAGAGTCGGCGAAGGGTTAATTGTTAACGTTGCTACCTCGATTGCAGTTGCAAAGAGTTGGCTGAACGTTACCAGCCGAATGGTCTATCGTTTTGTCGTGGTTTCGCCGTTGCGTTTAGCAATTAGAGCTTCGAGTGGATTTCGTTCCCCTTTAGTAGCGTATTTTTTTCCGTTTTTATGATTTTTACAACTTTTAGCTCTCTTTTTTATACTACGGGGATGGTTAACCCTTTCAGAAACGAAACGCTTTTACCTTGGAACGGAAATTGCATTTATTGTTGAAAAAAGTTGATTATATTCTTGCAAGTCGCAAAAAGGTATCGCGATGGAGAATTAAATTGTAATTTGATTAATTGCGAAACTAAAGAGATGATACGTTTAAAGGGTAGACGCGTGATTGAATTTGCATTTTCGAAAGTTTTAAAAATTCCACAGAAAGATTTCAGTGTTTACAGAATGGAGATGTAAAATTTCTGTACGTCCTAAGGAGTTTCTATAGTTTCTACAATTATGATAAGTGCTCGGTGAATCTAATCAGATGTAGAGTCGTGATTGGAGGATGGACCGTAAACCAGACGTAATTGAATCACACTTTACCATAATGAGGAATCTTTAGTATCCATAAAATTCCACTTCATAAAAATTCGATGTGCCTCTAGCGTGACTGACACTTTATTCCCCAAATAACGTTTTACGAAATTTCCTGTCACTTTGAGGAAGACCTACTTAATTTTCAACCAACTGTGATCTCTTTTTATACGTCTATTTCAAGTGGTTTAACACTACCTAATCTTTTTCCTTTCGAGTTTCAAAATTATCTGTATTTGAACAGTTCTAGTACTTTTTCATAAAAATGTAACTTTCAAGATTACTTTTCAGTTTAAGAGTTAATACACAAATCCAATCATAGATCAGCTTTTACGTAGCAAACCTTGTTTGAACATTTCACGAGGTTAAAAGTTATCTGGATCGAACAGCTTCGATACTTTTCTATAAAATATGCAGAATACGACCAACAAAGGATTTAACCAAATCTAAGCCAACCCTTACCAAACCTTACCCGTGTATAAATTTATTTAAATCTTGCAGACGTATTTAATAATCTTAAAAGCTAGCGATTCGGTGACGTTAATACTTTTCCATTTAATATTAGATTTTTCGTATCGTAATATCATTTCTCCGATACGTCCTTACATTTAAAGATTCAGAAGATCTAGTCAAACCACAACTAATCCTTGTCGATTTCTTCTTATTCGTTCATTTGTATTCGTCCGTATCGGTGTACTAAAAATATTGTATAATTGTAAAAATAACCAGCGACTCGAATAATCACAGATCACGAAGATTAATGTAAATGTATTTATTACCGTAACGTAAATGTAGAAGTAGGTCTTCCCCGCACAAGAAACCCAAGAAGATCCATTCGATTCTCGCTAATCCCTCTTTGCATATTTAATAAGCTTGAAAAATACTTGTAATCGAATAGACTCGACATTCTTCCATTAAATATCAAGTTGCTCGTATCGTGATATAAAAGAGCAGCTTGCCAATCGAGAGATCCTTCCAATCGCGCATCCAATCGTTCTCTTCTTCTCTCAAATACCCTTTTGCCGGTTCTTAGACATCGATTCGCGTCTCACGGGATCGAGAGAGAGAGCGAGAGAGAGAGAGAGAAAGAGAGAGAGAGCGAGAGAGAGAGAAAGAGAGAGAGAGAGAGAAAGAGAGAGAGAGAGAGAGAGAAATATCGGAATCACGACAGACCTGATGTAATACTGTTGATTCTTATTCAACATTTACTTTCAATAGATTCGCTCTGTAGAAATAGCAGACAGACGGGGAAATAATAAACGTTCTGAAGGCGATACGCTCTTTCTTTCACCACCGATCGTGAATACGTAAAACATTCGCGAGCAGGGATCGTCGTTTAGTATCGCTTGATCCTCCTGGAGTTTCCCATAAAATTCTACGGGATCCATCGTGAACAACTTCCTATATCTGACGTCGTTCTCTTCGTGAAACTATCGAGCTTCCGATTTCATCCTTTTCAATAGACGAGATTTGCACCGATGTTTAGTAATAAATTGTAATGGGATATATCGAAATAGTAGTTAGATTCTCTACAAACGTTTACAAATAAAAGACGAGTGATTTTCTTTCTGGATTCCGGATGTTTGTAACAAAACGCTTTATTGGAAAATCACGGTACGCGCAAATACGATATATATATGATACATATGCATAATTTTAGTTCGATTTAAGAACTCGGCGAATCGATTTACGCGCTTTACAGGCATATCGGAAATACTATTGGGTTGGTAACTAAGTGATTGCGAATTTTGTCAATACCACCTAATGACAAAATCCGCGATCACTTAGTTGCCAACCCAATGAATATGTACGCGTGTGTAGAAAGATAACGAAATAGCAAAAAAAGCATCGATTTTACAATTTCTTGATGTAAAAAAGTAAATAATCCGCTACTAAAGAATTTTCAAAGGGATCGTTTCTTTCTTTTTTTCTGTGTTTAAATGCAGATTTCTCGTAAATGAACAAAAGCTCGAAAGCTATTTCGAAATCTTTTACGAATTTGTATACCTTTGGCTGTGTGAATCGAATCAGTGCGCAGTTTGTTCAGCCAGCAAATTAACAAACAGCGGAAAGAAGCTAGTACAGTGGAAAGGAAGCGAATGGGGCGGGCGGTGAATAGCGACTTCAATTAAATCCTCGCGGAATGTTTCATTCTGGCCGAAGCGGCTATTCAAAGTAAATCCAGTTCGAACGGTCGATGTTTCGTCAGGATGATCGAAGGGTGCCATTGGTTCGGGAGTAAAAACGTTTACAGGCGTAGTAAAAGTGTAAGGAAACAGCATCTCTGTAAACGATTTGGCGTATCGACGCACGACTTTCGAACGTGTTTTCTTGTTACGATACAAGGCAAAAGACGAGGTTTTCTTTATTCAATTGGAAACTTACGAGATCTATTATTCACGTATTTCAATCTCGAATTCGCAGGGTAATGGATATTCCGCTGGGAATCATTTAAATTTGATTTAAAAACGAAAGAAAAACAGGATTTGATGTATGCAATGGAAACTCGGAATTTGTTATTCACGAATTTTAATTTAGAACTCGAGCAATGGTAAAAATTATCATTTAAATATGATTTGAAAATGAACAATTTGAATGAAACAAGATTTCTTTTATACAGTGGAGTCTTGAAATTCATTATTCATATATCTTAATGTGGAATTCTAGGTGTTGTGAAAATTATCTTTTAAATCGTTGAAAAATAACGGGTTGTCGGATATACTTAACGCTAGAAACAGTTGACAACCGAAACACGATTAAATAAAATGGAAGCTACGTATATGGAAAACTACGTAAGCTTGTAAAATGTAAAATGAGAATGAAACTTTCACTTGTTCCTTTCATAGGAATCATTTATAGAAAATTATTCAGATTTCAAAAATATACGCGTAATATATAGATACGATCAGCATCGATAACAGGAACCCTTACAAAACTTCTGACAAACCGCAATTAATTCGACATGCTCCAAGTACAAAACAATCGTCACCTCCACCAAACTGATTTGCAAAAAGACCGGTCTAACCGACAGAAATTCGTGAAAGGGGGCGTGCAAGTAATCGCGCTGTATTCTCGATTAAATGGTCGTTCCCCTTGGCGAGGTTTGGTCCAAGCTTTCGCGCTTACACGCGGCTGCTGAATAATGCAGCTAGACGCCGGTATCCGGGAACAACCGGCGCGGTAATTACGTCGTCCCATTGAAAAGAACTTGGCTTGATCATAATTTCGCCATTAGCTTGGCGCAGAGCGAGCACAGTGGTGGGGATGACGAGTGGAAATCGGGTTTCAGAGGGAAGAAAAAAGGTCATGGACACCGTGGGTGGACGTTAGGATAAAGCTACGGCAACGAAAAAGAAAAGAAAGAGGAAAAGGACGGGGGGGAAAAAGGAACAGGATTGCTTTGAGGAACAAAGAAGACGGTATATGGTAGAAGAATAAATGGCATGTGATGGTAGCGGGGATGGTTTTAAGCAGAAGGAGAGAACACAAAGGTGAAGAGATAGAATTAAGAAGAGACAAAAAGATGAAGCTTCGCGGCGTGGATGTTTGAAAAGGGGGGTTGAAGCATTTCGCGCGGTCACCGCCCGTAGATATTGCATTTTTATAAGGCGCAGCATAACCGCCTCCTTTATTTCTTTCCGCTGATCCTTTACCTCTCTTTCTCGTCCTCTGCTCTACCTTCCTTTTGTTGCCGCGAAAGACGCCTCGGTTAAAGTTGCCCGGGGACGTGTTAACGACGATGCGATTACCGAGCGATTCCGCTCGCTGTTTCGAGATAATTCGATTTTTCAGTTTGCAAATCGGTTTAAACGTCGAAACGTAGATTCAGAGCAATTCGCGCAGATGTGTCGTGTACGTGTTCCTTGAAGAAATATCAGTTGAGCTGAGTATCAAGTTCGTAGATACGAAATTCTGTAGCGGAGGTCCGATCATAAACGGAGTGTTCTACTTACTATCTGCTATATGTTGATTTCTCAATAATCGTTTCTTTGTTCTTTTATTTGAAGAAAGAGATTCTGAGAAATATTTGACGAGATTGTGCATGTTCTACAGTTCGTAGATACGAGATTCTTTGGCGTTAGGCTGATCACAGACCAACATTTCTACGTACGACCCACTTTGTAGATTGCTCGACGTTCTTTCTCTTACGTTACTTGCTCACGAAACTTTTCACTGACTATGCAGTTATAATCACTGTGTCTTAACTCTATATGCTTAGAAGAAAATCATTCAAATCCAAAAATGCACTTGCAAAATATCCATGAATCTATCAGTTAACAGTAGCTATAAACCTACAAAACTTCCATATAAACCTACGAATAGATCAGTTTCATCACGCCACTGTTTCTCGCATTACAATTTAATTTACGGTCTGCGATTATTTCCCGCCACCGAGAAACACAAACTACCCTCTTAGAGCTTGCGATACGTTAAATCTGCTTCGCTCGACGTTGGGCTCGAAAAATTCGATTAGTCTCTTCGACAATCTCCTTAAGAACTTTAGAAGATCTCGACGACCGATTTCTTCCTCTCGGTACCTACGGGATGTACGAGCTATCGATTCCACGAGTACAAGCTAATCAATCGCCACCAACATCGATCCCCTTCATTCTCGCAATTTGTTTCGCGACTCGCTTCCGCGATCGTTCCAGAACCTCTCATCTCGCGCGCATCTGGATGTCCTGTTCGCTTCGAGGAACGAAACTCTCAGTCTGGCATTGTTCCCGTCACTTGGAAGTTCGACTAAGTCGGAAGTTCGTCGAGAGACGGCCAACTCGAACGATTGTTTGCGTATGTATTGGCTGGTCTGGCTGGCTAATAGAGCGTGCTTTGGTGGAAGAAACGAGAAGGAGATTTAATTTCGGGGGTTTCTACTAGCTGGGGAATGGGAATTAGGGTTGTGTATATATATCTCTGTGGGGAAGGGGTTTTAAGGCTCGGATACTGTAATTGGTTTTGATAAGATCGCGTGAAACGGGGAACGAGATTTTATTTTAGGAACTAGATTAGGAAATTGTGAAATCGCTGGCAAGTCAGACATTTTAAACAGTATAACGTAAGGTTGGAAATTTAGTTTCTTTTAGGGGCGAAAATTCCATGCAAAGAGAAAGGATGCTGGATAATGTGGTATCGTGGACGAAAGGCCTAAGAGATATCGAGCGAAATATAAACAAGCGGTTGCGGAACATGTGCGTGGTGGGGCTAAGACAATAGACGTGGGGCTAAGACAAAAGACAAGGGGTTGCTAAGGGACAAAAACGAATTAACAGTCAGTTTGAGTTGAGAAACCAGAGACTGTGAATCGAGAAGTCAGGGAGATAGTGTTGTTAGCGTTATCGGGAGAGTGTGGTCCGCGTGAGAGAGAGCGTTAGATCCGTGATGACGAGAGTTGCAAATTAACTACCTAGTTGTCTTAATTATAATACGTTATTGTGATTAGTTCATGTTAAATAACCATCGTTTTCTGTTTAACCAACATGTGTTTAATCCATTATAAATAAACTAATTGTAGTAAAGGTCCTACAATAATTTATACTTCTGTTCATTGAAATTATTAGGACGGTTTCTATACTTGTATCAAAGATAGAAACAGATTTTTTTTAATTCTACCTAATTGATATATACTCTGTATACGAATGAACATAATTCTTCTTCTTGTACGACTTAGTCGTTGGTTGTGAGCGATAATATTTTCAACCAGCAACAGGTTTGTATCAAGTTTAATTATTTCCGAGGCGTATGGCAGGTTTCCACTTGCAATCGATCAGAGCACAGTTCCCAAAATCCATTGACATCGAAGCGGATTCGATGCAACGTGTGCATCAGGAAAACAGGTCACTCGAGGGATCTCGAGACACGGCTATAATTGCCGACCAGAGTTTCTCGTACGCTGATAGCGAGGCATCGCTGGCTAATTAACCGGGGCAACTACGGCGCTCGTGCTACTGAAACGTGGATCTCGATAATTGCTGATTAATTTAGCCTTGAATTCGAGCGGCAATTTCATTGGACCCACGTCATTTGTCGTTCTGTCTACCATAGCCACCGAAAACACACCGTTAATCGTTAATCGAGTTTCTTTCGTGTTGATTAACTACGTGTAGATCGAACGTTTCTCGACAATGTTCCGTGATATTAGGAGAAGTATAATTGCAAAGTTAAAATGGCCAGAAATTGAGCGAGTGTTCTAGTACTCGCGGATGTGTAAACCCCACCATCTGAAAGTACACCTGCTGAAGATACACCTAATATTTATGAACATAAATTTACATTTAATCTGCCCGATTATTACACAATGAAAAATTCAAAAATAAAAACTAAGGGAAATAAAATTAGCGATACATTAACTGGCAAAATCCGTATCGCTGCAACCACAATAGC
Source organism: Bombus flavifrons (assembly GCF_040668555.2). NCBI lineage: Eukaryota > Metazoa > Arthropoda > Insecta > Hymenoptera > Apidae > Bombus > Bombus flavifrons. The sequence continues at coordinate 6,035,426 of NC_138451.1, forward strand.
TCATGGACGAAATATAAGTGGAACCATTACCTTTGATGCCTTCGTTCCGTCACTTTGATTCACATTCCAACGACCATTACACCTCTATCGTTGTACAAGTTTTTCCATGCTCCGCGTACCGAGAGCAAACCAAGCCACAGCTCCTGACCCGTTTACGTTTCATCGACGAGACTTTGAGCAACGAACCGTGCCACTCGAGGCACACGTCGAAATTGGTGCATTAAAAATCACCGGTTTGACCAAAATCCAGTTCAAAAAGATCCTGCCTAATCGTGCACGTACCGCAAAAGTCAACCACTCCGATAGAAATCGAGTTTCTCTCTGGTACGATTAATTTGTTTCGATAGCTCGTTCCAGTTCTCTATTTCAGTCAGCCTCCAGTTTCACGTGTTTGCACGTAGTTAAAACGTTCGACACGGTTGTTGCTTGGGTCGAGCATTAAGGTGAGTTCTCTTAATTTCGAGGCCCAGAACCCGTCGAAACCCTGTGCCGGAAGGAACGAAGCGAAAACGAAGCTTCTTCCGCGTCCGCGGTTCCAATTACACCTCCTCCTTCTCCTCCATCCTTGCAACGTCTTTCTTCGTTCCACACCCCTAATTTGCTTCCCATCTCCGTCCCTCTTTGCCCTTATCTCTCCCCTTACGTTTCTCTACGTTCGTTCAATCCACGCTTTCAGCCTGTTCTCAAGCTCCTCGTCGATGTTTCCACGTCTCACTCGAGTTTGCAGTCTCTCGTAAGGAGAGCAGACATAATTAGCCGCTCGTATTTTGATTAAGTTCTCCATCGAGAAACGAGACTCGGAAACCGAGCAACGTTCTCGGTGTCCTTACCTCCCCTCCTCCCCTCACCCCGCCGGAATTCTGCGCTTCATTAGCGGACAACGCGGTAACTGGCTGAGTTACTGAAAGGAAAACGCACAGGATTTTCGAACGCAATTAATTGTTCGACCAAGAAATCAGAGTGGCGGTTTCGAGGTTTTAATTATTGCGGAGGCGAGTGGTGGTGATCTTTGGCACACGACGATCGTAGGTTAACTCGAGCTCGTACGAATAAATCCGAATTAGCGTTACGTTAGCTTTGAGTTAATTTATAATTTAAAATAAATAATTGCGAATACGAGTGGTAAGCTTCGAGGTACGACAATAGTAAATTATGCAAGATTCGAAAATTCGAATTAGCGTTTGAAGGGTCTCTTGTCATAATCTAAATTGAATCGAACGCGTGAGGGATTGGAACATCGATTTGTTCCTTTGGGACGCGACCCGGTGAGGGTGACACAAATTAGGTTTGCTTCTTGATTAGGTACTCTGGGAAACGACGTACCTTTGAAGTTCTTAGACTGCAGATTTGAATAAATACTGTGTTGGAATCTTGGTCTTTGTATTAAGTAGCACACACAGCTCCTATCATAGAATGTATTCTCCTTAATGAAGCGCATATATAATGTTATATAACATTCAAATCTAGCGAATATAATATGGGGAAATTTTTCTATAATATAGCAACGAGTTGTGCTTATTTAATGTAATCGATCAGATGCAAACATTTCAGTTTTCTTTTGTGTAGAAGTACTTCGGTCTAATTATTAATAAATTGGCATCTTGTAAGTATAAAATGCGCAATGGCATAGAATGTAAAAATCGGAGAAAGAGGAAATCGAGGTAATGCTAATTGAAGAAATATCTCATTCAAGAACATGGATTTATAGTACAACCATTTTATGAATTTCCTGCTTAATTTAATTAAATTTGTTCTTTTTTAGTGAAGTTACGTTCTAAAGAAACACACTACGTTCAACGTTCGCTCACAGGCACCAAACACAATCTCGAACAGAAAAAGCACAGAAAAATGCGAAGAAGAGTTCTGGAAAAATAATTATATAATTGCAAAAACATTCACCAAAGACCGTGTTGTTTTGTTTTTTTACAAAACTCGAAGAAAATGCGGGCAGAAATGCAGCGAAACGTCCGAGTAAAGTGTCTTTATTTATTTTCCATCTGTCGACTCAATTATCTCGAATTTCCCAAGGCGGGCGAGCAACCAACCCGCTGATTGGACGTCGCGTCGCATGTTTAATTAAGCCTGTGTCACGAAGACACGTCGTCACGAGTACGTGCGAACGAAACAAACAGCCTAACGACGTTCCCGCGATTCCGTGTACTCGTCGCCGCTACGACAAGTCTGCCACGTTGCAAGCAGACCCTCGTCGAAGACAAGACGTCGATTTCACGTTGAAAAACACAACGACGTTCACTCCGTGGCAAAGAGAACCAACCAGAGTACCCGTTGCGAAGTTTTAATTAACGTCGCTACTTTTACAGGCGTTGTATCGGACGGTTCAGTGAATCCGATCTCGCAATCTCTCGCGAGATTTCATTCTTTATATTGGTAGAAAATTTTTCATTCGATGGTTTTCACATGTAGAAACTGGGAAGATTTTTTTTTATTTTTTAGCATAATATTTTCTTATACTTCCGCGGTGATTACTGTATACTTTTAGTGCTTTTATAAAGTGCGTAGACTATCGAACATTATCGTGGACACGATATTTTTATTTACTTTTCTGCGAGGTGTTGCTTTTTTGGAAAATGTCGTAAAGATTCTTTTATATTAAAATTGCGAATTAATTTTCAGAGATATTTTTGACTAAAAGTACATTTATTCAAAGAGAATCAAAGGAGTTACATTAATCAAAATATCTTCCTTCGTCTTCTACAACTCTTTCCTATTTTTCTGGCAAGAGATGGATGTCGTGACGATAGAACGATTTATTTTTCGAATTGATCCATTCATCGGTGAATTTTTGCACTTCTCCGATATTTGAGAAGTGTGTGCCTTCCAGTACGTGCTGCATTGACCGATGAAGGTGGTAGTCCAATGGAACCGGAGTCTGGAGAATACGCAGAGTGGGAAAGGACTTCCCATTCGAGCTCCAACAACGTTTGCTTCACGGTTATTGCAACGTTGTGCATTGTCATGCAAGAGAATGACTTTGTGTCGTTTATTTGATATTTGTGGACGTTCCTGGTCTAGAGTACGTTTCAAGCTGTACGTAGTTGACGTCGATAACGATTCCCAGTAACACCTTCGTGCAGTTACAATGGTTCATAGAATCCATCTTCTTGATCCCACCAAACAGTGTGCATTACCTATCGACTGTGAATTCTACGGGTTTCATTTCGCTGCTTTTAAAATTCAATCGTTTACGTAACATATTAAACGTCAAACATAAATATCGAGACATGGTCACATTGTATTTTGATATAACCGCGAAATTCTGCAACTTACAACTGGAGCACTCTGTTGAAAGCCCTGAAACTAATTCACGTCTCTGATATTTCATTTTCTGGCCAGCTAGTTCACCATAAATTCCTCTAAATTGTGGAGCTTCGGGAACTAAAAAAATTTTATCAATTTTTCCATGAATCGTAATATCGTTCTTAATCTTCCTCACGCTCGTTTCCCATAATTCTGTTAGCAGGAAAGGCAGCGAAACGTAGTTAGCTGGCCATAAATTCCTTCGGACACTTCGACGAAGGTCACGCGCTCGCGAATAAATCGAATATCGATCGGATGAGAGGTGGTAACCTGGCTATCTCGGGATCCCAGACCGCTGTTCCTTAATTGATCGAACAGGAAGATCGGTGTCCGGAACGCGCGTTTCCTCTTTCTTCGTCTGCGAACCGAATTAAAGTAACGAGATCGAAGGAGAATTGGAATCCTACGGTGAAACAAAAAGCGCGAATTAAAATAGCCGGGGATAACGAAGCGAAGCGAGAAGATTTGCCACGTCGGTTCACTGGCCCCTTTACCTCGTTATCCTATCCGTGAATCGATTCCAAGGAACGTTTCGCGCTATTCCATCTTTATCTCCGATTCTACAAAGGGTTAATTTTTCAAATTTAAAGCGAAGTCTATTCGAATCTACGAGACTGGTCGTGTCCTTTTAGAGATCGAAACAAATTTAAATGCGTAAATAAATGCGTATATCGTGGACGATTCCAGTTTGAAAATGAAGCGAACAACACAGTACCTAAATAAAATCATTAACGCTTTACATAATTGTAAAATTTTATCACTTACATTTACATTATTAATATATTTACATGCAACTGCTATTATTTCACTCAATATTTCACCCCTTAAACGAACAACGAATAAAGCGAAATTCCTCTTTCCTACCAATATACTAAAATCCACTTGTCGTCGAAAGAAAGAGAAGAATCTCTTTTGTTGAAAGAAAATAGAACAAGAAAGGATAAAGTCTAAAATAATCACGACGCAACGTTCCCTAATAAAGAATAACAAAGAAAACATAGTAAAGCCACGAATTCGAGAAGAATTTCAATTCTGTCGTCTATAGCACACGAAGCAAAGCCCTGGATCGATCGGTCTGAAAATGAAGCCAATCCAGAACGGGGACAAGGAACAAATTCGATCGCGAGCTTTCAGCCTGTATCGGCGAAAGGTGGTGATTTTCCTGCGTCACCACCGGAGAAAAATCGACGACATGGATAGAGGTGAATTTGTTTCGTTGAAATATCCGCGATCGGTCTGACAGAAATGGCTGGCAGGCGCTTGGCCAGCATATCGCGTGGGAGTTGCTCGAAGGCTGTGAGCTCGTCGCGATCGCCATCGCCATTTCGATGCCATGCCATTCGGGTTCCCGTAGCCGTTTCCGTTGGGAAATGTCCGCAAAGTCGCTGTCCTATCTTCGCATCCAACGCGAAACAAACTGGCGACGATAAGGCTACGACTTCCGCACCGAAATCCTCCGGAACGGACTTACTCAATGATATCTTCATTGCAGTTGGAGATGATACTTCGAAACTTGATGATAGACGGAAATAATTGTGTAACTTGGTGCTCGTTCGCTTCGATCTTGAGATCGTAGTTCGATAATTACAGTCAAGGTTACAGTTTAGTCGAGGATTATGGTTTTGGAGTTGCGATTGAAATTTGTTTAAGAACTTGGCGAGAGGTTTAGGGTAATTTTTCAAATGTATCAACATTAAAGCTAGATAAAATACACGTTAAATTAATAAATTTTTAGATATGTGTGTTCAACGACAATTTTTTAAGCTTAAATATACATGCGATAGTTATACGTGTAATCGGAAATTAGATACATAATCACGAAATTTACATAATCGATTTATAGTGGGTAGTGCGTGAATTATGAAACTCATAGGATAAATAATAGACGAGAAATCTGTCAAAATGTTTAATAATAGATTCTAAATAAAATTATTAATATTTATAATAATATATTACCGTAATATAAAAATAAGAATAATGGAATAATAAATCAACACGAATAAATTACTCACCTCATAAAACCTCATAAAACTCAATTTATCCCAATTATCTCTACAAAAACTACCATTCGCCCTCGAATCACTTCCCAATCTAAACCATTTTCGACAATCAGTCGCAAATAGAATCTACCAATCGGCAAAAGAAAGGTCTGGTCCTCGATTCTCTGTTCCAAATATTTACAGGCAAGTTTGGAGACGGGCAGAGGGGTGCAGATTTGTGCGTGGAACGAGAACAAGCCGCCTTATCAGACCGTTCATCCTCCATATGGGGATTGGTCGTCGCTTTTATGCGACGTTTTCCTCGTCTACCAGCCGGCACACGTACGTGTTTCCACGGGAACGACAGTTTCGTCGAAGTTTTGCCTCTGCTGGCCCGGAGATTTTTCGTCGGGATAAGTGAAGGGTCTTATCGAGAAAGGCGAGAGTTGGTAACAACTTGGACGATATTATCGCCGATCTGACGGGATGCGAACGATTCCATTGGTCTACGATACGGCTTGTTTTTTTCGTCACGCTGAACGATGGTCAGTATTCTTATCAAAGATTTCGTCTATGTCGTGTTTAATAAATCTTCGTCGCGAATATATCGCTGTATTAAATATGAAATATTCTTTGATGTACGTTCAAACGAAGTTACGATAAAGTCTCAAGATAAAAGCTTTGTCAAAGAATAATTCGAACAGTACTTTGTCAAATAATTCGTCAATACGTAACATTTACTACCGTAATAACGTCAAAGAACGAAGGAAACATACCGATAACCTCGATTCCTTTGATCCGCGCCCAGACACAAAGCACACATTCGCTTCACTCGTCGCGAGAACGTCCCTCAGGCTGTTGAAGACAGTCAACAAGGGCTTAGACATTTTTCAAGAGTCGTCTCCGCTCGTTTATCACAACCAAACTGAGCGTAACACTCTCGAGTCGTTGAGAAGTTTCTCTCTGCGTGCAATTTTTCGCGAGAACGGATCCGAGACGTCGACGCACGCACGTAAAAATACGAAGAATCGAAGGCAATCGTATGCTCGCGCTCACCCCTCGGGGGATTTCCGTCCTAGTGGCGTCGATAGATCGCACTCCGATACTCTCGAGACCATCTCACGCGATATTTTCCTCGAAGATAAACCGTACCAGACGCAGAATTTTTTTAAGCAAATTTTTACATATCTTTTAAATCGTTTCGAACGAATATTTTCCATTTTTCTATTTTTCGTTTGTCCGAGTTGTTTACTTTACAATACTGAGCAAAGCTTTTGGAAATTAACCGATGAAATTTCTTTGACTATCGGCCTTAGCTGTCAGCAATGAAATGGAAACCTTGCAATAAAAACTTTTTCCCTCCAAAATGGGCCGTGGCTCGGAGATATGAAAAGGCACAAAGCGTTGGTATCGGATCAATCGAGTTTGATTTTTTTCGAGGGCGTGCTTACGGCTAAATTTCCATGCCGGTATCCTCACAGGATTTTGTTTTCGCGAATTCTTTCGTACCGGCTTTTCTCCCGCGGGAAATCGTGCAGAAAAATCAGCGAGTGGCCGCGATTTCAAGAACGTCACCAAGGGAGACTGAAATTGCTGGACAGGGGTGGTTTGTCGTCACTGAGAATAATTACTCGTCGAACAGGAAAAAGCGGAGGAATATCGATAAAGAAAGAAAAGGAGAAAAAAAAGGAAACGGGAAAGGGCAATGTTTGTTGCGAGTATTTTTATCGAGCGGAATTTTTCTCGATCGACACGCTCGTTTATTAAAAACGCTGACGTTAATAGACGAACCAATTTCAACGAACTGAAGACTAAGTTAATTAATGAAGCTCCGCTTTCGTGTTCATTTTATGCTTTACGTCTTCTTTTAAGTAGAACGATGTTGTTCGTTTTAAACGAAGTTTTATGTAATTACAGTAACGTTATAACGGATGGGCTACAAACGAGTGATGTTGCTATCTTTGACGAGGAATACTCGTAAGCGCATTTATGGAGGTGTTACGAAGGTTTCTTTGTCTTTTTGTCGATGTCAGTTCCCTTATCCTGCTTTCGTGCACAGTGTTTTATAATATGTGGGATACGTTTCAGCAACGGACGAACGAAACAAAGCTGTGAAAGCAGTTAGATAAACACGCGTTCTGGTGTACTTTGTTCTCAAGTTATATCGTTGCATCGCGAATAGTCGACTGTTGGCGACTTTCAAATGAACTGGATAATAATGCGTACGCGAGTATAATTTAGCGAATGATTTGCGTGTAGACTCTCGAACCTGCATTCTTCATTCCTTTTCACAAGATATACCAATTTACCAACATATACCAAGAATTACTTAACCTCTTAATTATTGGCAATGAAAACACCATCCTCAGGATATCGGAGCGGGACACAGGTCACTAGAGTCAGGGAAAACCCCAGGTGAAGATACTCACCGGCCGCGTGCATAGATTCGACACTCGAGAGTTTGCGATACGTCAGTGCCAGAAGGAACTTCGACTATCTCGTTCGTTTTTATTAAAATTCAAAACTTTCCTGGCTATAGAATTTAGATAGTACATGGGAACGATACGTATTCAACGTAAACTGTAAAATAGCAGAGACGTCATGTCCGTGTCATAAATCCTGCTTAAACTAATTGCTACCGCCTTAAGATGTAAGTTAGGGAATATTAGTGAAATGAACCGTAAAATTGAAATTTTTACAGACAAGAGATAAAATTATCTGTAATATAACGTTAGTAATAATAGCACGTGTTGATCAAGTATACACGATGGTTATGCTATCCAAAAAGAGGGAATCAAGAATGATCTTATTCAACATCAATTATGTTCGTTTAACTTCAGTTGCAACAGTATACACAATACAACTGTGTAATAGTACAAGTTATACTATAGCAAATTGTACTATTACGCGTTATAAAATAGTAAGTTCGAATAGGCGGAAAGAACAATGTGATGTAACGATGTAGATAAAGCTCGATTCTTGAGAGCACGTGTCTGACCAGTAACGTTCCACGACTACTGCGAGTCAGACGACAGTAATTGCGAGGCGTGGCGCTTTATGGTGGTCTGTTTTACGACCGGCCATCTGCATACCCTTGCATCCGGCTCTTAACGACAGTGGTGTTTTTCCTGACATTCCGGGAACCGACTTGCCGAATCCTAAATTTTGTCCCCTGGGTTTATAAAATAATAATATTACGCTTCAGTGAAATTAAATCTTATTATGCAAATGCAGAGGATTAAACAAAGAGAGAAGAAGATAGGACGGCGAAAATTTTTTAACGACTCAGAAATCCAAGAACTGAATTCGTTACACTCCTTATTGTTTGATATTTTAAAATATCATAAGTTTGTATCACGTTTCTATTTACATTCTTATCTGATATTTAAACGCGAATAAAAGTACGAGAAGGTTGTTTATATTTGGGGAAAAAATATAAACAGTTGCATCAGATTTTGCTTACCAGCAAGCTTTCAGGAAGTTTAAGCTCACATACGACCGGCTTAATGTCCCGTACAGTTATAAATTCAGCTCGATCGTGTTACAAATATCGGTAATGACGGTTGGCGAGTGTATGGCCGTAGATAAACACGCGAGCAGCTTCCATCTGAAAGGGTCTCTATCTGAGGGTCCAGCCGAACGAACTGGCTCGTAAATTTCGTCTGGAATTCGAGGGAGAAAAATCTGGAGCCGTGGTATCCTCTGTGGACCTGGTCGAAGATTAAGGTTCTTTCTATCGCGACACAGATCGAAGAAAAACAGAACAAAAATATAAACTACATTTTACTATGATTCCAGAAATGTTTCCGTTACAGGATAGTTATCAAAGTGGAAAGAATTTCCGAGTTTTCGAAGCACCCGACAACTTCGCGTGTATTTTTAAATCGAGTTTCTACGTAGCAAATTTTACGAGGATTCAATTACACACGAAAACCGGAATCGTTCGACGCTAAGGATATTATTCAAAGTTGAATGTCTCCAGGAATCTTAGGTGGCTGGTGGAAGTCGGTGAACTTCTTAACATATGAAATAGAGTCGTAAATCTCACAATACCTCGGAATTTTTACGCGCCACGTTTATATCCTTCTTATTCTGCACACAGTTTCTCACATTATTCTGCTTTAAACATTCCTAACCATCATCGCGTCGTTCTATGCCATAAATACGTTTGACCTGTTTTACTGTACGAGATGAAAATAATTTTTCCCTTATCGAAGAAACTTTCTTCTACTCTAGTATCAAAGAATGCTATACATATTACGATATAATATGCTGTTGATCGATATCCATGTACATACGATCAACACGCATATATATTAATCATTGAATTATCGAAGAACTCTGTGGTATCAAAGGATCTGGTAAAAATCTGAAATCTGTGAAACTGTTCAAATTCGAAAGAAACGAGCGTGCTGCTTTCGAAGAAACGAAGAGAAAACAGCGGTCCCAGATTGGCTGGCTGCGTACGTAATTGTAAATAACGGTTCGGTGTTATTCGCAAGTTTTATCTCGAGGCGTTTCCGCGGAAAGCGTTGCAGCAATTGCCGCGAAGCTCTATGCGAAAAGTTTCGACGTTCAAGCGCAGCCACTCGCTTCGTTTCGCCGTGCCTTATCTTCATTACGGCCGGTGGATATTAGGCAGCGAACTCCAGTCCTGGATAAATAAAGCATAAGGGAGGGACGGAGAACTTAAAGAGGGTGGTACGTAGAACGCGTCGTGCAGCACGATAAAAAATATATTCGCGTCCCGGTGAAAAATACGTCGGGAATGCCGGATGCTTGTCGTTCGTCTACGTTCGCATGCTAAAGGGAAAACACTTTTAATCACCATGAACACTCGTGATGAAAGTTTCATGTTCTAAATGCGAACCAAGCTTGAAAAGTTGTTGCTCTGCTTAACGACTCGTAACACGATACCTTTTACTTCGTATTTCGTTTCATTTAAATTGTTTTTTATCTACGCGTACCGAGTAGTTTATGCCATCAATGGCTTCCGACAGTTAGAAATAGTAAAATTTCCATTAGAAGAGGAAAATTTTACATCAACGTTCCTTTATAACGACTAGGTATATCCGTAAAGGCATTCATGAGCTTTTTGACTATTATTTTGTACGAGTATTATTGGCTTCGTATAACTGCACATTTTTATGAACATACGTACGTAAAGAAACGAGATCTAAATAGAGATTTGTTTCGTACTCTAAAATAAATTGTAACAGACATTTTAGATATTCCCTGTACTTTTGCGTATGTATATACCGTATATATGTATATACATACATATTGCGTATGTATGTATGTATATCCTGTACATTTTGGCACGTTCAAATTTTCTATGGTTGCATAAATGTCCTCAATTTGAAGCAAATAAAATCCATCGGGTTCTGTATAAAAACCGACATCCGCAATTGTCGAGTAGATTAACGCGATCAAAAATCTTTCACAGCCTATAAGGAAACAATGGCACAAGGGTTGGCCGCAGACGTCTAATTCGCCGTCTCACCTGCACGCCCGCAGAAACTCCCACGGCGTGCTTTACAATTCAATCGTCGTCTCTCGTCGCTTTTACTGTCGTTTCGATCGGCGTATTGCGATGGAAATAAAGATAGTCCCACCCCGAGGAAGGGGAGGATTAAACATTGACGATAAGCCACTCGCGCGGAACAAGAGGAAAACGTCCTCGAGGGAAGCTTCTCGCGTTGGCGATGAAGGGAGCAACCAGGTAAAGAAAGGGCTGTGCTTATCGTCGAGTCAAAAGGATGAACAGAGAGCTGACCGAAAAGGAAAAGAGAAAGCACGACGTCCGTGGAACGTGGATACTCGATGGACGCGCACGAACGACACGGAGAATCGGGACAAACGACGGACAAAAGGTATACGCTTCGACCATACAGCGCCGGGCGAAAACGTTTGTCGAGGCACGTACGATTCTGTTCGCTGGCAGACGAAAAACCGATAACGCCTCTCCGCGGGGGCGATGGAGGGTGGAAGACTGACAGAAATTGAAGCAACCGCCTCGTAGACAGGTGAACGGACGGTCTTAGTCACGGGGGTTGAAAGTGTCTTGCTTTCGTTATCGTTCCACTCGCGTTTTCGGTGACTGGCTGTTTCTTGGGAAAGGGAATTTTCGTGGCAATTTTTTCGATGAAAAATCATTTCGATGATATTTCGACGTTGACGTTTCTTTGTATCTTTTTTTTACAATTATTGAAGGAATGGTATTAACGAGAATGGTATTAACGTTAATAATCGAAGAATTGTATAGAATTTTAGAATTGTATATATGGAAAATATTACGTATATTGTTAAATATATTAAGAACGTATGAAACGTTAAACTCTGGGAGATGTTTATGGACTGCAAAGCAGCGCGTATTCGTTGGTTGCTCATAACGATTGCAAGTAAATTAAAGGGAACGAAGAGACACTGCGAAGTTGAATATAATGGTGTCTTTTGTCGTTTGAGATTGAACCTTCACTCGCTTCTCTGATTGTGCCATTTACATCTTCGTTTCATGAAAATACCATTCATTTTGATATGTTCTGTAATATGTTTTAATAGAGGATATTACGTGGAATAATTTAAGCACGAGTTATAGTATTTCCACGAATCTCTCAGAACTTTATCTCCTAATTATCATTTGAATCATCCTTCCTCAAAGACGCGCCATAACTGAATATACCGTAGATGTTTAGCCTAGATGGAACACGTTTCGAGACGTTTCAACGTTTCTTGTTAACAGCTTAGATTCGTAATTACCATTTGAATATCTATTTCTTGAAGTCTGTCTGCCGTCAGAAGTCTTATCTTAAAATCTTCCCTCTATTACCTTTCTTATCCTTGAAAAAATTAAATTGCCATCGAAAATGATTCCAGTTTCAAAGTTCAACGTTCGAGCGCACGAACATTGTTCGCTCTTAATTTTAATTAACGCGTTTGTTACTTATTTGAGGCACTTCGTTAGAGAATCAATCAACGAGATCGAATCGCGGGCTTCAAAAGGAAGTGCAGAAGATTACCAGGCGTCCTTGTTGAAAACCATGAAAGTGAGGTACAGTTTCCGACAAAGGGTCAGAAGGCAATACTGAGAAAAAAAACTGAAAAGCTAGGAACAACCAATACGCATAATGCCTATCGATCGAAAGGGTATCGTTTTTCAGACGAGATGAACCCACGTCCATAGCTGGCCGACGAATTGTTTCCTGGCTGTTATTGAAATATTACGGTCCTCCATTTACCCGTGAAACATCGAATTCCATCAATCTGTTGTCAAAATAGGAACGAATAAAAATAAAACACAATAGTCTTTTCATCTACAAAGTTCTCTCATCTTCCTATCAATTTTTCCCATTCTACGATTGAAGATTCTATTTCGATTTAATCGTACTCGTGATTATAAGATTCTCTTTGTTATCTTCTTCGTTCTAAAATACAAACATCGATAGAAACTAGGATGTTTTTCAGATACTACGAAATATATGAATATATGAAAAAAATTATTGCGTGATTCTAGTAAACTGTGAATTATGAAAAGTTACTCGCGACGAATGAAAGTTTCGCCTGTAATAAAAATTACGTACCTTTGTATTTCGAGAGTTAATCTACCTTGCTGGATAAAATTCTCAAGAAGAAAACAGAATTTTGCTCGACCACTCGGGGAATCAAACCGAATTGTCGGCAAAGGCGTACATAGCCGGGATGAGAAAGAAAGAAATCATCTACGATTAATTAAAACGCGCTTAAGCCCTGGCTAAGAGAGTTCCACAGGTCGAGAGGCAGTCCAATTAATTGGAGCGATTCTTCGCCGCGTCACATGACAAATCCAGCCCCGAATCCCAGCCCATCGACTCAATCAATTGATTCTTTTTCCTCACATCTTACTCTCCAAACCCGTTCCATTTCAACCTTTGCGCTCTATTTCTAATTCCATCGTAAGGGTTCCTTAACCTGTCCATCGTTTACACAGCAAAACAAGTCAGACATATGTGAAATTACTTCGAGACACAGCTGGTTAATTATTCAACTATTTAATAGGGAAATATACTTTCCTTTCTATTTCATTTAATTCTGACAGTATTCTAGCAAGCAGGTGGTATAAATTTGCACGAACATCTACTGTTTAATCGCTGAACAGATGTATACAAACTAAAGAAGAACGTAGCAATAACTGATATAATGTAAGAAAGGCTCCGTACAGCTTTAAAATTCGTAACTTCAATTTCCGATACTCGTTATCCCAGTAGAAACAGTTTCGATTACTTTCCAGCCTTCGTACACCGTGGAAAGTATTCAGCCAAGGATCTTGACAACGTTCCAAGCAAAATACCCTCGACGATGAATTTCAGCTCGTCCTTACGAGCTGCGTAAATATTGAAACGCGTTTGGGACCATTTTTGCGACAGGCTAGAGTTCTCGTGGAGCAGAGGGCAAATATAATTTCCCGATTATCTTTGATCGATACGATTTCCAATGGGACACGGCTGCGCGATTGCTCGTTTTTCATCCAATAACTTGCAGACTGACTGGCGATGGGTCGGAATTAAAGCTTCCGAAAGATCAACGAAAGGGACGGTAAACGGGTGAAAATCGTCGGATGGGCGGGGTTACGAGTTTCTTGTCGTGGCGAGTAACGAGGAAAGACGGAGGAACGTCGATCGACACGAGAGGCCACGAGCGGGAAGAAATTCGTAGGGATGAGACGAAACCGCGAAACTCGATCCATCGGGATAAGGATTCGAGTAAACTTGAATCCAGGCGTTGGGCTATTAATAAAAAATTAAGAAACTTGAGAGAACGGAAGTAGCCCTTGCGAAACTTGGCCACGATGGACCGGAACCGAGTTAACCGCGGTCAACCTCGGCCACTTATCTTGAAAATTATTGGAGAACCGTGAGGAAGTTGGAGTAACGGTGTGTCTCAGGGGGATGCCGGGCACGGGGTGGTTCTGGGAGTAAAATGGAGTGGAATACGGAAATGGGTCAGATGAGTTTATTCCTCGTTGTGCTGGTCGACGAGCTGATTGGTGTGTAGAACCGTTGAGAGAGCGTCGATAATCGAGGGACGCATATTTAGTTTCGTAAGTCTGTAAATTGAAAAACATAGAAACATTGGCTTTTTATATTTACCTTAGAATTTATTATTATTAATTTTATCATCGTAATTGACGAGGTTGCAGTATTTGAACAATAAAGAACCAAAATGTTTGTTGAATCGTCAAAGATTAATGGATGTTTAAATTAATGATCGAGTAGAACAGTTTTGTTTGGAAAGTGGATTATCAAGAGGAATTAGGTGTATTTGCTCGTAGGTCGGAAGATCTGGTTACGTAAGCAGTTTTACGTACGCAGAACTGCATTGCAGTATAATTTCCCGGGTATTCTTATTAAGTTCGCCGAAAGTCAGCAAAACTGAATTTTTTTTCTCTCGTACATTTCAGCCATGCGGAAAATGTTCAGTTAGGATACTTATGCACGTGCATAAGTACACCGGTTCTTCTCATAAAGGGTTAGTAAATATTAAGAAGGATCTAGAACTATCTGTGTAATACTCGAAAATTGGGTGCTAATACCGTAGAATTAATAACATCTGTCCGAATAGCCCATTAATAATGGTATATCGTAAAACCTTCATAATTCTTCGTCAGCTAAACTCTCGGAACACTTGACTCTAAATCCAAATTTCATTAGTTCGTGTCTCGCTAATCTAAAATTTATTTTCATCCATACTTCCTCGTTGCATAATACCTAATCATGCTGTTCAATATTCCTAGAATATTGCTCTAATTTTATAATAGCATTTCTAATTATGAAAATAGAAGTATAGCCATAAACGATCACAAATATCAGTCTAAATGCCCAATATCGTAATAAAACCTTAAAAAAGAAGGACTTTCGTGTTAAAGTAAATGCAATTCTTCCATCCAATGGGAGAATGATACAATTGAGAATTCGTTCTAAGATCCAGGAAATAAGCCTCTAACTCTGAGAAAACGTAGTTTCTTCGTTCATTTCCTGTCAGTAAGATGTTTCAAACTATCCTTCCACCTTTGGAATTAACATTCTTACCTCCATATAACTGTCAGAATTAGGTTTAGAGCGTTACTTTATCATAAAACGGTGTTGATGCGAAAATACTAAGTGTAGGTCTTAGAAGATAGGAAACTATAGTGTGAAGGAGACGTGAATATTAAATGGCCGCTCGTAGACAGGCCATATTGCAGGACCGTACATTATTACAAGCCGTGGCATGCTCGCGTCTGTTCGCATTCCAGCAGCAATGCAACAAGGGATACAGGATCACTGGGCGGCGTTATCGCGGAAAATAAGCAAGCTCGATGGAGCGTGGCACGTTCGCGATGACAGATAGCGCAGCGCGTGAACTTCCGCTGCGTAATATCATCCCCGTGGACGTTGAAATATTTTGGAACTGGTTGGTGATATCCTCGTCGCTATTCGGTGCTTATTAATTCCGAATTAATGTAACGTTTATTAAGGGTTTTAACCACGAGCCCAGGGTAATTTCGTCATCTGTTAATAAGTGATAACATCGATACCCAAAGACACAAATCACGATCTGTATTCCCATTTGCTATAATACACATTTGTGTACATGTACGTATGTACGCGGAGGTGCAATAGCGGTTCGTTTACGTTAACGAATTTTGCCCGGCGACGAATCCAACGCGAACAAACCGGAAGAGTAGAGGGGAAACTGCAGCGGCAGCCGGATCTCCGGTTACCCTCATAAGTTATTTACGGTATTCGAAATTAGATCCCGTAAAGTATGCCCGGGTAATTTAGCTCGGAAAGGAAGCATCGCGCGTCCCGTTTTTATCGCCGAATTTCCCACAGAATTCTCCGGCCAGGCCCTTCACCCGCCCTTAAGCGCGAGCTATAACCGTAAAGTTGTTTACGCGGATAAAAACAGTCCCATTCATAGAGTGGAAGGAAAAGAGAAAGGAACGAGCCTACTTTTCTCCATGGTGATGATTGCGCATCTGATCATTTGCTCCTCTTTATCGCGTTAATAAATAGAAAGAAGTGTTCTGAGTTTATTTCCATCTGGTCTATGTGTTTAAATCTTTAGGCGCTATAAAGTGTAACCCATTGCTCGTTCAGTTTTATTCGTACTATTTCTGCGTTTTAACTATTTACAACTTTCTTTGTTGTATACATTTTTCGAATCTTTCCAATTTTTATCTCTGCGTACCTGGATGGACTCTAAATGTACCTTTGGTACAATTGTACTCGGACAGAAATCAGACACTGAAATAATTATCGATTAACATTTCGCTATGAAATTGAGGAAATTACGTACGCGTACACAGCGATCTACGAAATATTCGAAAAAAGCAACAAAAATCCATCGTCATGACGATTCTCGACCGGAGAAGTCGGCGATCGATCGCAGACGCTTCAAAAATATTGAAATTCAAATGGATTCTCGAGGCCCGCCTTCTTCCCTCCGTTACACACAAGGAAGAACGTTTCTTGGTCGCCAACAGAGGTGCAGAAGGGAACGAAAGGAGAAAGGAACATGTCATGAGGAGTATGCTTAATAACATCCCCACCCCGAGTCAGAATTTTAAGCAGCCACTCTGTCGTATCCCGACGAGATCGTCCGAGGAAATTGCCAGCCAAAATGAAACCCCTTCACGAACTCGACCCACAGGAAACTGGCTAGATATGGGGGTTCGTCAGCTCGTCGATTCCTCCCTTTTCTTTCCTTTTTGGTGTTATAGAAGAATCGATGTAGGGGAACATCAGATAGTAGCGAATTAGTTTTTTTAACCTACGTAATATTTTCTTAATCGCTAATAATATCGTAAAAGTGGAAAAATGCGGCCAGATTTTTATTTGATAAATATGAACGCAAATGCCAAGGGTTACGCTTAAAAATTATATTCAGATAAAACAATAATAATTGTAACGTCAAAATAAGTCTCGTCCTAGACTTTTTTAAGAGATCGCATATAACACACAAAAATATTAAAGATCCAAAATATTGTACTCGTTGCTGATCGATGCTTGTTAGATAAAACAAATCTCCGTTTAGGTTCCACCTCTTTTTTAATTGCGTGCTGCAAGTAGCAACTTACGACGCTTTATATCACACCCTAACGATCAAATTCGCTAAAATTCCAATCTTATCAATGTTACACAAGATACACCGCAAAACATCGTTCGCAAAACCAAGGTAGAATTCCTAGTTCGAAACATGGTATCAGAGACAGCTGACCCAATCGATAGGATCTTTCAGCGAATTCTACTTAACTCTCTCGTAGCTCCGGAGAACGGTTACTCTCGCTCAACCCTACTCTTTCCCTCCCCCTCCCCCCATCTAAATCCTGTTATCGGCGTGTCGTTGCGCGTTATCGGCGCGATTGTGCAGCCCGAAAGCCCCGTTTCACGATAGATTACTATAGGTCGTTGCTGGACGTTAGGCCAGCTACGGTCAGGCATGAATCACGGCTTATGCCACGTCAGATCCAATTTCTAAAATCGGCGCGCGAACGAGTAAGGCCTATAGAAATAACGACGACGACGATCGTCGTCTCCTAAAATCAACATGCGTATATACTTTGATATCCAAGGATATTGATTTTTGGACGCCAACAGTCGCTTCGGTTCGGGTCATTTTCCTCGATTCTGGACGTTTCTGAAGGGATAAGGGAGTAATACAGGGGAGGAGGACGAAGGATGGTCATGAGAGGAAAAACTGCTGCTTCATATCGACGGAGATTGATCCAAAGTGAAGAAACGGGATTCTCTCTGTCTTTCTCTCTGGGTTTCGATATCGATATCTTGATAAGGTTTCTGGGATTGCGAGAGTCCAGTGTGATTCTTATTGGAATTGGAAATTTCAAGTGTGGGAGGGTTAATTTTGGAAGAGATGGAGTGGTGGTGTGAATGATGAAGTGGTAAGAGAAAAAAAATCTAAAGAGTTGAGTATCTTTTTTCTTTTCTGCAATGATGGTCGATTGAGTCGAAATGAAAATTCACAGGCTTGTAATTAAGGATATAATTAAGGAAGGAAGTATACGTCTTTACTGAATCGTAAACTAGGTCGTTGTGAAAGTCTGAATACTCCAATTAACACTTCCGCGGCCGTAATTTGTTCGTTTCCTTGATACTGAAAGCCGCTTGAGAGAGCAAGTCCGAAACTGAGTGAGACTGTCGTTAACGTAAAAATTACGTGTTGTGGTATTTCGTTTTAGGATGTTGTATGTTAAGAAATAATTTTGTATTAGTATAGGATAAAGAGGGAGAAGATGATAAATGATATATGATAATATTAACGAAAAACTTTGATTCACATAATTCGATACTATCCACTTACTGCTATAAAATATCGGCTAAGGTATCCGGCTGCAATATCATCGCTCAAACATATCACGTGTCATTTAAGCAGCTTAAGACGAAGACAGTACATTCGCCTGTTGTAATCCATCAATCAGACTGCAATCATGTAACGCAGAAACCTGCAGCTTTAACCCCTTAACCTACAACTACGGGCATAGCGTAATGATCGGGTCAAACGTAAATATTACAGGCATAGCCCGCAGTAGATGATCGGACCAAACGTAAATATTATGGGCATAGCCCGTAGTACGATGATCGGGCCAAATATAATATGTAATATAATATATAATAGCTTGTTTACGTTTTCGGCCCAAAATTCTCGAACGTAAATCGTAGGTTGAGGGGTTAAACTCGTCTTTGCCTATCCAGAGAACAGTGTTTGACATTTAACCATTGCGCCCAATCGAATCTCGTCACAACACTATAAGATTATTAGGGAATCATTAATCATACTATTGTTGTACCAGTCAATTCAGCTAATGGATTGTTCGGAAGGTAATTTTATTTTTTTTTTATATATATATATATGAAAATGAAAGACGATTTTTTAATAGAAGGAAATAGCTTCACTCAGTTATGTAAATTCAATCTCACAGCAATTTCTCGTGCTGTCAAGCGACGATTTGCTTCCACCGATGACTTCATTTGGTCTTCGTCACTGGCCTTCCAGCACGCGATGCATCTTTGAGATCAAAATTGCCAGAACGAAATTTCGAAAACCAATTCTGTCACTGGCGTTCAGTCAACACATCCTCACCATACACGTCACACAATTTTTTCTTGCTTGCACTGCGTTTTTACCTTTACAGTAATAAAAGAGCAAAAGCCAGAAAAGTTCACTTTGCTTTCCCATTTTTGCTTCGACAACAAACAAAAATGGCTTGTCAGATTCAAAAACAAGTTTTCCTTGAAATGTCAGTAGTCAAAATATAATATACAATCATCCTATAGATTAGAACGAAATTGACTGTTTAAAAATACGTCTAATGACATCTAAACGAAAGAGACGAAATTACATTCCGAACAACCCTATAACGTAACTTTATCAGATTCTAAACGTTGGATAGAAATATACAAATCTGCGGTTTATTACAATTTTCTTCTCAAGCAAACGAATAAAATTCTTATTACGAAAACTTCATACGTTGCAAGTCTTCGCAACCTTTTTGTTTTTTCCGGCGCAGGCGATATAAATCGAACGAGTCGTGAAACGCGGTATCGAGAAACGATCGTCAGTCGGTTTCATAGTCTACGAATACGCGGCGAGACGCGTCAGACCACCGCCAGCTAAAATATCCTGATCTATTATTGGTTTATCAGCTAGATCCCGCTACGTGTCTAGCCTGTTACAGTCGATTATCGTAAATCGTTACAATACGTCAGTCATGTTGCGACAGCGCGGGGGACAATAATTCTCAGTTGACAATCTAATCCCGGATAGCAAACCGATGCGGATGTAATTTAATGGCGAAACAAGTCGACCGTACGTCAACTGCTGATTGAGAAGAGGAGCCTCGTACGAAGATAACAGGCGTCAACGTCGAACAAGGCTTGACGAACCAGACGTTCAAACAATTTCGACTCGTCAAAATCCAACGTGAACGATCGATTTTGTGCCCTCCTTTCGTGACAGACAACCCTTTTTTTCCTCGATCCCATTTTTTATTTGTTTGTTCTGAAATCCACGCTCGTTGAATCTTTCACAATCCCTTTCTTCGGGGTTTTATACACTTTTTATGTTTTCTTTCACATGACGTTACAGGAAATTTTCAGAATTCGAAATATCAATCTTTCAAATATCCTAAAATAATCTACAATACATCGTCCGCATTATCCATAACCTCGCTTCCGATTTTATCCAAACGTCACTCATCGACATTCAGAGTGATTACTAACGCGATGGAAATCTGATGGTCGTGAAAGTTCGAAATCTGTAAAAATCAGGATGTACGCGATATTTGGAAAATTTAGCAAATTTACCGCGTTTATCAAACTTGATCGATCTAACCAACATTTCCCGAGCAAAAAGAAATCACAATCTCCGCGTTGAAACGGACGTCTCAGCGATCAGCCTTCGCGCTATCGAACTTGCCACTCGAGCGAGCGACAAAAAATCTCAGCTTCGCCCTGAGAAAATTCAAATAGCCACCCTATCCGTGTTGCAAATGAAATCTCGCGAGTTGCCGTGTGTCGTCGACGAAGTCACCGAGCGGGAACGAGCGTAAGAAAAGAAGAAACTGGGAACGGGAGTAAAAGGGTGGAAAGAGTGAAAGAGAGAGAGAGAGAGAGAGAGAGAGAGAGAGAGAAAGATAGAGAGTCACGGAAAACTCAGCGTACAGGGTGTTGTACGAGAAAGCGGTTCGGTTGAAATGTCGGAGGTGGTGGCAGCTCGACGTGAAACTTTTCAACGAGTTGCTTCGTCTCTCTGATGCTTTTACACGCGGTGGTCTCGCAGACACACGCACCCAAGAGAATGTTCTCTCTCTCTCTCTCTCTCTTTTTCTGTTCGTTTGAAACACGACTAAGAATCGTTCGTCGCGTCAAAGTGATCCTTCTATCCTTGGTTGATATCTTCTGCCAGTCGTAGATATATAGACACGCCAGTCATTTTATCGGAACGCAGTTTCCTTCTCGAAGATTCCGCAACTTCCTTCGCGAGTTTCCGATTCCCGGCGTTTCGTCGAACGTGACCACTTAAGCATCGTGAAAATGGAACCAGAAGGTAGGTGGAAAAGGGTGCGAGAGGCAGAGGGTAGTTTTTCCACGAGGAATCCTTGAGAACACCGGTGGTTCGACGGATCGATGAATTATGGAGAATTGCGGGACGGGAGGGTGGAATAGGGTAACCGGTTCGATTCGTTAACGGATGGTCGATGGTTATGGAAGGCGAGAAGTTTTAATGGGATTCGGGGGAACTTAATCTACCTTCGCGTGTGTAAAATGAAATTTCTTGTAAAATCGAGGGTAACTGGCATGAAAAAAATCCTTGTAGAATTTGAAAGCAATCGGGAAATGTATATGAAGGTTACAAGACGTTAGTGTTAACATACAGCTGGTAAAAGGGAATAAGTATAATCAGTGTTAAAAGTGGTATCATTAAATTAATTAATCGAGTCTTGTTAACATAATGAGTAATTGACTGTTGAAACAATTTCGTGACCATTGTGAACAGTATGTTTGCGATAAATATATCGTAACTTGTAAAGTACTGTTCTTATCGATCCAATGTTGGTTCTTAAGAAATAGGTTCTTGCTAGGAATCGAATGTTTAACATAACGTGACGTTTTAGTGGATATAGATTGGCCTGGATGGACGCGTGTAGGTGGACGAGGAATAATAGATGATTGCGGTAGTAGATACGCCTGATCGTAGAGCTTGCCGCTTATATTGGATTACATCAAGAGTCCGCGATGGATCAATGGGTGATCGATTACAATTCCACCAAGCTGCAGACCAATAATCGATCCAATTTTCTCTAGACTCAATTTAGATGGGCTTCGGGCGAAATTGTGCTGTTCGGTCTACGTACTTGTAAGATTTCAGACTATACAAGTTTAGATTACATAGATTATATAGGATTATGCTGAGATTTAGATTATGTAGATATAGAACTATACGTAAATTTAGATTAGACGAGTTCACGTACTTGCAAGCCACCCTAATCGCTTTGAAATTCGTCGATGAATAGAACGCAAAGGAACGATTAATATTTCCTTTGTAAAATTTCTCGGAATAAAATATAAAGATAAATTCTCGAAAATTTAGGTATTCAAACTTTTAACTATTAATATCTTCCAAGTTACAACTTATTCTCTCAAACATTTGCCAAATACACGAACGTTCTATCGAGAACGATGGAAAGAGATGTTTCGAAAGTGCTTCGAGTTAAACTCCGACCTCTACGCAACTTGCAACCCCTCCCAGGAGAAACGGAACGTTCCCTCGCCACCCTGTAATATCCAGAAACGTTTAGGAGCAGACAGAAGCGAGTTCTTGATCGTTGCTCGTTGAAATGGTCGTGAAGCCGCTTATTTACATAGATATCCGGCCTGGCGAGGATGGGGTGCGCGGATTAAGGTCGCCGTCGCCTCGCATCGCCGTTTCCAACCGTATCCATTGCTCCCTTGTCGCGGTAGTGATCCATCGCAACCGTTTGAAACAAGCAGAAAAGAAATGGAAGAAACGAGAACGAAGCCTGGTAACAAAAAATTCCTGCGTACAGAAAACACGTGGACTGGGAAAAGTCAACGCGACAAGCTTTCGTGATACCGGATGTCGTTATAAAAAAATAATTTGGTCTGGTTGATACGTGGGTTTCGTTTGATGGAAACCGTTCCGTAGAGCGCCATGGAAATTGTTTGGTTTCCCTCGCAAGTTGCTCGCGTTTCATCCCCTTGCAAGATGAATGTTTTATTCACCAGGTTCGAAATCGTGGACGGAGGTGTGAATTAGATGGTGCAATTGAGATTATTTTGACCACAATGGTTTCCCATCGCAGCAAAGTCGTGGGTTTGGAATTGTAGGTTGGGTAATGTGGCTTCCGCGAGGGGTAGTTGTGAATTGTAATTTATATTTCAAAATGTGAGTTACACCGCGGAGAAGCTGTTTTTATCGGGACGTAATGGAAAAGAACGAGGTGAATTTTATGAAGGTATCTCTTTAAACGGAATTTGTCTGGCTACGTACTGGTCTATTCTACTAGCTGTCACGAGTAATTTACCTAGTCACATTAACATTAAAATTCTCGGATTAACTGTCATAAGCAATTGGCTAATTGGGATTGTCGGAATGCTATTCTAATTGGAACCGTGATTGCAGTCACTTTCTTTGCATATGATCTTTTCGATTTGATGTACGTTTTAACAAATGTTGCTAAATATTTCTCTTTGGTTGGTATCGAATTACGTTCGTTAATCCGTTTCATTGATTCCATTATTATTATTAGCGGATGGTTGGATATATCGATAGATGTAAGATACGTTGCAGGTACAAAATTAATAATCAGTTTTATATTTAATGTCTCAAAGCTGAAATAACGCATTTTATTTCGAATTCTGTACAAAGGAAACTAATATTAAATTACAGCGAAATAATGATTTTAAATGGTTACAAGGATAATTTATTCCGATAAAACTTATCGATCTGATGTCATTTCTTCTCATTTTCATTCACGCTCTGCCGTATTTCGTATAAATTAAAATTCCTATCACAATTCTTTTGCGAAATACCAACTCAGGTATCAAATGTCTGTATTCCAAGGAAAATCTGACAATTCACCGAGCGTTAAATTCATATCGTTATTTATTAACAGGTAGATTACAAATAAAAGTATCTAAAATTTTCTATATACATTTCGTATCGTGACAATGGCTTAACAAAAATATACAAGTTCACCGAGCATCAAACTACGAAGGACGATAATAATATCAAAGAAACTAGGAAAAAAGAAGGACAAAAGGTTATCAAGAATAGCCTGGTCCAGTATTTTAATAAATCTATTTGCGCGAGCTTCCACGTCTCTAAATCTCTTAAACGAATTTCGTCCGCGTCTTTCCCAAATCACTTGTCTGTAAGACAAACGCAAAAGCGGGAACCAAAAACGTTTCCACAAAACAGAAGCAATTAATCCCGAGCGAAACCACCGACACCCTATTCTCTTGCAACGCAATCTTCTTGTGTTCGAAGAAACCCTAGTATAAACGTTGTTTCGAGCAGCTCACCTTCAGTAAACCGGAAACAAACTGTAGTCGAATTCTCGCGACAACCCGTCACCTCTTAACAGCGGAAGATTCATTTTGACAAACAATGCAACGTGCTTGCGAGCTTGCAACCGGAAACTAGCGGACCTAAGAGCGTTTAGGATGTTGGTACGACGCCCGTGATCCGCAAACCGAGGAAAGCCGAGCGTCGTCGTCTCGTGTAAATCGCGAACGGTTCACGTGGCTGCTGGCAATCAGCGTGAGACACGAACCTGTACACATAGGCAAAGAGCGTGTGTGTATGAGAGAGAGAGAGAGAGAGAGAGTCGTGTTTCCACCCCTGACTTCTCCCAATTATCTTCAATAACCGCGAACACGGAGACGAGACGAGAAGAGGGTTGGAGGAAGGTTGAGTAATCTTCTCACGTTTCAAGCGGTCTGCACCGATGCCGGAAATAAATGACTGCGCGACACGATGTAACCGCGCCCATTGTTTCCGCTGGAACAACTGGCGACCGAATATAGGGTGGCTCGACCGCGGTCCACGGCTGTGTCGCACGACGAACGGAATGGAACGATAAACAGGGTGACAGGCTGGTTCGAACGCTTGGATTGTATGGGTGATGTGTAGATATTGAGGGAGGAGTTTGGAATTTACAGGATTTTAGAAGTTAGAGAACGAAGTTTACGAAGGGATTAACGAAAGGTGGTATTGGTTCATGTAGGAATTTTTCAACTATCGTGATTGATATCGATTTTCGTTAGTAGCTAAAGAACGCGGGGGAAAAAAAGAATTTGCAAAAATATTTCTTCTCCGAAGACGGGAGACGTGTCTATTGGAAAAGCTAAGCACGAAACGGCCAGAAATTGAAAATGTCTATAAAAATCTGCGAGCACGAACTTTAAAACGAGACTTAGAAAAGAGTTTTAGAACAGCGCGTTGAACAGGGTGACGTGTCTACAGCATACCTGCCACAGTATCTTACCGAAAAGAAAAAAGAAGAACTACATATACGAAAGAAAAGAAGTTTGGAGAAAAGATTGTGAGAAAGTTCACGGAACTAGAACGCAATAATTCATTCTCCGAATTGACACCCCTGTCTACACAACGTCAAACAAGAGAAAAATGCTGGTTTCCTTCCTTGGAGTTTCGTATACGGGTGGAAAGGGGTGAAAGCAAAGTCGAACAGGCTGCACTCGAGTTACCTTTGCCAGGAAGGTCGGTGAAGAATTAATATTCCAGGATCGACGGTACGAAGAAAAGCGTGCCGATATGGCTAGTAGTAGGCAGGAAGTTTACGCATTCACATGGACGTGAATGCGGCGGAAGTCGGGCAATAAAAGTGCAGACCAGAAAAGGAGGGTATTCTTGCGGGGTTGTGTTCCAATCTGACGCGGTTCTTTGTTTGACGAGAACGCCTCGAAAAGAGACACGAATGAACGCTCGTCAATGCGCCTAACCCCATGAATATCGCGCTGGAAATTTATCGACGTTGGTTCGACCTTCTACCCGCATTTTCACGCGGACGTTTCCGTGAGTACTATTCGAAGGATCGCATGCGTGAATTTTTGTTGTCGATCGTTTCTGATGCACGGATAGCCGACTATTCAGCAAACGACGAACGTGGTTTCTTTCTCGTTTGCAAATTTCTCGAATGAAACTTCGTGTTAAATTTCCAAAAAATTCCAAATCCTGCGAAGAAAATTTCTATTAAAAGATTAGTTCACAAGGATTTCGGTATCGTTGATAGATCTAGGAAGAAAATTGCAAATCGGCTCTGAATTTTCAACGAACCAACCACCGCGAAAATGGATGCGCACATATCGCGTCCGCGCGCAATGGGATTTCGTCTTCGCCGGCTGATAAACTCGCCCGATTGGAATAATTCCGCTGTACGTATCGCCGCGGTTGAATCCTATTAACCGTAAGAGGGTTGAGGGGGTTGACGCCGGTAACGTCGAGGGTGCAGTGTAAAACAGGTTTTTGCAGCGGCCAATAAGTCGCCGGCAAATTAAGCGGAAGGGGGAATTATCGGGCTACGAGTTCGGTAAGCTGGAGGTTCGATCGTGGTCGCTTGCTCCGACCGACGATCCGAGTTACCCCTTCTTTTTCCTGTCCCTACGGCTGACCAGGGAAATTGAACTGACTAGAATGGGTTTTCCAGCATGGATATGGGATCTTTGATAATTAAACGATAAAGTTTCCAAGCTGTTTACTAGTTTTTTCGCGCTAAATTTATGTTTTGTATTATGTAGACAAGGGATGAGTGTTTGCAGTACAACTTGACCCTTTCATTATGGCTATCTTTGTCAAGTAACAGCGGTACAATACCACTGTACAAAGCGTATGCTTTATATTATCTCTTTACAATTGGTTTTTTCTCTTAGTTAAACTAATTAAATCTTTATGTAGATTTATGAAGTATAACGTTTCCTATAAAATTGTTTTACAGAAAGGTACTTTTAATATCGTACCTCATCGAACGAAGTTCATAGCTTTTCGAAATAGTCAAAGAATTACGTTCATTTTATTCTTCGTACGTTACAATGAAACAAAGAAGTTTCTAAATTGATTGTGAAAATCCTTTTATTAAATAATGAATCATACTTCATACGAGATACTTCTTCCGTTCGTATTAAGACAAATAATTCTTTGCTGCAGAAGTAGATTCGTGTTTGATCAGACAATTATCAAGATGAATGAGAGCTTCGTTATCCACGAGATTCTACGATTTCTCGTTGTTTGATCACATTCTGCAAACAACGTGCAACGAGAATCGTCAGATACTGTGCAGGTAACTTTGCAGCCTTTTGTATCTCTTCCAAGGAGAATGACCCTGCCTCCGTCCAGACAACCACGTCTCCAGACAACTCCGTATTCAATCAGACATTCTTACAACACACGAAAGGCACGTATAAATTCAATCTGTCGCTCATTATACTTCCTTATTTGCATACAACAGTTACTATACCTCACTATTTGATTACGCTTGGAGGTTTTCTTACGTAATTTCTTCGTTCAAATTTCTTATTAAAGTTTATAAATCCATCATCAAATACATCAGCTCTCGGAATTCTTGTTCATCTCTATATTTTCTGTAATTTATTTACATATACGTAAAAAGGACTCACATATATGTAGTATTGTGGACGGATTGCCTAAGAAATATCGGGTGAACCATAAACAATGTTGCGAGAAAGCCTAAGTGCCGTCAAGCCAAAAGAGTCTGGGAACTTCAATGGACCGAGCAGCCCATTAATGTGTCGTCGGTCCTTCAGTCGAATAGTTACGCGGAAAAATGGCCTACGTGAACATAACCGTGGTCAGTTACGGAACACGTAGATGGTGGAGCTATGAGAAAAGACAAAGGGATGCCTCAATTCCCTTAGGAAAAGGACGAATTAACAGAGAGTCGTGAGTTGAAAGTCTAGTTGTGAGGAGTCGTTGATTGAGAGTCGAGTTGTTATGAGTTGTAAACTATTAGTTGTGAATTGTAAATTATCCGTTTAGTTGTCTTAGTTATAGGACATTACTGTATTTAGTTCACGTTAAGTAATCATCGTTTTCTGTTTAATTCATTATAAATAGATCCATCTATTAATAAACTTATCATATAGGACAGAAATCATTGGAAACCCTAATTTCTAATATTTCTGAATAAATAAAATCCTATATATACTATTACAAAAATTTGTATTCGTTATCACGAAATTTCGACTACTCTATTAAATATCTTTTATCCGCCACGAGGCCGAACGACGCGACACGGTTGCTTCTTAATCGAGCCGTTACCCCCATAACCGGGATAAACGCTGAGCCGTGCAGCTGGCAATCCGGATTACTCGATTGTCAGGCTCGATTGGCCGAGCTGATTGAATTCCTAAGAATCGAGGTGCTTTTTCCTCCTCTCTGGGGGACTCGAAAAGCTGCGAGAAGCCTCGGCTCTACCGAGCATCAAATAAAATATAACGAGCGGTGTCCGAAAGACGTTGCACGGAGCGATGAAATAGGAGTTGTTCGGCGAAAGGACCGACGGCGAAGGAGCCTTTCGACGCCTCCACTTCCGGCCAACATCTTGTCGTTCGAGTGGACGATAAGTGTTTTCCTATCGACCGTTCCATTCGGATTTTAATGGGCCGACCTCTGGCGGTTCCGTGTCTCTTTCGCGGACAAATAATCTCGCGAGTGAATGGATTGCATCGCCGAAGCAATTTTCTCCCGTGGAAGGTCCGGCAGACAATCGGGTGCCTTTAGACCCACGGAACTCGAGAAACTCGCGCGTCAAATGACACGAATTTCTCTATTACGTATATATATACATATTTCTTTTGTGTGTGTGTGTGTGCGTGCGTGCGTGCGTGCGTGCGTGCGTGTGTGCGTGCGTGCGTGCGTGTGTGTGTGTGTGTGTGTGTGTGTGTGTGTGTGTGTGGAATTTTGTAACTAGAATAGAAGATTTTATTTCTTTTATAAATTTTGCTAAATTCAATTTTTCGATTTTATAATCAATGAAAAGCGAATGTATTTAGCAAATATAAGAAACATAGGGCGTGATTGAGATAAAGAAATTGCTGCATCACAAAAAATGCCTGAGAAATGAAACGATTTCTAAGAAAATTTGTATGCGAACATCGCTCGTCATGGTACAAGGATTCCCCGACTGTGGCTACCCTATTCACGTATTTATAGCGATAAATTCCAAGCCGAAACCTCGAGTATCCGAGTTTCGAAATACGCATCAAAGATTCATCAAAGGACGACCATCGCGGAATTCTAATAAAAATGAAACAAGTCGAAGCTGTCTTTCTCTGATGAAAATTCGAGTTTCCCATCGAGTGACAGAGAGACCGCAGTTGTTTGTAGAATTTCTAAAGGTCTGGGAAACCTTGGCGATTATTCTGCGTGTATTTAAGTCAATTTAATTAAGTCGCATAGTATGAGGATGGAATTATATCGTGGGATAACGGCTTGTATAAATTTACCCAATAACCGAGTGCAGCAGAGTAAGTAATCTGCTTTTAGGGCGGCGATGATGGAATAGGTGATTATGTTTCATACTTCGTTGAGAAAATGGAGTTATCTTAGTCGTGGCTTAGCTACTCGATTGCAAAAATTATTATTTTATGGAGTAAGGATCCAAATCTGAGTCTATAACGTATAATGTAACGCGTTATATATATATATA
Organism: Bombus flavifrons; assembly: GCF_040668555.2. Lineage (NCBI taxonomy): Eukaryota > Metazoa > Arthropoda > Insecta > Hymenoptera > Apidae > Bombus > Bombus flavifrons. The sequence continues at coordinate 6,064,967 of NC_138451.1, forward strand.
TATATATAAAAACTTGTAAGAAAAAGAGAAATGCACAGTATTGGTCCTACTTATGACCTAAACGACAAGCGTTAATAGATTCAGGCAGGTTGTTCCTCAATTCTAAACTGGAGAAGGTTGACCGTGTAAGCGGTGTAGGTGTTTCAAACACTAGGATCGGTACAAAAAGTTGCGAGAAGTTCGGCTAACGCGTTTAATCGACCGCTTTTTGCGATAATGTCGAGCGGCGATAATTTAATACGCTGAAATTGATGAAAATTCGCGAATAGCGATAAGAATTTGGAAACTGGGTCACTCTAATGAGTTAGTTGGTACGAATCGTCTGAGATTCGCTACAGGGCAATCGAATCATTTCTTCAATGTAAGAAATATTCATTTCCATCCAAGAACTTGAAACTGTTGAATACTTGGGAAAATAGTTAAGAGGATTTAATGACTAAGTAGGGTGTAATAAATATTTAAAAGGTAAAATTTGTAGTCCCGTGAAAGAGATAATTGCATAATTATCTCCTAAATTACATATTTTCGCGAGAAACTTTCGCCTTTCATCTTCATTACGCGAACGTTTGAAATAAAATGAGAACACGCTGAAACCTCTGTTCTACTTGTATTAACTCATTCTACGTGCTCATTTTCATGCGATTCGTTGCCAAAAGAATCTAGGTGCTCGTTCGTTACCCGTTAATTGAAAATCGGGGACATAGAAGAGTGCACGCGAGAAATATCTTATCACAAACCAGCGGCTAAAACTTCGTCTAACGAACCGCCGCGTTACACAGTGTGCAGAACATAAATTTTGCCAGCTAAAAGAACGAAAAGAGAAAAGATGAAAAAGGATAGAAAAAGAAAAGTACAACGGAGAAGGGAGAGAAAAAAGTGGAAAATACTCGGCCGCTGGCCGTGGCTATTTTAAATCATTACGCGACTCTCCTGGGGGAAAATTTCGCGGTGAAACCACGCGAATTCCTCGGTGGAAGGCGTCGGATTTAAAATTAATTCTCCGCGATGCGATTGTGGCCGACAACAGAGTGATTAATCGACTCGATTTAAATGAGGTGTCCGTGCCGGAGAATTTGACATAATTGCAGAAAATGCTCGTCGTGTTTGCTAAAATTTGTCGTTGTCTTTATGGATACATACAGAGAATATTAGTTACTTTGGAACAACATAATTGTTCATGTTCTGTTGCTTAAAATCATTAATTAAATTATATGTATTTTTGGTAAACTTCTATGCCAAGATGAAGTAAGTCGATGATCTTTTCCTCTCCTTACGGTCAAATTATATATTCAAATTTCTATCTTTAAAAGTCGTAGCTATTTTTTTCCAAAAGTTGTATCCTCGTTAAAAAATTGTAATTTTATATTCAAACTTTTATATCCAAATTTAGTAACTCGACTGCTGTACTTTCTTCAAAAAACTACGATCTAATGTTCTCTCGAAAAACCTTGTACTCTGTTGTAGTCTTATATTTTTATCAAAAAGATATTCTGCGACTTGATAGAAGAATTGAAAATGTTTTCGATCAAACGTTCCTCCTTATATTCATTCAACACCGAACGTTTATTTTTGTTACAGTACGTACGTTTTTATTATCTTAATTTCGATTGTTTAACCGTTAAATATTCATAAAGAGAACTACGGTATCGTACGTATTAATCGTTATAACAAGGATTATTCAGTTCGTGGGAGATTGTACGCTCGATCGAGCGTAAGAAGACAAGCTTAAACCGTGAAGAGCACAGTTACCAAGATCGAGAGGCAAGATCTGCTCGATGTTACGACTAATTAACTAAATGCACGCGGCTGGCTCATTATCGTTCATTTAATAAAGTCCACCAAGCGAAACTTTGTCGCCTTTGTTCCCGGCCTATTGTTTCCGCAATCCCTCTACCGTAAAGTACCATTCCATTCCAGCAGTCTTGCCCCCTACCTTTACCAAGGAATTCATGGATCTAGAAATTCCTTTGAACGGGCGTCGATTTCCACGCAATAATTATCCGACGTATTAGCAATTCCAGTGCTTTTATTTCTCCACGATTTCCAATTCCCAAAATTTGCTTCTAATGATAAAAGTACCATCGATCTTGGAAAAGGAATATTCCCTTTCAAACGACAAACTTGAACACATCCATCAAAACTTATAGCGAACCAACAATCGTTCCTCCTCGCCATTATCAAAAATAACTATTCACGCTATAGAATGCAACAACCACCTGTTATCTGGTTTTCTTCAACCTTCTCCCCTTATATCTCGACTAATCTCAATTTTTCGAATATTTTTCTTAAAAGAAACACGCGCATCGCGACGGGGAAGGAATTTTCGTAAAACAGGAAACCCGTGGAACGATTCCGCTTCCGTGGCTGCCAATAAAGCGAAGGAAGTTGCGCGACGTGGTCCTCTGAAAAATTTATGAGCTACGATCCAGACCGGATAAAGAGAGAGAGAGAGAGAGAGAGAGAGAGAGAGAGAGAGAGGACGCAGTTTGACCCAGTTACGATCGAAATGTATCTCGCGCGAATTCGACGAGACTCGTTAGCGATCGACAGGGGGGAACCACCTGTTTTCCGCAGAGCAGAGGCTGAGACTCGTCTAAGAAAGGAAACAGATTACGATTCTGGCTGGATTTTGTCGCGGTGAGTCGGTAAAAATTCATAACGACGAACTGTGACTTCGACTCAGCAATCGTCACAGCGAGAGAGATCGATTCGGTTGCGTGACAATAATGTCGAGCAAACGAGAGTTCAGATTGGTAGGGGTGTGCGCGCTTGGGTTTCTAATTAAAATTTTCTATGATTTATCGCGGTTTTTATTAATGTGGAAATGAAACTAATTACGGAGCTGAAAGTCGTGCCGCGAGGATTAATTGGCTTCCGCGAAAAGTAAATCAGATGTGCAATTAATAATTTTCTAGGAAATGGAATCCCTGTATGCCAACGAATTCATGAATTTAAATCGGTGTCGTAAGAGGGCGGTGAATTGAATTTTTTTCACGATGTAAAAGTGTAATCACGAGGCGTGTTATGTTGTTGATTGTTTTTACTTTATGAAACGTGTTGTAGTGTTCCGATATACAGGGTGTTTAATTACATAGCTGAGTATAAATTAGGTATAAATTGGATTGAAATTAAAGTTTTGTTCTAATGAATCAGTCAAACATCCTCAGCTTATTATTACCACCGTTTCATTTGCCCTCAAACTGGTCAAATATCTTCGATTTATTTTTACCGTCGTTCTTTTTTTTCTGTTTCTCAGGTCACTTTCAAGCATCGTTTCATTGCCACGGAAAAATTCAGAAATTTACGAGACCATCGCACGTAAGTTACCAAGTCCAGCTACTATTTCAAAGATATAGTCTCTAAAATATTATTCAGATAAAGTATCTCTATCTATAAGAATTTAGCCCGGCCATAAATACGATTTCACTCCGCTCGCCATTTAAACCCTAATAAAACTCTCGATCCCTAAAGTTTCGACCTACGCTCTATACATAACCTGAGAGATGGTGCGGCGACGAAGGGTGTAGCAGTTTATTAGAAACTAGAGTATATCTGCAGAACAGACCCTGGCAATTACAATTTAGACAGTTTCCCTCGGGACAATAAACCAACATCTTGAATATTCACCGCTCCATCAACCTTAATTCTAACTATTTGAAAATCAAGCGAGGAGAATTTTTCAAAACTGTTCCTTTCTTCTCGACAAAAGAGGCACCGAGCGTACATTCCATTGGGATGATTTCCATCGACGTTTGAAAAAGCTTGAAACTCTGCGATTTTTCTACGAGACGCTTTCATCCGGGGCACTCGAGTAAATTCGTTGAGCGATCAGGGCGACGGAGGGTCGCTGATTAATCAGAGAACGTTTCCTCGATGACGTCGGTAAATTCCGGGAAGAAAACGGAGCCGATGGAAAAACAGGCTCCGCTGAAAAACGTGGAGGAAAATATGAAGGGTGACGCGCCAGTTCCCGATGGGAACGCGAAAGCTGAAGGAATCGTTTGGGAAAGTGGTGAAATAAAAAAAGCGATGGAGCAAGTCCTTCAATTAGTTTGCTTCGATTTAATTCTAAGGATCTGAAATTTTTATTCTGAATTGATTGGCTGTACGAATCGATCAAACGACGTATTTCTTTTAAAACGAAGAAGGCGGAATATTTGTGTAAATATCGTCTCGGTTCTCGATTACACGTTAACCGTACGAAATCTCGTGTTATCGTTCAACGATTGCGCAACTGCATGATGCGTGACTGAACGTGTAAATTTATGCAAGTCGGTGGACTATCGATGGAATCGTGGCAGTGAAACTGTCCCACACGCGACACCTCGCGAATCATCCCTTTTTGTCCCCGTAGACGTAACAGCACGATTATGAGTTTCGACTAATTAACTTACGCGCGGTACGATTAACACGCCGCCGGCCCATTACTTCGAGTTAGCGAAGCGTTAGCCGTGGCAACGGGGACAGGGATGAACCAGTAGACGAGAGTAAGCTGAAAACCAGGACTGCCAGGGGTGGGACGCGGTTAAATGGCGAACACCGTTTAGTAAAAGCGATTCGAACCACATAATACCGTTGGAAATCGTGTCAAGGAAAAAGATTGACGATTTCAACCAATTAGAAACGCCTCGTGAATGACATATCCCTTTGATCGAAGATGCGAAGGGTGCAAAACGCTTCTGCATAATGGAGAATCATTTCGAAGGTTTGTTATGCTCTGAAGGAAACGCGTAATACTGAAACTTTTCCACATACGTGTATTTTCGTGTCGCAGCAAAATATTAATCGCTACTTTTAAAAAAAAAAAAGATACGAAGATTCGACATTTGTAATTCCACCGATTCTGTCACGCAAACACTTTTATAGAAGCTTCGTCATTTCTTTTTATGTTTCTCTTACATCGAATCGCATTGTTCGTTTGTTTAAATTATACGGTTACGTAATTCCTCAAGAGGTCGGAAACAATTATTTCTTCGTTGTCGGAGGCGAGGAACGGAGGAAGAAGGCTGTGCGAAGAATTACATAATAAACACGTTACCGTGAAGCTGAACGTTTCCATCCGCGTGCACCTCTGCGACGTTTGTCACGGTCTGATTCACGAAATTAAACGGGGGAATTATTAACGCCCGAGGGTAATATTATTTCCAGTAAGGAAAACTGCTCGCCATAATGCTCACGCGCGACTCGCGTGACGTTTCCATCCAGCGCCAATTTCAATTTTCGTTTGTTCAGTACTAGCTGGCACTACGCTGACTCCTCTGACAATCGAATCTCGCGCGAAAACCCAGTTCTCCAACTTGTTTTGTCTCGGTAAACGTTACGCAGTACGAGCTACTATTTCTGTTTCTCGTTTCCGGATCTACGGAAACTGATATTATGTTGTATTCGCATTTCCAGCAGCTGTAAAGCTATACTATACGTTTTCAGCATCGAGTGGTACCAGTTTTAGATATTATAGTGAGATTTTAAGTAGAACGATCGCGATGGTTATTTTCATGAAAATTCTTCTTCGCCGTGTATACTTATCATCTAGGTAATTTCATATAAAATATACAATACATTTACAGTTTCATGCAGAAAGCTACGATATAAATTGTAGGGTAAATTAAAAAAGAAATTGCGATACGAGTTGGAGTTAAATTGAATTTGGAGAAGATTATAGTAATAATACACTATGGTATATGATGAATTATACTAATATCTTACAAGAAACAAGAAACTATATGCTGCGTCTCAACCAAATAATCCTGCTGCCTTATTCACCAGCGAATCATCTCCAACCCCTATTCATCATCCCCTAAGCCACGCAGTTTCGTCAAAGTAGTCTTCAGGAACTTGGAGACAGGGAACGTTCGTTCGGTGAAAGAGAAACAGAGAACGATTCCTCGATACGCTGTCAACCGGACCACCGTTTCCAAAACTCTGCATCCCGAGGGTTCGACAGAAGGGGTTCCGCGTTTCTTCGTCGAGTTTCCGAGTTAATTCCCGAACTTCCCATGTCTAGCTACGTCGAGCTTCAGTGTGTCAATGCGGCGAGCCGCGTCAAAGCAACGGAAAATTGGCCGTGAATAATTAACTAACTCCCCCACAATTCCACGTGAATTCACTTTCTCCGTCGCTCTCTTTTTCACCCCCTTGTCCCGCTCTTTCTAACGTTCAAATGCGTTCCGTCAGTCGAAAATGGGACAAAGAGAATGCGGCTGCGTTTTCACAATTAGCTACTTATTAAACGACGCCTAGTTTCACGGGAAAACGCACGGAGAAGAGAGAAAGAGGCGCAACGAAAATCCACCCCTATTTCCGGACAACGCTCACCCAACGTTCTCGCTGTTGATTATTTACGTTTGCCTTTACTACATTCCTCTGTTCCTTCTCGTTCTACCACCGCTTGCGAGCTTTGTCGGTGAAAGCCAGCGGAAATAAAAGATAGAAATAGCATAGGTGCGGTTAACGGCGCAGAAATTGACGTAATTGTCGTATCGATTAACTCGATCGTACCAATTGATTACGCTCGTTAAAGACTCGTTTTCCGAGGAATAATACCGAGCTTCGTACCTTCTCCCCACTTTCCTCTAATATTCTGTAACGTTTGAGCTTTCATACAGCAGATCCATCTTTAAGAATCGATTCTATTTCGGAACAGAAAGAGGAAAGGAAGTGTTTCTCGACGACGGAGAAGAAAGTCGCGGGATAAACGAATTCAAAGGAACGCTAAGAGACTGCTGGCTGTCAGGGTGCTACGGAAAACAAAAAACCTACCCCCGGCATTCGTCGTCGCGGAGAGGGGAGAGGGTGAATCCTTTATTAAAAGTGGCCTGGAGAAACAATGAGACACTCGACATTGCAAAGAGGAAGGGAAAGAAGGTGGCTGGAAGAGGTGGGAGCAAGGTGAAACGAGCGCATAAATTATGCTTATGAGCCACTTCGTGTGTTCCCGACGCCATTTTAAAATTATACTTTTAAATGTGGCCCGCTGGTGTAGCAGGAGACGTTGCCATCCCCCGTCTCCGACGCCCAACTACCCCGTTCCTTCTACGACATCGGCTCGTCCACGTATCATCCCCGGGTTTCACCCTCGAGAATTTGTTGCCCCAGCCTAAGAGCATTATTTTGTTAAAAGTACCTACTGGCTACCACTGCGACCCGGAATAAATTCCCCGGTCCGAAAGGAATCACCCTATTTATCGTCACGAACTGAAACAGCTGGTTTCTTCTGCAGCTGCAACCCTCGTGCCGCGCGGTGATAACATTTATTATTGCGAACGGAAGCTGCATGCCTCGAACTACACCCCCTCTACCGAGTTCGAGCGCCACTCCTTATCGTTTTGCCACGGATAACTCCTACGGAGCAACTCCGGTTTCCAGAGGGTGGATCTTCTTATCCTTGTGTCCGTATTTTTGCTGAGACTGTTTGCGTGTTATCAATCGCGCGCCGGATAACGCGCGGTTGTTTCTCGAGAAAGATAAATCGGGTTTCTCGAATTTTAGCAAGTTTGTATTTGTGTGCTAGGGAAAATAATAGGTGTAGTTGATTAAACGGTTTATCTCAACGCGAGAAAATACTTGTTGGATGAATAAAAAGAAAAAATTAGTATTTTAACAGCGACCTCGCGTCTGTCAGTCGTTAATTTATTACGATGCGCAAATTGTCTTTTAGGGGTTATTTTCAAGAAACGTTTGTAGAATTCTGAAGTTATGCAAAGCCGAGATGAATTTGGTTAAATCGTAGTACATTCGTGGTAAACGAAGAGGACGAAGAGTGTAAAAAATTAAAGTTCTAGTAGATCGGTAATGAATAGGGAGAACAGGAGCCTTCGTCTTTTCTACTCAATCAAAATAACTCGCTTAAGAAGAAAAGCGGCTGCATTGTCTACTACTCCACTTCCCACCGTTTCAACAAATTTACAATGATCCGCTTACATTTTCCACTCTGTGGCTTACGCGGCTGCCCCTAAACACGCCGAAGAACATTTAGCAGAACCTCCTTCGTTTTCAGTGAATCCATAGAAAATCCAGGCCCTTGTGCTATGGAAATATAAATGATAATTCGTCGACAAGGAAAATTCTAATATAACCGTAACTTGAACATAAGCGCTTTAAAAAAAATGTTAAATTCATTCTAGAGAAAATAACTCTCCGAGTACAAATCACGCAGTATGCTGACTGATTCTGAAAAGAGAAATTGAAATAAGAAATCGCGTATGCGGATAACGAGTTTCTCGTATTCTTCGCAATCTCAAATATTTCCTAAGAGTGGAAGATCGTAATTCGGCCAGAAATGTCTCAAAGAATTCAGAAGGATCGAGGTTACAGAAAATTTGGAAAAAATACATTTTATATAATCAGTTTTTTGGTTCCTCCATGTAAATTTTTAATTCGCTTGAACATTGGAGAAAGTTTCGTTGGAAAACGGTGATTTCGTAAAAATAGTGATATAGCGCCACCATTTCTGGCAAGAAATAGGAGTAGAATGCAGTGAAAGAAGTATGTGATCCTCGGTAATAGCCAAACGGCTCTCGCAGCTGGCTGAAAAACTTTCGACTCCAAGGTGAGTCACTCCTTTCTGGCTTTCTCCGTCTCTATATCCTTGTATTTTTCGTACACTCCGTATCCTTTCTCGTCTGTTTCTCTATTGATTTCCATCCTCTATATCCTGTTCTTATTCGCCGGCTTAAAACATCGCTTCTTCGCTCGTTAGACATTCTAAGAAATACCACATTGAAGTATTTTGCTGATATCGTCATCAAATACTAAATTTTTGATCAAGTTACAAATTCGTAATTCATCAACTTTTCCGCAATATATTTTACACCCAGCTACTTTATTCCCTATTTTTATATAATTTTTTCTATTCTCTCGTTTCGTATACGTATATATGAGACATAATTTTTCTCAACCACGAAGCAACCGCGTCAAACCAAACGCGATCACACAAACTACGACTTTCTTATTCTTCCATCCGCGTCTCTCACTCGCAGAGTTCACGAAACATTCTCAAGCACCAAGAGAAGTTACTTTAATGATCAGAATGGCCAACAATATCGATGCAACACCATATCAGCCCCCAATTTCAGCAGGAAATAGCAACAAGTTTTTTTCGTGCGCCATTCCACGCCAGACTCGAGGAACGAACCGAAGTTTCCTGGTGGATCCGTTGTTCTCTCTCGATCTTGCCTGGACACCGGGTCTCTGCCCCTCATCCCTTCTGCTGTCCCATTGTTTCTCTTCCTCCCGAAGGCTTAACGGCTCTTTTATCGTCGAGTCTTTCTTCGGTCGCGCGCGCTACGGGTGCAACCGTTATAAAAGCTGCAGGCTTGCAATGTAAGAAACGCGCGATCTCAGCGCGTTCTCCGAACGGGAACAATGGAAAATGGAGCCATCCAACAATCCACGCGCCACCCCGTCCCTCCGTACTGCGACATTTCCCTTCTCTTGTATTTCTATAGATGGCCCCCGCAGATTCTTCCTTCAGATTATTGTAAACATTCTACGAACGGTTGTCGTCGCGCGCCCGCCATTGTGTCGCCGCGAGACACAGCCGGAAAATTGAGAAGCGGGATCAGATCGGTGGCGATTTTTTAACGGTGGAATTCCTCGTAATTTTTAACTCTGCTCGAATTTTTTTTTTTTTTTTTCTTTTTTTAACTCTGCAATACCATCAACGTTTGGTTTCATACCTGTGGTTTTTCCTATTTTATTCCTCTTATTTGACTTCATTGTCGTCGATTACGGTGTCTCGGTGTTATCGGAAGAATAATTTTGCTTTCTTCCGTTGATTCTGGTTTCGTGCGCGACTCTCTGAAGGAAAATGAAAGGAATGATCGAGATGCTGATTTCGCTGATTTCCTCTAGTTATCGCTGTTTCCTGGTTGTTACGGGAATTTGGGAATAGAGGATATTAAAGGTTGGAAATTTAGGGGCGTTCTTAAGGTGAGTTTTCAGCATCGTTCGTGGAAGAAAGTGAATGGGCTTGTTAGGATACTTTTACGGTATTGTGTACATTTATAAAATGAAATATTCTAACGATAAGAGATATTAATTTAATACGATAGTTTGAGAAATATTGATTTAACAGGATATATGCTAAGGAATATTGGTCAAATATTTAATAAATATTAATTCAATAAAATATTCGAAGAAATATTGCTGCTTCGATTACTAGTTATGACGACACTTAAATAAAAGATGTCGAGTGTCTTAACAATATTCAGAATTCGTTAAAAAGTTCCAGAATTCATTAAAAACTACAATTTTCGTTTCTTGCGTGCGTTAATATTAAACTATTTATTAGAACACATCAATTATGAAGCTGCAAGGAATAGGAGATGAATAAAATAAATAATTCAGAAATGAAGTCTAAACTCCAAAGAGCAAAGGCAAACGCTTTTCTCACAAGCCAAACGAGAAACGAAATTCAGCTTTTTGCCCTTCGATTGTCACAGCGAAGGTAGGAAAGCGAAGCAAAGCAAAGGAGAGAGCAAACGAAAAGAAACCGTGGAATCTAAGGAAAAGACGGACACATAAATAAGTCGGTAAGACAGCACGGAGAGACGGGAAACGCTTCCGGATGTAATTCTCCAAATAGGTTCCGGTTTCGGTTCCACTCGACCGAGCGTGACCAAGCACGCGCATCGTCCAGCTCGCGGCCCGACGAATTCACGACATTTTTGCGGTTCACAGAACTAGAAAATGGTCGCGTAGGCCATACTGTTTCCACTTCTTCGTAGCTGGTGTCCGCGAAGTATAATTTCTATTGACAAAACCGCCAGACTCTATTAAAGATCCATGCTAAATTACTTCAGCTTCTTCGTTTCTACTTTTTCCGCTCATCCCGCGAAGAATCTCTCAGAAATTTCACCAGCGCTCGGGATCTTCTCATTTCGCAATTTTCCATGTCCAGATTGAAGTGGTTTTATGCGTGAATAGATATCGAGAAGATTACGCTAACATAATCCAGCAAAAACCGATGGTGAATTGATCGAAGAAAGCAATCGGTTCCATCTCGTTGCAACTTCAATTTCCCAACGCTCGAAATAGAAGGGGGAGGTAGATATAAAGAAAGAAAAAAGAAGGAGACAGAGTGATAGGATTCAGAAATGTCGTATACGCGTCGTTCTAGTAGGGAATATCATTCATTGTCTCCGTTACCTTTTCCCCTTTTCTAAGGAGTTCAAAGAGCTAAAAACCTCTCAAACGCGAAAAAACTCATCGTAGTAATAAGTCATCGTTGCGTTGAAAGAATAACGTTCATGCAGCAACAGAGTCTCGCTAGCCTTTGTGAGAAACCTTTCTAAAATGCTCGACACGAATGAAATTAAAAACCATGTAAAGAGGGAACGTCCCCGTGGACGTAGACGTGTTTAAAAAAGAATCTGCAAAGGAAATCTCCGGTGGCTCTTTTCCGACGATAAAAACATCCACTTGATTCGAAATTGTCTCTTCTTACGAAAATTCTCCAAACGTTGGAAACATTTGCGGAACAGTTCGTGGCTGGTTTCGAGGGAACCGATATGTGGGTCGTTTAAGGAATTACATACGCAACTGCCTCTCTTTAAATTTCTCTTTTCTACAGAGATCCTTTCAGATATCAGCATCATCTCCTCTTACATTCTTGGTTATTTCGAAAAGATTCTCTTCTTTGAACTGAGAAATTTGCATGCATATTTTTCGTGTGATTTTTACTCTGTTTCAAATATCGCGTATCTTTTTGAAGATTTTAGATTTATCGAAGATTAGATTATTTATCAAAAATCAAAGTGAAAGAAAACACGAAAAGAGGAGGAGAAGAGAAGGAAAGCAAAGGAAAGAAGTGGCCTACAATTTTAATTCAGCATTTTAAATGACAAAAAGGAGCGTGAATTCCATTCCGTTCAATGTAAAAGGTTCCGATACCTTTTATGATCCAGCAGAATCGATCGAATTCACCTGGAACAATGAAATCGTTCGGAAACGAGGAACGGAAGGACACCTGGCGTAAAAATCGAAAACGCTCGTCCGACTCGCGATACTATGCGCTCGCTATAGTCGAATTACCGTCGCGTTCCCGTTCCTCTTCGATGAACCAACGAGAGTAAAAAAAAAAAAAAAAGAAACGTTTCTCCCCGATACCGGAAAAAGAGAATTAATATGAAAACCGCAGGGGGTGCCGCAAAACGGCCTGACCATGCTCGTTCGCAATAATCGACTCTGGTACGAGCGTTGCTCCTCTCAATTCCTGCGAATGAATTCAATCGAATTCGGCCGATTGACGTTCCCCGGTTCGACCGGCTTCTACGAATTTCCGCGCCAGCAATTGTGTCGTGCCAAATTTCGAAATGATGATCGTTTATTTCACCGTGACCCGCGGAATGCGAATCTTCCTCGGGGCTGAAGCTTTTTCTGAATTTTTACAGAGGATCAGAGCGTGTTTCTCTATGCAAATTCGTATTTTCATAGGCACGCGTAAAGAATTCAATTTTTTGCTCGAAATGTAGTACCCATCGCAGTCATTTCAAGTTCGATGAACTTGAATTTCGATGAAGACAACGGTAATCTTATTGACTTTTTAAAGGAAACCAAAGTTAGCAATGGAGGAAAAACTGCAACAATTTATCTGCTTTTTTAAATGTCGAATATAGGCATAACGATGAAATAAGTTAATGAACTAATCAGCGAACACGCTGATCGTCCATAATTGGTTTCTAATGATCATAACTCGGTAATTCAGGTTTAATAGCCGTGAGTGGTTTATTGCTACTCTGATTCAATTAATTACACCATTAATCGCGTAATAATCGTAGCTAATTTCTTGCTAATTGAGATGTGATTCCGTATTACACCGATACATATCCAACGTGACATCTATCTACATTTTTTCTCTTTTCTTTTTTCTACGCTGTATATATATAAAAAAAGCATGGGATTGAAAACTCTTTGTATCTCTTGTTGTTTTTTTTTTTAAGAAATATCAACCTGTGCCTGACACGATACGTTCCGCTACTACTTGCACCGCGGCTTCTCCTTTTTCCTTCTCTTATCGATAAACATTTCTCTTCTTCTGTTGTCGTGCGCATCATATTTTCTTGTTACAATTTCTGATACCTATTTCCCTCAGAACGTAGACAAGATACACCGTCATTCAAAGGAGAAAACTTTCTCTTCGTAAAGCAATCGAGAAATATTTCTTCTTCAAAGAAACACTCGGCGACAAAACAAGTACATACGATGTTGTAAGAATTGAGAGGCGGAAAAGATTCGACGTAGCAAGATCAAAATGAAGTCACACGTAACATACAGTGACTCGCGAAAGCGTTAAAACACTTAATATCCCACGAGGTTTATCGATATAATCGATAATTAACTGATCGAATACTCTTGCTATATCTAGAAAATATTATGTGCGTATTAAACGCCTCTTAATTTCCGTAGAATTTTCTGTCAAACTTCCTCAGTATAATTATCATAGTCGAATGTTAGTTGATGAACTTTCGAAATGCTTCGTACAACGTACATAATATTTCACATACGTAATTCGTAAAAGTGTTCGAATACGTTGCGATTCTGTATGCGCGATTCCAGCGGAAATATATATATATATATATATATATATATATATATATATATATATATATATCCCAAGGCAATGGTACCACCGTGTAACATATTATCATTTAACGAAAACTAGCATGAACTCTCCGCCGTCGGAAACAACCAGCCATCCTCGATGACACGCAAAATTTCGCTCGCAACACGTTGAGAAATGGAGGCTCGAAATGGAACAAGGGGGGTAGTTTCGCTTTCCATGATAACGCTTGTTGTGTAACGAATCAGCTTAGGAAATACGCTGGATAATGAATGAATAATTCGCTTTAATTGAGTTCCGACACTGGTTCATACGCAAACCGGTGACCGTTAATTAATTACGAAACACGCCTCTCTTTAAACCGTCGACCAACTAATGGACGCGTTCGCAAAATTAGAAAAGTTCAAAATACACCGTTCAACATGTCATCGAAATACAACGGTGCAAAAGCGAATTGATTAGTCAATCGTCTATAATTCGGATAACGTAAAAAAGCGTTTAGTGTTTCGTTCAAGAAATATTTGTTCAATTGGTAACGATCGAACCGCTTCGACGAGCGAACAACATTTCTTGAACGTTATACTTTTAACTTTGCAATTCATCAACCATCGACATCCGACTCAATCCTCTTTTTACTCTTTTTTCTTCAGTTTGTCTTTCTTCTTCGAAAAGAGTACATTTTTAATCCAACCTTGAGAGAAACGAAACACAGTCGACAGAAACATTTTCCAGTAAAACTTGGAGAAGGTTCCGGTTTAAACAGGTTCCCGTTTCTCTAGCGCGTCGCCCATGAGTCGACGGAACAAATAGAAACGAACGTCGACGTCGTCTTTGCTCAACACTTCTGGTCGAATCGGAATCGTGGAACACCGAAGGCATCCGCAAAACGCGTGACGGTAAACAAGCGAGCAGATTGCGGAGAGAATCGCGTCGATCCTTAATTCGGAACGACATATTGAAACATGGAGAAGAGGATAAGGCGGGTTTTACATTAAAGTCGAATCGTACACTGGCTCGATTTAACAGAAAGGAAAAAAGAAGCAACTCGCTTCGCTTCGTTATGTTGATAATTAGCGAGGGAGTTGCTAGAGCTTTAATTGGACTCGTTCCCAGTTCTGTTTTTTCCTACGATTGCCCAAAGAGATGAACTTACCGTAGTTAGTATTTGGAAGAGATCTGTGGATATCGTGGAAGATTTGCGATAGTACGAATAAAGAAGGAATAAAGAAAAATTAATATATTTGATATGGGTAATTGCGTATGAAATTAATTCGATTAAATGGTATGCAATTGTTCGTACAAATTAAAAAGTAATTATAGAAAGAACGAATAGAAAGAACGAGACAGATTGTCGTAGGAAATTTATGTTTTCTAGAGATATACAGTCTCTGTAGTATAAATATCTGTAAGAAGGAATACGGTATGGAAGTCTCATTAGCGTAATGAGCACTGCCTTTGCTCGCTAGAAAATTAGCTGGCATTTGAATTATGGTGTTTCGAATTTCTAAATTGTTTCTTACTTATGTAGCCTGTCCTCGTTTTCGCTCTTGGGACGTGTCAAGCGAACAACGAAAGCGTTATCATCACTTTTATCGATTAACCTTCTGCATGGAAAAAATTCGAATTTCCGCTTTTAAAAACGAAAAAGCATCATTCATCGATCAATCCTCTCCACGGAAAATTCGAATTTCACCCTTCAGAAAGTACAAACACATCGTTCATTGATTACCACTTGCCACAAAAAAGTTCAAATTTCCTTCTATAGCAGCTAGAAAATTCCCTGTCGATGAAATCTCTTTTCCAGAAAATTTGAATTGGCACCTTCTGAAATTGGAAAACGCTATTCGTGTCGGTCAACCCTCTCCGTGAAAAAATTCGAATACCCGTTCTCCAAAATTGAAAATTCCTCCTATAAAAAAAGAAAAAGAAACACCCTTGCTCCCATTTCTCTTATAAAATCTTCTCAGTTGCACGAATGCGGTAGATCGACGATAATGCACTCTCTAATAAGCTTTAAGCCGCGATAGAAAGTCTACACACCTGATTCTCCCCCTCCAAAGTATTTAACACCCTATATACGAAGGGGTTGTAAGCTTGTCTACAAATTTATTCGCGTCTCTTCGCCTCCTGTTATCGGCCTAGCGGCCAGATCGGATTGCGTGCTTCTGCACGTATTACGCGACCGAATGGCGACAAATCAAGATCAGACGTGGAAAGAGGGTTGTTCGTGGTACTTGGAAACCAGTCATCCTACGAAATCGAACGTCGAGCAAGCGATCGGTATATAACAAACAAAACGTAAGAAGGACGAGACTCGAGCGTACGGAAGCTTCTTAGGCGTCGCAAGCCATCATCGTGAACGAGTGCAGCGATTTACCATTTTGAAAATATACGCCGCTGGAGGGTAGTTTTAGAAACGTGTATGCGAAACCAGGGAACGTTACAGGAATTCATACAGGCCATGATAGATGGACTCGACTGGCATAGGAAACGCGAAGCTTCCTCGCGTTGAGTTTTTGCAAATTCCGCGGAATTCTCGCTCTTGGAGAGGGGTGGGGAAGCTGTTTACTCTCTCGAGGGTTGTTCTACCGTGGAACGTTTAAAAAATTGTCACGTAGACTTATTCTTTCTTTTCCTATTTTCCTTTCTTTGTCTTGTAGAAATGTTCGCTTTGATTTCCATCGAATTGTTTGCGAACGACGTTTCCGAAAAATCGTCACGTACGTCTGTCTCTCGTCTTCTACGTACTCCGTTAGAATGAATTTTCGCGAAACGATCGTATCGCGAACAGAGTGGAACGAAATGTAGAGGGAAAATTGGTTTGTGCTATTCGTGACTTCCGATACGCAACGTCGCGTTTTATAGCGACATTTAAGCTGTTAAAATTTGAATTCCATCGATAAATTTATCGAGGCGTTAGAAATTTTGGTGAGATCTATCGAATTGTTCTTTCATTTCGAAAGAAACCCTTGCGGTATTTCGATAAAACATTAGAGAAAAATTAACTTTCTTGATCTAGAGGCAATATTTTTTCCATAATCAAAGGACAATCCGCATAGTTGTGATTTTTTCGTTTCGTCCTAGTAAGAAATCATTCAAAGAGGACAGAACGAAACGTGCTTGTTGGTAGAAGAGAGGTAGAGGGATGTTTACGAATCGATCGGTGACAGGAAGGAGAATCGGTTCCTTTTCGACGCACGCGACTGGCATTCGTTTCTTAAAACGAGCCGTGATATACACGTGTCTATCGATAAGCAACCTAGTTCGTTCGCACGACTGTACCATAAAAGAACCTCTGATACCAGAACTTTGTTGGAGATCGTGACACCCCGGACACCTCGTTTGCTCAGTTCGAGTAAACTAGCTCTCTTTTCAGTTGACGAAGCTTCGGCAAATTGTTCCACTTAGAAGAAGCAAGAGAATTTTACCGAAATTCTTTCATCGATCCTCTTCTTCCGAAATAAAATCTTTGCTTGTATACCTTGTGTCGAGTTATTACCAAGTAGTGGAATAATTCATAGATACAACATATTGGGAAACTCGCGTTAAATCAGGAAAAAAGGAACGTGCGCTTTTATTGTAAGACAACAAAGAAATACAATTGAAACGTAACCTAATTGCGACACGAGTTCCATTAATAGATAACAGTTTCCAACAATATCGAATTCTTTAATAAAATGTCTGTCATAGACAAGGAAACGTTCTCCCATAAATTAAATTTTTCCCCAACGATCCTAAAATTTCAAAGCAAACCAGAAGAAGCGAAATGAGGTGGCAATTCCTTCCCTCCGATCGGTATAAAATCGTGCATGACTGGTGTAACAAACTAATTGACTTCTTCGTTAGTCTTCAGTTTGCTTTCTTCCTCTTCTGCTCGCGGCCACGACTCTACTAGCCGAGGTGAACAATTTGCGAGCGATGAATAAAGAAACGAGTAAAATCCGCGATCGCTTCTCCCTCTATTACAATGAAAATCTCGTCCTTGCCCTGAGGAGGGCTCGTAACGAGCTCCGATTCCGGACTAGTAACGCGGTAAAGGAAACACCCCGGTACCATCGTCGACGATACTACCCCTTCTCTTCCACCTTTCGTCGTACAATACCTCGATCGAGTCTCGTTATCGGCCTATTTCTCGTTCGTTACCTTCCGTTGGTTTGTATGTGGCTTGCGATGGTCCCTCCACCTAATTCTCGTATTTTATATCTGCTTTGTTTCACCGTTTCACAATTTCGAATTAGTTTTCGACGATTTTACAGTGATACTACTTCTGTACTGCTAAACTTCTTTGCTTCGAAACTACTTTACTAATTGATGTAATTTTGTACGAAGTTCCTTTCGAGAATATACTATATCTTCTGGTATCTATTTATAAAAAATCAAAAATCTTTTGTCCCTTGCGTGTCACCGTGCTTCGATTAAAATGAGTGCGAAGTGACTACAGAGATGGATAGAAAAACGGTACATCGTTGGCGCTGATTACGTTAATTTCTAGAAATGTTTGATTACTTCGAGTTAACATTTATCGACGCTTTACTATCACTAACATTATTTACTGCTGTTCGAGCGGTGGGTGGAAGCGAGTGTGAAGTAAACAGCAAGTAGAATAAAACGATTGCTGATCAGATAATAATCCTATACACGATCTCGTAAAAGTTATCGTTGAACAACCACTAAGTAGTACAGGGCAATCAATGGTCGGACAATAATCCTACATGAAACCTACATAGAAGTAACTGTGGAGTAACCAGCAAGTAGTTGCAGAGTTGTAAGTTGTTGCATCACAGGACAGACACTAACGCTACATTCTGTATAAAATCTACGATCAACATAAAATAACAAGCAAGTAGTACAGGACTATGGTATGAACGATCAAGTAGAACAAGACGACAACTGGTCAAACAACGCGGCTGTACACATACCCCGGAAGCTGCTGTAGAGAAACAAGCTAGTAAAATAGGATGATCTCTGGTCAGACTACTGCTATAAACGAACCGAAAGACACGGTATATTATTAAGCGTGTTGATGAAGATGGAAATGGAATTGTTGGAAGATCGTTGAGATTAGATCAGACGTCAGGATATCGGACAGAGAATAATCCTAAATTCCCAGGAGAGCAATGCTAAGGAAAGAAGGACACTGGTGGGGTACGATGGTATTATGTTTGCATACTGCATCGGAAAGGCGCATTCTCCTTGGATGCAGCTTGCACCCGTCTTGAATATTCATGCGAGTCTCGTAACCGATGGAAATGTCAATGCGCGAGACAAGCTTCGTACGAGGAATGTCAGGGAAAGAAAAATAGAAGAACACAACAGAAACGATGTAATTGCGTTTTATACATTTATTTTTTCTCTCAAAATTTATTATTCAAAAGAGAGGCATTCTACGGACGATTCTACAGAATCGCGTAAAAATCACGGTAAGAGGCGACAAAATCTAGACGAATTAGCGGATCTCGCTTCAAGAATCTTTGGCCATTTCGTTTTGTCGATGCGGTTAGTAATTATCAGAGAGACTTCTAATTTGTACAGTTTTTACCCTTAATCAGCGACCGGGTTGTACAGAGGCTCGTTAATTAACGAAACCCGGTCGCAAGGTTCGGCTTGAACGTGAGCCTCGACCTGGAAACATCATATCTCTAGGCAAACCAAGGGGTAGGTGATTAATCAACGCGTCGCTGACTTAATATAGTCATCCGCGGACTATCCTTCGAACGTTCTACCACGGGGAAACGAAGGAACGGGGTAGAATATGCAAATCTGGTCCTCGATGAATCATCGAGCGACCGAGTAGTCTGAGCGATAAAACTCGAGCCTCGAAAGGAGCTCGTCTTTCGTTCGTACAGACCGATAAGGGTGAGAGGGTTGAAAGGGGGATAGGAACGAAGGAATTCCGGACACGTACAACGGGTACGGAGCACGAAGGGTTTACAAAACGGTCGGAAGATGAAAGAATCGCTAAAAGGAGACATCGTTCGACCCGTTGAAAACGAAATAAAACCCGCTTCGAGTCGGTTTTCTCTGCCCACTCTTACGTTCCTCTCTCGTTCTTCTTCGTCCATGTTTCCCGTAAAACCAGCAAGCAGGATCGAATGTCCGAGGCCAACGTGCCTCTGGGAATCCTTGCTCGTTTCCTAGTGCGTCGAACGAGACCGACGTAGAAAGACTTCTTCCGAGGGAGAACAGAGCAAAAGCAGATAGATGACGAACCAACCGTTGAAACACGAGAGAGTGGAACAATCGGAAAAAGGGGGTGGAAGTCGATGAGGTCTTCGAACTGCGCGAATACCGACCTACCACTTTCCACCCCTCGTTCTTCGTTTCTGCATCCTTCGTGCTTCGATTTCAAAGCGAAGGAGCGACGAAGACGAAAAAGAAAGAAGAGAGGCGCGGATAGAAAGAAGACAGATAAAGGAAGAGAAATCAAAAAGGAAACAATGTATCGTCGACGAAGGCGCATCCTGAATACCCTATGGCTCCCAGCAAATCTTTCGCCTGGTCTACTTTCGCGTTCGTGACCGCGCCATCGTTTGATCCTAGACGACTCGAAAAGACGGTAGAATAGACCTTCCGCTTGTGGACACTCGAGTCTCTGAATCAAGTACACGAACCTAGCAATCAATGCATCTCGCTTGCCGGATGATTATTACTAGGCCACGTCCGCTAACAGATTTTCTCCTTCTCCTTGCCAGATCTCCGATATCGTCGAGCTGGTCATTAACCCCGGTGCTCCAGTTCCGCGGTTTCCGCTAGAGAAACCGCACTGCCTACCGAGTTCTGACCTTTGTTAGGAGAAGTACAACCCTTCCTGTGTAGGCTATGCCGGAATCTTAGAAGCTCTGTTTGCGGTATGGAGAAGGATGGATGCGAAATGGGGATTCCGAATCACAAGGTATTAAAGTCTTGATGTTTTCGAATTGAATTGAGGTTTTAAGTATTTCGTGTAACATTTATAGCGTGATTTTGTGACGATATAATTGGCACTATTAGTCTTCATTTATAGTACGTATGATTTTAGTATTATTTAGTATTAGTATTTAGTCTTCTATTTTATTTTCAATCGTTCCATACAATTTTCACTATCTGCCACGAAGAAACGTTTCTACAGAATTTTTCGCTACGAACTAAAATAATTCGAGCCTTAATTTTGTCGTAGGAAAAAATAAAATTTTCCTCTCCAAATTTTCTTCTCCGTTAATGTCCCTGCATCGCCATCTATCTCCGATATTTAAGCTCGATTTCTACTTGCCATAATCTACTTTCAATTATTAATCTATGACCAGAGATCGACGATTTATAAGCACCGGGATTGTTGAAAGTTCACGCGCTAAGACGATTAATTCGTTGTCGGCGTTTCGACCGCAGAGCTCTCGACGCGCGGCTCGTTAAACGATGTAACCGACGAGCGGATAATTCGATCAAGTAATTCAGAATAATTGGCTGAGCAGAGGCGCGAGCCAACTTTGGCCTGTTCGCGACAAATGCAGTAATAAGAAAGCTTGGACCCGGGGCCAACGGTCGGATGCAATTAGCAGCTTCGAATTGACGTCGTTAGATTAAGAAATTTCGTTTACTGTCGTCTCTGCAGACGCTTGTCGAAACGGAGAACAATGAAGAACAATTCGACAGCAGACGTTTTCGACAAAATTGAATGAATTGTTCCATGATCCTTTGTTCACTGTGTTGAATTCTCACAGATTTATGGGAGAGAATTTCTATTAAGGATATAAATTTAAATTTATTTTGTAGAATTTTATTATTTGATGAATAGGGATATAGGATGAATTGGAATGAAAAATATTTCACTTTTGAAATATACCGTATATAGATAGATTAGAAAAATCTGCTCTCTTTATGAGCAGCACATAGCGATTTGTATTTCTGTGTTCGGAAATAAATGAATATCATTTCTAGCTAAATAGCGAACACCGAATGGCAAAGTTAATGGTCGTGGGTACGCTATTTATGGCTTTGTATTTGCAACGCGTCCACGTCGTTTATTGCGTTTCTACGGGTCTCGTCAATTGCTATCAAGAAATCCTATTTAACTGGACGTAGTGTCAGAAATCTCAAATCAACCACGCTCGATACGAAAGAAATTTCAAAATATTTCGCATCAAAATCCAATCAATTTCATCGATATAATTCAGCGTGACTTTTATAAAAAGAAAAGAAGAAGAAAAGACAGGTATCCATCAAAACGAGTGCCTATGAAAGAATGCTTTTATTTTATAACCAGAAAACCGTGACCCGTTCGAAGCAATCCTTTCGAAGGATTCACGAAGAGGTTGCACAATCGGCGAATTAGATTCTCCATTCCACACGGCTCGAGACGGTTCGTTTTCGAGCGTGACGGCGAAAGAGAAAACGGGGAAATTGAATTAGAACAGCGGGGATCTCGGGCGAGACGCGCGCCTCGCGCAGCCACGTTGAATTAAGAATTTACTCGGGAAGTTTCCCCTTAAACAACCGGGCCAGCCTTCCGTTCGCGCTGAGGAACGTTGGATCGCTTCTCCCCGAAAACGAAATAAGAGTATCGCGTGCACAGCTCCGTTTCTACGTTCTACGTTCATCTTCCATTCTTTCTTCCTTCCTTTCTTTCTTTTGTTCGCAAGAACGACAACAAGAAATTGGAAAAACCACGAGAAAGAAAGGAGAGAGTTGTAAATAAAAGAAGAGACAATGGGGACAACGCGCAACCGCAATTACCAGATTAAAGTCAAAGTGCTCTATCTAAAGTCTATGCTTTCTTTTGGAGTGAACGTCGAACGAATCGGAGCATCGGTGGTGTATGCATAGATAAGGCAGAGGAAGGAGCAATTTCTTCATTGAGAGAAGTTCGAGGAAAGCATAAAACACGTCGTTGTTGTGTGCTTCCGTGTTGGAACAGGGGAGCGTGGATTTATTCAATCTCGTCACCATTCACATTTTAACAACCTGACCTGAGTTAAGGAAGTGACAGAATAAAGACAAAGACTGGCACGATTAGCAGATTGAAATAATTCGTTAATCAGGAAGTTAGCGTTGATCAAATAAATTCACAACCACGAAAGCTTTCAAACACGATGCCAAAAATATTCAATTATCTTTATAAAGTCATTTGCATAAAAGTGTCACGCAAAAGTGGAACGACACGAGAAGAAAAATGTGGAGAATCTCTGGAAGCTACGAAAAGATATGGTTCATATTGTTCCATATCGATCTCATAAAATCGAACTTTAAACATACCGTAAACGATTCTCGATCCTGGTCGTCATCCTCGAAAGA
This sequence comes from Bombus flavifrons, assembly GCF_040668555.2. Classification (NCBI taxonomy): domain Eukaryota; kingdom Metazoa; phylum Arthropoda; class Insecta; order Hymenoptera; family Apidae; genus Bombus; species Bombus flavifrons. The sequence goes on from NC_138451.1 coordinate 6,087,795, forward strand.
AGCGTTGAGTCATCCATTCTCCATAAAAATGACACGGAGAGAAATCGCGGTTCGGTCGCGAGAAATATTATTTACATTCCATCGAGTAAGCAAGCGACGGGACTGAATTTCAATATCGAACTTTCACGAGACGAGTGTTTGGAAACTCGTCTGCATGTAGAAAGAGTCTCGAGAATCGGCGTGTGTGTACATTCCGGCGCGTGTTCGTCGCGATTTGTCTAGGTACGTATCCAGTCTCGTTCTCGAGACTCGAATCAGTCAACTGGAAAAGCCATGGATCGAATAGGAGTCGATTCAGAAAATTCTGCAAACCAACTGCTGGCTGGAAAATCCCGTTAAAACCAGAGAAATCCGATGAAAATGTACGAAAAATTCGGTCAACATTCGAGATGCCCAAAGATAGGGTGTATTAAAAGCGAATTGGAGGAAATATTCGAGGGATTTTTCCAGATTGCAAAGGGACAATAAAAGAGATTGGACTATAAATGTCTGTTGAATAGAATGTGTTCCTCGAAAGGCAAAATTGCTATGTTAAGAAAAGTTAAAGAATTAGACTAAAAGGCGAAGAATAAAAGCAAAAGTTAATCGAAGAATTTTAAATACCACCGGTTAGATAATGTTACCGTTATTGGCATTAATTGTGCCAAGGAGCATAAATTCGAAATCCTAGTAAGGTCTTGGAAGAGCGGACAAAAGTCACGGTAACGATGCAATTGCTGGCAGGCTGTAGAGCCACGTTAAACTACCCCCATTTTGGTGAAGGATCGCGAGTAATCCTTGCTCTTTGCTGCATCAGCAGATTCTGCTTGCGGAACGATGGGGTCGAACCAAATCTGCAAACGCAACTTCAAGAATCGGCGTTGCTTCTTCCAGACGAGGATCAACTTCGAACCAAGGGTTATTTACCCCCTCTGATCGTGCATAGTTTTTAACTTTCCTCTTTCAACTTGCTCAAATTGAACTTTCCTTACAGGGACCACCGAGAATCATTGTCAAATCCATTGCATGTACATTTCGTTTAGAATTCGTCACTGACTGGTCTCGTTAAAATCTCGTCTATGCTCGAATGGTTTCGCACCCCCCAAGAAACTTACCCCCCACTATCAGCAGCAGCTGGAACAGGGCACGTCGCACTTTCCCGCACTTCCGTCGAACGTCTTTATCCATTCTGGGGATCCTGGTAGCGCTCGTAGATCCTCGAACGACGATCATCGGCAATGTGGATGTTCTTCGCAACTTCCGTTCTCCGTTATTGCAACGTGGCGAACAGTGTCAAGGGACGCGAGCCGCGCGGGCAAATGTCATCGGGCCCACTCAATTCTGACTCCGTGGTTTCTGTTTCCGCGAACAGTTGGCTACGTTACTGTCAGAAATCTGAAGAAATCCGTGCACAAAAATACACCGCGACACTGAGGGGCGCGAGCGCGCTCGGACGTTGTCGCCACTCACACGCCACGCGGACGCGACAGTTCCTGACTTGCAACTGACGAGGGATGCTGCACGAAGAGTTTGCGCCAGCCTCGCGCCCGCGCACAGAATCCTTACTCCCCTGCACTCCTGGCACCCTAGGTCACTTAGTCACCCTTCCTCGCTGCCTCTTCTCGCTTCCACTATTCCAATAACGAAGATTGAAAAGAGAAGGAAGATAGTTTCTCTTTTCGGTTTCTTCCTTCTTCTTCCGCTGTACGCTATCCGCCTCTTCGTCGCCCTCGATATCAACACGCTTTCACCCTCCGCACGCTCTCTGTGGCCACCTCTCTTTCTGCGCTCTTCCACAGTTGTTTCTTTCTACCATTGAATTTTCGACGATTCTATCTCGTTTTACCTGTGTTCCGTTACCGTGGACCTGTAGGAGAGAGGGCAGTTCGTCTCTTTTCGGTTCGTTTTCACCCCTTCTTTTCCGCCGTTTCTTAGTTAGTCCTACCTTTCTGTCTTCGTCCCCTTCAGGCTGGCGCGCATCCTTTCGCTGGCTGTATCTCAAACGCTAAAGAGATTCTTAGGAAATTGAATTGAATCCCAACCCTCCGAGCTACCCTCCTCCGCTTGTTATTTCTCTTCTTGTCCTACCGTTTCCAGACGCTTGTCCCTCTCGTTGTTCGGGCTCTGTCTGTCGGTTGTTTCAACCCTTCCCCCCTCCACGTTTATTCGTTCTCCTCTTCGACGATCCGTCTTCGTCTCCTTTGCTCGTTCGTCACGTGACTCAAACTCTCTCGTCTTTGGATATCCTTTCTCTTTAACCGACCATCGTCACCTTCGCGCCATGGCTTCCACGGCGACTGATTGTCTCGCCGTTAAGCGGCAATTTATATGTTAACAGGGCCGATTCGGTCGAGAGTCATGCATACGTTTAAGAAAAGGGGTTGGCAATATAGAGGATGGGGAGGAAGGTCGCGTGACGACGTTCCAGGCACGACGATTCGCTCGTTAGTCGAGCCGACGATCGGCCCGTTCCACAGATAGCGATCTACCCCCATGCTTCCTCGCACCCCTAAAGGTTATCGGCTACATGGAAATTCGAGCGAACTCCAAGGAGTACAAATAGTTCGACGAAAGGGGCTGAAGGGATTCGAGCGAGGTCTGAGATTTTACGATGGATTTCTTAAATCAAGGACAGACCCCTAGTGTTTTACTGTTCTAATGTTCGAAGATATCGAGAATTATTTATTGCGGACAATAAGAGAATTTTAAACTCTTGATCATGGTGCTAAGTGTTGATCTATTAAGATGCTGATCTATTAAGAACAATTCATATAGAATGTCTCTTTCTGTTCATTTATTTTATTGAATTCTCTACTTTTGTTCTTTTTTATTATTTTTATTTTTTTATATATTGGATTTGTAAATTTTAAGAGGTTGTTAAATATTCTTTTTCGTCACTTCAATCCTACAACGTAATAAACGTTTGAAGAAATTTTTATGCACAACTTTTATAGGAGTTTCATGTATACAGACATTTCACTTCATTTTTGGATGGAACGCTTCATTCTTTGAAACAAATTTTACGGTTTTGTAGGAGTAAAAGTGTTCCTCATTTAACTCTTGACTTTATCTTCGTAAAATAAGACGTTCGTCGGTCGCGACCATCTCAGGCTAAGCATATTACTCGAGGGAAATAAAACGACGATGTGAAGTCGCAAAACGTGACCGTGAATTTCATTCGTGTCAAACGTCATCGATGTAGAAGATTGTGGCACGCACACGAGTACAGGAAGTTAAATTACAGGTGCACTGGGCGTGTTAACCGTGTAGTTAGCGTGGCGAGACACGTTCGTGGATCAAAGCTGAATCGACGCGTGCAGGCCAAATAGACGAGGCATTAGCGCGTCTTCACTGTTGAAATCGCACCTTGACACGCGTCCTTCCATTCACGGGGTTCTGGATTACAACCTGCGACCTACGATCTTATTGAAGACCTCTCAAGAAAGTTTCACGGCTGACATCTGTATCTCGCAATGTATTTTTCTTGGACAATTTCATAGAAAGTAGATTTTTGTATTCTGAAATTTCGACAAATTATTATACGTTTCTCAACGCTGTAACATTTCCGAAACTTTTCCCAACATTTCCCTGTCTGGTCCTTAAATCAAAAGTTAAACTCAAACTGTGAACAATCTTTCTTGATACTTTCCAAGAAATCGATCTCAACCATGTGATTACCTTTCGCATAACGAGACTTTGATCGTTAGCGAAAAGACGCGACACAGAGGATGGTTTTTGATCCAAGTGAGCGGGTGGTGGGCGAATAAAAACCGTGAATCCGCGCGGAAGTAGAGGCACACGAATTGGCCCGACGTCAACCGCGAAGCAGGTATTTTCACTTGAAAAGCGGGCGGGTCGAGTGAAAATAACGACGGCGAACAGAGTCGTAAAAAGTTGGGGGAGATTAGCCCGTTGTGGAATTAATACTCAAAGCTCGATTCAAGCGGCATTCGCCGATTATAAGCGTAATTCAACCGAACGTTGCACCTGCTCTCTTGCTCTTTCACTCTCCTTCCCTTTCTCTTTCTGCTCCACTGGTTCTCGATTTTAGCTACTTCTGGAAACAACCTGCTATCGAACTAATTAACTTGTCGTTGACGTATAAAGAGAAATTTTGGAAACATTTCTTTTTCACGAGAAAGTTGAAAGAAGATTTGTCGAAGAATATGGAATATTATCATTCGATAAATAAAGGATTCGACATGGTATCAAACTTGGAAATGTGACTGTTTCCTTTCAAAGATATACTTTCTAATCTTCGTGTTCTTTTTTTTTATTGAGATATGTATAATTTTGTGTGTTAGACTATATTGGCCGCGTAGAAGTGACACACGTATGTGAATATGAGTGTGTGGAAGTATGTGTGTGCGCGGCGTCTCGAAAAGCAGACGAATGTAACTGTTCCGTTGGCAGTGTGGTATGGAAGATGGTGAGACAAAGAAAGTGCTGAGACGCGTGCAAATGTATATCGACGAAGATCCTGGAAATCGTTTATTAAATCAATCTAAAACCATTTTAATATGAATTCTAAGTGTAACCTTAGCGTTCCTTTACTTTTATTTCGGCAATTAAGATCCACAATTCTCAACATTTTTTTTTTTCAAAATGACGCGAGATAACACGTCACACTGAAATCTGCATCCAGAAATCCTCGGTTCTAATCCGATTTATCATCGCAAATTCGAGATTACGAATCGTTGGACGACCAAAAATTGGGGAGAATGTAACACAACATGGCGGGTGATTCGCAGAAGGATTACCACAACCGCGAGGAGCATTAGCGTCGCGTATAGAATGGAGGACGGGCTACGGTGGAAAGGGTTCGGTTGAAACGCAATTTAATGCAATTTCTCGTTTAGTCGGAACTTTTAAAGTTGTTAGCGGCAGGTTGAGTGGCCCTTTCTCGTTTCCGCGATGCACGCATACGCGTTGCTAGTCTCTGCACCCTCCCAAACCTCTCGTAAAGTGTTCTATTGTTCTCAACAGAGTTCGAGGTTAAACTTTTGAGGTTTAGTTGAGAACAGCGTGATTTTCTTTGCTTTATTGCATTCGGTATTTTTGCTAATATAACAAATTCTTCCACAACAATTTTGTTTTAATCATTTTACCATGATAAAGCACTTGATATTTGTTTTTAATAATATGTAATCTTGTTCGAAGGATCTATTATCCTTTTAATTGGTTTGATAATATTCTCGAAACAATTACATTTTACTTTATTCAATGTATAACGTTCAGAAACATATGCAAGCTTACCTAGATTATTTCGGACTAGCTAGAACTCAAAACTAGAATCGGCAAACTTATAAAAGAAAGGGTTATATAAAAGAAAGTTCAGATTGGAATAACTTTCGCTCTTTGATTAAAAATTTTCATTTTAAAGCAGGTTGTATAAGAGCTTCTCATCAAGTATATTTCATATCTGAGTTTATATCTTTCGGCAGAAAAGCTGAAATAATGTCTAAATTCTTGTCAAGCTTCGCTGTCTTTGCAACGATCTTTGTGTTTTTGCGCCAAGTCGAAGATGTCTTAGAAGCGCTTTAAAATTGGATCGAGTTTCCGTAATAGCGTGCAAAAGCTTGAAATTCTTTCGTCGGAAACCGCGTTTGGGGCGGGCACAGGAAACTTCTGGCGATAGCGTGCTTTCCCGTCGACTAAATGAGACTAAACCGTCATTCGAAAAAAAAGAAGAATAATTCACTTTGCCGCAGTCGAGAGGTTAAGAGCGGCGAGTTTAGATTCATTATGAAGTTTCACGACTTAAATGAGACAGTCGCCGCGAAGAAAGCAGCAGGGCTTGGCTTAAAGAAGTTAATTCCGGGTTCGTTGTCAACTTTTTCGTCGTTGCTACCGAACGAATGAACGTAATTCATGAAATTCTTATGTTGGAATTCCGTCTAACGTTGATAACAGTTATTAATTTCGATCAAAGTAAATATTATGAATGAAAGAATGTTAATAACGAAATGCACAATCCATCGTTCTTTTCTATACTTTTCTAAAACGAAGGACGATGTGCGAAAATCTTGTAAAATCCAGGACAACGATATTTTTCAGGGATAGGAAAATATTGTATTGTGATGGCAAAAGTGTGTCGATCCCAACGACGTGGTATATGGATTAATAAACTGACTCTGGTAGAAAGCAGAAGCATATTTGTTTCAATCGTAGGTAACAGATGTTTTATATGTTACCACGTAATGTGAATACCTGTAATGCACACGATATTATACTAGAAGGTAATGGAATTGCAGAAACTGAAATTGTTGACATAGAAAAGCCAAAAATTGAACAGATATGACGCATGTCCTCGTTTCAACTCGCTATGAACCCCTCGCTGTATATCAGCACGCGATTTATATTCGAAGATTTAACTACAAGCCCCGTAAATAAAAAGCGTAGATAAATTTTAGCATACAAATTATTCAGAATCTCAAGTGACACCGAGTGTGATACTTTCTCTTAATAAAAGAACTTTCGCGTAACGTAGCCAGTAACAAACAAAGTTACTCAAAGCACAGATTCATCCTCCAGCAACCGCAGCAAAAACCAAGAAAGGAACCATCGAACCGATTCGCTGGTTTAGCATCGTACAAGGACAAAAGCGGAACAGCCTTCAAAGTACGATTTCGGTGATCGTTCAAACACCAGCGTGGCTTTGTCGTGAACCGATCCGAAAGGCAGCAGCGAGATTCTCAGTAACTTTGACATTCGAACGAAAGGCGTGACGGCGTTGGTGGTCGCGGGTAAATTGAAACAACGCCGTTATTCGTAATTCAACGTGGAAAAGCGCCGCGGAACGTCGATCTCGTGGGAGATGTTACTCTTTGAGTGCGGTTTCCCTCATCCCTATCTACTCTTTGTCCCGCTTCCTTTTTCTTTCGTTTGTTTCGCTCTCTCGCGTTTTTCACTCCCGCTAACATTAATTTCGAATAATTCAATGATCCCTTTGGGGTTTGGCTGATTTCATAGATACACGCGACATCTTTCTATAAATATTTTTTTTACAAGAATATACAATTATTCAAAGTTTACTAATGGAAAGTAGTTGTCAGTTGTTCTCACGTGGCGGATAACGTGATGTAAGGCTGCGAATTAAAAAAGAGATTTTCTGTCATCATTTATACGATCATCTGAAGTAGCTCGAACAAGCGATTCCGTTTAGCGATTAAAAAAATGTTTCGTCCTCAAAATGTCGATTAATTTTTATCCGTGAAAAATTTCCCAGTTTCTCCACTCGCCACTCGTTTATGTAATGGTGTTATTCGTTTACAATTTCAGTTTGTCTGTTTACGTTTGAGTTTCTTTCTATCCTTGTTTGTTTGCAGTTTTCAGTTTGACACTCTTCATTTGTCTGTTTACATATTCGCTGGTGTTTATTCGAGATACTTTATTCGCCGCTTGTCGAATCAGCATCGAATAATTTTAGTAATCCGTGGAACCTTCGTAGTTTACCACGCCATTGGCAGAGTTTAGATTGTACATATAGAAAGTTATTTTGTTTTGAAAAAAAAGTGAAAAAATGAAACTGATACATCGCAATTTTCCTGGTTTTTATATCGAGTCTATTATCGAAAATCGCTTCACGATGAACTAACAATGTAAGAGTTCGATATGAATTTTAGCTCGCGGTTCAACGTCGAATAAACAGGGTATGGCCCCTTTAAACCGAGTTATTGTGGCCGATAAACGTTCAATTACGTTCTTGCCACTCGCTTTCTTCGACATTTCAATTCACTTTTATCCCCTTGTGGAATGCTAACAAAGGATGCTTACTGTAACGTCTCAGCTAGTCGCTTTTGCACAACGGAACGTTTTAACGTCCAATTCGACAAACACGTTTTAATCGTACGAGAAATCTTTATCGAAAAGTACCCACCGGCCACGCGATATACAACGAGGAAAATGAATTTCTCGTTAATCGAACGAATAGAGGAGCACTCTGGAAAATATAGACAATGTGGTGGATGGAGTAAATTGTATAACTTGGAAATTGTATAATAGTTCTATTATTGGTGGTAGTTAAGATTAAATCGATAATTATAATTTTAATTGGTTTCAACATCGATTATGTTTAAATCGATAAGGATGGAACATTAGTCGTACACTTGTGCAATGAAATTGAGAAATTGACAAAAAATTAACAGTCGGTCACTATAATTTCCATGAAGCTCGTCGCACGTATCGTGAATCAAAGGTTACGCTCATGCTATTTCTCAATTATCATTACATCAATCATCAATTATAATTATGAAATTTTTGAAAAGTTTCGAAACATTGTCAACGCATAATTCCGCGTTTGACTCGTCGCGTGTCCAATTGTTCGAAGGAGAAAAGGCATTTGTCATTGTAGCGATCGATGATTTCCATCGACTGGCGTATATTTTATTTATCTCTCCATTACGAACGCTGGGAACGATGACGAGAGAAATTGTTGAAAACGTTCAATGGGGACAAGAGAAAAAATAAGGGAAACGCGTGCAAAAGCGCGGTTGCGAGGGTCGTGTCAGCTTGGACAGCCTTTTAAATCGAATTTAACGATCAAATTGCTCTTTACTCCCGCTCACAACTGGCTGATATTGTTAATTACTTGTTTGTCACGATGTCCGTCGCTAAACAGACGCGTCGGTAAATTGCATGTGACATCTACGTAATTCTAAACGTACATAACGTGAGAGAAACGGCAAAAAAATAAAGAACAAGCTTTGTCGCGATCGTGATCGATGGCGCTAATGTACGATGCGGAGATCTCGAATAGAATAACGTATAACTTCTGAGTGTTGGTGCAACGTTATATTTAATAATCGTTTAAGAGAAGCATTTGATAATAGGAATTATAATTTATTAAATCACTTTAGAAAGATATCGAGAAAGATATTCTAGAAAATAAATTGTCTCGTTAATATTCTTTGAAAGGAAAGAAGCCATTTATTTTATTTAATTGTGAATTTTCGTAGGAAACAAAACGAATTATCAATCCCACTAAAAAAAAAAGCCGCGAAAGACTTTTTCATTTGAAATTCGTATATAGCGCGATGATGAAATTTAATTTTCAAATTTTTGTAGTTGTATAAAAGTACCACCCAATACTACAACATTTAATATACTTAAATCCAATTAATTAATATGTGACTATTGTAGCAAATACAATGGCGAGGCAATACTTTTTTAGGCCATTCACAATTACCGCTTTCATAAGAATTAATCTGGTAAAATACAATCCCGCATAGAACATCGAGCACCTGCCCACGACCGCCATTTTGAATTTCCCGACTATTCAACCAGCAATACGTTGAACATGTTACACAACCCATCGAGCGCCTCGATATTCGCGAATTTCATCGCTTCACTGGCAGCCAGAAGACATTAAAGCCAGACGCGATGTATCACGTTATCCACGGGGGTAATAGACGCAACCTCGTGCAGCAATAACAACGACAGCTTCGCGAAATTAGGGTTCACTATAGATTGAGTTAACTCATCCTCAAAGTCACTGCAAGAAATACCTACCACAGCAGAAAAGATTCTAGCGATAAAGGTCGCGGATCTGACTTTTAACCCTCTGTTCTGCGACCTTATTTTTACTTTATTTATTTCCAAATATTTAGAATATCGTTCAATAGTTGTTATCGCTACGTATTACCTTAATCCTTTTGAGCAAAGCAGAATTAGAACCAAAATATAGAAAGAATGAAAAATTCAAATTATCGATGGCATACGATCCGGTGTGAGGATAAACACTTATTTCTTGGAATGTTCCTCTTGAAAAGAGACATCAAGGGGGAGAGATAGGTAAATTTCAACATTTCATCCTCGACGAGAAACAGCGACACTTTTTTTTGTGTTGAAATGTCCCTCGAACGGACTGACTGAATTTTTAAAAGCACCCTTAGCCGACCGGATTTCCAGCTGGTCGCATCCCCGATCCCAACTACCCCCATCTTGGTCGTCGATCAATCGATGAACGATTCAGTGATTCGATATTCGTTACACGAGGAGAATTCGATGAAAATTCCAGAAGCGGTGGTCCGTTCAATTTTCCTGGTAGCTGCCGTTCTTTATGCGTTTTGCTACCCTTTTCACTCTTGAATTTCTGAGTTGAATTAGTTGCGCCCTTTTTATCGACCCGCTTCTGTCACTACGACGCGACTTGCGGTTTCGATACCTCTCAAAGATTTTCCAGAATATCAGAGAGCAATTTTTAATCCTCAATTAATATCGTTAGCTTACGAAGATTTGAACCAAATATTACAATATAGTTTTAGAATACTATTTTGTTTTCACTTGTATTTCGTGTGATGAACATTATCTCTCGATACTATTTTTCATATGATTAAAATTAAATATGCCTTTGTACGTATAATATATTGCATCTGTCCAAGTCAGAAGAATGCTTAAATAACACAAGAAAAGATTAAAAATTAAAGGTTTGTAACGGAAGCCATTAAACATCGACACAGGTTGAAATGGAGTTTTTCAGATAGGCAATTCTTCGTGGTTCAGGGCTACTGATTTGAACATGGTGGTTTTATTCCCACTAGGTGCGGAAACATTTATATTCCGCACGCCTTGCTCGTTCTGTGTATATCAATCGGTTTCATATAACAAGCTCAACTTATTGATTATACCAACAGCCTCGCCCCCTCTTGTTCCCGTTAATTCGTCGTCATAAATGCGCCGTGATTTCTATCGAACAAAGTTAATAATATTACCGACACGTAACATAAAACGAGCGACAACCGTGGACAAATTGTTCGATCTAAACCCCTCTCAGACCTTACTGTGTCTCGAGTCTGTCTCTAAATTTAAATCTAAATTAAACCTAACCACAATCATATGACAATTGTATAATTGTATACATAACTTACCAATTTAAATTCGGTTACATAATGTAATTTTCACTTCTGTAAATATCTCAACACTTAACTTGATTCAAGATAAATTACCTTATCAAAGATCAAAGTCACATCTTTCAATAATTTCTAAAAATCTCTCACAATTCTGCCACTGTTCCTTTTCTACAGTTCGCGAAAGGTCCATCTCGTTTCTAATTAGAAATCTAATAACCTACTTAGCTAAATGTAATTATACAAAACTATTTCTACCTTTATAAACATCGTCCGGCATTTCATTCGATTTCCAACAAACCACTTTCTCAGAGATCAAAGTAACCCCTTAATTTCACTTTAAAATATCTCGAAATGTCACCACCATCTTTCCTCCGTTCTCTTGGAGAAATCATTCTCTTTCCCAAAGTACTAGCCACAACTACACCCCCTTGTGTAAGAGAGACGAAAACCGTAGCACGCCGTAAAAATCCGAAAGGGAAGCAGATTTTAAGCTCCGAAGCGGCGAAATTAAGAAAAAGGTTCACTGATCTATTGATGGGACGAGCGACGAAAGAAGACCGAGACGAATTACGCCAGCCTCGATGGAGTATCCTCGAGGGTGGCGCCAGCTCTTTAGATATTAAGAAGAGACCACGAGACCGGGGGCGAATGCGACCCGTTGGCCGGCCCTTCAAACGGTCGATCCGAGTGGAATTTATGCGCGACCGCCCGACGAGATTGCGCTCCTGCTCCCTGTCTCTCTTCGCCCGCCTCCGATACTCGTATTCCTTTGGCCTCTCGACGAACCCATTATGCGGGCCATGTACCGGCTTGTATGATTATTGTATTTCTGTCGGGCGCTCGTGCCCGGGATATCTCCGCTCTGGTTGTCTCTATCTCGTCCTACCAGCCACGCTGTTTCTCTGTTCGCAGTGTCAGTGAGGGTGTGAGTTCCGAGGCAGTGGATTTAGGAAATCGCACGGTTCTTCTTCGTTCAAATGCAGCCGGATCCTGAGAATGTTTAGGGTTTCAGGGTGCCTGATGATTTTCTGTAAGAATGAACGTGGATACGGAGATGATGAGAAGGGGGTGTGGCATTGAGCCGAGAGCAGAGGGAACGATGGATGGATGCTTTGTATGTGAGACTGGAACTAACGTTTTTGGGTAGGTGGAATGTGCGCAGAATGGAAGATTTGGAATGGTTTCAGAAGGTTTGGTTCAATTAGTGAAAGATAAAAATGCGATTAATTTGTATATTATAGAAAGTGGTTTTGATCGGAGATTCTCGAGTGTTTGACAAAACGCTACGGAGGGTTCTAGTAGGTCTCGTTAGAACGAAGCAAAGACTATGATAATTTGTACCATCGAATATATAGTACGTACGATGTTTCAATATCCTGCTCCGGGCTTAGAATTAAAGCGACAACGAATTATTGTTGATATATCTTGTGAAACGAAGTAAATATTCGAGCCTGTGTTTCGGTAGATTCTTGCCAATTTTCGACACCCAAGTACACGTTACTTAGCCTCAAATTAGATGGAAGTTAGGGGTAAGTTAAAGGTAGGTGATGTCTGCGATGGCTCCACGGTTTCATTTAAGTTAAGTCGAGGTTCGGTCTGCTTCCGGTTCCCGGTTACGTACGAATTATTTCGTAAATGGTTGAGCTTGGATTGCATGGAAACTAAGTTTAACTTGAATGGGCGTTAGGCCGTCAATCGCATATTCAACACGAATTAGAGAAATTCCGAGGCCTGGAACAAACTGCTTAACCGAATCCTTGACGACTCAATGGTTAGTCGAAACACGATGATATCATCTCGATTTGCAATTATATATACTCCTTGGTCATTGAAGAGGAACCAGATACTACAAAAATTTCTCTTTTCTAATTGCGATGCTAAATGGCGAATCATTTTTGGCTATCGAAATTATTGTTATTAGAAAAAAAACGAGGATGGAAGATTGATGAAAATTTTTAATGGTCCTAATTCAGTGACCAGAGGTTATATAATAAACTATTCATGGAACGCCGATGTTTTCACCATTACTGTTAACTAGACAGGCGAATGCATATTTGTACGACTCTACGTTCTGATGGATTGTGTTGTTGAGGTCTAGTGGAATTTTCTACCGTGTGGCATTTCAATTATCACCTCGATCGAGCTCCTTTTGTGTGTTCGCTCTGTAGTTAATGGTATCACATCGTACAACACGTATCTACGTACTTTTCAAGTGGCAATGTTCACTTGTCCATGGAATTAAGCCTATTTTACAATATTTTGATTTTTCGAATCTTACCAATTTCTCACGTATCGAATTAAAAATTAGAATTGAAACATTTGCAAAACGAACTCGTTCGAACTCAAGGATTGCAAATTAAAATTGTTTATTTCGTATTATATTACATACTGTATTTTTTACATTGGTATGCTATTTTTGTAAATAATTGTATTGTTACGAAAACTGATGAATAATAATAATTTGTAATTGTAAGAAAGAAAGTTTAATCTCCATTTGAGACAATTATCAGAAGTTTTGTTTAATAAGTCAACTTCCTGGATAATTTATTTAATATCAGAGTTCGAATTTGGAAATTCTGATGGTATCTTCCGTCAGTCTTCTCATGAAAGTTTCTCTCATTTTTTCCTTTTTTTTTTCGTTTCAAGACAACGCGCAACGGCAGTGGTTGCGATGTAACATTTTTAAGGACAACCGCCTTATCGCTGCTACGATGCATCATAAGCGTTATCAGGGCTCCACGGCGAGAAAGACTCGTTGTTGCAACGACGCGACCCTGGTAATTGTCTCCGGTGAATTAAATCGCGATGTCTATCTGCAATTGCAACAGCCACGTCGAAGCTTTGAATAAAAAAAACACACAAAAAGAAATTTTCCTGTAATCAAAATGTATAGTTTAATAAAACGCAACACGTTGAAATAAGCTAAAATAAGATTGAAGCAGAAAATTGAGCAATTTTCGAGTTTCATCGAATTCTCATGTTTCGAATTAAGTAGTTAGAACTGGAAAGTTTTCCAAGTGAGTTCGTGCGAATTTAAGGATTGCAGAGTGGTTGGCAACAAGTAGAAAGCTTTCAGCTCGAAATCTTCCGAATTCGGCGCTTTTGAATCGAATGACGACAAACTGAAAGCTTCCGGATGCGATTCGTTTGTATTTGATGTTTCCGACGCGAGTTCTAACTTCGTTGGAAAGTTTCGAGTTTCGATTTTCTTCTTCCTATTTTTTCAAATTGAGCTCTATTAAACGCAACAGTTTTTGGTCAATCATTAACGAATGTGCAGCTTTAGAATCGATTCTTTTCCTGGAACTCGATTAATTAATTAATTAATTTGAATTAAACTGTGCTCTAATTTTAATACTAGAATAATTTTATTAACTACTAGTATAGTGAAAATGATCAATTCGTAATTTTCCATAGAAATTTTACAGATTTACAACAATGCACGTTTGATCCATTTTCCATATAATTTCCATTTAAATCCGGCACAAGTTTCATACTTTAATCGTTGGTAATTCTAATGTTAGTAATATGGTTTAAAGATGATCAAAGACCGTAATTTTAATCCTTACACTGATGAACGTACTCAAAGCTACAGAAGAAAAATCTCTCCTCGCTGTTGATCACAGGATGCTCGACCGATGAGAGATTTAATTTTCCATTCGATGATATCGAATCCGACTCGTTTCGAGTTACATTTATAAACGCCTCGATAAATTTTTAATCGCGTAACAGTATCCTCTTTCCTAGATCTTATAAAATAATTAAAGTCAGTTACCTTGAATTTTCTAAGACGTATCGTTAATAATTCTTCACAGCTCCTAATCACCATCTATTAACCACACTTACCTTTCGAATCCACATTACAGACTACCCTTCTTTCATCAAGAACCTCAATTTCTCAATAACAGATCTCGAATTACAAACCAAATAACATTAATCAGAGACTTAACCAAGCCCCCGGCCCACTACCAGTACCACAGCTATCAAGAAGCTTTTCCCCGAAGCAGGTTCTTATCGTCAATTATCAAGTCTCAAAAGCCCAACATCGTCTGCACCCCATAATTACTTTACTCCAGGTACCACCTACCGATCGTGTAATTACCCGAACCATTATCCTCTTTCCTTCCGTACCGACACCTTGATATCTTCCTTCTGAATTCAAACCAACGAACCAACACCTTAAAATTGAAATATCTACTACTTCTCCTTCTACTTTTACAAATTCTATATATAGATATATATTGTACAGAATTGTCAGAACGAATACCAAGCGTAAGGAGAAAACTTAAAACATTCGCAAAGGCGTCTGAATTCCAACTGAATTACCCAGCACGTACCGAATGGGAGAAACGGTCAGGGTCAATTTAGGGTTGGCTGACTGCTTCGGATTAGGCCGCACAGACAGATTCCGCGTTATACAGACGAAACCTGGCGAGGGTCTGAGCTATCTCTAAGTCTCCAGAGAAGCTAATCGAAGAAGTCTTGAACCAACGGTATACAATGTTAGCGTAAAAATGCATATAGAAAATCGAACACTCAAGGATAGCAAGGAAACAACATCGTAAACCTGGCTTAAAGCCAGCCATTGCCAACGCCTTAACATCCGTAGTTGGAGCCACTGGCCAGTCTCAGTTGAAGGGTCGCAGGCATCGTCATTGTCCCAAGAATGGAAAGCAGCCCCTGGCGCGCGCAGGTTCGACCGCAAGCCGCGACAATGACGCGTTCTCTCGTACATTGGCGAGGAGGATGGGGCTTAGGGAGGGGTGCATGTACGCGTGCACTAATGGTACTAGGCACGGCTTGAGGATGACATTAAGCAGCAAGTGCAGCGGAGTGTGCATTGTCATTCCCGTTGAATGTCGTCGTGTGGGCCACTGAACAGGCCGCGCTCTTCGTCTGCCAACCGGTATCGTCACCGAGATGCTTGCGGATCTCAGCGCCAACCCTCCTCCTTTCTCTCTTCCTTCGCCCTTTCACCCTTCCGTTCCAACCCCTCGCGCCCCAATGTATTACTATAGGCGGATACATGGCGCACAAAGCGGCCAGCAAGATTTGTTTTGCGACACAAACATGCGACACGGCCGTCCATTAACCGTAATAACGTTTCGATGAATGCACGGTCGCGGCCTCGGACCCGTTATTAGTTATGCATTTGCATAAACGTCCTGGCAATTATTATGTGCACGCGCAATTATGATTCGAGCATTGTTACTGGCCGTGCTATCAGCACGGTGTGTATATGTTGTAGGCGATGATGAATAGACGAACGAGTTTTTACGTTTCGCTGCGAATTCTTTGAATTTTATGATTTATTGTTGGCGAGGATAGAAGACACATTTAATTATACATATAATTCGACTGAAATCGTTAAGCGAAATTTTATGGATAAGAAGCTACAAGTTTAAGCCGAATAATAATTCTTATATAACAGGGATATGCGTTCGATGATCGAGCGAACGAAGTTTGACAAGTAAATTTTACAAATTACGTATCATCTGATTATATTCCGCTGTAAACGTGAAATTTCGATATTACCAATGAGACGCCTATAACGTCATATCTTGTCAATTTATTAATAGCATTAGTTCATGAATTATTAGGTAATAGGATTTTGGATAGGAATCGGATAGAGATGCAATTTGATGATGTTATTGCTGATTGGGGAAGGTGTCTGAATTTTGTGAAATTCAAATGAGTTAATATGATGGAATAAAATTGTAGATAATTATTAATGCACAATGATAATATTCGCCGATTGAATCGTAACGAATTGTCAAAGGAAAGCTGCAACTAAAACGGACAAGATAAGTGAAAACAATGACACGGCCGGGAATGAAAACGAATCGGGAAAAATCAATCGACGATTACCCCTCGAGATAGCGGGCCCGTACTCCGCATCGCTGTTTATTAAACATTCCGATTGCCGTGTATCAACGTTTATTCGCAAATACTCCGCGTGGAAATTGAATCATCGGAAGCGGCTCGGCGGTCGAGCGACGGAAAACCGTCGGCTAAAAGCATTCTTGCTCGATTTTGATGGGTACCAACCCCGACAACGTTCGATGGTATCGCAACGAAGCTTCGATCGGCCGAGTTGACTCGTTGTTTTCTTGCATCGTACTATTGAAACTTTCGTTAATTGCGCTGCAAATGTGTAACTTTGCAGATGCAATTCTTTTCTGTTTCCCTGCCTGTTTCGTTTCTCTTTTTTTTCTTTTTTCTGTTTGATACTTTTTAATCTCACGTCGATGCCGACGCTTCCGGCCCCTCTATCTTTTACAACGCGCGATACAGACGCGTCTCGAGCGAGAAACACGCGGATAGGGGTTGAAAATAATATCGAGGCGCGAGAAAAAATCCCTGGCCGCGATAATTATCGCGGATTCCATCGTCTCTAAAGGGGCTCCGGTTTCTTTGAAATCACCCCAACCGCGAGCGCGTTAATTTCCACTGAATTTTATACCGAATTCCGCGACTTTTTATAAAACTCGCGTTCGGAGACAAATAACGGCGGGGATCCGTCTGGGTGGCTGCAGTAACGAGTCTCGATACGTCGTACGATGGTCCATTAAAAATTTACTACGGAGAACGAAGTGAAGCTACATAGACGAAGAAAAGGTATGAAACGAGGTACAATGTCCACGGACTACGTAAAAAACACAATCTTGAATTAATTTGAATTTCAATTAATTTTATTTAAATTAGGCTTGTTCCAATTAATCTGACGATGAACTAACAACTACGAAATTTATGTAGCGTTAATATTCCATTAGTAGAAAACTACCGAGGAGATCGTTGTTGAATCTTTTCCTCGAATATTTCCAACAATCCAGCGAATAGTTTTTCGATTAAAAATGTTTCGCGGTTCCCTCCATTGACTCGAATTCCAGAAAACCGTCGATTATTCGTTCCAGGGAGAAGGAAATCTCAGATTATAATCCTCCGTTTGTATTTCGAAAGTGTATTTCGCTTGCATGCCACCGTGTGGCTAGCATCCTTTATCTCTCCGCCTCTCTTCCCTCTTATCGATTGCAATCCACGGCATTCTTTCTCCGTTTCTTTCGTACTCGTGTTTCTCGTATCTTTGTATGGATACTGGGTGCCTCTGTTTCGTGAAAATCGTCGCCTTTATTTCTTTCACATTTCTCTCGTTGACTCGAAGCTTCCGCGAATTATTTGGCAGAGCGCCATTTTGAATTGAACATTCCCTATGATGCTTTGCCGCGCACGTACTTGTTCTATGAAAAACGCCTGTTCCTTAGGGTTGCGAGCTACTATAATTATCGATTCTAACGAGACTTGGAATTCGTGGAAAATTGAACTTAAAGCCTTTTAATTTAAATTTCATTTTAATTGTACCAAACGATATTACCAAGTAATGATACTATAACCAAATATTTCAAAATAATCTGCATTTGAATAATGTTTCTTGAAATATAATATTCATTTGTGATCAATTATAGAGACAATACGAACAACAGGGTTAAATTACTCTTATTCGATTCATTTGTATGATTATTCGGCGAATAATCTGAAATTTGAACGTAAAGAAGGATAGAGAAATAAATGGAAATAGGTTTAATATCGTTGGTATATCGCCACTATGTTGGACACAAAGAAGCATGGTCACTCTCCTTTTTGCAGCTGTCATTTACGAGCAAAATCCCGGCTAACGATAACGCGAGCTACCCGTATAGCTGGAGACTGGGAGGTAATACGCTTGTCTATGACAGAGAAGGATCCTGAATTTGAATCTCTCCAGAGCAGCTTTGTCTCCACTCGCCTGTGTACATTGTACATTGTAGCATAGCTATCAAGCCTCACCAAGTACTTAGAAATACCGAGCCTCTCGATTTTTCAAAACGAAACTAATTTTTCCGGCGGAAGGATTAATTTACAGTTTAATTATCGTTCGATACTGTCGTATTTAAAAAAAAAGTGAAAAATTTGTAAAACAGAAACTGTTGAGCTCTTTTAAAGAAGACAAATAGATTAAACCAAAGAAGATTTTTAAATACGTTATAGAAGAAATAAACGTAATAAAACTTCAATAAAAATTTATTACAAAAAATTGATTATACGATCCGTGAAACTAAAATTACAAAATGTTCTACAGAATAAATAGATTTAAATGATCAAACAGGATTTTTAGGTAAATTAAATGGAATAAATAAAATTTTGTCCGCGCGTAATAAAAATTCGATATATAAACTCGATGAGAAATTCATTACAAAAATTTCATTAAACAACTTTTCTCGCTTATAAAATTAGATTTATCGCGTTTGAAAAATCAATTAAATGAAACATAAACAGTTTTCTAGAAACATTAAATATAAATTAGATAAAAATTCATAACTGTTGGAATACAACGATATTAATCGCGTACAGAAGAGGTGATCGATCGATCGGATTCTTCCCTTCGTTGCCCAGCGCTATCCCCACTAGCGTGCGTTCGTTAGATGTACCGCGGCTGCTAGCGCGTGCATGCTCTTCCGAGAATTCGGCGGAAGAAGTATAAGGATATGGACGGAACATTCGGCACGTCGGTGTCGCGCTTTGACGGCATAGCGCTTTGCATCGCGAAGCTGCTGGAAGGTTCCGTGACACGTGCCGCCACAAAGACATCCACATAGGTCACACTCATTACTGCATAGAGAGTGGGGATTCAAAATCTTTTCAAGGGCCATGGATCACTTAGTCAGTCTGAGAATAACTAGCCAACTGTCAACATTCATAACGTTTACTTGTATTTTACTATAACTTTGTTTAATAAAAATCATATAGTATTGTTTCAATACAAACATTGTGTCTTCCACAGTTTATTAATCTTAATTTCAAGATTAAATTCTAACAATAACAAATATTTTTTATCGCATGATTTCTGTCACCTATGCAACTAAAATTACCACGTTTGTCAGTAGATCGAAATATTTCGTAAACGATATAAAGATTCCACGTATTCCTTAAACAATTCTTTTATACTGTTAAAAATAGTACCGTTAAACGGACATTGTTACGTTAATATTATAAAGTCAACAATACTATCGCTAAAGGTTCGTTCTAGAAAATTGACCAAATCGAATCATCCTTTAACTCTATCATCGCACGTGTCTTTCGTGTAGCACAAGTTTCAAACAACAAATGGAGATATACGATACGAACGGTTTCGTATCCCACGAAATATTTCATCCGCGTGACGTCAACAAACCGCAGGTAGCAGAATTGCTCGCATTCATCGCAGACAAGGGGTGCCCCTCGCCCGAAGTAACCTCGAATACGAAACATTTAGTCGATCGCGACGCGTCCTAAGTGACGGACAAGCGTTATTCTGTTCCATCGATACTGGCGTCGATTGAGAACATTGCAGTTAAACGACGCTAAACAACAACTGGGCCACCGTACCTGCCACGGCTTGTTACCACTACAATCTATTTTCAACGTGTGTTTACGTGGGAATAAAAGTGACGCGGAATAACCATATCCAAACGTGGATATTAAGGCAGATATTAAACGAGAAGTGAAGATTGCCAAGTAAGCGAATTAATATTAGTTAAACATTAAACGATATCAGTACGGTGTTAAATGCGATTTCGTGTTTTACGATGCGTAATAATTGCATTGTCACGATACGTGAATAATTGGGTATATAAAGTTTAGAAAGTAGTGGAGAATGTAAATTATACGCTAATGCCAAAAACTTTGGAGTTACTGAATTTTCGTGAACTCAGCTGTACGTACATTGAATCTGAACCTGATTTTGTTATTATTTCGGAATTAGTATTACCAGACTGCGGATATTTATGCAAATTCATATTTTTGTGAAGGAAACAAACAGAGGAATAGAACCGATACAGGAAATTGTTTTGCCTATTAAATATCATAATAAGTGGTGAACTTTGCATATTTTACATACTTTTGCATATTGCGCGTATTCTATGCATTTTTGTATTTTTATGTTTCCCGTGAACGTGTAAAAACCCGCAGTCTGAATATTACAGATACCAGCATTAATTCTCTTTATTTCAGTGGATTATTGATGAATAAATTCCTTGAGATAAAAGAATTCTGTACTGAGTATTTGTCGTATAAGAAATATATCATGAACATTTTAACGGCAAGGCAGGCCATTAAAATTAACATGTTACGTGAATCAGTTACATTTCAATATGTAGATGAGATGTATAAATGTATCAAATATCTCAATATTGGAATTTCCATAACACTAACAATACGAAAAATAATCAAAGATTCTTTAATATATTATTAAATTTCCATATCGATAGCTCGATTAATTTAAAAGACAGGATTTCAATAAGATTATTATTCACGGTAAAAGCATCTCGTCGATAAGATGCTAATTCTGGCCAGCACATTATTATAATTGAATTCTCTTTAGAATACAATCTTTGTTTCTTTAGTATACTTCGTGAATCGTAAAATATTATTCAAGAAAATAAAGTAGAGTATACAGATCGAGGAGACGCGACTAAAATCCGAAGTCTCGACTTAAGACAGAAATATTTCACAGACAAATAGAAAGAAACTTTTATTGCCTCAAGATAATTCCCAGATACTCCCAGACGCTATAAAATAAATTATCCATGTACCAAGCTTAACTCAAATTTAATCCAAGTTTAATCCAACTATGATTTTGCCTTTGAAAAGTTAAACTGGTCATTAGACCGTAGCAAAAATTGATTACTCGATAATTGTTATCTATAAGTCTTAAACTGAAAATTTTCTCTTCTATATGTAACGCTAATTTCTTTATTTTATTAATTCGTTCAGTAAATCTTGTTACAAATCGGTCATTTCGCGTGTTACGATCGAATAGCTACTTAGATTTTGAAATCTTACGTTATACTCTTATTGTTGGCGAGTTTCCATTAAAATATTCATTAGCTATAAATTAATAGCTTACATAATATATTCGCAAATTTGGCGAAAACTACCCCTTTGATGAAACGTGGTAATAGTATCCAAAATCACGATACATAACATAGTACCTACATCCTTGGAAGTAATCATGACGAAGCAAAATTCGAGTATACCTATACGCATCTACGAAACTCCTTCGTTTGTCGATCAAACGATCTGCTGACAAAAACATCACGGCGCGACGAAACGAAACGATACGAGTTGAGCTCGCGACTCCCTCGTCGCGTCATTGAAAGCTTGTAAAGCTAGGGTAAACGTTCGACGCCGGATGTTATTCAATTTCGTATTCATTACGCGGGAAACAAGGACGGTGTCTCTCGCGATCGCTTCGGGCGTTGCTGGTTCGTTAAAGCGTTCTCGCTGGCTGGCTCGTGTTTCTCCGCGTTTGCGCGTTCCTATTCTCGCGTGTATTCGTTCGACCACACCATGGATACATACCTAAATCTCGTATAGAGGGTGTCTCGTGTAACTGGACCAAGCTATATCTGTAAATGCTCAGAAATTGTTTTCTACAGCGACACAATATGATTTGTATTCTGTACAATTTATATGTAAAATAATATATGTATTTCCAGATGTCTTTCGAACTTCATCGACATCTATAATCGTGACAGTCGAGTTTTGTAACAGTACTAATGAAAGTTTAAAATATTTTGTAGCATCTAATTGCAGTAGGACTCTGTTTATGCGAGTTGTTTATATAATCAGGTCATTCGCATAATATTTAGGTATCTACCTATTTCTCTCCATCTGTAATTCTTTTCGCTCGGTTAATAGAAGTCCATGCTCGTATAAGAGAATTCCTCGAAACATCTACCCTTGAATACATAACAATGTTGCAAACTTGTATCCACTACGAAGTATGAGAGTGTGTCACGTAACGCGTACCCCTACTGTTTACATCTTATTGTTAGACGTTCACATAAGTGGGTTGACACCCGGCGATAGTTCAGGTAAAAGAGTTCGGTTAAAGCCGAATTTACATTGTTTCACTTTGGACGAACACGACGGATGAACAGCTACTTTCATTCTCGTTCCATTCGCGTCCATCCACCGTGTTCCTGTAATGTGATACAGCGGAAATTCGGCTTTAAGCTCAGTCAATCAGACATTTCGTTCATACAAGCGGACGTATTTTCATGAACCTATCGTCCATATGCGGTTACTTTTCCCAGTTGTCGTATAGTGTTGACCATGTTGCATGAAACACCTTGTATACGTCGATGGAGTATGATTTCGTGATGGAAAGTGTGGACACGAAGACAACGACGGAAGAGAACGGAGAAACGCAGGCGAATCGCGGCGGTTCAAACAAACGCGAATCGCGCGAACGATGCACGTGCTAATATTGATGTTTGCGTGTGCAAACACAAGCCCGCTGACGTTACTCGAGGCGGGGCGGATGCATTCTCAAACATGTTCGAACACCGGGCCACGTATGAGGGTGGACAAGTTGAATATGAGTTGGAATAGTTTGAGTAATAGTTTGCGGGGCTTGAGTTCGGGCATAGAGCGGAATTTTGAAGGAAGGTAACCTTTCGTGAATGCGGACGGTTCGAAAAACCCCGCGAGCGTAAATGAAGTATCCAGAGGGAAGACAGTTGCTATTGAAAAATGTGGAGGAAGATTTTGTTAGCTGGTCAGCAATATTTCTAGTAATTTGTTGAAATGATTTCATACAGTAGCGTACGTTATGTTCATTTGAATTTTTCGACTTTTACTGCTACATATATGTGTGCTTACAATTTTTCTTTAATTCAAGCATGATTATGAATAATCTTTTAATCGTACATATTGCCGGAAATGCGTATAACAGAAACAAAACGTCGTTTTTCTCTTTTAGCGGAGATTTATTTAGAAGCATAACAACGTAAAAAATGCAAAACGTCGTAGAAGTTATTGTTGGGAGGGAATGGCGTTGAATTAAAGATATATTTCATCAGCTAGCATTTCAATTACTACGTCGAAATCAAGTCAACGTGCTCAAAATACGCAATGTCTGGGCAAACAACGCTCCATTGAAAACGCGCGCACGTATATACAGAAACCCCATTCACCTTCACGAGCATGGTACGAGATCGCGTACACGTATATTCAGTGTACTCTCACACAGATAACGATCAATCTTCTTAAGAACTCGCGTGAAACACGTGACACGATATTCGATACAGAGGTATACATTTAACATAGAACATTGTTGAAGGAATAACGCGAAATGTAACAAACACGGTGATAATGACAGCACCGATGTAGGTAGTCATTCAGACTCAGAAGCTGGTTGAATGTCGCGGGATATGTGGAAAGGATCGTTGAATGGCGAATATTTCGTGAACATTTTCTTGAACTTGATTCTATATTGTCCAAAAAAATAAAAAATACTTTCTATTGCCTGAACAAATTTGGACTAATTCAAGGATTACAAATTCAGAGGTTTCGTTTCTTTTAGATAAGTTTAAAAAGCTTCTATTATAGGTTAATAATTGATTTTGGTTGAAACATGTATTATGAATTAATAGTTTGTATCTGAAAATTTATGTTCGCTAAATATTTGTGGAAATTATATTTTATGAATGAAGATTATTGTACGTTTCACGTGCATATAGAAACATACATATATTCTTTATATATTTCCACATATACTATTTATATTTCATTTTTATTGTACCTTTCCATATGCATTCTATTTTCCATTTTTCATTTTATCTTTTAATATATTTCTATTCTACACATTTTTAAGCTCTTACAGTAACGACGACATAAAATGAACGACACGGCGTTCCAATAAATTCCACATTAAAAATATCAAATACTAAAAAAAGTATATATGTATATATATATACTTTTATATATATTTATAATATTATATATATATATAATATTATATATATATATTGTGTGTGTGCGTGTGTGTGTGTGTGTGTGTGTGTGTATTCCACCATTCCTAGTCCTTGAAAGGATTAACAACAGCAAGCCCCGCCAAAATCTCTTTGGAAATATAGAACGAACAGCTTTCGTCTCTCAATTCGTCTAATTTCAAAAGAATATCACGTATCGCGACAGAACGTCGACAGGAAGCGATCGATCGGTAGAGAGAGTTGCAGGTTCCGGAGGTGGTTGGCCATAGTTTCGCTTGGACGACGCACGATCCGCATTACGGTCGAGGTAAGGATAAAGCAATTAGCGCTTAACTGCAACTTTTCGCCCTTATTTCGCCGGAGGGCTGCGCAACGCGAGAATTACGAAACATGCGTCGAATATTTCGCAACGTGTTAAGCCGGAGGACTCGAGAGAATTTTATCCCGTGGCCGCTCCTCGAGTCGAGCAAAAAGAGAGAGGAGTCTCACGTTTATTGGGTTACTTTAACGAGAATCAACGCGTTTCATCTGGATGAAGAGCGGATGCTGGGGAAAAAGCGAAAAGTAATTAGGTGTATCTCATTTTTTTTCTGTCCACGCTAATGGGACAGGTGATTTAGGGTGCATTTTTTTCGGCAGAGTAAGTTACGTTTTCGTTCGACATTGCGACTTTCTGGAATATCGTTATGCAGGGCAGAGGGAAAAAGGGAAAAAAGAAGGAGGTAATAGGGGAATTTCGTTCACGAGCGGTGGAAAGAATGTGTTCGTTGGATTGCCTTCACCAGGAAATTACTCGTGTTTTAAATGAAATGGAAGGAGAGCCTGAATTTTACTCTCTGCAGACTTAAAAGTATAACGTCAAGTTACGTTATCCTAACGACAAGCGTTCTAACAGAAAGTACCTTTTACTTTGTACGATATTATATTTAAAGTCGTCGTTGGTTACATATTTCGAGACCAATACGTTTTCTAAATTATCTCCACAAAAATATAATTGAAATGTTCGCACTTCCTAGGAATTCACAAACGTAGATGTTCATTGTCTGCACGTAGGATACTGTGAATGAATTCTTCGAAGCGCCACAGCGTAGACCGTCGTCCGCTCTTTTCCCACCCCTCCGCTTATTCCACCCTCATCCCCAATCGGTTCACTCTATTTCAAGCCCGACGTATCGAGAAAATAGCGAAATTGCCGTCATAAATGGGCACGGAGGCAATCAGCCGATATACACTGATTCTCTGTAACGCGATATGCAATCTCGAACACTAGATATTGTTATCTATCGATTCGATGATCGCGTTCCGTTGTTCTCTGTACTGTACACCCCTCCCTGTCCCAATTCAGTCTGCTATCGAATCGTTTATATATTTTCTATCCAGCCGTCCACGCTTTTTATCCACCAATAGCCGTTAATATTTCGATCGAAAAGAGTTTAAGCACACTGCCTGGCTTTAATGGGTCGCATAACCGTAGCGCGCCGTGTAAAGAGTTGAAGTAATATCGACGATGCAATGAATTTAATTCCCGTTTCATCGGCGGCTGATCGATTTTTGCGATTTCATCTTGCTTCATTATCAGAGCGATGTTTCCTTTTATAGTCTTTCTGATTTACTTCGACAATTATTTGAAAAATCAACTAGCTTTCGTCGTCGATTTTATCGGTTCGTCATTTATGCACAATGACACTAATGATCGAGGATCTCGTAATGAAAAAGAATATTGTAAAATTTCTCCGTCTTTTAGATAAAAACACATCGTGTAATAGTCAGTACGAACTGATCTAAATGACGAAAATTAACCCGAACATATATCGTGAAAATTTCCTGGAACCAACTTTATTAACTCGATTATTTTATTTTTAGTTTAATTTGTCTTATGATATGATATTTTGTTTAAAATAGTTGAAATCTATTCAACCAAGATGAAAAATACAAAGATATTTTTTACCATTCGACAAGTAACAGATAAAAGTAAATAAGAATCGATTTTTTATGAACTCTTTAATTTGTCTAGAATTTTTTCTTCTATCGTAGCATCTGAAAATTTTATTTACTATTTCGGGCTGCTGTGGAATTAACGATCGAAGGAATAGCATGTTTCTGTTTGCACAGCCATGCCGTGCAATATGCAACGAGCTTAAAGGAAATCCCGTATGCATTACACAGATTTGCTTGATTAAATATCCGTCGGTTAACAAGCCGATGGCGCGGTTGTAAATCATGCAACCGCTCGCAGATTCATTCGATTAATTGCTTAGCCCCCTTAATTATTTAAATTCGTGTCGATTAATAGAACAACATAATTACGTCCAATGGAAAAAATCGTATCTTTTACACCATAATCTACCAATACTATAATAATTTCAAGTGATTTCCACAGAAATTCATATTTTCTTCAAAATCATCCTTTCCTTATAAAATTCGTATCTCCTAAAACATTCAAACAGAATTCAGATTTTTCAGGAAAGCTAATTCTTTTTTGAAAAATTCGTATCTCTTAAACATATACATCCCTTCCTTCACAAATTTATACGTTTCAAAGGAACAATTCCTGTTCAAGAAATTCAATTTTTCCTAAAATATCAGCCCTTCTTCGAGAAATTTATATTTTTCAAAAAACTACTTCTTTTTTAAAAAAGTTCGTATTTTCCCTCGAGCAATCCCTCGCCCCAAAGCCAACAAATACTGCAAACAGTACGAACGCTTAAATCTTCCAAAAACGTTGAATCAGATTTCTTGCAATAATGACGCAAAGTATCACGCAAGAACCACTCGAACCCTCCGCTATCTCTCAGCCACTTTATCGTAGCAAAACCATCAGTGACGCGTGAGAATAGCAAAATATTCGCTGGCCTGGACAAATAAGCGAGCTTCTGGCGCTATGGAAGCACGTCTATTTTTCTTACAGCCTCGGGTAGTCTTTCCTCGAGCCTAGTCACCCCATTCTACTCATAGCGTGTGTTATTCAACGTACTCGCGTCCCAGGCGACGCATAAACGCTGCAGGAAGGGACGGAAGTCTCGGTGGGACTGCCACGAGTTCGAGAAAGTCGATGCAGACACCCGAGAGACACGAAAATTGCACGACCACTGACCCGTGCCACGAATCCTCGTAATTCGACGAAAGATTCCCCTTTGCTACCTATACACGCGCACACATAGCCACACGTGTAGCTATACAAAGACGATTCAATTGTTTCATGAACGAACAACTGAGCAAGACCCCACGAAATTGGAGGTTCTTTGGGTTTAGGTTGCCAAACAGCTTCTATTCTATTTGAATCGTACGCGTATTCACTTCTGACCGAGGGAAAATCAGAGAGATTGAAATCGGGTGGATATTTAATGCGAAAGGAAACACCATTTTAGAGAGGATTTTCAATGGAGAAATTAGATCTGCCGGTTAGTCCAGCGTGAGATGGGTTCTCTATAGAAGACAATGGATTTTAAGTAGACTCTTCCGTTTGCAACGCGACGATTTAAAAATAATTCGTGAAATTTGATGAAAAAGTCGGGCAGAGAAGCTCGGCGGTCTTCAAAGGTCTTTACGAGGCTTCTGGTTCTTTGTCTCTGGTTTAAAGTACGTCTCTATGGAATATAAATGATTTTAATTCGCATAGCCAGCGGAACGTTTTCTCGATAATTGACAAGACTAGGAATTCCTCTTTTATAGAAAGATTGCGAATCTCGTTGAAAGGAAACAGGTTACAGCTCCTTCAGCAAATCTTTCGTCTTATGTAAAGGTCAAAACGAATAGATCGACGAGAAATATCGTTCCAATAATCTCGATTCGGGTCCTAAAAACTTTCCCTCTCGTCACCCTCGCTCGACTCTCGTGTTAGCTGCTTTGTCTCTTTGTTCCAGTTAAGTAGTTCGATAAACCGGCATGGTTCACTGAAATTCCTCGATGCTTTTTTTCCACGACTCGTTTCAACGCCTCATTCCCTTCGTAGTTCGTACTTCCAGGTTATTCTTTGCCATTTGCTTAATTTCTTCGAGTTCCGCCCTCTGTTCGACTCCTTTGTTTCCCTACGATTGCTTCGCGAATGGATCGACCGACGATTTTCATCGCTCTACTTTGATTCGACCGCCTATCGCGCCGCTTTTATCGCAGGCCGTTTAATTAAAATTTATTACATCCATCCCGAACAGCCGCTCACCCCGCGCTCTCCATTAATGCTTCATATCATTTTACGCTCCGCTCTCTGTTTTTAATAATATCGCGATAGCTCTTCAATTACCGTTCAAACGGGAATGTACGCCCAAAGGTTTGAGATGAGAATATTGGGCACAAAGCGGATACAACTTCGATTAGAAAATGAAGCTTTAGTCACTTGTGCAATCGATATTTCTGTGGCTATTTGGTTTCGCTACGATTCCTTTTTTATTATTACCGTGGACTTTTTATCCTTTTTCTAACGAGCCTGGAGCATCTGGAACGATGATAATTTCGATGTAATATTCCTTAACAATATAATTGAATTTAGAAATTGCTCTTTTGCGAAGAAAGAAAAAGAAGAGGCAGAAAATATGACTTCTCACCTGTGATCTTCAAATATATAAAAATTCTCCACTAACACCGAAAATCAAACAACGCCAGCACTCCTGTCACCCAAATTACGAAAGTCCCTCCCGTACCAGAAGATTTGGCAAAGTCCACCTTACCATTTCTCCCCTGGGCTAGTGTTAATACTCCATTAAATTCTTACCACTCGTAAATGAGTTGGAAACGCGGATTCGAAGCACGTCCAACTTTGCTGGTCTCGGACCGGCTTGCGTATCCACTTGGCGTAGGTGATGACAGCGGTCGTAAAGGTGGATGGGAGGCGAGGTCATCGAGGATCTCAAAGAGACGAGAAGAGAAGGAAAAAAAGTACGCGTCCGTCGGTGAATTCAGAAAGGCTACCGGCGAAGCTTCGTTAAAATTTCAGCGTGCATCAGTAACCATCCCCCTTGCTACCCCTGCTTCTCTTACACGTAGACGTAGATAACCACGGTACAGGTTGCGACGTCGTGTTTCGTCTATTTTCTCGAGTATTTTCTACTTTTTTCTACGCGAACGAAACGCAAGAGGATAAGGTCTCGCGTCTGGAATAACCGACGCTCGATTAAAAACCCCCGGAGGCCTTGGAAGCGCTTGCAGTGAAAATTATTCACAGGTTTCTCGAACAGATAGCGCTCGATTCCTGGCACGGTCTATTTAGATATGCGCTGCTTCACGCGATACTCTTGCAATTCAGCGTACCTATACATGTATATAGAAGGCTAATGCAGTAGTCCTTGTCGTCTTTGCACGCCCCGAATTGGGAAATTGGAAAGAGAATGGAGGGGGTGGTTTCGTTTCAAACAGGTTGTTTCATTCGGACTCTGGTCCTCTTCGTCCCTCCTTTTCGATTTCTGCATTTTGTACCAACAGGGTGATGTTATGTAAATCGTGGCTGTTACTCGTGTCCCGATAACGATAGGTTCCGGGAAATTACATTTCCCGGCGAGACCCGCTATCGATGAATTTCTACCGTGGCTGGATAGATACGGGACTATTCTACTTAGCGGTGAATTCTCCGCTGCAGCGCACCTCGAAACGTTTCCCTGGCGGTTTTCTAATGACAACGGGGAAATTTTGGTCAATTTTGTCGATGTACCTACGTCGAATCTTTTATAAAATTTTATTATCAATTCAAAACTAACGCCTCGGATCTCGATAGAGATTTCCTGCAATTTAATAAATTTTTGTCTCTAAACTTTCTAAAGTACGAAAATTCTAACAACGTTTGTCTTGAAATTGCTCCTATTCTAGAGAACACGCAGCGATCCCAAACTCTTAACCAAAATTATACAAAAATAAAATATATATATTAATAGTATACTATGTATACGTGTATCTTCTCCCAGTTAACTAAGTGGCTAAAGGAAGGAATTGGCGTAAGAAAAACTCCTGGATATTCAGTCATCGTAGCGTCTAGCTGCCATTACGCCTCTTTCCATCTCCCCTTAACTTTTTTTTTGGTCGTTCATTTCCCGTTTATTTCTCCGGCGGTCGTAAAAGGGGTGGCTGACGGCGGCATGCGAGCCGTTTAAATTCGAGTTATTTCTCATGCGAGAGACGGTTTCCCAATGCCGAGAGACGACGTCGGAATGACTGTCTCCCCGTATCTTCCTCGCATTGACCGTTTCAACTACTTTCTCGCCCTCTCCGTCGTTTCCTTCCGCTCTTGTCTCTCCTGCACCCACTTACGAGCCGGGAAACAACTGCACGGCCATTTTGTAGATACTCCTCGCGGGGTAATTCGATTCCCAAGCCGTTCCACCTGACGAAATCGCGTATTACGCGTCGGCCGGATTTCCTGTTGGATCCTGGTCCTCTGCGCGGTTCGTTTGCTGCCTTTTACGATTTTCTACCACGATTTCCAACCCTCTACGATCGTTTAACGTTGAAAAAAAGTTTGGTAGAAACGGTTTCTGAAAGTGTCATAGGAAATAGAATACGACTCGCTTTTTTCTTAACAGACCGTAAATTGGAGGGTTATTTCTTTTCTCGGTATTCGTTGAATGGTTGAATAACAGATGTTTTATTTCACACAAATTTTTGATAGGAATGATTCCTGAGTGTGTTAGCGAAATATCGTTGTTACAATAGATATTCTTTAACAGACTGTAAACTGAAAAGTTATTTCGATTTCCTTTTTGGAGCGGTTATCTTTCGTGTTCATTGAATGGTCGACTAGCAAATGTTGAATCGGTTAAAAAGAATGAGAGAGGAAGTGAAAAATGGTAACATCGCGTTTCAACCGGGAATAGTAGCGAGAGAGCTTGACATTCCCTTTTGCACCCCTACTTAAAAAGAAACAATTTCCACCACAAAGGGTAGCTCGTGTAACGTGAACATGGCCCGTGTAACTTCCGGCAGAACCACTTTTTCATATCGTTTCACGGAATAAAGGAAGCGCCTCAAACTAACCCACCTATTTTCTCTTGTACTTTATCCTGTATTATTCATTGTGTTCTTCATTCTTTCTTTAACTGTACAAATTGGTCAGAATTTTGTTAACCTTTCTTCGATCTTAAGATGATTTTTTTATGCGCAATATTGTCGAAGATGATTGTCTAGAACGTTTCAAGGAACTTAAACGTGGATAAATATTCTGAGAATATTTACAAACGCTGATATTAAAAACTCATGTTTTTCTAATTACTGAATGCACCCAATTTTTATTTTACTGCAGTTTCATTTAACGTGGTTCAAACAAAAAAAATAATACCCTTTCTACACAATTTAATTTGATCAAACGTCACGTACACGGCGCCCTTTTACAAATGTACTTTTGAATTTAAAAACGTCACTTTGTACTCGAATTTTTTTATGCTTTTCCAGGAATTTGCATTTTGTTGACTAGCTTCTGCTATTTCATGTTCCTATTTTTCATACTTTATTTTCCTATTTTCTATTTTATGGAAAAATTGTACGAAACACATTTCGTTTAAAACAAACTCGTAACATCTAGTTCCGAGAATTTTCGCAATTCAGTGAATTACGTAGAATTATCCTCAATTTTACTTTCAACCCAATTGTCTGCATTTTTTATCTTGTGTTTGAAGTTACTGATCGATTGAGCAAAAAATAAATCTACATTTATTCGAGTATTTGTAACGGATTTTCACGTTTCAAATTAATTTTTTTATTTTTTCACATGCACTCTATTTTTGACACGTTTTTTGGACGAAGCTATCTACCATGCAAAGAGAGAATCGCGTGCAAGTTTTATATAGAAACTTTTTATGAAGCAGAAAAGCTCATAGAAGACGGACGATGAAATGTTTAATTTTCTAAAATTTGTTGCAGATATTTCTTCTTCTAAATATTGTACAAAATGCATCGAATAAACGTCGACAAGATGATCTGACTGATTTTTTCCGTGTTAGATTATTAATCTTCCTTTAAAAATTTATGCATATACGTATAACATTAAAAATTTGTGAATTTTCAAATGTAACATATTCCAATCGCTTAAAGGGATAAAAATTCTTCTATCTTTCATTTTTCATCATACTCTTTTACAGAATAGCGTAATCTCTTCAAAAGTCAGAAAATAACAGCCTCAAGAAGTGCACACTTTCTTGCACCCTTTCCAACTCAAACAGCCAAAGAAACGAAACCGATAGAGAAGGGCGAAGCGCGTCTTACTACCGGAAAGATCGTGCAGTCTTTTCAAGACACCCTTCTAACGACACCATCTATCATTAAGCGATCATTAAACTTTCATATCTAGTTAGATACACCAGGACACCAGCCTTTCAACTCTGGCAGCCCGTCATAAATTACATCGCCGGAATCCGGCGAGTTCTTCTATTTACGAAGGGTTAATCCTGCGCGTAATCTTCCGAGACATTAGCGTAAGGAGGACTGATAATATTTGCGACGCGCGGCAACTATGCTCGTGATTGCTGAATTTATCGTCGTCTCGCGCGTATTTCACCCCCGTCAAGCGTTAACCCTGTATCGTGTCAGAAAATTAGAGTGTCTTTGCTGCTTTAACGAACCGTCCGAACTTTCTCAATGACAAAAAAAGGAAAACTTATTTTTTTAATTCATTCCCCGGAAACGATTACGGTTTACGTAAAAGATTTTACTCTCATTCTTTCGTTCATCTTTCAGAAATCGAATATTAATGCTTATTATCCAATCTGTTCATCGCATACCACGCAGTGTGTAAATTCTGCAATTTTAGTAGAAAATAACTCTTGGAAATTATACGCAATCTACGTTTCATTTTCCAAATGTTCGTCACATATTATCCTGAATTCAAACACGCAATCGAATCAAATGTCCACAAACCGCATCTCCATTCCTTGAAACAATCAACATGCTACCTTCATTTCCAATGCATTTCCACCGTCATTAGTCGAAAACGCGTTTTACCAAAGAAACGAAAGAGAGAAAGACCGGTCGAAACGTAGTGACAAAATTAATTCCGCTCTGGAAATTTATTTCACCGAGCGACTCTGGCGGGCGTCGATAAAACGATAAAAGTTAGCTCACAAATTCGGTGAAGTCAGGCTGAAATTAATTTCACCGAGGTCTGGCATTGGCCAGCTATTGTATTTACGCGGGTTTCGCGAAGCCTCGTAACATCCCGTACTACTGACCACGCTCAATTCTTGTGAAGTCGAACCACGCACCAAAAGGAATAGCATCGAAGATGTGCGCGCACACGTCACGAAGGAGCTCGAAACACGATCGTAAGTAACTTGTGGAAACGTTTCCTTTAATTCCATAGCAAACGTGTTCTTCTCCATCGTTCGGAAAATATTATTAACCTACCCGTGGTAAGTAGCCCTTTAAACGTGAACCATTAATCACGAAGGAGCACAAAACGGGATCCTTAAAATTTCCTTTCCAATCGATTTCCTCGTTCGAACGAAATATAATTCATTAGTCGGTGATGAATTATCGTGGTCTTGCGACTGGACATTGGCAAATTACTTCTTTATTTAGTAATTGAAGCCTGCAGATCTGACGTATGCCATTGTTTAAAACGGACCGGACGTTTTTTTATTTCTGACATGGTTTTAGCAAATTAATGGGAAAATTACAGATGAATCGAGCTCGAATGATTTTATCCCTTCTAATTATCATGACAATTTTGACATATAGAATTTCACAGCAAGCTTTATATGAAAATCCAATATAAGATGTCATAACTGTAACAAGAAGATAAAATTTGTACGTGAACCGAACAGCAAACACAATTTTTCAATGAAAGAGCGGTCAGCCACACTGGTAGCGGCAGTGGTTAATTTAATCCGCCCCTATCCAGTTAAGAAAAAGAAAATCCACGACGTCGCCCGGGAACCAGAGGCTCCGTTGACCATGACAGAAATAATGAAGTGAGTTTCGCGATATTTGAGCTCATCCACAGTTACCTTACCAGGGGTAAATAAGACCGATGAGCTGAAACTCGCCCTCAACGTGCTTTCTTCTCGAAGATCGCTTCGCTCCTGCGTTCTACAAAGAGTATTGCGAGGGTTAATCGATGGGAGTCGATGAAAAGGACTCGACGTTTTCCATCCCCTATCTCGCAGCTCATGGCTATTGACAAATCGAACAAAACGTACTTGATCCCTGGTGAATCAACTATCGTCTATGATATTGCAAAAGATTATTTTTTGCATCAATTTAATTCGATCTGATAGATCTCATAGGAAAGTTTCAAAAGTGCAATCGTTAAATTGCCCACTTTCCTTGGATTTGTCTCACATTTCATTCAAATTGGACACTTCAAGCTCAAATCTACTCGACAGTCTTCTCGACAATTCCAAGAACACGATCTTAACCAAATTCCAAACTAAGAATCTTCATTACCTTTTGACAGCCCTTACCTAGCAACATCCCTTTGTCCAGAAATTCCATCGCTCGCTTATCCTGTATCCGTTTTATTCAAACCATCGTCTGAATCTTAGTTAAGAACCAACTGTAGAAACGTTGAGAAGAGGAGAAAGAAAGGCATTGGAGGTACGCGGGATCCTATCACGCCGCTGATACCATTAATTAGCTACTCGAGGCCATCGTGGCTACGATGTTCCATGGAACGATACGAGTCTATGGATTCGAATCTCGCGGATGGACGTGCTAATTCAACGTTCGAGCCAGTCGACGATCGTTATTGTTCCAATGCTCCTCTTTGTGTCAACTCGTTAATAAACCCGACCAGTCCTGAACCCTTTCAAATTTAAGGAGAAAGGAGGAAGAACGAGACTGAACTTTGAATATACTCGAACGTACAGGTGGCACGAGGAAGTGAAGCAAAAGGATGCCTCTGCACGGTTCACGCGTATGTCCATCGTAAATCTGTACACAGGATTATTCATAGAAACACACATGAAGGGAGTGTAAACCGCGACGTCGAGGAAGGTTGTTTTATGATGAAAGTTTCTTTGAAGAGTGGAAATAAATTTGTTCTTACCTTTGATTAATTTTGATACATTCGCAAATTGAGGGAGTTGTGTAAAGTCGACTTTTCGAGATTTATGGGACGATATGTTTTAAGATTATTTTGGGGACGGCCGGATTGTTGGGTTGTTAGAATTTTTCTGTCATCACTGATAAGTTATGAGTCCTACTTTCTGTGGAAAAAGGCAGGATTTCTTGAAGGGCTTATTGACCAATTTATAGCATATTGACAAAAACTCTACGATTTTTTTAAAGTCAATAAGTATATTACTCTTATAGTTTTCAAAGAAAGTCGTTGAAACGTCGAAGGCATCATCGACTTCTTCGCAATATTTTACATAATATCAAACGAATCATCTTATTTATTTATCTGGCTACCAAAGAATAATTATTAATAAAAATATGAGATCTAAGCTTCTCTCTATACATATATCATAAAATATCTCGTTAAATTAATATAATAGTTCTATCTGAAAATCACTCGAAGAATATAAAACGAATATGATAAAATTATTGTTAAGAAAAGTATCAAAATATAAGAAAGAAGTGTTCTTCGCAAGCACTGAAAAATAATTCCAGTTGCGTGACACAAATCCCAATACAAACTACCATCTTAAACCCACTCGAAGGCAACAGGGAGATCATCGGTCGCTTCCACAAAATCACTTAGAAATCGAAAACGAGCAACGATCCCAATCCCTTTACCCTTCGCGAAACAGGATAAATCAATGGGACCATCCCTTTTTATCCGAATAACAACGATAATGCGATCGTCGTGATCGTAACTCTCGACCGTACAATTCATCCCCTCCGTTGCAAGACTTTCTGCTTCCTGGCGAAATACTGGCGCAAGGAAATGAAACGAAACGGTAATTTTTCCTGCGTAAAGAATGCGGAATGATGGATTTTGTCCTTTGACAAGCGTTCGTTAGCTTTTCATCGCCGGTGCACCGCGATCCCTGTCAAAGGATACATCTCCACTACGATCCTCCGCCTCGCGGCCAAGTGAAAAGGAAGATCTGCTCATTAAGGTCTTAGTTAAGTAATCTCGTTGCGATCCGCCACTCAGATTCCATTCCTCTTTCTTCGTCTTTTTCTCCTTTCTCTATTACGTGGTTTCGATTCCCTCGAATTGTTGTTTCCTGCTTATTAATTTCTTTTATTATACGGTATCCGTATAAAAAAGAACGCAGCTCACCAATTTCATCGTCGAACTTTATGTATGTTGTAATTTTTTTAAAATGATGTACCGATTATCTTGGAACAAATTGCAACAGCTTTATCCCAAGAGATTTTAGTTTACAACTAGTAATCCTCGGAAATCTGGGATAACGAAACTGCTTAATTATCGTGAAAGTGTATTAACCGACGTGGAAGTTATTTTGTTTAAATATAAGTTAAGACAACTGAGCGTAGTTGAAGCGTTATTTAACAAAGGCGTGCGAGAATTCAGAAATAGTTGCACTTTTGAGTACTTGAATCATATTTAAAGATTAGCTACACAGTGTCTACTCATTTCATAACAATGTTGTATGAGACAGGCCAATACCGAAATACTTTCTGGACCCGACCCGTCTCTAGCGTCGGGTTTCTCGTCAGTTTTGAGTTCTTGCACGCCTCTATTATTTAAATAAACTATACTCCGCATGCATCAACCTGATACGTTTATTAGTTGTAAGCTGTCGCTTGTTATGCGAAAAGCACGGCAGGGTGTGGGTTTAATTGCGTTAGATGGATCGGATTAAGGGACAAAGAAGGTTTCGTTGTCACAGTTTTCGAGGAAAAAGAAACGAAATTCGATTTGCCAATATTGAAGATTGGCGATTTAATATTCCGCTTTATGAAGAAAGAATTTCTCGATACAGTCGCACGTTTCAGGAATGAATCAACGAATATTGGCGAATTCTTTAATTAAATTAAACAATACATCGTGGCATAGTTTGCCTGGATGGTAATAACTTTTCGTTGTCCCTTTGATATACGCGCGCTTGAATCACTCACGTTATACAACCCGCATACCGCAACGTTTCGCTCTTTCTTCGCGATGCAATTTGATTTTTCAAACTTCGTTATCCGCTGGATATTACAATTATAATTACGCGCATACATAAAACTGAATTTTAATTAAATTTAAGTAAGTCAATAGGATATTTAAAAAATATTCATTCACAAAAATATTCGCTACTTTAATATTTTCAAAATATCACGTAATTACATAAAATATTATGTTAATGTTTTTTTATAATACACACTGGTCAGTTAAATACATCGATCAATTCTATAAATTTGGCGAAAAGAGGAAAATGATTTTTAAAAGTTTACCTTGGAATTTATGATTTAATATACCAACAGCGATTCGCGAAACCAAACGTTCGGAAATTCTGCTAATTCTGAATCGAAGTCAGGCTTCTGTTTGCGCGCATTAAGTTGATTTGATTTACTAAATAACCGGAAAACGGGGGTGTATACCTTTTGAAACAAGAAAGAAACGACGGTGGACTGGTTCTTCTTGAAATAAAAATCACCAAACGTCAATATTTGCCGGCTTTATGAAAGTTGGTTATTGCGTACGTATCGTACGTAGAGACATCGTGCTCCTTGCCATTTTTATCAGGAACATAATATCAATTTCCTTTCCGCGGAGCTTCTCCTGGCCACCTGTTATCGTTCCGCGAAGCAAAGCAACCGGAATCTTTCCTCAAACTTTCAACCGATATCGTATTTGCGACTCGATCGCTTTTTCCCTGCTTGAACACTCGAAGCTTCTTTTCCTCTCTTGCAACGTTGAGCGCTTTAAACACACGGAGAAACGTGGTTACATGTGGTGAAGATGGTTAAGAGGCGGAGGGTTGGAGAGGTAGGTTTCTTGTGGTCTCGTCGAGTTATGACCCTCTTCATCGCGAGAGCCCTAACGAGGCCAGGCTTAAAGACCACTTGGATTTCTGTAGTGTGGGATTATTGGAATCTGTTGATCGGATAGCTAATTTTCTTTCTGTTTGATGTAGCTGCGGAACAGAATTTAGCCATGTGATTGAAACGCATCATTTTATAATTATAGAAATATGGAATATATTCGTAGAAAATAGAATTATATTCTTTATGTTAGATGACGTACAGTGAAATAATTTGAGAAAGTAGAAAAATAGATCCTCTTATAATTAGAATTAAACTCTTCGTAAGAATGTTAAATCTGTGTGGAGAGAGAGAGAGAGAGAAAGAGAAATATCAAAAAATAATCCTATCTCTGAAAATATCGAAGAGGATCGATAAACAGAGTATACCGGTCGAATCAATAATCCATTAAAAATGTTAGCCATAATCTGAGCCAAGAAAAATCCTCGGAAGCAAGAAATTCCTTGAACCATCAGAAACTTGGGACGTCCGCAAAGATCAATCGGAAGCTTCATATCGCTTACCACTTGTTCCCGAACGACCGTAAACAGGGATGAGGGATAAAAACAGGCAGCTTAGTACTTTGGTTCCCTTTTGTGATCGAAGCTGGCTGTTAGTCGGTTGGACGATAAATCGGGCAAACATTAAAGCCCGAAAGTTCGACTGTACGATGGAATTACATTTTCTCGGGGCTGTTGGCCGGGGCAAACTGCGAGGGTAAACGTTATACATAACGGGAGAGAGGGGTGAAGACGACAGACGTTCGACTCGGAACGAAGAGTAGAGAGAAGAGGGACGTAGAGAAGGGTGTTGGCGAACCGAAAGGCGGCCAAAATCGATCCGACCTTCTCCCCCTTCCCTCTTTCTAGGCTATAAACTTTCGACGTGTCAGAGGTAATAGCGACTTTAGGAACGTGAACTTCGTTTAATCCTGCCTGGCAACTAGGATCCTCGTACGGGTTACCTCGTGCGGGAAAAATCGCGGTAACGTCACGATCCGCCCTTCTACGATCACTAACCATCGAAATCAGATTCACATGCAGAAATTTGACTTCATCTACTATAAGGAATCATACACGTACATACATGCAGTGTCAGATAAATGGCAGTCGTGATTACCTAAATTTATTAATAAATATGTATATGATGGTGTACATTTTTGTCGATAAATATTAATAGATATTAATAAATACTCCGTTCATAAATATTAACAAATATCAAACGCGATAATTAATCCAGACTGTTGAAGGAACGTCGATCAGAATTGTATGTCCATGCAAGATAGTAATCCAGAGTGCAAAGTGAAAACTTCGAACTGTTGCCAACCTAATAGAATTTGCTCGCGTCTCTGAACTTTACCAAAAAAAAATGAATGGTACTGAAAATTTAGAGTGATCCCAATTTGATGATCGGGCTGTACACTCTCGTGTTCTGCGATAGAGAGACGAGAAGAGGGGAGGGATGGAAATGGGTGGGCTAAGCGAACAGAGAATTCCTTCGAGCTGGATGTAACGAGCCAACGCGATTCTCGTTCACCTGAGGAAACATCGACCATGCGGGGACGGGGAAACGGAATCGAGAGGATGGGTACTTGGGGTGGAAACGAGACTGCTGGGCGAAGGGATTGAAATAGGGATAGAATCAAGAAAGAGAGTCCTGGGGAGTTGACGGTGCACAAAAGCGAACGGAAAAATGGGAAATTTCACCTTAAACTCTATGATACACGTGAAACGAGTTTAGATAGGATAGATGGCTTTCGAATAATACTGGAGAATGTGTAAAAAGTTCGAGTACATTGGGAAAGAATTCTTTTATAAAGAAATAACGAAAGAGAGGGAATTTAGGGTTAAAGAAGAAAGGGGTTGGATGGGTAATGACTAGAACGCGACGAAGTTTTATGCGTTTATGATAAATTTGAAAGTGCAAAATTACACAGAATCCACATAATATGAAAATATATACGAGATATTCCCAAATGTTTTCTATAATATTTGGTAGGTGAGACAATTTTATACCGCATCTGTAGTTTTTTAACTACATTCTGAAAAAAAAATGAATTTGCATGAAAATCCACAGTCTAGTAATGACACATGAAGAAATTCAGAGAGGAAATTCAAAGAGGGAAGGTAAAGATGAGTTTGCAGTGGGAATTTCTTGCTCGTATCCATCGAGTAGCCTCAACTGTCTACGTCTCGCTCTATCGTATATGTTTCCGAATCTTACTCACTCTCTTCTCACGCGCGAAATCCTTAACTTAATGGAAGTTCGGAGAACTCTCTTCCATCTTGGTTCTTGAGTGCTCCTCAGCGCTGTAGGAGCACGCGACTTACCAACAACTATGAATGTTGCTATGTCGACGACTGGCTGACAATTTTGCTGTCTTTTTTTCTCTGGGGATGATGCATGGGAATTGACTAATCTTTATGATGTACATCTTAGCTTGCACTATAAAATAATAATTTCCGCTGAACTTTCTATATCAAGAATTTTCAGTTTTTGAGAGAATTTTAAGATTCGTACAGTTGCTTGTTATACAACTCGACGCTTCCGGACATAGTGCGATAAGATAATTCTCTGAGTCTTTCTCTTGATAAAATTTCCGACAGGTGAGACTGTTACTTTTCGATCATATAATAAACAACAGTTTCCTCCTCTTTCTCGATTAATTTCCTAGCGAATGTGTTCTTTGAGAGGATCAAACAGCTTTCACTGGGTTCACCCGCTCGAATATTCGCGCGCGTTGAGAGGGATTTTAATACGAGCGCCTCGGTTCTCCGAGCTTCACGTTCCGGAGTTCGACGACTCGGTGGAAATCCGAGCTTTATATCACGGACGGCGAATAAGTCGAGCAGCCTGCGGATCTCGCCCCCTCTATGGCGACCTTATCACGCTCATGGCTCCGGCTTATCGACTCCTGTTTGTCTTGTAACGTCGCGACGAACCTCGATTCCACGAGACCAGAGATCTAAATTTCTATCGCTTTGAAGAAGCGTCCTGGAACTGTCGACCTTGTTCGCATTTTAATTGCACTTCCACAGTCTGTTTGTTACCCTAAAAGGGTATATCGTTCAAATTTTTTCAACGAATCGAATCTTTTCTTAATCTGCTATCAGTTTCAGAATCGAGTGTAGAGTTCCTGCTTAGATGGAAAAGAGCTGAGAAAAAATTTACGTAACAGTTTGTGGTAAACGC
The DNA here is from genome assembly GCF_040668555.2 of Bombus flavifrons. Classification (NCBI taxonomy): domain Eukaryota; kingdom Metazoa; phylum Arthropoda; class Insecta; order Hymenoptera; family Apidae; genus Bombus; species Bombus flavifrons. Next base: position 6,129,448 of record NC_138451.1, read on the forward strand.
AGTGTAGTACGAAAGAAACGAACACAAGGAAAATGTAACGCACTAATACGCTACAACTCATGTAAATTAAAGCTACTAAGTATGAAACTAGACTCAATCTTGTACCTTACACGAATTTCCAAGAAACTCGAGGCGAAAATTTATTAAATGGCCGAAGGTGAATCGAAGATGGTGCGATGGAAAAGAACGGAAGGAAGGTGTAAAGTCGCGTAAACGACGTTGCCGCTGAATAATTCATGGAAGAGAGAAAAAAAAAAAGAAAAACTACGAACACAGGGCGGTTTTTAATTATCATCTCCGTGTATTTGCAGCTAGTCGAGAAGGATTACGCGTCGACGCAGCGAGAGTACAACGGCATAACTCGGTTTTTACGATCTTAAGAGCCTTTCCCCGGCGGAAAGGGAAAGCTTTATGGAAGGAAAATTGTCCTTCTCGGGGCCGCATCTCCTTGTTCGTCTTGCTTGCTACCGAGCAGCTTCCCGAATACGCGTTCGAGTCTAAAAAATATAACGTGTTTCGAAGAATAAAACTTTATATCCTTGACCATCCAGAGAAATTATATTTTCATCTTGTGCTTCTCTCACGAAGTACTCATATCTTTCAACGTTGGAATCGTAGCTTTTGAAATGATGTTATTTTTCACGTTAACGTATTCCGTGCTTATTCGAAGACTAAAGGGCAAAAACACGACAAATCATATTTGCCACTTTTTACAAGAAAGTGCCTTTAAAATTCAGTGCATTGTCGATCAGTCCCATATTACCAAAATTATTTTCTTATTTGCTTTTGAAGCGAAAAGTTGTTCCTATCATCCTGTACAAAATTTTCTAAATACGTATTACCTACCAGTATCTGTATGGAGTCTGAACGATCAATCTGAACTTTGATTAGTCTGAGCGAAACTTAAAGAAGATGGTTGAATTTAAACGAAGCGAAGGTCTCTTCGTCTCGACCCAATCTTTCACCCAAATCCCGCAAAGGTGAACGTCTGTTTGTTCTGGAACGGTACGTGTGATTTTAATTAAACCTAGCGAGATACTAGGTGCACGTTTCAAAGTACTTTTTTGCGAGTCTCGTGCTCCGTTTTCTCAGACGGTTGGTACCGGGTTACACGAGGGTCGAACAGCGATGGTTCGAGCAGTGATTTTCGTTTAGTTAAATCAACGTAAATTACAAGAAAATTCTTTCTTACAATAAAACGAATAATTCAAGCCTGAACTGCTTTCGATGATTTGGAAAACCGTCTTAATTCTTTGGACTACACTCCATCTTTCATTCGAACTTTCGTACAACTTTTTCAATCTTCCTGTCAAAAGATTTTTTAAAAGCTTATGGAAACGATAATGTTTCTTCTTCTGTAGAAAGAATACTTTAAGAATCTGCTTTTCAAAAAAAATTATGTTTCAACAGCTTATAGAAAGAATAATCAAAGATGCAAAAATCTAGGTAGACAATTTCCAGTCTAGAGATACGATCCAATTATTCGAAACTACAAAATTTTATTAAGTAGCTTTCTCCGCTACTCTAATCAAAGCTCCGCAAACTCCTGCTCACGCGTATTACCATATGAATAACAAGACGAGGGGAGGAAAGCAGAGGCGCCTGGCGCTAAGAATCGCGAGACAGACTTCGATTATCACAGGCAGCCGACCCGATTATCGCGGTACGCGATGAGCATTTTATTGGTTAACGAATTTATGCACTGCCTGGAGCGGCCAGTAAAATCTAATATAACGAGACATAGTTGGCACCGGGTCGCCACCTCGTAAAACATCGGGACGCTATGTTGGCTCGAGCATAAAACGACGCTCTGGGGAGCGGCGCGTTTTCCATCCCCAAAAGAGGGCGTCGTGTCACCGCGCCGCCACGCGACACGGACTTTTTCCCGTTTCGTCGTCGAGGTAGCTTCATCGCGACCCTTTCTTCCTCGACAGAGGGTTGAATGGCTTCTGAGTGGCCCGTTCCAAACGAGGGTGAAATTCGTTGGGGACGTTTTGTCAACACTCTCTCTCTCTCTCTCTCTTTCTGGCCTAGTACGTTTACGTTAAAACATGTTACCGTGTCTTTTGCCTACAATATGCTTCGTATCCCTTGTGAGATATCGCGAGACGAAATTTTTGGCTATTCCGCGCGAAATGATGCAGATTTAGAAAATAAGAATTGGGATGGATAAAACGAAGTAAAAAATTTAGCAACTGTTAGTAAATCTACTCCAAGTAACGGAATTTCTAATTGAAATCATACGTAGCATACGAAGCCTGTGCTTCGTCTGTGACAGATTAAGTAAAAGACAAATAATTTGCATTCTATAAGATCTCACAAATCACAATCAAAAATATAATAGCATACAGAGTAAAAATGAAAATTAAACGAATCAAACAAGTATTGTCCGAGAAATTAGAAACTTGATTTAAATTTAAATAATCCGTATGCATTCTGTCAAATCTTATAATTAGCCTCATAAAACGCAACAAAAATACGAGAGAAAAAGTGCAGTAAAATCTTACCCAAGCACCGTATAACCCGATGGATTCGTGCCAGTAGATTAACCCCGTTCATAGTCGGACGCACGTTGCGCGGCGACTCTTGAAAACGATATCATTCCCGTGCAACCTGTCCGACTATGGCACAAGAGACACAATAGCGTGCATCAGGAAACGTGTCACGAAAACGCGATCACGCCAGCTTTCTCCCTACGTCCGTTTTCAAAACAACGTCCAACCATTACAGAACGATTCTACTGCGGGCCCCGAAGCGTTTCCACGTACGAGGCACGAACGCTTCGCTTCGCACTCGCTTCGTCCCCAAGAGTCGCAGAAATAATAAAAATGTGACACCATGAAACACGGAAGAGGACATCGAAGCCAGAGGGTAAAAGGAAGCAGAGGACTCGGAGGAAAGCTACGTGCGAGTATAGTCGGATCGATTTGTTTCTTGGAATGGCGTCAAGCCTTTTTGCGACGCGCTGCTAAGAAATCAACCCGTGCATCGCGTTTCCCTTATTCTCTACCCCCTTTCTTTCTTTATAGCCTTCGCTCTTTTCGTCTAATCTCTGCTACAGATACGTGGAATTCAAGCGCGATACGTGGTCACGTATTGTCAGAGAAAAAGATATAGTGAAATCTCGAAAGTGATAAGAAATTTAAAGTAACATATGTGCTTGTTGTAAATCAAACTGAACAGTTGCTCGTTTAATGAAGTTCTTCGTTTCGCATCACCTAATTAGTATTGAAAAATAGTTAGAGTTTAGACGTCGCTGCTTGGCATCGATAGTGGCACAACTCGAGAAACGTAAATTCATCGATTTCTTATCATATGAAGTTCATGATTTCGTATTATCTATGTAGTAACTTATGGATCTTAGAGTAAGGACAAGTAATGATGATTTAATTAGGGTTTAGTGTAGTTTAATAAGCAATACTCAGTAACAAAAACCGATTACAATACCGTCGTACGTATCATTATCACACACGCCTTGACTTCCCGATTCACACTCCGTGACCTCTCAACTCAGACTGCCACTTCTCCACTCGCATTCTGGCCGTTCTAGCATCCCTTTGTCTTTTCCTAGGCCCACCACACGCGTGTTCCGCAGACGCTCGTGACCAGGGTCACGTAGGCCTTTTCTACGAAACTATGCACTTGAAAAGACCGATGACACATTTATGGACCCGACGGCGCCTCGGCTCTCGCGACATTGTTCATGGTTAACTCGATGTTTATTAGGCCCTTTTCCCGATACTACATCTAATTAGCGTTCAAAATTCAGTTACATATTATTTATTATATTTTAGATTGCAAATTTTCACGCTGGCGGAGTGTCGCGATATTGATTTTCGGCTACAATCGTGCAACCGTTGTGCTTGCACTATGCACGTACGCTTCGCGCCAACGTAGGCATTGACGCAGTCATAGACGTCTTCCTAGACGTTGCAATCTACTTCTTCGAGGCAAATCTCGTGTTTCAAGTTTCTCGAAGAACCGATATCGTGACATTATTTATTATACTTCTTGCAGTAGCAATGCGTATGTTCGTACGAACGTATGTCGTTTCCTTTAAAAGTGATGATAACATCCGATATCACGAATCTCACCCTTGCGATCTAGGATTTCTCTCTCATTCCCTTGGAGTAAGAATCGATTCCTCGAAATGAACGTGTATCTTCCACGGACTTGCTCCCAGGATGATGGAGACGACGACTTTTGCGATGCAAATGTAAGATTGTCTTGTGTTCTCTAACTGTCGGTGGCTGAAACACGTCCAACAAGGTTATTGCGCGATTCCTTCGGCGTCTCGGGTTCAGAGATGAATCGTTTGGACGTCGGTGCGGTAGATTTCGAGTTTATGACTGTCTGGGTGAATCGCGAGGCTTCGATTAACCCACAGGAGTCTTTGACGAGTACTCTGTTCTAGATGGAAATTTTAATTTAGTTTCATAGGATACCCGTAACTTCTAGATTTTAGAATTCGAGAAAATCTCCAGGGAAGACTCTCTTGAAATTGCTTTATTTTACTGATATTCTTACGAATTAATTTGCATTGATTACAGTGATAAAAGTACTGTCTTCTCTAAATTATATATTATGCCTGGCTTTTTTCTTTGAATTATATAAATTTCTGTGTTCGTTGCTTGTTATTATCGTTAAATTATCGTTCATTAAACATCGATCGAAGTAACACTGCAGCTGATTTGTCGCGATAGCTATTACTGAAATATATAAATTAATGAGAAGCAAATGGCTAATTACGTATTATCGAAAATATTGAAATAGGTAGTTATGGACAATAACGTATTCGTGCGTTGTATAATTGTACATGTTGATATAAATAATAATGTAATGTGTAATTTATATAAAGAATTTGTAACGTTAAAATCTTGAAATTTCGCATTTCATACGTTACGAGCTACTACATAATCCATAGGCAGATTGGGTAACAATAGAGAGTTCGTAAACAACATAATCCCCGAAGACACCGTCTCCAAACTTCTCCAACCCTGTATAATCCTATTTCTAATACCGCAGCCCTATATCCAAGCCGCGGAAACTTCCGTCAACGAATCAACACGGCCGTCAAACTCGATGCACGCGTTTCGTTACGCCCTCTTCTCCCCGAAAGTTACACCGCGAAGAAAAGTGGCAAGCGTGCAGTAAATTTTCCCGGCTGATAATCCGTTTATACCGCGTTGCGAGCTGATTTACGAGATCGCGGCTGTGGTTTACGCGTTTATCTCACGATCTTAACTTCTCCGTTCAGGCTTCGTCGAGGCTCGTTGTTTTAAACTCGAGCACACAACCAACCCCCATCCCCAACTACCTTTCCTCTCGCTAATTGTTTGTTCAGCCAATTAATTCCCTTCTTACGGATTAGTCGTTGTTTTCCGTCGGCGCCATGGTAAATAAGGATAACGAAAGAGACCAGATGTACACGCAGCCAAGGGATTTCGCTTTTTTCTATTCGCATAGCTGGCCTGATCCCGCTTAGAAATGTTAATTAAGCCTCTCAAATATTTACTTTGCCCCTGTGCGCCAAGATGAGAGCGCCGAATTTCGTCCTCACTTTCTGTATTTTCATTCGTGAACAATTTTGATAATTGGGATAATTGGGGATGAAGAACTTTTGCGGTTAGTTTATGGTAACTTTGAAAACTTTCCGCGTAAAGATGGAAAAGTATAATGTGCGCAATTTCTTGCTTAATAGACAGAGGTATGAAAAAATTTCTAGCCACATAGACTTCGCGCTTTATATTTCAAAAGAGATGTCTGAGTGTATTGTAACTAAAATTGAACGAAACGAATCTTAAATTCTAGACAATTTCTCTAATCGTACGTAATTCTAATTCAATTTCTAACCACATTCTTCTTGACATCGTGTAATCCCATTATCAAAAATTTCATGCGTTACAAAGCTTAGTAATAATGGTGGGTACTAAATTTTCTTTGAGCTCGTTTCGCCCCGTTATCACAAATGCCACGCATTTGAAGCTCTCCAATAGAGAATCTAAGTAATAGCTCTCATTTCGTAATGAACATTTCGTTTGACGGAGTAACAGTGGAAAGTGCAAGTCAGGTTCGACTAAAGTGGAGGTAAGGTAACAGGCGAATAATGGTAACCAGATTCGAGAGGCAATTAAAAGGCATAGTGTCCTCAAGATCTGGTTACAGCGAAAGCTGGAACGCGTGGCTCGATATCTGGAAGCTGGCCCACGTAAATCATGCCTCAAGAGCGAGTTCCTTCGCTTTGCAATGAACATCTTTCGTGTAACGATGCCATAACCGTTGTTATAGCCCCCCATTGCCTCTATTAAACCGAGGGTCGAGTGATTTCGCGTTCGTGTAATTTTTCCCCCTCGCGATTTTTCCACTCCCTCGCGTTCCAACGGAAGGCATTTTACTTTCGTAACTTCGATAAACCGACCTCCCTTTTCCATCTGATAAACCGACGAGTACTGTCATAAACGAGCCAGTAAAATTACTCAGGAAAGATAAGATTGAAAATTTCCTAAGGATTTTTCTTTTTCTGAATTGATGCGAATTTATATAACCACAGGTTGAAGGGATGGGGAGTTTATTTAAAATATAAGAGAAGAAACTCAATTAGTTTTGCAGGAAGAACAAGAGTGGCAGTGTATGCACGTGTGTTTTTTAATTTATATTCTAATGCCGAGAGAGAGAGGAACCGTGGTTCTCGATAACGCGCAGTTTGTAACGCCGCGCTCCGGCCAATTTAAATTTCGATCACGTTGATTTAATTCACCTTGAAATTGGCCGCGATATTAGTGGACCACGATCGAATTCAGATTACTGTACCTTCAGGGTGATCGCGGTCGTGTATTTTGATATTATATAAAGAGCTCAATGCGTGGAAGAATGGTAGAAGCGTATCTTTTTTAGATAAATAAAATAAAACAACTCCGCGCTAGCAAATCAGTTTCAAGTTCCTTAACTTCGAATCGTTTCGATTTGGATTGCTTCGCTAATCGGAAAAAAATCGTTGCAAGTAGTACGAGTAAACGATTACATCTACGCTGTGGTAGAAAAACGTTTTCTCTTGTTCTTAATTCTAATTTTCCATTATATTTAAGGCATGTATTCTATCTGGAACTACATTAAACAGGTAATACCGATATACCGATAATCCAATTAATTTGGTCAATTAAGCAATTAATATGGGTCGATGGATATCTCTACGCTACAAAAACGAGTTTTCTTCTTTCTCATTCTTATTTTCCAATGATATTTCTGTCGTGTATTTTATTTGTAATTACATTCAGCAAGTAGCAGGAATAATCCACCAAATCAGTATGGAGTTGCAAGTAGTACGACTCAATTACTCGCCACCGCGTTCAATCGCTAATTCAACGATTCGAGAGCGGGCAGAAATAAAGGGAAAAAAACACGGTGTTTCTTTCAACTGCGATCGAAATACAGGACGAGTACGAGTTTCAGGCGAACGTACCGTCGCACGAAAAATTTACAGGGCCGTCCGATGTAAATCACAGGCACAATCAGCGCGGCCGAATCAACAGACGAGAAATCCGCGTTATTTCTCTGCCGGTCGGTCGACCGGATCGTAATCCACGAACAGAGACAGAACAGAAAGCGAGAGAGGAAAGGGAGGAAAAGCCTCGTCAAAAGGTGTAAAAATGTAATTCACCGATTTCACGTAGCTCGTGACGAGCTACAGTGCGTTCCTGCAGACGAGCGCGCGCACGTGCACTGATACAACATTGTTTTCAGGGTTATCGGGAAAATGGAAAAAAAATGCATCCGCCGTTATCCGGATTATTCGATTCACGGCCGGTCACCTGCGTCTCGTTCCGACGGTTCGACAGCCACGATCGAGGGATGAAAAAGCGATCCTGGAAGGTATTTCGTCCGGCAGCGATTGTTTTCTCATTTTTTCCTATCTTTTTTTCCAACCCGGTTTTTTTCTTCTCTCTTTTTTCCCGGTTTTGCTTGGAACGGTCACTATGCAGCTTTTCTCACACACTCTCTCTCTCTCTCTCTCTCTCTCTCTCTGACGCACGCTTACGCGGGAATGTTTCACAATGTTCCCTGACGATATTCCGCGTCGTTGGTCATTTTCGCATCCGGTGGATATTTGATTCGAAAGGCTCTCAGCGAACGATAGTTTTCGATGTAGGAGTAATTCGGAGATAACGTAGAACGATTTGCTCGTTTCTCAACTGCTTATCGAGGCAAGATTCTCAATACAGAGATCAATTACACTCGCAGACTAAATTAGTTATAGCTCGATATTCCTTAGCAGAAAACATACGATGACAAAATATCAGAGAAAGAATGAAGCTATAGCGTGTACGCTAAATTATCGACTGCCGTCACAGTTAAAGCGACAGTTTAGAAACACGACGGAAGAGAAAGAGCATTGACTAGTTCCGCCGCGACGTAGATAAGCAACTGCGCCGGAGGGGCGTTCGATAAATCATCTGGTCGTACCACTGACTAACGCAAGCACCGGCAATATTGCCCGGTGAATTATTGACTCGTACTACTGCTGAAAGTAAACCTCTCGCTAGTTGCAGCCAAGGAATTTAAGGAATCTACGAAACTACGGAAACCGGAAACAAGCGCGCAATTTTCAGCCGTTTCCTAAAATCGGCCACGTCCCAGTGAACCTTCACGAAGTGCGTCGTCCTTTCGAAGTGGAAAAGGATCCAGGAAACGGCGTGTTCCTTTGTGAAACGTTTGCCATGACGGAAGTTATGAGACGGTAGCTCGTTTCTCGAAACCATCGCGAATTGCCGAAACTTTCTCGACTCTGCAACTTCCTCCTACTGTCTTCGCCTCGTACCAAGTCCTCCACTTTATACCGATTCTTCCGTCTGGCAACGAAACAATCCGTGTAAAAGCTGGTGGCCGGATGCGGCGAGTATTTACGCGTCGAACCTCGCTGGCTAAACGGGCCGCGTTTTCGAGGCAAACAACCGGCTGTCCGCGCATCGCGTCGCATTAAGAACGCGACGTCTTCGAGTTGAATGCGTCTCAGCTGCCTTGTTTGAGACAACGATTGGAACAAGAAAGAGAAGAAATGGGAAAAGAGCAGCGGTTAAGGTAGAATAATGGGTAGAAAAATATCTCCATATTGTATTCCATGCGTCAACGTTTCGTGTTACGTCGATATCAGTGACAGAGCGAATTTCACAACAGGGAATCGAGCGAATTTCATGAACAATCTCTACCGACAACGATATTGAAACAATTAGACTGATATAAGTATTATCCGATAATTTTTATTAATTTAATTCAATTTACAATATTGCATCAAGCTGCGTAAATATTGTGCAAAGATATTCTTGTAAAAAGTAGAAAATGTGACGTATCCTAATGTCATTAACATAAATATCTTGTAATTGTTCCTTAGTATGGTGATAGGTGTAGACTAATTTTAACGAGTTCTACTGAATAAAATCTGTATCGGTGAAATCTTAGTGGATGATTTCAATGTAACCCGAATGTACTACCCGGTGATCTCGTATCTCTGGCAACTGAACTCGTGTGGAAAAGTCAGTGCGGGGTTAGACAGAGCGGAACGAGACTAAAGGGTGTGGAATTGTGCGAGAACAGAAAGAAAGACGTGGAATAACGGGTGGAGGTTGATGGTGGAGGGAGTGCATGGCGGCGGGAAGAAAAGTTGGTCCGAAGGAACGAAGTAATTTAAAAAGTTTCTGCTCCATGACATCTCGCGATAACAAATTATCCCTGGCCCATTATCCACAAATGCGATTATGATAAGAAAGAACCGGCGGGGGTAAACTTTAATGCAGTGAGTTCCAGTTAGCGGCCTGCGGAAGAATCGTTGCCGCTGGATATTGTAACGTCTGCGTGCTCGCAATTCACGCGGACAAGCCAACCCCTTTCGCGTTTCACCACCCCTTTTTCTTATTCTTTCATCCCCCCTCTCTCTGTCTCTGTCTGTCTGTCTCTCTCTCTCTCTCTTTCTCTCTCTCTCTCTCTCTCTCCCTCTCTCTCTCCCTCTCTCTCTCTCTCCTACGAGAAACGTACGACGAGCAGGTTGAAGAAAAACAAAAGGCACAAGTTGTAGTACGATTCCTACGAATTCGACGAGAGTTTCTCTGGAAAACTGGAAACAACCTGCGTGCGCGCTACGTTCCTCCCGATTAAGTAGAAAAGTAGCTAGTTGGCCTCGTTATTGTTTGAAATTGATGGTGGGCAAGATAACAAGCTGTTTGAGAATTTTTCTGGAATAGGTTGTCTGTTTCTAAGTGAAAAAGGACGAGTTGGATATTTATGGGGGTGATTGTTTGTCGTTGATCGTGAATCGTGCTTTGGTAAGGTAAGATAAAATTTTTCTATAGAAAAGATTCTTAAGATCTAGTATTATCTCAAAAACTTGAAAACCTAAAAACTTAAAGCTTAAAAATTTTACGATAAAGAGAAGGATAATTATTAATTGAAATAAGTACAAGGAATACTGTTTTTCTTGAAGTTGGTAGTGAAGCCTACCTTGCAATGCGTGGTATTACATAACGAAAAGTAACAATATCTATTAACGTATTAGATTGATGATGGTGAAATTTATTTAGATAGACTAAACGATAAACAACCTTGTATTCGTATGATTAATGAAGCGTTCGCGTATAATAATTTAGACTTATCTTGCGGTAAAAGATATATGATGTGTCTTCACTATAACTTGAAAATTCAAGGCTCTAATACTCTTAAGCTAGGAATACTTAGTCATTATCACAGTAACGATCCTGTATTATAGACCCAATTTAAGATTAATTTAAATTAGGATTACTTTCGTATCATTTCGTAATTTTTTACTAAAGAATAAATGCATTAAATTTAGAAACATTTGGTATTAATTTGAACTATTTATTTGGTTCAATATTATTGATACTAATTTGTTTTCCAATAACTTTTGCAAGACGCTAGTTTATTTGCTAAACGTAAACAAACGCATTTTATAAAAGAATGCTCGAACATTAAATTAAATTGCTTAACTATCTATTTTCTCTTTTTCTACAAATATGATTTATTGTTTGTAACTAAACATCCGATAAAAGGAACGATCGTCCTTATTAGGTTACACGAATGTCGTCTCTCTGTGAAATATTCAGTTCGTCATGGTCGTGTAATGCAATCTCGGTAGAACGAGGGTTTATCGAGTTCATAGAGTCGCGATGAATATCGTAAATTGGGAAGATCGAGGAGAACGATCGTCGTTATGACGGATAAGGAAGAACATTCCGAATGGTCTACTGAGATGGAATCGTAGAGAAGATGGAAGCGGTTTGATGTCTAATCTCTTCCCAAAACCTAGCGACTGTGGATGATTAATGTGGAGAAGAGATGGACTATCTTGACGAAACCTACCATTGTACCCTTCATCTCTACCTAAACTATTTATGGGAATTTTGAAATTACAAAAATACAGGTAATATATAAAATATCCCAAGTACGATACATATTTGTTGTAATATTTAGTAAACGAGACAAATCTGTTACGTTCCATTTCTTTAAGTTTATCCATGAAATATTATTCATTTGCATAAATATCTGTGGTCTACTCACTAACAAAATCTAAGTAAAAAAGTAATGATAAACCAGTCAAAAAACTGCCCTGTACATTTGCTACTTATGCTCGACTCTCGTGTCTCCCTGTAATTAAAGATTAATTCGGGATCACAGAGGATAATTCTGTAACAGGAGACAGAAAACTCTTAATCTCTGTACAAGGCTCTACAGTTTCCCTCGTACTATCGATATAACTCTGATAAAAAAAGACAAGATAAAAAACAATGAAGTAAAAAGTGAAGAGAGAGTTTTCGAGTGACAAAGGGGATTAAACGAGTGAATTAAAAGCTGTATTCGGGAGGATGAACGAACACATGATCAAAAAGGAGTGGGGGAAAGAGTGTTGTAGCTGGTTTAATTGACGAAAAAATCGTCAGCTGCCAGGAGGCGGATTAACGAGAGACGCGTGTTACACGTTTGCTAGCGCGTATTTGTTCGCGAGCGCGATAAATCAGGATAAGTGTATTTCTCTGGCGATGATGGTCGATCGAACGATAAATTTCTGGTCTGGCCTCCCTGGCAAATATGTACCGTATCCGGGGCAATTTTCGCGGACGTCGTTGAATCAGAAACACTTGCACGCTGCACCAATTTTCCAACGTTAAACAATTTTCCCAGCCGTTCCACGTTTCGCGCCGGTTGAACGTCGCGTGTGTGCACATGCGATTTAATGATAATTGGCCGAGCAGAGTGCTGGCCGATTAGCGGAGTGCAATCACGAGAATACGCGGACATCGATGATTTACGGTCTTACACGAGAAAGGAAAGCAAGAATAAAGGACGCGTCTTCGAAGATATTTCAGGAAATCTTCCTGATTAGCTGCTTATAAGTGTAGATATTTTATTTAAAAAAAGGCATTAGTTTTACGTTCAAGGAACAAAGTGAAAAAGGAATTGAAAATTTGCAATATCCGATAAAGTGAAGATTCGAAAATCTTCCATCGAATCCGACGAGAATACTCGATTAAAGATGGTGTTTTCGCTTTCCACAAATTTTATCTGAAATTATAAATCATCAAGTTGGATCAGAATCCTTCAAAATGAGATCTAATGGCTTCCTGGAGGAACACGAAAAAGTTTAGCCTATTTTCTCGAGTTGCTCGGTCCCAAATAGCTTTCGTTCACAGCCAGGAAGCAGCTAGTGCAGCGTTTAACACGAGAGGACCGTTGAATTACAATGAAACGCGAGAACGATAATCTACCGGCCGTTGTTTCTTAGCATCCCCGGTCGTCGAGAGTTGCACACCAAGGAAACCAACTGGCGAGAGCACTTCGCCCATGCAATAAAATTCACGGGACTCGGGAACGTCTCTCTACGAAATGGATATTTACGAAATAGCGTATCGATCTTCTACGGTTCTTAGCCTTCGTAAACATTTCGTAAACTTCGTATTGTACAGAGAACTAAGCGAATTGCCAAAGCTTTGTACCAAAGTGTCGATAGCAAAGTATCGCGAAGCAAGCGGAGAACAATTTGGGAAATGCATTGGCAGACTAGGATTCGTGGTATCATGGAGAAATTTGGCGAAATGCGATAAACATGTTTTATTAAGGTAAAAACAGAACTCGGCTTCCTCCGAAATCTCATTTCTTCGATCGTGTAAAAATATAAATTTGCATAAATATCCGTAGACCAATTATTATTACTTTATTTGTTTGTTGCATCGTCGAAGGAACGAAAAGCTATCTACGACCCAACATTGCTACAGCATCTTGTGATTTGTAGTTGACCAACAGTGGCGAAGAGAAAGAGCGATAGAGAAGGTAACGCTTTAAGGGAAACGGAGAATATCACGAAATTCCATGTCGGTTAATTTATGTCGATGGGACGCCAAGACGAGATCGATGGCAGGGACAAAGTTGGAAATGATCGAAGTTCGCCGCGGAAAACGGAGACGCAGCCGCATCCATCGAGAGTGATACCGATGAAAACTTTACCATCAACGTGAGCTGGAGCCAGGAAGCGAATCACAAACGCGAGGCGAGTTGCAGACACAGTGAGAGAATGTAAAAGCTTTTGTAAGATTTGAATTTCTCGTTCTACGATGGGTCTTACTATGAACGTTGACGAACCGTAGCTTGCAGATCCTCTGGAATTTTTCTTTCTCTGAGAAACTTTGAATGATTTCGCTCATTGTGATTGTATAATAATCGGTGAGTGAAAGATTAGATAGAAATTCAAATATAGTTGGCTCACGTATGAAAATGATGAAAACCAATTCCCTCGTTATATCGTCTTTGAACTTCTGTAGTAATCTTTCTCTTGAAAATTTTATCCAGTTATATTCACCGTCTGTGTATAACGTAACTCTTTTGATGTTCTATCAACAGAGGTTCAAACGCCTAAAACATTCCAAATTCCTCGAGTGAACTAATCGAATTTTTCGATTGATCAAAGAAGTTTCGTTTTCGTAAGAGAGAAAATAATTTACTTCGAACCATTTTATTAATTAATTTATCGAACAGAAAGCAGAGCTTTCAAATCAAAATATATAACTTATCTCTATTCTTATTTCTCAATCTTTCATACAAGAGACCATTTACAAATTTTTCGTTAATCACAATTTCTAATAACCGAGCTTATTCCATACTCCTTACACGTTCCAAACTCTACAGTTGGACTCAAACTTGTATCACCCTTGTTGCCATCGCTGATAATAATGCTGCACATGAGAAGTCCATTTACAGTCATAAATAATCGATCAAATAACGTCAACAACCACATAAAACGAATTAAAAATATCTAAAACGAGAAACTGCATAATTCAAGGAATAAAATTCAGAGCCAACTGTTACGAAGTTGGTAAGAAGCACGGGATTCTGCCGTTTAAAATGCTTTTTGTCCCAAGTCGATACGGCTTTCCGTTCCCGAGATATCGTCCTTTAAATCCAAACGTAATTTTTGCCGTCTCGCTGTCTCTATCCTCGTCGCGCGACTCACGTCTCTCCCTCACTCTCGAGCACTGACCTATCTCACGCCTGGCACTTGTGCGCTGGTCAGTGACGGACGCCGAGTCAGCGGTTTTTTTCTACTATCCAATACTACTACTACTACGCCGCGTGCGTATGCCGTGGGGGAAAAATGGGTCACGCTATTTCCGGGAATTTCGGCTGCCATTCACGCCGTCTCGTGCGTTTCGAACCGCGTGCTTTCAAAGGCTGTATCTCCGTAACGGATCGCAATATCGGGACGAAACAAAATGCGCTTTAAAGAGTATGATTTCCTCTACAAGGGAGTGTTTGTATAAAATTTGGAGATTTTTTTAACGTGTTTTGAAGAAGTAAAGATAAGAGTAGAGTAGAATGAAAAGCGTTGGAGAAATACGTACGCTGACTTTTGACGCGGAAGTTTTATATTGAAATGGAGTTGGATATCT